>NC_133618.1:498609085-499209085 GCF_048593235.1 Sminthopsis crassicaudata | reverse complement strand
TCTCTGGCTTCCTCTACTAGCCACCATATGATGATGGCAAAGTGATGTCCAGTGGTGACTGGAAGTTAGATCCAGATGAACTGGCCAGCAAGTTCTCCCCTCGAACCAAAGCCATCGTCATCAACACACCCAACAACCCTTTGGGCAAGGTAAATGTTATACTTTTCTTGGGAGGTCCAGAAAGAAATTCACCAGAATGTCCATTGTGAAAAACTCAACATATACATATTAGCATTTCTAAGTTATACTCTTAGGAATTTAAGTGTCAGACTGAGAGCTTAAGTAATTTGTAAACACACAGCCTTTATGTCAGAGCTAAAATTTGAATCCTTCTTACTAGGGGCAAGATTAGCTCTCCACTACTTTATTTTGCTGTCTAATTCTATCTTATATAATCTTATATAATTTAAGGTTTATAAAGTATTTACATTATATTCGTGACCTCATTTGATACTTGAGGTTGTGCAGGTATAAGACTTTATTTATAAGACAGAAGAGGGAAATGGAGGTATAGAAAAGTGAAATGACCTTCCTGGGGTCATATAATTAAGACAGCTAAAACTTGAACTCAGGTGTATTGAATGAGTTCAGTGTTCTTCCTACTTTATTATAATATATTATTTAGGAGAGGCATAAAATATATCTTGGTAATCCTCTCCTCCTTTGATTGGAGCTGGGTTGTCTGCTATCCCTTCAAATGCTCTCAGTAGTACTCCCCTTTCTCCCTGGGGGTAGGGTGAGTCCCTGCTGGATTGTATTCCATCATGGGCCTATTTTTTCTTTTCTCTTCTCTCCCCTCCCCTCCTTTTCCTTACAGGTGTTCAGCAAAGAAGAACTTGAGCTAATAGCAAATCTGTGCAAAAAACATGATGTCCTGTGCTTCAGTGATGAGGTTTACCAGTGGCTGGTATATGATGAAGAGAAACACATCAGCATAGGTATGCAAGCTTGGGCAAGGCCCCTCCAGAAGTGAAGGGATAGGACCTAGCACTGGCTAGCCCAGTGAGTCTTATAAACAATAATTTGTTAAGTGCCAGCATTGCCAAGCACTTCAGGTACAAAGAAAAGTAAATTTAACAAGCATTTTTTCATGTCTTCTGCTAGCAAAACATTGTACCAAATCTCGGGGGACAACCCAAAGTTCAGATGAGTTGTGATCCCTGCCTTTATGGACTGAGAATCCTACCCACAGCATTCTGAGCCCATGGTCATTCAGCCATCGTCTGAAGGCCTCCAGGGAGAGGAAAACCACCACTTCTCAAAGTAGCTCACCTCCTTTAGGGGTGACTTTAATTATTCGAAACTTTTTTCTTATATTCTTTTCCAAAGATGTCATTGTTTCTGGTCCTGTCCTTTGGCAAAACTCATCTGCTTCTTGAGTTTTTCAAATCTGTCATGGCCTCTAAAACTTTCATTTCTCCAAGTTTAAATATCTCCAGCTCTTTCATCCACTCCATATAGCAGAGTGTCCAATACTTTCAGATCCTTGATCACTCTTTTCTGGATATGCTCCTAGTTTGTCTGTGTCTTTATTAAATTGGGGTGCTCAGAACTAAGCATAGTTTCCCAGATGTGGCCTGACCAGGGCAAATAATCATGGTACTATTAATTCCTTATTTCTGGATTCAATAATTTCTTTAATTGAGCCTATCATAGATAACTATCAATTTTGGCTTACCAAAGGGCTTTCCTCCAACACAGTCCTGCCTGTCACAATTTGGCTCATCAAAGTCTTTAACAAAGAATGTTCAACACTGTTGTTGTCTTTATTGGAAGTTTTCTTGTAGAGGCCAGAGGATTAATTTTGTCAGATATGTTGTAATTAGTTCCATGTGAGAATTCAACCATATGGCCTTCAAAACTTCTTTCAACTCTAAACTTAATTGAATTAAATAGCTCAAGACTTGAGAACATATTTGTGGGCCTCTCCTCTAGAGACCACTTTCCAAGTTGACATCAATCCACTGATAACAGTTCTTTGGGTATAGAGATTTAGCCAGTTCAAAATTCACTTATCTAACTCATCTAATTCATCCCTGTCACAGGAATCACCTGAAATTTTATTTAAATGCTTTGCTATGATCCAAGTATGCTATGCCTGTAGAATTCCTTTAATCTACTAAAGATTCAATTAAGTTTAGAGTTGAAAGAAGTTTTGAAGGCCATATGGTTGAATTCTCACATGGAACTAATTACAACATATCTGACAAAATTAATCCTCTGGCCTCTACAAGAAAACTTCCAATAAAGACAACAACAGTGTTGAACAATAAATAGTGTTCTATTCACTTCATGTAGCATCAGTTCAAAGGCTTTCCAGGCCTTTCTGAAATCAGCCTGCTGATTATTTCTTATTGAACAATAGTATTCCATAACATTCATAAACCATAACTTGTTCAGCCTTTCCCCAACTATGGGTATCCACTCAGTTTCCAGTTCCTTACCACTACAAAAAGGGCTACCACAAACATTTCTGCACATGTGGGTCCTTCTCCCTTTTTTATGATCTCTTTAGAATACAGACCCAGTAGAGATAGTGCTGAATCAAAGGGAATGCACAGTTGGATAGCCCTTTATTTATTTATTTATTTTTAAATTTTATTTTTTTATAGGCTGGGGTTAAGTGACTTGCCCAGGGTCACACAGCTAGGAAGTGTTAAGTGTCTGAGACCAGATTTGAACTCGGGACCTCCTGAATTCAAGGCTGGTGCTCTATCCACTGCGCCACCTAGCTGCCCTGGATAGCCCTTTATTAAACTATTTCTTTAATAATAATAAGTTCTAAAATTTTCCCTGGAATATGTTAGACTTACTAGTATATTATTAACCTTTTCCCTTTGTTGAAAAATAAGGCAACAATTGCCCTTCTATAGCTCTTCAACTCTTCTCTCCTTTCCAGATATCTTCCAAGAAGGATGAAAGCAGTTCAGTTCATCCCATAATTCTTTGAGATCTTGTGCATCTAAGCCTACATGCTCTAGATACTCAATCCATAAATCTACAAGCATTTAAGGACCTCTTGTGCGCCACTCTACTAGATACTGAAGACACAAATGAATCAATCTCTGTTTTGGGAGTACTTAAATCCTATTTAAGGGACAAAATAGATATATACATATTAAGTATAGTCAAAATAAATACAAGGTAAATGGTGACTGCAGGGTGGCAATTGAGGGAAAGGGAATCAGGAAAGGTTTCATGTAGAAGAAGCTTCTTGAGCTGAATTTTGAAGGGATTCTAAGAGATTGAAGTGCATTCTTCATTGAGGGAATATGGAGAGTGCATTCTAGTCAGAGAATTACCATGAAAATTGCAGAGATGAGAATCGGCATCATATGTGGAAAAAACTCAACAAGGTCAGTATAGCTGGAGGAGCAGTTCACAAAGAGGAGTAATATATAATAAGTCTGGAAAAGTGGGGGACAGATTGGGAAAGGCCAACAGATTTTACTTTTTATCCTAGAGGCAATAGGATCAAAGATTTAGAGCTGGAAGAGACCTGTAAGTGCAGATCCTCCTTTCACAGATAAGAAATTTTGAATCTTGAGAAATTAAGTGATTTGCTCAACAAGATCACAGATAGGAGCAGCAAAGCCAGGATTTGAACCCAGTTCTTCTGCCTCCTTTTATTAGAATCTCAAGTTTACAGACTTTGTGCCTTCACATATAAACATCTGAAGTTTCAAGCTTCATTGTTGGCTTCTTTCTCAGATATTGCTTTTCCTATGATATACCTGTTACTTCCTGTGGCATCAGACTTGTCATATCTACCCAGGACATTTTCTCCTCCATGGAGAGCTTATTTATTTAGTGGACAGAACACAGGAAGGGATGTTAGATGAATTCCAATTATCTCATCAGTTCTCCCACTTCATTTCACCTTGCTCTTGAGTTTCATGTTTCACCTGAATGCCCCTGTTCTGTCTCTACTTGAAGGACTAATTTACTTAGGATGTGAGACACAAGTTTATAAGATTCAAGACAAAGTCCCAGTTGTCTATTTAGATTTTCCCATTGTATTTTGTCTTGCCACCACTCTCCATTTTCTTTTCCCTTATTTATCTGGACAGTAGGCTCTCTGTCCTTCTAGCCAGTAATTCTCACTGCTAGGAAGCACCTCAGCCCACATGCTTGTATCTGGGCATACAGGGAATGTGCATATAGCTGGACTGATCCCATTAAAGAGAGTCTGTGTAAGAAATGATGAAGGGGGGATCCATTCAGAGAAACCCAGAAAGATTTATGTAAATTTATGTAAACTAATAGATAAATGACTGAAAGAATTAGCGGCTCCAAGCAGGAGCAAGAGAAAAAGAGAACACGCCAGCTTGTACTGTGTTCTTCAGAAGATGCTTAGTGCCCTTGGTTTCTTGGCCTGCTGCAGCCCACCGTGGGGCACTTGACCACCCCACCATTCAGTTTGTCACAATCCTCCCAACAGCCATTTTCTCTTTTCCTTGGCAGCCAGTCTTCCAGGAATGTGGGAACGCACCCTGACTATTGGCAGTGCAGGAAAAACTTTTAGTGTCACTGGTTGGAAGGTAAGCCTTGGGAAAATATGGGGACCTGAAAGATCAAAGTAAAGGAAATCTGCTTGAGAGCAAGAGTGAAAAAAAAAAAAAAGTAAGTTTTGGAGAGAATGGGGATCTAGAGAAGAATCTAATCCTTTTCTTACTCTGGTCCAGGTGGGCTGGGTTCTAGGCCCAGATCATCTTATGAAGCATCTTCGGACTGTTCACCAGAATTCCCTGTATCACTGCCCAACACAAGCCCAGGTAAGGGAACTCCTTTCTTTCATGAGATCTTCTGGAATTTGGGCAGGGACTCTGGAGATTCATAAAGATCAATCTCTAGACCTTGAGATGGACCTTGCCCTCATCTCATTTCTATTGTCACCATGAAGAGTGAGTGTTCAAAGGAAGGGGTGACTTTAGGAAACCTAATGGAGCAGGAACTATTGTACTTAGAGTTTACTTAGATTCTAGCAAAGAATTCGAAAAAGTCTCTTAGCCTTAATTTGTGGATAAGGTAGAAGGATGTGGGGTTAGACTAATAATAGTGCAGGAAGTAGGTTCAGCACACTCTTAGGCTCTTGCCATGTGAAGACCAGCTGGAAGAACTAGAAAGACTTTTTAGAAGAAAACACTATGTGAAGGACTCCTATGGGGAAGAGATTGGCCTTGTTCTGTTAGGCCCCAGAAGACCAAATGAAGGCTCACTAGTTGAAGGGAAGCAGATTTAGGCTGGTAGAGAACATCTTAACAACTGGCGTTGTCCTAAAGTGCCTCAGACGGCTTTCAGAGGTCATGCCCTGTCACCTTCATCAGAGACTCTCGGGTAAAGGTTGGATTATCAGGCACAGGGTAATATTGTAAAGGAAATTCTTGGCCAGATAGGAATTGGACAAGATGGGGTCAAAGTGCTCTCTCTCTTCTGAGATTCTGTGATTAAATGTATTTATTGAACCTTGCCCACTCTAGGTGCTAGATACTGGCTGATACAAAGAATCATGATAGTGCTCCAGTTGTCAGTCAACTATTATTAAAAACCACACTTAAAGGGCAGCTTGATGGTGCAGTGAATAGAGTATTGGCCTTGGACTCAGTAGGACCTGAGTTCAAATCTGGCCTCAGTCACTTAATACTTCCTAGCTGTGTGACCCTGGGCAAGTCACTTAATTGCCTCACAAAAGAAAAACACAAAAAAAAACTACACTTGCAAAATCCATCCTTCACAAATGTACCAAAGTAATCCTCCTCAGGTACAGGTCTGATCTGGTCACTTTCCTCCTGCTCTGAAACCTTCATTGATTCTCTAAGTACCATGAAGGTAAAATACAAGCTTCTCATCTAAGTTTTCCAACTGGACTTCATTCCTGGCTGGCTGGCCTCATTTCATATCCCTTCTATGTTCCATCTGAATGGGATAATTAGTTGTTTTCTGTATTCATTATGCTCCCTCCTGCTCCCTGTAGTCCATCCCCTCATCTCCACTTTCAGAATTTCTCCTTGGGATAGTGGGGAGCCTTGGAAGATATTTGAGCAGGATAAGTGACAAGATCATAGGATTATAAAATTTAAGAGCGAAAATGAACTTGAAAAATATCCAGTCTTACAGAAGAAGAAACTGAAGCTTAGAGGAGACTTTATTCATTTAGTTGGTGACAGAAGTCTAATGAAAATAGGGTTCTAAAAAGATGAAATTTGAGGCTTGCGAATGAGTGATTGGAAAGGGGAGATATTAGAGACAGAAAGACCAGTTAATAGTCCTGATAAAAACCTGAAGTAAGTTGGAATTGATAGGAATAATAATTACAACTTACAAGTACATAGCATTCTAAGACTGACAGAGTACTTTATTTATTTATTTATTATAGCTTTTTATTTACAAGATATGTGCATGGGTAATTTTTCAGCATTGACAATTGCAAAACCTTTTGTTCCAATTTTTCCCCTCCTTCCCCCAGTTGACAGGTTGACCAATACATATTAAATATGTTAAAGTGTAAGTTAAATACAATATATGTATACATGTCCAAACAGTTATTTTGCTGTACAAAAAGAATCGGACTTTGAAATAATGTATAATTAGCCTGTGAAGGAAATAAAAAATGCTGGTGGACAAAAATAGAGGGATTGGGAGTTCTATGTAGTGGTTCATAGTCATCTCCTAGAGTTTTTTTTGCTGGGTGTAGCTGGTTCTCTTCATTATTGGACAAATGGAACTGATTTGGTTCATCTCATTGTTGAAGAGGGCCATGTCCATCACAAATGATCATCATACAGTATTGTTATTGAAGTATATAATGATCTCCTGGTCCTGTTTATTTCACTCAGCATCAGTTCATGTAAATCTCTCTAGGCCTCTCTGAAATCATCCTGTTGGTGATTTCTTACAGAGCAATAATATTCCATAGCATTCCTATACCACAATTTATTTAGCCATTCTCCAATTGGTGGGCATCCACTCAGTTTCCAGTTTCTGGCCACTACAAAGAGGGCTGCCACAAACATTCTTGCACATGTGGGTCCCTTTCCCTTCTTTAGTATTTCTTTGGGATATAAGCCCCGTAGTAACACTGCTGGGTCAAAGGGTATGCACAGTTTGATAACTATTTGAGCATAGTTCCAAATTGCTCTCCAGAACGGCTGGGCTGTATTCACAATTCCACCAACAATGTTTCAGTGTCCCAGTTTTCCCGCATCCCCTCCAACATTCTGCATTATCTTTCCCTGTCATTCTAGCCAATCTGACAGGTGTGTAGTGGTATCTCAGAGTTGACAAAGTACTTTATTCGCCACAAACAAAACTACAAGGTGGGTAGTACAAGTATTGTTATTATCTAGTTGACAGAGGGAAACTCAGGCCTAGATGAGGTGAAGGACATATCCTAGGTCACAGCTACATGACATTGCAGATGATGACTGGGTCTAGTTAGGTGGAAGGTTATTCTTGACAGCATCCTGGCTAGCCCCTACCCTGCTCTTTCTCCTCCATTTCAGGAAGCTGTATCTTCCAGTTTTTCGAGGGAGTTGCGGCTCTTTGGTGAGCCAGATAGCTACTTTGTCCAGTTGCCTAAGGATGTTCAGAAAAGGCGAGATCATATGCTGAATAGCTTGCAGGCCATTGGCATGAGGCCCATTGTCCCCCAGGGCACCTACTTCCTCATGGTAGACATCTCCAGCTTCAGTGAGTCTGGGGGAAGAGGCAGAGTGTGGCTGGGGGGAGGGAAGGGGAAGGGAACACTGGGAATTCATCTAGTGCCTTCATGTGGTCCCCAGAGAAAAAGATGCCCAACCTGCCCGGCTCCGAGGGGGAGGCCTATGACTCCCGCTTCATTAAGTGGATGATCAAGAACAAGGTGAGAAGGACAGGGCGGTGCCTCCTACCAAGCCCTTTCTCTCTCTTTTAGGCTCGGATCAGGTAAGACCCCTTGTGGCTTCGGCCTTCTCCAAAATGGTAGCTCTGGACAAGAATGTTCCACCTGTTCCCACCCCACCCCCACCCCCCAGACACTCTCAGGACTCCTTCCCTGAGAACCTGTTTCTCCCCCCAGGGCTTGGTGGCCATCCCAGTCTCGGTGTTCTGCAGCTTGGAGCAGAAGGGGCATTTTGAGCACTACATCCGGTTCTGCTTTATGAAGGTGAGTGTGAGGAAGCAGGAGAGAAAGCAGGAGCTGGGATAGGGAGGGCCATTTCTACAAGGTCCCAAATGCAAGCTCCTCTTAACTTCAGAGGGAATTTTTTGAGCATCAGGGACCCAAAGATCCAAATTCCTGCCAGAGACTGGCATTCATTGTCTCTGTGAAACACCTACCATGTAGTGATGAACAGGTGGGCAAATGCCGGGCCCACGTCCATCAACTGCCCTTATTTTCTCTCCAGAACCACTACGCTTATGTGGGTCTTGTACCTCACCCCTCCCTGAACCCAGCATGGCCACTGGGCCTTGTCCACCATCACTGTACCTGGCATCAAGGGTGCATCCCCAGCCCTGGAGAGGGGCAAAAAGAAGGCTTATTGGCTCTTACTAAGCAAGTTGATTTTGATCTCTGTTTAGAATGACTCCACTCTCAAGGCCATGGATGATAAGCTACAGCAGTGGAAGAAAGAGCTAGAAGCCTGATTTCTGCACCGGATTTCTACACTGACTTCTCCCCCCTTTCTCCTCCAGCTCCCTTTATTTGATTGGACCCTTCCTCCTCTCTCTGTCTATCATATGTGTTTCAGGCATTCCCAAGTCTGGTGGAGGAAGGAGGGAAGTTCCTTAACTCATACCTAAGGGAAAGGTGAAAAAAGGGAGCATAGCTGCCCCAGGTCTTTGTCTTCTCCCCCACTCATTCTGCTTTAGTAAAAGTCTGCTCCTCCTTTTATATTAGGATTTGGGGATTGGGGAACCCTCACCTATCTAATATCCACACTCCTGTCCCTATGAAAGGAAACATTCAGCTTAGTCAGCATTCGGGTGGCAGGGCTCTCCCTAAAATGTTCCTCCCTCCTTTATCATTTCCTCTGCTTCCTGTTGAGTCATAAAGTGGGATTTCCCTCTACTCTACACACCTGAATCAGCCACCTCAACTGGGGATGGCTGCCAGCCAGGCCAGAGGTCACCTGCATTTTACAAGGATACCTAACACCTTGCTTTCATCCCTTTTTGGTTCCATATTGCTATAACTTATCTTGGGTTTTTTCTCTTCTTTGACTTTCAAGGTGCTAGCACATTAAAAGGGTCAACGGTAAGGCTGCCTTGCATAGCCAACCAATCATAGTCTTGGGCAGATCCCCTTAAACTTAAATTAAGAGTGTTTACCTCAAACTAAAAGCCATATTTTTCTTTTAATAAAATTTATTGCATTCTGTGTAAACTGTTGTTCTCTGTTCAAAATCCCTTTGCTTTTCACCTCTGGGGACCAATCCTATCAATTAACAAAGCACCAACAGTCATTTAAGTATTAAGTGTCTGCTATATACTGGGCACTGTGTTGAGCACTGTGGGGTTCAAAGAAAGACAAAAGAAGAGTCCCTGCTCTGAAAGTGCTTACATTATAATATAGGAGAAATTTAAATAACCAGTTACATTCAAGCTATAAACAGAGCTGAGGGGAATCAGACTGGGAAAGGCATTGGGTAAAAGATAAGACTTCAGCTGAGTAGTGAAAGAAGCCGATGGTCCTTCCATTGTATCAATCAAGCTGCTTCTTTCTAAATTGAGGACAATGTTTTAAAGATAACTTTTACATCAAAAAAGTCCAGCCAAAGATACTCTGGTTCAGCTCAAAGTCACCTGGGAGGGTAGAATGAAGAGGCCTTCAATGTAGTGCAACAGACTCCCATTATATTTCTATAAGTCCGGCTCTTTTACTTCCGAACTGGACTTAGTATTGTGCCTGATATGTAATAAATATTTGTTACTTAAATTTGCAGTAGTCTTCTGATTGGTCTCTCCCTTTTTCATAAAAAACGTGAAACGAGACACAAAATTAATATTCTTAAAACAGATCTGACTAGATTAGTTCCCTACTCAAAAATCTTCAATGATTCCCTACTGCCTTTAGGATAAAAATTAGTATATAAACTCCTTATCCTGATTTTTAAATATATAATCCTTCCTCCCAATTAAATGTAAAAACAATTTAAAACTTTTTTTTTATTTTGAATTCCAAATTTCTTTCCCTTTTCCCTCCTTCCTAAGATGGTAGGTATATATAAAATTAATAGGTTATACAGGTGTAATCATGCAAAACATTTCCATATTAGTCATGTTGTTAAAAAACACCAAAAAATGGGGGAAAAGTAAAAAAAAAAATAGTATGATTCAATCTACATTCAGATTTCATCAGTTCTTTCTCTAGATGCGAATAACATTTTTTTATCTTGAGTTTTTTGGAATTGTCCTGAGTCATTGTATTGCCCAAAATACAATGTTAGAATACCTCTCAGATTGGCTAAGATGACAGGAAAAGATAATGATGAATGTTGGAGGGGATGTGGAAAAACTGGGACACTAATACATTGTTGGTGGAATTATGAACTGATCTAACCATTCTGGAGAGCAATTTGGAACTATGCCCAATGTTGCTATCAAACTGTGCAAACCCTTTGATATCCAGCAGTATCGCTACTGGGCCTGTATCCAAAAGATTATAAAAAAGGGAAAAGGACCCACATGTGCAAAAATGTTTGTAGCATATCTTTTTGTAGGGCAAAGAACTGGAAAGTGGATGCCCATCATCTGGAGAATGGCTGAATAAGTCATGGAATATGAATGCAATGAAATATGATTGTTCTGTAAGAAATGATCAGCAGGCTGATTCCAGAAAGGCCTGGAGAGACTCACATGAACTAATGTTAAGTGAAGTGAGTAGAAACACAATGATCAATTCTGATGAATGTGGCTCTTTTCAACAATGAGATGATTCAGTCCAGTTCCAATAGACTTGTGATGAAGAAAGCCATCTACACCTGGAGAAAAGACGGTTGAGATTGAGTGTGGATCACAACATAGTATTTTAAACATTTTTGTTGTTTGCTTTTTTTTTCTTATTTTTTCCTTTTTTTTTTTTTTTTTTTTTTTTGTGCAGCATGGTAAATGTGGAAATATGTTTAGAAGAATTGTATATGTTTAACCTATATTAGATTACTTGCTGTCTAGGGAAAGGGGACAGGGAAAAGTAAGGGGAAAAAATTTGGAATACAAAATTTTGCAAAGGCAACTGTGGAAAACTATCTTTGCATGTTTTTTTGAAAAGAAAAAGCTATACAGTGTTACTACTGGGCTTATATCCTAAAGAGATCTTAAAGAAGGGAAAGGGACCTGTATGTGCAAGAATGTTTGTGGCAGCCTTCTTTGTGTGGCCAGAAACTGGAAACTACTTGGATGCCCATCAATTGGAGAATGGCTGAATAAGTTGTGGTATATGAATATTATGGAACATTATTATTCTGTAAGAAATGACCAACAGGATGATTTCAGAAAGGCCTGGAGAGACTTACATGATCTGATGCTGAGTGAAAATGAGCAGGACCAGGAGATCGTTGTGTACTTCAACAACAATACTATATGATGATCAATTCTGATGGATGTGGCCATTTTCAACAATGAGATGAACCAAATCAGTTCCAATAGAGCAGTAATGAACTGAACCAGCTACACCCAGCAAAAGAACTCTGGGAGATGACCATGACTACATAGAATTCCCAATCCCTCTATTTTTCTCTGTCTGCATTTTTTATTTCCTTCACAGGCTAATTGTATACTATTTCAAAATCTGATTCTTTTTGTACAGCAAAACAACTGTTTGGACATGTATACATATATTGTATTTAATTTATACTGAATTTATATACTTAATTTATATTGAACATGTATTGGTCAATCTGCCATCTGGGGGGATGGAGAAGGAGGAGAAAAATTAGAACAAAAAGTTTGGCAATTATCAATGTTGTAAAATTACCCATGCATATATCTGGTAAATAAAAACTATTAAAATATAAAAAAAAAAAAAGCTATTTTTTTTCTAAAGGATAGCTAAGTTATTCACAGTTGATCATTTTATGATATTGCTGTTGCTGTATGCAATGTTCTCTTGATTTTGCTCACTTCATTTCATCTCAGTTTGTCTTTCCAGGTATTTCTGAAATCTGGCTGTTCATTTTTATAGAACAATAATATTCCTTTAGAATTTTTTTTTCCCCTGAGGCAGTTGGGGTTAAGTGACTTGCCCAGGGTCACACAGCTAGGAAATGTCTGAGGGCAGATCTGAACTCAAGTTCTCCTGACTTCATGGCTGGTGCTCTATCCACTGCGCCATCTAGCCGCCCCTATTCCTTTAGAATTCTATACAACTACTTGTTCAGCCATTCCCCAAATCTTCTCAATTTCCAATTCTTTATTACCACAAAAATAGCTGGTATATACATTTGAACATGGAGGTTTTCCTTTTTTTAAAAAATGTCTTTGAAATACAGATCTAGTAGTATTTTGGGGTCAAAGTTCACAACTCCTTAATATCCCAATTATTCCCCCTCCAATATTTATCATTTTCCTTTTTCTATCATGTTAATCTGATGTGTAGTATAATTTACATTACTCTAATCAATAATAATTTTGAGCATTTTTTCATGATCATTGATAGTTTTGATTTCTACATCTGAAAGCTACCTTTGACCATTGATGGCTTATATTCTTATAAATTTGACTCATTTGAGCATTGGTTTTGTTTGTACAAAAATATTTATAGCAGTTCTATAATAGTAGCCAAAAATTGACAACAAAGGATATCATGCTACTGAGAAATGGTTAAATAAATTGTAGTGAATGAATGTAAGTGCCATCAGGAATAACAAAATTACTAGTTGCAGAGGAAACTGGACTCTATGAACTGAAGCACAGTGGAATAAGCAAGAGTTAAGAGAACTTATATAATGTGACTAATGTTGTGATAAACCATGAATCTAAAAGAATGAAGATAAACATGCACTTGCCTCCTGACAGAGGGGATGAAATTAAAATGCACACACTTGTATTTTCAGACATTTCTAATGTGGAAATTTATTTTGTGGGACTGTGCAGCTATATTTTGAGGTTTTAGTTTTGTTATTCTGTTTAGGGTGGGATTTGGATTCAGATAGTGACAATGACAGATTAATAAACAAAGAAATATTTTTAAAAGAACCAAGGTGGTGGGCTCAAGTGACTCTGTCATTTTTTACTTGTGTGATCCTAAGCAAGTCACTTAACCACTGTTTGCCTCAGCTTCCTTATCTGTAAAATGGGGATGATAATAGCATCTGCCTCCCAGTATGGTTGTGAAGATTAAACAAGATGATAATTGGAAAACATTGTGCCTGGAACATGATAAATGCTATACAAATGTTAGCTGCTATTATTTTTATTTTTGTGATAATCACTTGACCATGTGAAGATCCAGTTTTCTCAACGTAACATAAGAAGATTTGCCTGGATATTTTCCAAGATCTCTTCCAGGTCTAAATCTGTATTCCCATAACCCCAATATAAATGGTTTCTCTTAGAGGGGCTATTTTCATTTTTGTATTTTTTAATATTTAATATTTTCCCCAGTGACATGTAACTTTAAAACTTTGAGTTCCTGAAGGCATATGTGAAGTTATGCAAAACATTTCCATACAAGTCATGTTGTGAAAGAAAAGTGTTCTACCTCCTCCCCAAAACAAATATAAAAATCCACAAAATAAAGATTATACTGAAATCTGTATTCAGACATAATCAGTTCTTTCTCTGGGAATGGATAGCATTTTTCATAAGTCCTTCAGAGTAGTTGCGAATCATTGTACTGCTGAGAATAGCAAAGTCATTCATAGCTAATAATCTCAGAATATTGTGTTATTACTCTTTACACTGTTCATTTCATTTTGCTTGAGTTCATGGAGGACTTCCCAGGTTTTTCTGAGAGTATCCTGCTCATCATTTCTCATAGAACAATAATATTCCATTATAATCACATGCCACAGTTTATTCAGCCATTCTGCCAATTGATGAGCATCCAAATGGGGCTATTTTAAAATATACTGTGAACCTAATTGTCAACAAACACAAACATTTCAATATACAAAGAATAGAAAAGGATTTGTCTAAGAAACTATGGACTTTAAATAAAAAAGAAACTATGGACTTCTGGTACATTATTCTTGTTTTTTAAGAAACATATGTCAAACTTAACAAGATAGAAAAAAAATTGCTATGTTCCCTTCCACATTTTTTGTTTTCTTCAGTGCATTTTTAAAACTTTCTTATTAATGCTATAAATCACTATTGAGTAGAGAAATGTAAATTAAGACAACCCTGAAGTACTGCCTCGTACCTCTCAGATTGCCTAAGATGATGAGAAAAAAATGATGAATGTTGGAGAGGATGAGGGAAAACTATGACACTAACACATTGTTGGTGGAATTATGAAATGATCCAAATATTGTGGAGAGCAATTTGGAATTATGTCCAAAGGGCTATATACACTTTGATCTCACTACTGGGTCTATATCCCAAAGAGAAAATAAAAAAGGTAGAAGGAACCCATATATGGAACAATGTTTGTCATAGCTCTTTTTGTAGTTAGCAAGGAACTGAAAATTGAATGGGTGCCCATCAGTTAGGGAATGGCTGAATAAGTTATGGTATGAAAATTTAATGGAATATTATTGTTCCATAGAAAATAATGAGCAGGTTGATTTTTTAAAAACCTGGAAAGATTTACATGAAGTGATGCTGAGTGAACTAACTAGAACCCAGAGAACATTTTACACAGTAATAACATTATGTAATGATCAACTGTGATAAACTTGGTTCATGAGCTGACTTGGGTGGAAAATGCCATCCACAGACAGAAAGAGAACTATGGAGAATCATAGCATTTTCACCTATTTGCTTGTTTGTTTTTCCTTTCATGTGGGTTCTTTTTCTTTTTGTTCTGATTTCTTTTGAATAACATGACAAATAAAGAAATATATTTTAAAAGATTGCATGGATTTAACCTATATCAAATTGTTTGATGTCTTGGGGAAGGGGGAGGCAAAGGAAGAAAGGAGAAAAAATTAGAACACAAAGTTTTACAAAAATGTATGCTGAAAATGATCTAGCCATTTGAAGAAAGCAAGACTCAAGGCCAGATTCAAAAACCTGCCTCTGACACTTAGGGGCCGTGTAACCAGATAAATAATTTAAATTTATCTCCAAGACACAAGAGTCTAAGAGACCAACTTACAACACAGAGTTGGTTCCTTTGCATGAGAGTTTTCTAAAACAGATTCTACTCCTCTTCCTTGTTTTATCACTAACCATGTCCTTCACCTTCAAGTAGATTCCTTCTCTTTTAACAAAATGTACAATGAAGCAAAATATAACAGGATGGCTTTCTCTGAGCCTGGCTGAATTTGTCATTCTGTTCCCCTAGTCTGGAGGTATCGAACATATAACTTACAAGATACCTACAGCTAATATTTCTAGAGTGTCTATTGAGCACCAGGCACTGTGCTAAGCAAATGTTACTTCACTTGATTCTCACAACCACCCTGGGAAGCACATGCTATTATCATACCCATTTTACAGATATGGAAACTGAGGTTAGATGACCTACTCAGGGTCATACAGCTAGTACCCAAGACCAAATTTGAAATCAGGCCTTCCTGATTTCCACCCAGCACTCTACCTACTCGGCCACCTAGTCACCATATGAAGTCCAAAACACTATCAAGTGAGTCCCTCCTACCCCTTGCCAACCAAACTAAAATATAACTGGAAAACATTTAACAAATAGTTTTCTAAGTCAATCTGAGGCCTGCAACTGCCTGCCATCTAGGGAAGGGGGTGGAGGGAAGGAGGGGAAAATTCGGAACAGAGGTGAGTGCAAGGGATAATGTGGTAAAAAATTACCCATGTATATGTACTGTCAAAAAAAGTTATAATTATAAAATTAATTAAAAAAAATAAATTTAAAAAAATCTGAGGCCTGCTTATTTCTCCATCTCTTTTGCTGGATCATCCTCCAGGTCACACCTTCTGACTGTCATTGTCCCTCAGGGTTCTGCCCTGGGCCCTCTTCTTTTATCCTTCCATACTACTTGGTCACTTCATGAGCTCCCAGGCATGTAATGACCATCTCTATGCTGATCATTCTCAGATCTGCCTAACCTGCTTCAGATTCAGCTAATCTCTAACGGGGCCTTTCAGATATCTTGAGCTGCATGTCCAGCAGACATCTTAAAACTTAATGCAGTGGTCCTCAAACTTTTTAAATAGGGGCCAGTTCACTGTCCCTCAGACTGTGGGAGGCCGGACTATAGTGAAAACAAAGGCTCTCACTCTGTCTCCACCCCTCAGCCTATTTGTCAAACGTGGGCCTAGTTTGAGAACTCCTGAGAATGTATCTAAAGTAGAACTTACTCTCTTTCCCTCTAAACCCTCCTTCCCCACTACTACCTTGCAGGTTACTACAGGGGACCTTCCTCCCCGTCCCTTGGGACCCGCAAGAGGAGCCACCCTGGGTCCCCCTGTTGAGGGCGGTAGCCCCTTGATGTTCCTTGTTTGATCTACAACTTCCTTTGGGACTTGGGACTTTGATACAAGATCTGGTCAAACTAGTCTGGGCTTGTACCCAGCCCCCCACTGGATCTGAGCTGGCTTGGATAAAGCCCGCCAAAAATCTGGCCTTCTAGGAATTAACCTGAGCTCCGCCCATTACTTCTTCAAGCAGATAAAAAGAGCAAAGCTATAATCACCTTTGGTTCAGAGATTTGAAAGATGCCAGCCAAGATGCTTGCATCAGAGATTCTCTGACCCTGCCGCTTTCGGCGTTTATCTTCCTCTATCTAATGCCTTTTACTAACCAGACCTTAACCTTGCTTCCAAACCCTGCAATAAACATCTTTTACCCATCTAGGTTTTCGGGCCTATAAATTCATTTACAGGGGACTCTCGAGGCCACTAGACCTGATTTAACTTTGTATCCTTGCGCCAAATCCTAAGGGGGTTGCAATCCTGCCACTAGACCTCACTTAATCCTATTGAGGTATATACCTCATTATTAGGTATTTACCTCATGATTTGGTTCAAGTTACTTCATCACCCCCATCCCGGATCCTAGCTGTTGCAAAGATCTGTGCCACATGTCTCAAGCACGCTCCTTCTCTCTGACACCGCCCCCTCGTAGTAGAGGCCCGATGGTCTCACAGAAGGATGACTGGTGGGCCTGCCCGTCTTAAATATCTCCCATCGGTTCACCAAAGGAGCCAATCATGTCCGCCCTCTACTAAATAACCTCCAGTGGCCTCCTATGGCCTGCAAAGCAAATGCGGACTCCTCTGGTGTTCAAAACGCTTCTGCGTTCTTGCTCTTAGCCCCTGACTTCTCACACCCTCTGAGCCGCTGTCCCCGGCCTGCTGGCTGTTCCACAAGACCTCTGTCAGCTCAAGGCAGGCTCAGGAAGATTTTCGGAAAAACATCATTCCTCAGTCCTGGTGAATTTCAGCCCCTTCTTCTGAGCTTCGCAAGTAGTCCGTCCGTGCGGGCCGCATGGAGAGAGACCTATCACCAACAGGGCCCGTGTAACTCCGGCGTGTGCCTGAAGGTCTGGGGCGGTCGACGCTCAGGTGCGGGCGGTGAGCGGTCTGCCTCATTAACTGCCGTGGCCGGGCCGGCCGCCACACACAGTGAGTGAGCCTAGAAACAGTCACGTCTGGCTCTGTCAAAACTTGCGACGCCTCAACCCAGACCTCCAAGCTGGCACTCTGCAGGGCAGGGGACCCAATGAACTGATGTCCCCAGGAGGCGGCTGGGCAGCACTAGCAGCAGCAGAGAGAACTTTCTTTATTACAGCTATTTATATACAAAGCATATACACTGACCCTTGCAAAACGTTCGGTTCCAACTTTCCCCCCCTCGCCCGCCCCTCCCCCAGACGGCAGGGAGTCCATACTTTAACCCGTCCCGTCACTGCTCGGGAGGCTGGGAGTCCCAAGACCTGGTCGAGGCTCGGCCACTAATGTCTTCCTGTGATCCCGGACAAGTTGTTTCCTTCCTCTGAACCTCAGCGGCCTCCCTGGAGAGACGGGATGAGAATGCGGCCCACCCCCACTGCAATGAGGAAGAAATGAGGAAAATCTGGAAAATGGGATTTAGTTCCGACCTTGCCCACAAATACAACGGACAGGTATTCCGGAAGGCTGACGGAGGGTGGTTGGGGGTGGGGCACCAGCAAACGCTAGGTCTGCAGCCGAACAGCTCCGGACATCTGGAACAGTAGGAGAGCCGGTCGCTCCGAAGCATGCTCCTCCGACCCGGTGCCGTCCCTGCCTACGCACCCGCCCTCGCATCATCTCTAGATCTCTGATTGGGCGGCCGAAGGGAAGGGGGCGTGGCCTTCAGTATGCGCCGCTGATTGGCTGGGGGGAAGGGCTCCCGAGATTCAGTCTGGAAGATGGCGGAGTTCCTGGGGAAGCGGCCCCGGGCTCAGGTGTGCTGGTTGGCTTGGCCGGGTCCTGGGCTTCGAGGGGCCTCACGGCTTGGGGACGAGCCGCCCCCCAGAGGCAGCTCACTGTAAGGGGTCTCTAGCGGGCTTGCTCCCTTGGGGCTGTAGGTGAATCCGGGGCCCCGCGTGTGGCGGCGAGGAGCTGAGAGGGAGCGGGGCGACGGGAGGCGGGGACCGGAGACCCGAATCCGCTTGAGGCTGGGTTCGGGCGTGGAGCGGCCCGTGCTTGCCCGAGCGGATGGCCGTACGGCACGAAAGCTCAGGTTTTGATTTGCTTCCTTTCCAGGGAGAAGTACGAAAAATCGAGTGGCGGAAATTGAAGAAAGAGAGTAAGAATTTGAGGGCGGGAGTACTTTAGAGAGATGAGCTTTTAATTAGATTAAATTGATTAAACTTATTTAACTCCTTAAATTTAATTAATGTTTTTGATTAGTTCTCTCATACTATCTCTCCTCCTATCTCTCTCGGCGTCCTGTAGAATGTCAGAACTTAATGAACTCGAAGAGACCTTAAAGACATCTTAGTCTCAGGTTGCATTTTGCAGAAGAGAAAACGGGATTCTGGCAGGGCAGCTACCCCGCGGATTACTGCGGTCTGGGCCTTTTGGTGGTCTTTGGCACTTACTGTTTTTTCATTTTAATTTTTATTAATATTGATGGATTTATTTACAGTAATTCTCATTACCACCTTTTGGTTTTGTATTACCGTCTGTTCCCATAGTTCCCTTTTCCCTCCCCTTCTTCCCATCCTTTGTAACAAAGAAAAAAAGCAGCTCAGCAAAACTAACCATCATAACCAAGTCTGGTAATGTGTCACACCCGGAGCCTCCCACTGCTTCTAGAGATGGAGGGGAAACCTTACCCCGAGCTCCGTCTGTGCCAGGCAGTGGGCACCACCAGTAAGGAAAAGGAAGCTTCAGTCTGACTGGGGAAAGTGTACTGATCCATTGGAGAGAACAGTGAGCTGGGAGGCTTAGGGCTGATTAGATGACTATTTCAGTGTTAAGGAGGGAAGATGGGCAGAGAGTGCTTAAAAATGCCCCGGAACCAGACCATGATTACCTTGCTACGACTGTCTAGGCCGCTTAGGTGAATGCTCATCAGTCAGAAGCCCAGGATCCCAGGGCCAGAGTTCAAAGGGGAGGCTGGAATATAGGAGTATGGCCACAGGAAGATGGCCATCTGAAAAATCTGTGCAGATGTATATCTGTATAGAAATAGCTGTTCTTAAAGGCCAGGAAGAAAAAAATGTGGATGGGAGGAAGGATGGGAACGGAGCTAAGCTAACTTTATAGAATACTTGATTTTTTTTTTTGTTTTCCATCTACTATAAGATGGACTAAGTAACTGAATATTTGTGAAAATTCACTAATGAATAAGTTGGATTTTTTAAAAAAAGTTTATAATTTCAAAAAAACTTAAGCATTAGATAACCTGGTATTTGCTTAAGGAATCTCATGCAGGCTCTGTTAGGTTTAACAAAACCATTTGGGTTTTTTTTTTTTTTTAAGTGCTAAAGGTTTCAGTGATCAATGTTTTTAGGTATCCTTGGTTCTTTTACATTTTGCCAGCATTTTATTTTTAAGCAATTTTAAATCTGATAGTCACCATGTTAGAGTGGGGAAATTACTAGACTGGCGAGTCTCCATATTTGAGTTTGTGTCAAAAATATACTAGCCATATAATAATGGAAAAGTATGAATCTTTCAGAGTTTCAGTTTCCTCATCTGTTAAAGATAATTGTGTTTAAGCCTTCCATCTCAAAGAAACCAAACGGCAAAGCATCATATAAAAATGAATTTCTCTATTCCATAGAATTTTCATATTTGGAACTTGCTGTTCAGTTTTCTACATTTCCCTCAGGATTTTTCCTTAGTCCCCTGCTTTCAAAAATGTTACCTTTAGGCCAGTGCTACATTGGAGTGTCCCCACTCCAAACCCATCTGATTATCCTCATCCCCCATTTGAAGATCTTCCTTACAGGGAAAGAAGAGAAGAAGAGATGGAGGGAGCTGAAGATGATAAAGAAGTTGGAGAAGCAGCGAGCTCAGGAAGAGGCAGAGAAGCAGAAAGAGGAGGCTGAAGAAACACAACAGCAAGCAAATGGTATCCCCCAAGAACCTTTTTCTAGGAAGGAGTTGTGCCCCAGGAAGTCAGCCAGGGGCCTGGTCTTTAGCGCTGCCGACTTTTTGTTATCAGCGCTAGGCTGTGGCCTGTGAGGTCTCCTTCTGGGGATGTGGACAGGGTTGTTCAGTGATCACAAACATGTAATAGGAGCTAAGCATCGTCCCCACAAAATGCACCCCCCCCTTGTCCTACACTGAGTAGTCTCCAGGGTTAGATTCCACCACTAGAAAATCATAGAAGCACCACCTGTCAGGTTGGCAAAGGGCCAGTGCCTGCATTTTACCCCATTGGAAACCAAGACCAAGAGAGAGAAAAGTGGTTCACTGAGGTCACACAGCAAGTGAGTAGGGCCAGGAGTAGAACTTGGATTATAGAGTTACTACATTAAGAAATTGTCCTTGCCTAAAAAGTCCTTGAAGGCATTTTCAGTGATTAACACCTTTCCAGTGGCATAGCAAACTGAACAGTACCCTCAGAAAAGAGATTTGGAGAAGGGTCTGGAGTGGGAAGAAGGCAGCCTTGATGCATGCAGTCCTAGAGCTTCCATGAGGGGATGGTTCAGGAAATGTAGGTTCTTGGCCCCATTCAGGAATATTCACTGTGTCCCCTCTTTGGCTCCTCCAGGGCGAACGTACACCCTGAGTGTGGCCCTACCTGGCTCCATCCTCAACAATGCGCAGTCTCTGGAGCTTCGGACCTATCTGGCTGGCCAGATCGCCCGGGCCTGTGCCATCTTCTGTGTGGATGAGATCGTGATATTTGATGAAGAGGGTGAAGACGTCAAGTAAGGGGCCATCTGGTTCAGGAGAGAGGGGACAATGTTGAGAGAAGGGTGGGGGGGAAAAGGGGCTTTGCCTGCTTAGCATATATTGCAGGGGGGAGGGGAGGGGACAGATCCTAGAATCCCAGAATGTTCCATGAAAATGGAAGGGTGACTGAGTGCTATTCCCTGGGCAGAGAAGGCAAAGGATCTTCACTCTTTCCCTCCTGCTCATGGAACCAGCTGCTTCAGAAGCATTTGGAGGAACTGAATATCTGAATCAGCTAACCCTTTATTCCCTTCCAGGAGTGTTGAGGGGGAATTTGTTGGCATTGGCAAAAAAGGACAGGCTTCGGTACAACTTGCTCGAATTCTCCAGTACCTGGAGTGCCCACAGTAAGAAGCAATTTGGCTGGCTGGGAGTGAGGGAGAGGGGGAAACAGGAGTGTAGGGTGGAAAGTCTCTCCCCAGAAATCCCCCCCTTTATCCCCAGACCCTGCCTCTTTTGCTGGGAAAGGTCCCAAACCCAGAATGAAAGGGGAAGGGAGGATTGGAGAGCAGGCCCAGGAGGAGGGTAGGTGCTTAGGACTGGACTGGAGAGGAAATCTTTGCCCTGGGAATTTATTAGAGAACTGTATCCTAGGTACCTGAGAAAAGCTTTCTTCCCCAAACACCAGGATCTGCAATTTGCAGGTAAGAACTCAGCTGTGTTCCCTTATTTTCTGTGTCATCACTCCTGTTCTTTAATCTCCCCCTGCCCCTGGGCCTGAAAGTACTTTTATCCTGGAGTCATGTTCCTCCCCTTTTAAAAGAAGACTCCAACACTGCACAAATCAGGTTCTAGAACCTTAGTTTTCTCCACTGTAAAGTGAAGTATTTTCACAGGCTTGGGAGTAAAGTGCTTTGTAAACCTTCAAGCTTTACATAAAATGTGAGATTATTATTAGGATCTAAATGACAGGTATAAGGTGAATTTACTAAAGGAAGATTGGGAATGTTCATTTGACATGTTTAATTTGGGATATATCAAAGTCATGGGAGCAAATGCCATCTTCATTCATTTGTCCAATGTGAACCTCAGTTTCCACCTTGGTTAAAATGTTCAACTTGGTCTTCAGAGTTTTTTCCAGCTGTGGCAGTCTCTGGCATTTTCCCCAATCACATAATTCAAAAGTGACCAAGCAGGAACTAGAACCAGGTCTGGTTCTGCCAGTTCCCAGGCCAGGGCCCTTTCCTCCATCCCACACTTCTCTCTGGCTTCTCTCCTGGTATCCTATGGCCACCTTCAGTTCCTTTCTCCCCTTTCCTCAGGACTGCTGAATCCTTTAGACAGCCCTCACCACGTGCGGCAGGAGGAAGTTTTGGAGTACAGGGAAGGGATTGTGTTAGACCGGCCTACCCGGCCTGGACGGGGTTCCTTTGTCAACTGTGGCATGAAGAAGGTACCTGGGGCTTCCAGGCTTTCACTGGCTTAGCACAATGTCTTGCACATAGTAGGAATTTAATAAATGTTTCTTGACTCCAGGAGGCAAGGCTCTCAGGATGGGAATGGGGGAGATTGCTTGCTCAGGCCTAAACCCAGCCTCTTCTTCTATAGGAGGTGCAGATAGACAAGAACCTGGAACCTGGTCTAAGAGTCACTGTGCGGCTAGACCAGCAGCAGATCCCAGGTATCTTGACCCCCAGCCCCTCTCAAGGGACAGACACCCAGATGAAAGCAGAATCTTCCTCCTTAAACTGTCTCTTGCAATTGTCTGGATTTCCTTTGCTTCTGTTATAGTTCACCTACATATTAGACATATTAGTTCCTCCCTATTGGACTATAAGCTCAATTTACCAGTGCCTGGTACATAATGGACATTTAATCATTGATTGTTGCTTTGTGCAATGATGCCTTTTTTATCCTTTTTTTTTTTTTTCCCCCTTTTTTTCCTATCTTTTTCTATCTCTTTCAGTGACTAGTCCTCTCTACACAGGAAGCACTTAGCAAATGCTTATTGAATAAATTGACTCTGACTGGATGCCTTTCTTAGGGTTGGGCTTGCAGAAGGGGCCTATGGTTCACAGTAGGAGAGGTCCCACAGTCTCCTTTTTTCTCTCCAGAGAGCAAAAGCCTCAAGGGACGCGTTGTATCAAGCCAGGAGCCCCGCACCCATGCTGGTCTCTACTGGGGCTACAGTGTCCGCCTGGCTTCCTGTCTCAGTGAGTATTTGATCCTCCCACCCCCAGAGGCCATCGGTTAATGTGCCTGACAAGCGCTGCCAAGTTTAGTCCTGGCTGTGACCCTTGTCTTTGTGAGACCTAGGACAATTCATACCCCCACTTTGGGTCTCTATTTCCCCATTTGTAAAATTGGGAGGATGGGGTTGGAGGTGAACTGTTTGTATAGCAGAAGGAACACTGGACTGGAGTCAAGGCTGGATCTGAATCTGAATTTGGTTATTTACAGGCTGTTTGCTAGGCAAATCAGCCTCCCTCTGTTGACCTGGGTTTCCTCATTTGTAAAATGAGAGGATTTGGCCAAGTCAGGGATTCTTAACCCAAGTTCCTTGGGTCCCTTGGCCATACTGGCAAAGCTTGTGGATTTCTTTTCAAAATAATGTTTGTTACAAAGGAATCCAGTTATATTAAAATAGTTCAAATATATTTTTAAAAGTTCACAAACCTTAGATTAAGAACTCCTGGACTTACTCATTTGTTTTAGTCATGTCCAATTCTTCCTGACTCCAGTTGGGATTTTCTTGGCAAAGTTTACCATTTTCTTCAGCTCATTTTACAGATGAAACTAAGGCAACAGGGTAAAGGAAACTTGTCCAGAGTCAAATAACTGGTAAGTGTCCGAGACTGGATTTGAATTCAGGTCTTCTTGACTTCAAGTCCAAAGACCTATCCATTTTGCACCGAGCTGCCCTTCCAGCTTTAAGATTTAGTGGTTGTAAGGTTTTTCTGCTTGGCACAGGATGGGCATCACCTAGGAGTGGGTCTCAGAATTAGGTGTCCTTCTCAGAGTGGGAGGGAGAAGAAGTTGCCTGACTTGAATCCCCACTCTAGCTAAGCTGCACTTTTCTGCCCAGGTGCGGTGTTTGCTGAGGGTCCCTATAAGGATGGCTATGACCTGACCATCGGAACCTCAGAGCGAGGAGAGGATCTGTCCTCAGTCCAGCTTCCTAACTTCAAGTGAGCTACGGAAAAAGACAGAAGTATCTAGGGGCGGGCAGGAAATCAGGGGTCAGAGAAAGAGAGATGCTGAGGAGCCAGGAAATTGGTTAATGTCCCAGAATTTGAGTTACTTTTATTCCCTTCTCTCTTATCCCTTCCTACTTCATATGCAGAAAATTTGAGTTGTCTTCCTGCCCATTCTAACCATCATCATACGACCTCCAAAGCATGGACCCAGGAGTAGGACTGACATTAGTTGTCGATTGTCAGTTCCCTGCTGTGAGCCTGGCTCTGAGATAAGTCAGAAAACAGTGTCTGATGGGAAAGGTGGATGACAGAACAGTTAGGAGTTCTCAGAGGCCAACTGCTCTGATACATCCTGGAGAACCCACAATTTATCTCTTTTGGTTTTTTTAAAGACAACTTTGAACAACTTAAGAACTCTGATCAGTGTACCTACTAACTACTTCTTTCTGAGTTTTTCCTTAAAAGCCAAAGTCTGCCTTGCTGTAGTTTACATAGGAGCCTCTGGTTCTGTCCTTTAGGCCCAAAGTGAGCAGTCAGCCCTTCTTCCCCAGCAGCCCTTCAGATAGCCAAGGGCTACATTGAACTTGTCTCCAGGAAGCTTCTCTTTGCCAGTGTTGAGGCTACATGTGTAGGCGGCTTTGGTCATTTGTGAGCTTCCTGAAGGAGGGTAGCATGTGAGCTGGGCTGTGAAGGCCGAGTAAGATTTGAATAGACATTGGAAGTGTTGTGAACACTCCACTTTGAGCACCCAATTTCACCCTCCCCTAACTCTGCTCATCTTCTTTCTCTCCTTCTAGCCATGCTATTGTGGTGTTTGGGGGTCTCCAGGGGTTGGAGGCCAGTGTTGAGGCCGATCCCAACCTAGAGATCACAGATCCCAGTGTTCTCTTTGACTTTTATTTCAACACCTGTCCAGGACAAGGCAGCCGCACCATTCGTACTGAGGTAAGAGTCTTAGGGCCCTTTCTCCTAAGGCTGCCACTTTCCCAGGACACCACTTCCTTCCCCACTGGCCAGGGCCACACCCTGAACCTGTCCTGAAAGCCCTTACCTCTGAAGGACTCCTCTTGCCTCCTTTTCTTTTGAACATTATGGGCCTGCACTATGTATCTCAGTGCTCTTCCAGAACTTTGAGACTTCTAGCAGCAGCTTTTGGGGGGAGGGGAGAGGAGGGAAGAGTTTGTTCCTCTTATTACCATGCCTCACCCCTCCCCAGGTGTCCTTTGCCCATCTTAAGCTGGTACCCCTTGGCTATAGATGGAAAGATAAAGTCATAGAATACTAAATGTTAGACTAAGGAGATCCTTGAGAAATGAATTAGTCTAACACCATCGTTTTACATTTTACAAAATTGGAAATGTGACTAAAAAAGTTATTTAGATAGAAACTTGATACCTTATAGAAAATGCTTCCTTCTGTGTGAGTGGGGGGGGTGTTAGATCCCAAGAGGATGAGATTGCCATCTCCCGAGCATACTATACTTTGAGGGGGGTTGTGGGAATGATGAGGGGATGATCCCTATACCAGAGATCTGGGAACTTGGCTTCTGCCTATCAGCACTGCTGGATGGTTATTTCTACTCTTCTTTGCAGGAAGCTATCCTCATCTCCCTGGCTACCCTTCGATCTCCCATCATTGCTGCTGGGGCTCCCCAGCCTGACTGAAGACACCTCCAGACGCAGCACTGACTTGCCTGGTGCTGGCAGCTGATCTTCTGGTTGAGACCTCCGGATGTGATTTGCCATTTGCAAGATGGATGAAGAGTGACCCCAAGCTTGGAACTAGTTCTTGGGGACCTGACCTGACCCAGGGACAAGAGAGATGGAGGTCCTAACAGACAATTGATCAATCAAGTAGGGCAGTGACCCTTCCTTTTCATAGCTTGCTTTTACAAATCCTTGATACTCTGGTTACATGCTGTGCCTACCAAGAACAGCCCTTTATAAAACACATTTATAACCACATCTCGACAGCCATTATTATTTTTCCCCCCCTTAGGCTGGGGTTAAGTGACTTGCCCAGGGTCACACAGCTAGGAAGAGTTAAGTGTCTGAGATCAGATTTGAACTCGAGTCCTCCTGAATTCAAGGCTGGTGCTCTATCCACTGCGCCACCTAGCTGCCCCTCAACAGCTATTATTAAGTGCCTAATGTGTGCAGAGCACTGTGCCGGCTAGAACATTCAGATGGTCCTCATGCTCCTGCCTATGAGGTACGGGCTGTGATTGTCCCCACTTAGCAGGGGATGAGGCAGCTCTCTGCATCGCTGCACTTGCCACCACATCATACTGTCTACAGAGGCGGCAGAAATGCAGGAGGAAAATAATAGCTGCTTGTCCTGGTTCTCCAAGCCCAACCATAGAGTGGCAGCACCAGGCCTTTTAGTTAGTTCCACTTGGTTGTCTCCTGGGAGAATTTCACATCTTGTCCCAAGCAAGTCCCTGCTCCTGGGACCCTGAGGATGTTAGTACCTGATAGCAGGGGGGAGAAACTTCTGCTCCCGTCCCTATCAATCACCCCCCAGCCTGTCTTCCATTCGTTTCTCAGATATCCTCCTGACCAGGGCAGGCTTTCTTCAGTTAAAAGCCCTGGAAGGGGGGCCCAAATGTCAAACAGTTGTGGTTTTGGAGAGGCAAGTTCTGGCAGATGTTGGAGACAGATCCTTTTAATCCCCCTTAAATTAAAAGGGGATTAAAGGGAAGGAAGGACATTGAGGTAGATGATGCACTTCAGGAAAGATGCAGGATGAGGAAGTGAGGGACAGGAGCCAGAAGAAACCAGACATATAAGGGACCAGAATTTTCTCTTTTAAGATAAGGAAGCAGAACTTTTTGGACTAAGGGGCATGAAGCAGGAAAGAATTGATAATGGAAACAAAGAGGCAAGAAATGGAAAGAGGGAAGATATATTTCAGTGGATTTATGATCTCCCCAATGTCAGTACTCTTCTCTGGTGCAAGTTACAACCAAATCTGTGCCTTCCTCCTGGTCTTGGGCAATCCTTATCCGTGTCCATGAGAAGTAGCATGATGTGGTAGATACATTACAAAACTTTAAGTCGGGAAACTCTAGATTCAAATCTCATCTTAGACATTTAAGTGTGTGACCCTGGATAACTAGACACAAATTCTGTGCCTCAGTTTACTTATGTGAAAAATGAGTGAGTGTTGGACTTCCCTCAAAGATCCCTTCCAGCCTCAAATCCATGATCTTATAAGTATCCCATAAGTGGTCCCTTTACAACAGGCCCGCAGGCCAGATGTGGCAGCTGAGGACATTTATGCGCCCCCCGGGTTATGGCAAATGGGCTGAGGGGAGGAGACAGAGTGTGAGCTTTTGTTTTTACTATAGTCTGGCCCTCCCACAGTCTGAGGAACAGTGAACTGGGCCCTATTTAAAAAGTTTGAGGATCACTGCTTTATAAAGTAACATTCTGAGAAGCTGGCCCTAAAAATTATTCAAATATTTCTCCACAGGATTTCTGTAAATCCTGGATGGATAATTTAATGAATCCCTACCAAAACAAAAGGCACCCCAATAAATCCTGAATGAGACCACCATGGTGTTACTTGGAAATGGCACTGATTCCCTCAAGTGTCTCTAGGTTCTCTTCTTTTCCTGGGCTAGGCCCAATTGCTCCAACTGAACTCAATTCAACAGGTTGAGGCAGCTGTAATCATGGGCAGTGGCTACTTGGATTCTCACAGTTCCAGGGACAGTATAGTGTATGTGAAGTTCTAGGGCCCTGCACTGGTGAGTTTACAATTTACAGAAAACCAAACACCATGACACCACTGACTCTTAAAGATAGAACTTTTACAAGTGACACAAAAGCAAGAATAATCAGAAAATATCCAACAGAAGGCAAAAGCATGCACAATCATAACATTTACTCAACAGAAAGCAAGATAATCAGTATTTGATCAATTAAAGCAGGAGCATATGTGACTATAACGTAGCAGCCCAACCATAAACTTGAGCCACACTTTGCCACCAATGCATACAAAAACTAGCAGGGAGGTATATGAGTGTTTAGGGCAATGCATGACTCCAGAAGGCAAGTGTTGATGTCCTTGGGCTCTCTGAGGATGGTGGCATCTGCACTGTGGGGCAAAATTACCTCCCTGCTATTTGCACCCTGTCTGGCCCTCACAGGTGGGCTTCTCTGCGCTTCTCAGCCATTGAAACAGCGAGGAGCTCTACAAGCTTATATCCTCATTTGTTTGGGTGCTAAGAAAGTCTTCATTCTTTTAGTTCCCTAATGCCAGAAATCTGCAAAGTTCTAATAGATCTGTTCTAAATACTTTTTCCTCCCTCCCCTCATAGTGTAAATAGTGAAAAGATCACAGAGCATTCTCCACTCGGCACTTCACATGGCAGGGGACCCCGTTTTATCCAATTAATTCTAAATAAAAAGCCACATCTGATAGCAAATAAGACGCAGATATTGTCGTTCTTCCTCTATATCCTTCCCCCAAAAAGCAGAAACGACAACCCAAGAAATCAGTTTTCCATCTTTCAGGACAAAAGGGAGTTACATGGCAATCTTCCCTTTCTCCGAGCAATCAGCTCTCACAAAGCATTGCTTCACTGGCAGTAACACGGCTGCAGACCCTGCCTGTCAGTTTTGATCAGTTCCAGTCAGCTATTTCATTCAATCTCCTTTCTTGCCTCTATGTTCCTTGGGCCATGTCCTGTCTCTTTTTCTTTCTTTGTTCTTATGCTTCTCAATACCTCATCAGAGTCTCCTTGCAAGAAACCCAACTCAAATTGCATATTTCTGTCAGGTAAGATCAGCAGGCCTTATATAATCTTCCCATGATTCTCATTATTTTACTTATAATTTATTGGCTATGTTCTTCACAAGTCAGAAGTCACACACTTCTGGTAGATCACAATGTCCTGCAGCCATCACTACCTCAGTCAGTGCTCTTAATTTTAAACAGGTCCTTTCAGTAAATTTATCTGAAGATCAGTTCTCTTTCAGGTCCTCCTCAGATGGTCTGTCTCCTCACCATTTTATCTGTCATCTGTTTAATGACTAAGAGACGATAAATTGAAAATTCAGGAGTAGTGAGCTGGGTTGGCATTTGTTGATTTATTGATCAGAATGGACAGTGTTACTTGGTAAGTGCTTCACTTGAGAAAACTTTCAGTGTAAAACTTAGCAAAATGGCTGTTTTTATTTTTATTTTTTTTTTTCCTGAGTCTGGGGTTAAATGACTTGCCCAGGGTCACACAGCTACAAAGTGTTAAGTGTCTAAGACCAGATTTGAACTCCGGTTCTCCAGAATTCAAGGCTGGTGCTCTATCCACTTCGCCACCTAGCTGCCCCAAAATAGCTGTTTAATTACAAATACACTGCCCAGAGAAAAAGAGTTTGTGATGTTCTTTGCAATGATAAGTTGGCATCTGGAGCACTATCTTCAGTTTGGGGCAAGGCTTTTAGGACAAATTTCATGACCCTTATTCAAATTTTTTTCCCTCAACTTTTTAAGATGATCCCGATGGAAGGTATACTCCACCCCAAAGCTCCCACAGAAGAGACACACTGTGGGGTTATTCCTGGGTATGTGGTGGGTGAAGCCTGCCAATCAACTTTCCTACTTTAATCATTTCTGCTAACTTGGAGCCGGACTTCTGAAAAGTCTCAGTTACTCCATCCTTAGTATTCTATGATTCTTATATTTTAAAAGGAACGTTGACATACTGAAATTTGTCTAGAAGATCAAGAATAGCATGCTGAGAGAACTCATTACTATGACCCCTGTGAGGAAGTTAAAGGAATTGGGATGCTTAACCTGGAAAAGATGTAACTTTGATCAGTCTTTAACTTAAGGGTTACAAGAACAAAGTCAGCCTATTCCATATAACTTAAGAAAGCATAGCTAGCTAGAACTAGTGGTGGCAAATTAAAGGAAGGCCGATTTCAGATAAATGTAACATTTCGAGCTTCAAACACGAAATAGTCATATACAATATTTTTATATAAAAAAGAAAAATAACTTGTCATACTATAACAAACCCCTCATCATGGAAGTGTTCAAGGAGATTAAAATGCCTCTTATGTTTACCATCCTGGGCCTGATAATTCACTAAAGCCAAACACATCTTAATCTGATTCTGGAATCCTTCAAACAAATGGTAGCTGGATCTAAGTATTCAGAGGTCTTTGTACAATCAATTTCTGGAGGGGTAAAATAATGGGGATAGTCTTCTTCAATATTAATTAAAAGGTCTAAAAAGTTTCCCAAAATGATTCTGGAAATGGTTTAAGAATTCTGGGAATAGTCTAAAAAAGGGAAATTCTTTACCTATTGTAAAATGTTTTTTAATCATACCATAGAAGTTCCTGGTAGATTTTGCATTTCAGATTTACAAAATTCTACAATTGCTCAAGTAATCGAAGTTGTCTTTTATTTTTTATATGTACGTCATAGCTGGTTACAAATTCATCCCCTACTAAAAGTCGGGATGATGACTCTTCTTTTTCCCCTAAATTATTAATAATACAATTTTTTAATTTAACCATTTATCTACTTGGTGTTGCAGCATATGGTGTAACAGCATATGGTGTACACCTATTTGCTACCAAACTACTAACTAGTTTTCCCAGAATACTGTATTCTTTGATCATCAAAGACTAAGGCAGTATGGTTTTCCTTCCAAATCTTAATGACTATATTCTACTGATAAGGTTTTCTATATTTTGCTGATATTAAACAGATTTTTCATTGCTATTTTAATCATTTAAGATCTAGCAAAACCAAACTAACTCAATTCCTACTTTTTTCATTATTTCTTAGTTAATCTTCATGTTTTATTCCTCAAGACGAATTACATTACTTTGCTCAACTACTAAGTTATCCCTTAGATAGGGCAGCTAGGTGGTGCAGTGGATAGAGCACCAGCCTTGAATTCAGGAGGACCAGAGTTCAAATTTGGTCTTAGACACTTAACTCTTCTTAGCTGTGTGACCCTGGGCAAGTCACTTAACCCCAGCCTCAAAAAAAAAAAAAAAAAGTTAGCTCTTGGTAATATCCTTCACATACATTTTTATTATTCTAATTACATAAAGTATACTTAGTAATCTGGTCTATTGTTGGAGCTATAGATTAATTTGAGAAATACAATTAACACAATGAATGCTTGAACACTAAAATTTTTCGTATTTTCTTTTTAATGTCTTTATCAACCTCCTCATTTCAAATAGGAAAATGAAATCCAAAATGACAAAAATAACTTTACCAAAAAACCTAATAAGGATAGTGGGCAGCAGGGATAGAAACAAAATACAACTTTCATAGGTGACGAAGGTACCCAACGGAAGTGGCTTGACTCCATCAAGCTGTAGAATCCTTGGAATTTTCTGAACCTCTCCTACCTAAGTACATGCCCATTCTCCATGTCTAGTAGGCCATAAATTACAACCAGCAGCAAATCCTTTATTATAAAGCTGAAATTTTACTCCAAGGGGCACAAGGAGCATCCCCTTTAATCTATTAAAGGTAGGTCCAACAAAACACAACCACAGGTAGACTCTTCCCCATCATATGAGGTGCCTGAGAACTTCCTGAAACAATTCTAGGGAAGACAAGACATTCCCCAACAGAGATGAAAAAGTCCCAGCCTGATCTATTCCCCAGAAGCAGGAGTAGGTACTCAAAGGTAAGGCCGGACTTTTAGCCTAGCATCCTAAGAGATACCCAGGAATAAATAGGGAAGATTCAGTATCCACTAGCCCTAGAAATTCTAGCATTTTACATATTGGGAAATGATGTGCTTAGTCATACAGATAGTTAAGTATCAGAGCTATTATCCTGTCCAATACTCTGCAATGAGCTGTCCCTTATTCTGTTCCTCATCAGGTCCCTTTGCCCTGCTTTCACTTAGCTCCAGGGGCAATGGCCTTCAGGTTGCTTGTCCGTGTAAGAATGTTGGGCACAAAGAGCAACCCAGAGGCCCGCTCAATGCTTTCAATAGGAACCAGGAAGCGTTCTAGTGGGATGTTCTCATCTACAGGAGCATTGGGCATCACATATGAACGGAGCTCGATCTGCCCCCCAGGAGCCTCTAGGATCAGCACCTTGAAGAAGTGGGTGGGGACCGCTACATTGTTCTTGCCAATCACCTGGTACTTCACATACATCTTCCCATCAGCTTCCCTCCTAGGCAGAACAGAAAAGACAGGGAAAAGCAGTGGATCAATAGAAATTCATGTGTGTCACAACAATGTCCCTAGTACACCCAGGTCTTTGCCCTCAAAATTTACAATCCAGTTAAGGCTGTCAACAAGCACTTATCTGATCCTTACTGTGTGCTGGGGACACAAAATTGGGCCCCAGGGAGCTCAGAGTGAGACAGGCAAAATTACATGCCAGCCACTATGTATAAACAAGATACATCCCTAGGGTGAACAGAGAATGATTTCAGAAGGAAAGACACCAAGATTAAGGAGGACTGGGAAGGATTTCTTGCAGAAAGGGGCTTTAATATGAAACCTGAAGGAAATCAGGGAAGCCAGGAGGGGGGCATGAGGAAGGATTCTAGCCATAGAGGTCAGTCAGTGAACTGACTGAATCAGGAGACGGAGCATCTCATATGAGGAACAAGAGGGCCAGTGTCCCTGAAAGGCAGAGAATGTGATGGGCTGGAGGGTGGGGGGATACTGGGGATAAAGAAAGGGGACAATCTAAAAAGCCAAATACCTGGGAAAAACGGGGATGAGGAGGACAGGGCATCATTTGAGAGCTGAGGAAAGGAAGGAAGGGAGGGTGTCAGGCTATCACGACAGCCTAGGGAGAGATGTTGTAAACGTACAGCAGGGCTTATCAAATGACTGAATGAGATGGGTGCGTGGTGAAAAGATTGCTGGAGGATGGTAACAAGGAATAGCTAAGTCCAGAAGAGATGATCAGCAACAGGTCATGGCAATTAGGTGGCACTGGAGGATAAAATACCAGCCCCAAAGTCAGGATGACCTAGATTCAAATTAAGCCTCAGCTGTAACTGGTCACTTAGCTCTGATTATCTCAAAAAAAAATAAAAGGATTTGGGATCTCATGGCAGAATTAGAGGTGAATGACGAGGTTGTGGTAAAAATAAAGGAATTCAGAGTTACTGAATATGGAAATAAATGGTATAGCTGAGGTGGGATTGAGGAGTAGGAGAATAAGGGGATTGAGCAAGTATCGATATGTATGTTGAATAAGAGTTAAAAGGAGATAAAGACTGAGCACTAGGAACTGAGGAAATAAAGTGCCTTGGAGATTGGCAGATAGCCCGCAGAATGCTGATTAGTTGTAATGCAAACTGAATGAACTTCAAAGGAGGGGCTACTCCATGATGGTGGTAAAGTCTGGAAGTAGCAATGGGCACAAGGAACATCCAGTTTCCCAGCCATGATTAGTAAGTGGTCAAGGAAGTTGGGAATACCAAGGCTCAGTGAGAGCAGGAAGTGAGGAACAAGAAAGGAAAAGGTATAAGATGAAAACTCCTCTGTTACCTAGTAGCAGATTACAGGATGCAGTGGAATTGTTGGGTAGCTTTAGAATGGTCGAGGGGAAAAGGGATTAAAGCAGCAGTCAGCAAAGGACCAAAAATGGGATGTGAGCAACAGCATCTGGAGGTTCAGAATCAATGGGAGATGGAAGAGGAATAGATAGGGAATTAGCATTTTTATAGCACTTATTACATGCCAGGCCCTGTGCAAAACGCTGTACAAATATTACCTCATAGGTGTACGTTAATCATCAAAGAATTAACACGATCTATAAGAGTTTGGTCTGAAAGTGAAGTTGATCTAGAACATCAGGAAGCAAAGGAAGTTGGAAAGCTTTGGGACAGGAGAAAGGTACTTAAGCAGAGGCAAGGTAAAAAGTGGCCCGAGAGTGCCGGAATGGCTGTTCCAGAAGCCTTTCTGGACGGGCCCAGATTTGGAAGGCAGCTGCGCTGTAGATGGTCAGCTTCAGTCTAGTTAAAGAGATAGGACACAGAATCCTAGATTCAGAAAAGAAATCAGGGATCACTGAGCCCAACCCATCTAAAGCCAAGATTTCACTGTGTGGGTGGTCTTCTCCTTGGAAGCAGATAACAACTCACCTGTTCTGCAATAGACAACAATTTTGTAGCATCAGGGCCAAAAAAAAGGTGATTGCTTACTTCAGGTGATGTTTTTTTCTGTACTTAGCTAGACTGGTACTAAGATAGGCCCTGCATTCAGAGCCTTTCCAGTTGGATAACATCTGTCAGCACTTGTACCCCCTAAGTAGATTTTAGACATAGCAGGTAAAGAACTGAACTTGGAGTCAGGACAGAACTGGGTTTGAATCCATGTGCTGATATTTGTCGGCTATTATATTAGGCAAGTTATATATCCTTTAGTTTTCACATCTGTAAAATGGGGATAATAGTAGCTACCCTTAAAGTAGCTATGAAAGCATTTTGCAATTCTTAAAAGTGTTACATAAATGTTCAGTGTTATTATAGGCTTCCAGATTCCATGAGTCTCTTCCATGCCACGATAAGGCACTTTGAAAACTTGAAGAAATAGTTGAAACAAAATACACAATTGGGTACACAGCAAAGGTCCCAGAGCATGGGTGTGGTCTAATTGGCAATGACCTAACAGTAGTTTTAGTTAATAATAACTATAAGCTAGTAGAGTTAACAAGACACATGTGGCTTTTGAAGAAACCAAAGATCCCTTTATAAGCTTTAAAAAATTATGCATATATTTTTTTTAATCAGCAAAAATATCTTTCCTTCTTCTCATGGCAACCCAGAGTTAAGAACCAAAAACAAAATTCATTAAAAATATGTATGATCAAGAAAAACAAATTTCTGCATTGGCCACATTGAAAAAGTGTCTTGTACTGTATTCAGTCATATACTTTTGAAAGGAGGTTTCATCATTAGTCTTTTGGGATTGTGACTGCTCATTCCACTGAGCAGAGTCCCTAATCATTCCAAAGTTCTTTTTACAATATCATTGTCATAGTAGAAACTATTCTCTTGATTTTGTTCACTCCATTTTATATCTGTTCATATAAGTTATCCTAGGCAGAATTCTCCAAAATCATCCCTTTCATAATCTCTTACAACTCAATAGTCTTCTATCATATAACTTGTTCAAGCATTCCACAATTTACATCCTCAGATTTCTATTCTTTGTCACCTCAAGAACAATATATATATATATATATATATATATATATATTTATATATATATGTTTTTATACATTTAAGAGTTTCTTTTGTTTAGGTGTAGTCCCTCCTTTAATCTATTCTCCAATTCCTCATAACTTCTTTATGTATTTATGTATAAATATACATATATGTATATATATATATAAAATATATACACGCATAAATACATAGAGAGATGCATGTGTGTGTATATTTTTTGATTACATCAGATAAAGTTTGGATCAAGTGTCACCTATTCCACCCACCCTTTTTGTTAGATTTGTGATTATATGATATTATATTATGTGATTATATAGATTGTGCACCCTGATTATTTGACATCCTTTCCCCTAATACCTTACCCGTAGTATTTTTCTCTCCCCCTTTATACTTTTTTCTTAAGATCTAGATATACACCGCCACTTTGATATCTTGTCTAATTAGACTGCCTCCTCCCTCTTTGCTGATTGTAGGATTCCGTACAAGACATAGGTATCATCTTCCTATATTTGAATGTAAATAGCTCATCCTTGTTTAGTGCATTTTAACTGTTTAATCATATTCACTTTTTTATGACCTTTTAATTCTTGTGCTTGAACTTCAAGATTTTTATGTAGACCTGGTGTTTTTATCCAAAATGCTTGGAAGGCCACTATTTCATTAAGGTTCAATTTTTTCCCCATAGGATTAAACTCCATTATATGGGCTAAGTTCTTGGCTGAAAGTTTATATCTTTTGCTTTCTGAAATGGCATAAGCAATACAAACTCTCTGCTCCTTTGTAGAAGTGGCTGCTAAATCCTATATCTTTTAACTGTGGCTCTTCAGTATTTGATTTTTTTTTTTTTTCCTGGTTGCCTGTAGTAGTATCAGCCATACTGTTCCTGGGAGTTTTCATTGGGTGATTTCTTTCAGGAAATGACTAGTGAATTCTATTTTCACCTTATACACTGGTTCTAAGAGATCTAGACAGTTTTTTTTGTTTGTTTGTTTGTTTTAAAGATTTCTTTGGTAATGCCTTTCAAGTATTCCAATGATTTTTTTTCCCTCTTGGATTTGTTTCTCAAGGTAGTTGTTATTGCTAAGAAACACCTTAAAATTTCTTCAATTTTCTTCCCCCAAGCTTTTGATTTTTGTTATTTCTCGTTTCAATGAGTGATTAGCCTTTATTGGTTGTTATTTGGTTCATTCTGATTTTTAGGGAGTTTGGTGCTTGTGCAGTTTTGTACCTCTTATGCCAAGCTGTTTTATTTTCTTTCCAACTGTTTCTTAACTTTTAACTTTTTTTTCCTCTAGAGTTCTCATGTAATTTATAAAAAAAATTTTATACTCTTTTTAAAACTTATACTTTAATCTCTTCTAGGAATTAATTGTGACCATACTGTACTTTTCTTTGAGGCTTTGCTTGCAAATGTTTTATGTCATTCTCTTTTAGGTTTTGTGACTTGAGCATTCTTGTAACCATAATAGTTTATGACAGGATTTTTTCTGTTTACTCATTTTTCTTACCCTACTTTCTGATTTTATATTTGACATTAGAACTGAACTCTATGTATTTCCAGAGGGAAGGTCTAAGCTGGTCTTATGACTGCTTTCTTAAGGAATTGAGTGTTGTGTCATTTCAAGATCTCAGAGTTCCCAACATGGTCTGATCCAGAACAAAGTCTGATTGTTTTCCCTGTCCTTCATTTGCAGAGCTGGGATTTAAGTTCCTGATCTGGATTTGGGTCTGAATAAGAGCAGATTGCTGCTATACTCAGTTACTCTCACCCACCTGAGAAGCTGTTGAGTTAAGGGAACAGAACTGCAGGTTTCCTTTTGGTCTTGAATTTCTCCTGGTTATTCCTCTATAGCTTTTACAGTGCTAGAAGCTGATAATGAAACTTTACTCTGCTCCCAGGATCTGAGCTACAACAGGACCCTATGACTGTTCCCTACCATATAGAATCAGTTCTCAACATTGGTCTGTCCTAGATCTGTGACTCTTGTGAGCCAGAGTTTTCAAAGTTTTTCATTTTGTGAATTTTAACTTTGCAAGTTCTAAAAGCAGTTACATGCAAAATGGCTAATCCTTCCACGTTTGATACTGCTTCACACATGGATTTTAAAAGTTTTTCAAACATCAAATGTCTTTTTCTGCCTTTTTTAATCTAATTTTTTGTTTTTGTCTCTGAAAGGGTCAATTCTTTTTGTCTTTACATTTGGTATAATAGTTTTTCTATATACCCACTCTTCCCATTAGTGTATATAATGAAAGGAGAATGTCACCTGGGTAATCTGAGATTTAAAGTTACACATCTGCTTCATATTGAGTAACTGTAATGTATTGATTAGTCTTGCATTTGCATCATTATATAAACAGAGTTAAGGGGTAGAAGTATTGTGAAATAGTGTCATAATAGGATCAATAGGAACTCAGATCCCCTTCACTTACTCCCCATTAAAGTTTTAAAATTTAACATTTTAAAGAGAAATAAGGAGAATCACCTGGAAAATCCTTTATCTAGCCCATAAATTCTGCAGAAATCCTGAAATAGATAACATGGACTAGAGGAAAAAGAGAGAAACAAGGAGAAAGACAGATAGTGTGTGTGTGTGTTTAATCATTTTCAGTCTTAACTTTTTGTGACCCCTTCTGGGGTTTTCTTGGCAAAGATACTGAAATTGTTTGCTATTTCCTTCTCCAGCTCATTTTATTTATGAGAAAACTAAAAAAAACAGGATTAAATGACTCACAGAGTGCCAGAGACTGAGGTTAAATTCAAACTCAGATCTTCCTGACTTCCAGGCCTGGGAATTCTATTCACTAAGCCACAAAACTGCACCTTAGTGGAAAGTGTGGTTCAAAGTAACTTCACAACAAGAGGCTCCAAGCAGAACTCAGCAAGGGAGAGGCCTACAGCCCAGAAGTGGGCCTGAGCCAGTGGCAGAAAGAGAACCCTAGCCAGAGTACATGTGAGAGAAGCCCTCCCACCTTTGGGAGGAGCCCAAGCAAAGGGAGAGGGGCTTCTAGAAAAATCTAGCTCAGAGGTAGCTGAGAGCCCAGTGGCAGAAGTCATTCCCTGAAGCAAGAGAAAGGGGCAAAAACTCAAAAGTACAAGAGCAAAACTTGACCTAAGCACAGCCTCGACCCTATCTAGACACTGTGGCTGCAATGAAGAACCAAGAAAAGTGAATTGATGAGAAATTCTGCCCAAAATAGAACCAAATACCCTGAAAATTAGAATGAGTCAAATAAAAACGACTCAACAAGACGATAAAGACCATGAAAACAAAATCAAAAGATTGAAGAAAAGAATATATAATATTTTTTAAATTACCTGGAAAAAAAGTCAAGGGAAAATAATCCAAGAATTATCAGATTATTATGATTGCTCATGGGAAGATTTGGAGGAATTATAAATGAAAACTCACTGCTTACAACTCTTAGAACACAAAGGGGGAAAAATAGAGAGACTTGACCAGCTATTTTCTCAACGAAACAACAAAATGAAAACTTCCAGGAATATCGTAGTTAAAATGCAGAGCTTCCAGGTCAGGAAAAAAAATACTTAAATTAGTCAAAAAAGAAAATATTAACACCATCAAGGAGATACAGTAAGGCTTACAAAAGGTTTGGTGGCTGTGATTGAAAAGCTAGGACTATTCCAAAAGACAAGATATGAAGGTTCAAAATCAAGAATAAACTATACAGAAAAATTAAATATAATACTGTAAGGAAAAATGAATCTTTAATAAAATAGAGGATTTGTGAATAAAAATAGCAATCTAATCTTTGACAAACCCAAAGATCCCAAATTTTGGGATAAGAATTCAATATTTGACAAAAACTGCTGGGAAAACTGGAAATTAGTATGGCAGAAACTAGGCATGGATCCACATTTAACACCACATACTAAGATTAGATCAAAATGGGTCCAAGGTTTAGGCATAAAGAACGAAATCATAAATAAATTGGAGGAACATGGGATGGTTTACCTCTCAGACTTGTGGAGGAGGAAGGAGTTTGTGTCCAAGGGAGAACTAGAGACCATTATTGATCACAAAATAGAACATTTTGATTACACCAAATTAAAAAGTTTCTGCACAAACAAAACTAATGCAAACAAGATTAGAAGGGAAGTAACAAATTGGGAAAAAATTTTTACAGTTAAAGGTTCTGATAAAGGCCTCATCTCCAAAATATACAGAGAATTGACTTTAATTTATAAGAAATCAAGCCATTCTCCAATTGATAAATGGTCAAAGGATATGAACAGACAATTTTCAGATGATGAAATTAAAACTATTTCCACTCATATGAAAGAGTGTTCCAAATCACTATTGATCAGAGAAATGCAAATTAAGACAACTCTGAGGTATCATTACACACCTGTCAGATTGGCTAAGATGACAGGAACAAATAACGATGAATGTTGGAGGGGCTGTGGGAAAACTGGGACACTGATGCATTGTTGGTGGAGTTGTGAAAGAATCCAACCATTCTGGAGAGCAATCTGGAATTATGCCCAAAAAGTTATCAAAATGTGCATACCCTTTGACCCAGCCATACTACTACTGGGCTTATACCCCAAGGAACTACTAGAGAAGGGAAAGGGTCCTGTATGTGCCAAAATGTTTGTGGCAGCCCTTTTCATAGTGGCTAGAAGCTGGAAGATGAATGGATGTCCATCAATTGGAGAATGGTTGGGTAAACTATGGTATATGAATGTTATGGAATATTATTGTTCTATAAGAAATGACCAACAGGAGAAATACAGAGAGGCTTGGAGAGACTTACATCAACTGATGCTGAGTGAAACGAGCAGAACCAGAAGATCATTATACACTTCAACAATGATACTGTACGAGGATGTATGCTGATGGAAGTGGATTTCTTCAACATAGAGAAGAACTAATCCAATTCCAATTGATTAATGATGGACAGAATCAGCTACATCCAGAAAAGGAACACTGGGAAATGAATGTAAACTGTTATTTTTACCTTTGAATCCAATTCTTCCTGTGCAACAAAAAATTCGGTTCTACACACATATATTGTATCTAAATTATACTGTAATATATTTAACATATATAAGACTGCTTGCCATCTGGGGGAGGGGGTTGGGGGAGGAAGGGAAAAAATCTGAATAGAAGTGCAAGGGATAATGTTGTAAAAAATTACCCATGCATATGTACTGTCAAAAAATGTTATAATTATAAAATAAAATAAAAAATTAAAAAATATATATATAATAATCAAAGTTTAAAAAAAAAATAAAATAAAATAAAATAGAGGATTTGCAAGTATTATGAATGAAAAAAGTAAAACTGAACAAACATCCTGAAATATAAACAAAAGACCCAAGAGAAACATAGAAAAGTTCACCTATTTGTACAAATGGAAAACAGCTGGGAATGAAAAGTCTTCTTCTTTAAAACCTACTATCTTAAAGGCTATAGAGAAAGATAAATATGACAAAAAAGACTTTATGTAGTTCTTCTCTTCCCCCTTCCCCTCCATTAATGGTTGCAAAAGAACATAATTGGGAAGGACAGGGAACTATTCTAAGTGGTGAAAGAATCACTACCATATAAAATGAAAAGTATTTAAACATGAAGGAACAAAGAGAAAGGGTACCCCATTTTCTTCTAAACAGAATAAAAAATTAGTTATACAAAGATTAGGGTATAGAAAGTCATTAATCTCAAAGGGATAATAGGAGAAGATAAGAACAAGGGAGAAGAGAAGTAAGGAAACAATCATAACAAAAATAAACTCTGATATCAAAGAGAGTTGAGGGGGAGAAAAGATTACAAAGAAAAGAAGAGTAAAACCTTGGGATCAAAGATGCGGCAAAGAAAAGAAATGCTGCAACAGGGTGGGGGAAAGGCTCTCCCTTTTATAGAAAACAAATACCAAGCAAACTCAGTTTCTTTGACCACATTCCTCTTCTTTATAAAAATGGGAGTGGAGACAAAAAGAGGAATAAGTATAAAAGAACAGAACAGAGGAAAATATACAATTAAGCATAAACAAGAATAGGGTTAACTCAATCATAAAATGAAAAGAGAACAGAATGAATAAGAAAACAGAATCCAAGAACAGTTGTTTACAGGAAACATACTTAAAATATAAATGTCCACCTAGAGTCAAAATGAGGGATTAGAATGAAAATAATTTTGCTTCAGTTGAACTATAAACAAATCCACCAGTAATAATCATGATTTCAGGTAAAGGTAGAGGAAATATAGACGTGAAAAAAAAGAAAGATTACATTTAAAAGCACTGTAACAAATCAATGGCAACACACATACTATATAGTAAAGCATCTAAACACTTCAAAGGACAAGATAACTGAATTAAAGAGAGAAACATAATAAAATTATAATACTAATACAACATACTACTTATAGGCCTAGACAGATAAAACAAGAAAAAGAATAAGTATCTGAAGAGAACTTTGGAAAAATTAGGAAAAACATCTTCCCAGGGTTGTAATAAAATAAATTTCTTCAGTGAAATAATATTTGTAAAACACTTAGCACAGAGTTCACATATTAGGTACCATAGAAATGCTACTTATCACTGTAATTATTAATCTCTATTACTCAATGAGAATAGAAAGTAATTTATAAACTTCATCTGTGCATGTTACCTTTACAAAAGTTGACCATATATTGGGTCAAAAAGACTTCAATAAAAAATGTAGAAAAGTGCTAAACATCATTTGCTGATCACAACTAAAGCTTTTGAAGAAAGGTAAAGAACTGAAGACTAACAAATTATAGAAACCATAACATTTCACAGAAAATCATAATAAAATACTAAAATTCATGAAATGTAGCAAAAATATTTCTTAAAAGAAAATTTATATCTTCAAATGCAACTGAAAAAAGAGAAAGAATAAATGATTTGGACACAAATCTAAACAACCTGAATAAGAACATATCGACCTCCTCCAACTCACCAAAACAATAGAAATTTTAAGAATTAAGGAAATGATTAATAAAGTGTAAAGTTAAAAAATATCCAATTGATAAATAATACTAGCACTTATTTTTTCTAATAACTAATCTGATGTAAAAAGGAGAAAGGGAAATCAAAACTATTTTTGTTTACCAAAAACATTTCACAATTGAATAGAAAATCAAGGGAATTATCAGAAGCTATTTTGCCTAACTTTAAGCTAATCAAACTGATCACTTAAAAGGAACATGGATGAATATTTACCAAAAAATGTAAACTATGCATATAAATCAACCTAAAAATAGTTTAAATAACTCAAATATAATAAAAAGAAATTATACAAGCTATAAAAAACTCCAAAAGGAAAAATAATCAAAATTAGATGATTTGATATATAACTTAAATATAAAACATATAAATATAAATAAACAAATTAGAGGGGCAAAGAAATTACCTCTCAAATCTATAAATAAGGGAAGAGTTCCTGACCAAACAAGAAACAGGGTGGTTCGTATAAGAAAAAATAGACAATTTTAATTATAAAAATTTTAAATTTTTTTGCACAAATATAAATCAACTAAAAAAATCCCCCCTGCCCAGGCAGGCTGGGGTTAAGTGACTTGCCCAGGGTCACACAGCTAGGAAGTGTTAAATGTCTGAGACCATATTTGAACTTGGGTCCTCCTAAATTCAAGGCTGCCCCCTAACTGTGCCACCTAGCTACCCCCTAACTCAACTAAAATTTGAAGGGTAATCCGTAACTGTGAAAAATAAAGATCTCATATCCAAGAAATGCAAGGAATTGGTTCAAATTTATAAGACTCCCAATAGAGAAATGGTCAATGAATATAAACAGTTTTATGAATATAAACAGTTTCAATGGACCCAAATTATCAACCACTTTATGAAAAAATGCTCAAAATCACTATTAGAGAAATGCAAAAAAGAAAAATGAAAACCACTGGCAGGGCTGCAGGAATATATGCACACTAATATACAGTATTGTTGATGAAGTTGGGAATTGATCTAACCATTCTGAAAAGCAATTTGTAACTATGCTTCAAAAGTTACTAAACTGTGCTAAACTAAACTATTATTATAACACTATTAGACCTATATTACCCTAAAGAAATCAAAGAAAAAACTAAAAGATTCATCTGTTCAAAAATATTTATAGTCAATCTCTTCATAGTAATCAAAATTTGAAAATTAAGTGCATGGCCACCTACAGGAGAACAGTTAAACAAATTGTGAATTATAAATGTAATAGAATATTACTGTATCATAATGATGAAATGGACACTTGAGAAAACTAGAAAGATTGATATAGACAGACATTGGTATTGAGAATTAATTTATGCAATGACAACAACGTTATGAGGAAAAATAAATTGAATTAATTTAGAATTCTGATCAATGCAAAGATAAATCCTAGGTCCAGAGAATTTTAAGATGAAATATGCGACGTACTTCTGTCTCAGAGGCAATGGACTGAAAATGAAGAGATGTATATTTTTTGGACATGGCCAACATGGGAATTTATTGGGCTGGACTATGCAAGTCTCTTACAAGGTTTTTCCTTTCTTCCCCTCTCCCCCTTGGTTCATTGTTGGGGAGAGGGAAAGGAACAATGAAAGGGAAAGATAACAAATGCTTTTATGTTTAAAAAAAAAAAAAAAAAGAAGCAGCACCAGCTATGTACACCTTTTGATCCAGCAGTCTCACTACTGGGTCTGAATTCCAAAAAAATAATAATGAAGAGAAAAGGACCCACATTTGCAATGTTTGTAGCAGCTCTTTTTGTTGTAGCTAAAAACTGGAAATTGAGTGGCTGCCCATCAACTGGGGAACAGCTGAATAAGTTTTGGTGTATGAATGTTACACAGTATTATTGTTCTCTAAGAAATGATGACCAAACTGATTTCAGAAAGACTGGGAAAACCTTACATGTACTAATGCTGAGTGAAGTGAGCAGAACCAAGAGAATATCGTATACAGTAATAAGATTATATGATGATCAATTCTGATGGACGTGGCTCTTTTCAACTTTGGCATGACTCAGGCCAATTCCAAAAGACATGGGATTGTTGAGACTGAATGCAAATAAAAACATAGTATTTTCACCTTTTTTTCCCCCTTTTGTTTGCTTTTTTTTTTTTTTTTTTTGGTGACGCATATGGAAATATGTTTAGAAGAATTGCACATATTTAACTTAATTTAATTTAATATTTAACATATTTATCAGATTGCCTGCTGTCTTGGGAAAGAAAGAGAAGAAAAGAGAGGGAGAAAGATCTGGAACACAAGATTTTGCAAAGGTGAATGTTGAAATCTGCCTGTATTTGGAAAATATAAAATACTATTTTTAAAATATTAAAGAAAAATAAAGGACCCCTAAATTCACGCTCTTTTTGTAGTGGCAAGGAATTGGAAATTGAGTGATTGCCCATCAGTTGGGGAAAAGCTAAATGAGTTTATGTAATGGAATATTGTTCTAAAAGAAATGATGAGCAAGCTGATTTCAGAAAAGCCTAGAAAGACTTACATGAAGTGATGCTTAGTGAAGTGAGAACCAGAAGAACAGTGTACACAGTAACAAGATTATGTGATAATCAAATGTGATGGACTTGGCTCTTTCTCAACAATGCAGTAAATTCAAGGCAATTCCACAAGACTTGAAATGGAAAATGCCAATTGCATCCAAACAGAGAACTATGGAGACTGAATGTGAATCAAAGCCTAGCATTTTCACTTTATTTTTTTCTTTCTCATGTTTCTTTTTTCCCTTTTGGGCTCATTTTTCTTGCACAACATAACAAATATGGAAATATGTTTAAAAGAATTATACATGTTTAACCTGTATCAGAAAGGGAGAAAAATATGCTATACAAAGTCTTACCAAAAAAAGTTGAAAACTGTTTTTACATGTATTTTGGAAAAAAAATACTATTAAAAAAAATAAAATAATATCCTTATTGTGAATACCGATTTTGTGTAAATGGGAAGCATGCTGCTTGGGGTTCAAGAGCTACAGGGGTAAGAAGAATGTAATCTCCCCAAAAGTTATCCCTAGCCATATTAAGAATCTGAATTGTAGAATCTTTTTCAGGAATACTCCAGAAAGTGGTTAAAACAGACAAAATAATTTGATGGGGAAATCAAGAAAAAACAGACAAAGAAGATGGTCAATATGGACTAAATTTTTAAGAAAACTAGAGAATCTAAGAGGCAGGGAAGGGGAAGAAGCGAGTTCAAGCAATGTGGTGATAAAGCCTGGGAGAACCATGGAAAATCATTTAGTAAGGAGGCCATTTTGGTTGGACCACAGAGAGTATGAAGGGGAACAAGGAGTAAGGCTGTAAAGGTATGATGGAGCTATGATATAGTTTTATATGTCAAACAGAAAAGGTTAAATATGTTCCTAAAGGCAAGAGGGAACCACTGGGGCTTTGGAGAAATGAAGTGCCAAGGTCATATCTGGGCTTTAGGAAAATGACTTTGGAAACTAAGGGGAGGATGAATTGCAGAGGAGAGACACTTCAGGCAAAGAGATTAATTAAGAAGATGCTGAAATAATAGCTGACGTTTATATGGTACTTTAAAAGTTTATAAATATTGTAAATGTTTTATCTTATTTATTTGATCATTATAACCATCCTGGGAGGTAGGTCTTATTATCAACTCCATTTTATAGATGAGGAAACGGAAGCTGATAGAGGTTAAATGACTTCCTCAAAGTCAGACAGCTAGTAGACATCTCAGGCAGGATTTTAACTACAGTCTTTCAGTTCAAGTCTAGCAGTCTATTCACTCTGGCACCCAGCTGCCTCAAATTTTGTGGAGGTAAAATCGATCAGTCTTTGAGATTTTGTAGCAAGGTACCTAGAAGAAGGGGGAGCCCTCCACAAGGCTAATGAATATACACAAGTATCTGGCTTCTCAGCATAGAAGCTGGGCTTACACCCACAGTTTGGGGTCAGGACCTGGATGATGCTCTAGCAAAGGAAAGTGAGAAGCATCCAGACAGTAGAAAAACCAGGAAAGACAGAGTCCAAGTCCCAAAGATCAGAAAAGATAATGTTCAACAAGCCAAATGCCATAGAGAACTCAAGGAAAAGCTGAAGCAATTTAGAGACACCAGTAATCAGATGAGAGGGTTTTTTTTTTTTTATGAAAGGTTAGGTCAGTAGCCAGATTACAAGGAATTAAAACATGAGAAGAAATGGAAAAAGTTGTAGAGCTTTTTCCAGGACATTATTGGCCAAAAAAGGGAGGAATACTTCACTTGACCGCTATGGAGAGGATATTTTTAAGGATGGGGGAGATACTAGCATGTTTGTAGATAGAAGAAAGGGAGTCAATAAATGAGATGACAGACAGAGCTTGAGAGGGGGACAAAACTGTTGAGGGGAGAGAGAGGAAGAAATGGAATCACAGGTACCAATTTCAGAATTGGTCTTTTCCAGAAATACCACTTCCTTAACCAGAAGATTCAAACAAGAGCAATAATGACACAAGAGCTGGCTATACATAAAGGAGAGAAAACAAAACTGAGAGCCAAATGGGTGGGGGAATGGTAGGAAAAGATTTGGAACAATGCTCAAGAGGGAGAAAACCATCCAAGAGGGAAGAACAAAAAAAGGAGGGTAAGTACGGCCCAAGTGAGTTAGAATAACAGATTCATGGTGGACTCAGAATAGCTGAGAATGGGGAAAAAACATAAGGCTGGGACACAGCAAGGCAAGAGCATCACACAGGGGAGGAGGGACTGAGAGGACACTGTCTGGTTCAACTAGTTAACTTTTGTTGTTGTTCAATCATTTCAAACTCTTCATAACCCTATTTGGGGTTTTCTTGGCAAAGATACAGTGTCAGTGTTTGAGGCTGGATTCAAACTCACAAAAGGGGAATCTTCCTGACTCCAGGGGCAAGACTAGGAGGGGAAGACAGTGGAGGTTAAACAGGAGTGGTGGTGATGTGGTGGGACATTGAGGGACTAAAAAGTCACAGTAAAGATGAAGATGAGAGAGAGGCAGAGAGAGAAAGGGGGAAACAATAGGTTATAATTCAGTAGAGCAGCTTCTGAATTCTTGATTCTGGAAGTGGAATTTATGAGCAGTGGTGAGATTGAGGGTTTAACCATTTGTGTGTATGTGGGTGAAGCGGATGGTTTGACTAAGTCCATACCCACAGCACAATCTGGCATTCTCTATAAGCAGTCCCTCCATCTGGGCATTCTACAGGATTGATCAACAAATATCCCCGGGCAGACCTACCTGTTGACTTACAGAGGGCACTGTGGACTAGATACTCAGACCAGCAAATGACACCTGCATGTACTACAGGGTGGTGAGTTTAGAGGAAAGGGGAAGACTGGGGATAGTGGGGAGCCTAAATGGGACTGGATGCAAAAGGTCAGCATCTCTCCCCCTTATTTGAGACAAAGTCACCTTGGCTTCCTCCTTTCCCCAGGGAGCTCACCTGGGTAGGAAGAGAGGACCAGTGCAGACATAGACATTGTGATAAGTCTGGGTCAAACTTCTGCAGTACTTTTCCAAATTGTTCCAGGCGTTCTGATTTAGGTGGGGGACCTAAAAGAGAAAAAACACAGAGAGGGAGCCAAGTTGGAATGTCCTACGATTTCAGTCACATCCCCATTTCTTGTCTTGAGCACCGAAAGAAATGGCGAAGCACTACTTGGTACTTGGCAGGTCTGAGGGTGAAAATGGTCTTGCAGACGTCCTGTAATTGGAAGTATTCCTGTAATTGGAAGTATTATTTCCAGTTTATCCCATGCAAAGCTTGTCTGTAGGCAGCTGCTTGCATGCTGACTTAGCACTCCTGCTTGTCTTTCTTTTCCACGAGTTTAGCAGTGCCTGGCACACACCTAGCTTACAGTAGGTGCTTAATAAGTGCTCGAAGACCGACCCACGCAAACAAACATAAACCAGGGTGATGACTAGAGTCGCTCCACTCTAGAGCAGAGCCAAGTCCTTTCACCTCTGCATCCATAATCCCCAGGAAATTCTGGGGCACTGGCCTCCTCATTTCACCAACGGGCAAACCCTAGGAAAAATGGGCTTTTGTAAGGGTCCGCGGTAAAGACCGACCCGTAAGCCCAGTCAGGAGCTTAGATCCCGGCCGGCCGCGCTAACTGAAGTCCCTGAGGAAACCCCCCACCCCCTTTCCTGGCGTTGTACAAACAGGGCTGGGGGCGGGGCCCCGGGCTCTGGTCTCGGACCTGCGGAGCCACGTTGCTCAGGTAGAAGGTGTCGTCCATGGCCTTCTGGCTCCACCGGTGGTTGGCGGCTGCCGCCAAATGGCCGCGGTCGAAGCCGCTGCCCCGGTAGTCGGCGTTGGTCGCCCGGTGGTAGACGTGCACCGAGTCGTCCTCCTGGAAGCCGCAGGTCTGGCGGTCGCCGGGGCCCCGCAGCCGCTCGGGCTTCAGTTGCTCGATGACCCACAGGGCGCTCCGGCTGCGCGAGTCGTAGCACAGCACGTAGGACTCCCGGCTCTTGAGTTGCGCCAGCCCCGGCAGCCCGTACTTGGCTAGCTCGCCCGGGCCCCCGGCTGGCACCACGGGCCCCGCGGCCGCTGCCGCCACAGGCAGCACGGGTAGCCGGCTCCAGAGCCCTCCCACTCCAGGGCTAGTTTTCCTGTTCATCCAACCCACGGCCCCCGCTCCCAAGCCGGCCCCGAGGGCCAGGGACAGCCCCGGGACCAGCCAGCGGCCCGCCAGCATGTCTCCCGCCAGGCGTCTCAAGCCTCTCCAACAGCAAGAACGCTTCGACCTTCGCGGCTCTGCCCGCGCCACGGACGTCGTTCTTAAAGGGGCTACGGCCCCTGGCGCCTACCTATTGTGCGTTCCGAAGGGGGTCGCTCGGCAGCCCGGAAATTCCGGGATCCTCGAGAGGGAGGCTGACTCTAACATGTCTCTTACTGTTGGGTGTTGACCTTTTAAGAATTTGGTTTAGGCTCTAGTCACCTGCTACCTAGAGGAATTTGATTGGTAGTTCTAATTTCCTGCCTTGGGGCATGGCTCCAGGCAGCCCTAGAAAAGCTGGCGTAAATCTCAGCTATGCAAAGATTCTTGCACTTAGGTCCTTTCGACTGGAGGGTTACAAAGTTACAAGGCTAGATGATTAAAAAGCTTAATAAGCATCTGTTGATGGGTATGTAGATAGCCAGGTGGCTTTAGTAACTGCAGAGCAAAAGGATACCCACAAATGTAATTAATAATCAAGGTCTATTATTTCCAACTCCAGCTTTCACAAGCCTCTACACTTTACCCGTTTACTAAAAGTAACCCCAATGGAAAGGAGCCAAGCTGAGTATAACTAAAATCGTACTTTGATCACTGCTCTTCTATTAAAACATTGATCCACTAGTTGTGAATCCTAAAAATAGGTAATACATTTTGAAGCTGTTACCTTTAGGCAGACAAGGTCCCTTTTAAAATTCCCAAAAGATCATTAAAAAGGAAAAAGAATCCACGTGTACAAAAGTATTGACAGCAGCTCTTTTTTTGTGATGGCAGAGAATTGTAAATTGTGGTATACCCATTGGAGAATGGCTGAACAAATTATGGTGTACGGATTTAATGTAACACTGTTATTCTATAACAAATGATGAGGTGGATTTCAGAAAAAAACTTAAATGAACTGATATTGAGTGAGCAGAACCAGGAGAACATTGTACACAGTAACAGCAACATTGTGTGATGATCAACTATAATAAACTGAGCTTTTCTCAACATTACAGTGATCCAAAACAATTCCAAGAGACTCCTGATGGAAAATGCTGACAACTAGAGAATGGAATTTGGAGTCTGAATGCAAAACGAAGCATACTAGTTTTGGGTTTTTTTTTTTTTCTTTCTCATAATTCTTCCCTTTTGTCCTGGGTCTGCTTTCATAAAATGTGGAAATGTTTAACATGATTATACAAGTATAGCCTATTATCAGATTGCTTGCTGTCTTGGGGAAGGGAAAAGGGAAGGCAAAATCTGGAGCTCAAAATCTTACAAAGATGAATGTTGAAAACTATCTTTACATATAACTGGGAGGGGGAGGAGAAATACTGTTAAGTGAAAAAAAAAAGTCCCTTCTCTTAAAAACCTGAGAATTTGCAAATTCTGTTTATTCTGAGGTAAAAATTAGTCATTAGCCCTGCTTGATTTCAGTCATTTTGTTTTAAATATGGGCTCTCAGTAGAGAGAACCAACAGTTATGTTAGGCCAGAATTAGCACCAGTGAATATACTAGTTCTGAAGGCCTTGCTTCTCCTCTTTGGACCTTGGGGAAAAAAGGGGGTAGGGGAATGGGTGAACTAGATAATTCGAAGTTTGAGGCATCTCTTAATATTATAAAGAATTTTGATAATCCAAGTCTTTTTCACAATAGTTCTCTGACCTAATCACAAGATCTCCCATTACAGAACTGTTTTAGTACAATTCAATCACACCCAATGGGTCTGTTTCAAAGCAAAGACACATGATTTATTAAGACAAGTTGTCATGAACAGCACTGATTAACAAGCAAAAATTTAAAAGAAAAGATATTCTGAGCAATCCAAAGAAAAGTGTACTGGATATTATAAACACACACACACACACACACACACACACACACATACACACTCACATACATACACACCCCTCAAAAATTGGAAAAAGTTTTGTGTGGGCTGGGGCCTTAGGTCCAGTTCTTGAGGAATTTCTCCAATAGAAAGGCTTGCCTCTAGCCATCCAATGCTATAGGTACCAGCTTGACCATTTTCATGAGTCTACAATTTGAATCTGAAGGCTTAATCAAAGGGAAGGAAAACCAGATGTGCAAAAAATAAGACCAATGATGGTTTGGATACTTCCCAATTTAAACCTCTGTCAGCCTGTCTCATTGCTAACACAACATCATCTCTAATATCCCCAGTCTTCCTTTTATGGGCAAGAAAGCATGAGGGCAGTAGAGTGGTGGTAGGCTTCTATTTGTTAGAGGACTATACATACACACACATATATAGAGCGCACAGCATAGCCCTGGAGAAGGCAAGAAGGAAATTTGTCCGAGCATATCTGGGCAGTCTTGGCTGGACGCCTGAGCCAAAGTTCTCAGGCCATAAAAATATTGAGGTACAATCCTGATATTGTAAGGTAAAACAGAATATTTTTCCAGTCTAGGGTCCTTGGAAAAGGAAAAAGAAAACCCAGAGAAGGGACCACCTACTCTAATACTCCATGAGAAAAGCTGGTGGACAATCTTAAGAGGGTCAGACTTGGAAAACATAACTCAGTTTCCTTCCTCCTTTCTTCAAAGTTTTATAGAGGGTCATCCAGGAGGAAAATTAGTGAGAGAATAATTAAGTTTCTTCTAACCCAGTAAATGGGAAGAAATCTCTAATTGCTAACTCCAAAGTACTTCAAGTGCATGCCTTATTCCTTGAAATTCTCTAGGACGGCAGACAGAAGGTGACAATGGGGTGGGAACTGGAGAATATTCTCTACAAGCTGTTATATGTTCAAATTGCCTTCTTACTGCCTTAAGAGTAACAGAGACTCCAGAGCTCCAATCAGAATTAAAAGGAATGATCTAGGACACTACCTGGACAAGTACCTTGAGGTAGGAAGTCCAAAAGGAAGGAAATCATCTATATATTTTTTTCCTCTCCTTTCAGAACCAAGACTACAAAAGAGGCAGAGACTGTCAGAAACTGTGATTGGAATGCTACAAAAATAAAACAAGGGAAGTGCTAGGATCTTCTGGGAACTGACAAGTCATAAGGGTCATACATTCAATTCCATCACCAAACCTACTCATTTGCAATAAATAATGGAATTTTAGTAAAGTCTCCCAGATACCAATAGAGCTAGAAGGGCAAAAGCAGAAGAAAGAAGCTTATGGAGAAGACCATAGTAGAAACAGATTGAGGACCCTGGACCAACAATGGGGAACAGCAAAAGTAATTGTCTTCTTATCAGGAATATGGCAGAATTCAAGCTTGAGAAACACCTGTGGAGGCACACAATGGGGAGAAGGTCTGGAGAGTCAGACCCAAGACCCTGGTCCTGCTGGATGGCATGTGATAGAGGAAAGGGGAAAAAAAAAACAACAAAATTTAGTACCTTTCCCATAATAATACCTTTTTCTTTCTATTGTCTCCTAACATCATACATACAAACTCTAAAGAGAAATAACATGCTTTTAGACAAAGTAAGTCACACATTCACCCACTGCGAGGGGAGAAGTGGCTTCCAAAGGGGCCAAGCTAGAGCCAGCTGACCAGCAAAGCCTTCTAAGAATGTCCTGCTTTGGTGTCTATGCCAATAGAGTTGGCTTGTTCCCTAAGTAAACAGATTTCTCTGTACTAGCACCTTCAGCTCCTCAGTCCTTAGCATTAGCATCAGGAAATCACTTTGGAGATAAACTCCAGTGTAAATACAGTAAGTGCCTATGAGCAGTTGATTGAAGTCAGCAACTGATCCCAATGGGAACATTCTACTGATTCCAGTTTCCTCATTATCTGACTCCCAATATTTCCAATAATATAAGCTAGTAATTCTAATCCATTTTCCTATTAAGAACTTTTTATTTCCAGTTAAAACCCTGGATTTAAACTGAAGAAATGAGATACACTGCTTTCCATGGTCCACCAGCCCTTTCCAGACAAGTGGTACCATTTTAGGATCCTAACAACAAGAACTACTAACAGAAGAGAAGCAACAAAGGTTTTCTACTTGGAATCAGGCTCAAAACATCCATAGGACAAAACTTAACTATCTTGATCTCAAAGACAGAGATCTTTAATTGGGCAGTGAGGAATCCTAGGCCTGCCAAATTTAGAAAACACTTTGTACCTGCCAAAAAAGGTGGGCAGATTTGAAGGTGAGGGACTTTAGAGTAGAAGAGACTTCCAAGGTCCTAAACCTGTGTAGTCATACTGACTGCATATTGACATAGTACTGACATTGTCCTGGGCTTCTTGGAAATGGGTTTTTAGTGTCATCACATGATTCACTTTCTGGTGATACTATTCTTCTAATTCATTTAATCATATTGGTAGGGAAAATAGCTCTAAAATAAAGCAAAAGAGAAGGAAGAAAGAAACAACAAGAGCATAAAGAAGTTCCTTGTAATCAGCCTCTTGGTGATTTCTAGTGTTGCTTTCTCAGAGGAGGTGTTTTCGAAGTCCCTGCTAAGAGGAGGAATGAAGGGCCTCTGGATAGTTCTTTACTTTCCCATCCATTCCCAAGATAGAAGGTGAGGCAGCTCCAAAAGCAGGAAAAGCAATAATTATGATCCCCAGCAGCAGGACCAAGGGAAGAATAGGGAGGTAGAGACATGAACGGACCCTTGTCAACCTCCACACAGCCCAGTCACCTAATGGAATCCTCCTGAAGAAAGTAAACCTGGCTGGCTCCAATCCTGAAATAGCAGGAAAGAAATCATTGATAAGATGTGGAGTGTGTTGGGAGTAGGGAGATTGACAAGGAAATAGATAGCAGACAGATAATGAAGAGTCAAGCTAAGAAAATAAAAATTATAAAAGAATGGAGCTGCTTCAGAGGTGCTGATTGGGTGATGTGGATGAATGATACTTGGAGCAGGGTATTCAATCAGCTTGAACTGTACTACTGCTCCAATAGCTCCAGGCAAAGCTGAGCCTTCTGGTAGTCTCCAAGGGCTGATATAGACTCAGCCCTGACCATAGGGCCTTTCCTTAAGTAGTTGGAGTCCTGAGCTCTCTGCTACCGACCTACTTCGAGTCTTGGAGTTCCTTGGCTTTTTGTAAGATATGATGAACATCTGTGATGGGGTAATCCTGGAGAAGGATGAAAACAACAGAGGTTTATACATGGATGTAATCCTTACCATCAACAAAAAATTCAGGGGCTGGAGGAAACTGCTGCTAAGATAAGGAATACTAATAAAGATTTTTTATAAAATGCAGCACACAATTTAGATGAGCACCAGCTTTCTTAAGTAACTCATCCAATTGAATTTCACACTAAATGGACTCTGTTTGCACCTCCATTCAAGAGATGGCAAAGCTGATGTCCTCTGACATCAAGACTTTGTTTCCTCTATAACATAAATGAACATGACCATAGCCTCTCTTCCAACAGTCAATCTGGCACTACACTCTCTGCTCTGATTTCCAGTTTTTCTGTAGTTTCAAATGAGTACTGTTTGCTTACTATGCATATACTTATATAGGTACAGCATGTACAGTGCACCAAATAATGAACTATAGGATAAAAAAAAAAGGCCCCCTCCTTCTAAAAGGGTAAGGAAAAAGTGCCTACTCAAGACCAAAAAGTGTTTAAAAAGTTATGAGAAGAGAGAAATATCTGGCTATATTCAAAAAAATTAGAAAAAAGGATATAACCCAAGTAACTGATTAACAATGCTTGTATATGGTGCTATTTTTGGACATCTGCCAATCTATCTGGTCAAACATATTTGAGCATGTATTATCAGTCTGACAAGGTAATAAGAGAATTGTAGTTGGAGGCAGAAAGTTTGCTTCAGACACATCACTGGGAAGGTCACCCACCTGGAGAAGAACAGATACTTAAACTAATCACAGAACCCATAATGGAATGGGGAACTGGCCAAAATAGGGAAAACCCACTTCTACTTCTAGAACATCCTGCCTCACTTTTTTTTCCAGGACACTACACAATTCAATGAGATAATATTTGTAAAGCACTTAGCACACTATCTGGCATATAATAGGCATTTAATAAATGCTTTGTTTTGATGAAAGAAGCAGGCCTTATCATCTGCCTTGTCCCAATAATCTGCAGTTCCTGGATATCTTGGACTTGCTCATGTAACCTAAGGACTTCTGGGCTCTGTCATTCAATCCTTAGACCTTTCAGGTCTTTCTAGTCAACCAGTAGTTGAATTTTCTTATGACTATGAACTCCTTAAAAACAGGGATTCCCTTGCCTTTTGCATTTGTATTCCCAAAGCTTGACACACAGCCTGGTGATTAATGTTTTGTTCATTCAGTCTTGAGCAAGTCCCTTAACCTATCTCAACCTCAGTTTCCTTATCTGTAAATTGGTGATAATAATAGCACCTACCTCCTAGGATCATTGTGAAGATCAAGTGAAATAATACACATACAGCACTTTGCAAAATTTAAAGTGCTTACATAAATGTTAGCCATTACTGCCTTCTTGTCATCTACTCTGTCATTATTTATTTTATACTAAATTCAAAATTAAAAAAAAAATTGCCATGTACACAGCAGATCATAAGTTTTAAATCTAAAACAATAAATTTCAATTTCAATATATTATATAATAGATATATAATAATATTAGATAATGCACATTGTTTGCAAAGCTGTCCTGCTTTTTCCTTTCTTGTTCTCTGCTGTGCATTTTAATTTTACTTTTTCCGCCTCCTAACCCTTACCCCTTTAAATGATTTAACTATTCTTGAGTATATATATATATAGATAGATATAGATAGATATAGATAGATACACAGTTATCTAGACATACATATAGATACTTATACACATATAAGACCATACTATGCTTATTTTCTCATTTCTCTGGAGGTGGATAGATTTTCCTAAGTACAAGTCTTTCCACGTTTTTCTATATCAACCAGTGCCTTCCCCCTCATCTATTTTTCCTGTATATACTTTGCTTTTATCTATTTGTTTCCATGTTGTCTCCTTTTTAAATTGTAAGCTCCTTGAGGACTGGTTTTGCTTTTTTTTTTTTTTAAATAGAATTTAGCACACTACCTGAAAAGTTTGTTGTTCAGTTTTTTCAGTTATGTCTCTCCTCTTCTTGACCCCATTTGCAAAGACACTGGATTGACATTTTCTTTCCAGATCATTTTACAGATGAGGAAACTGAGACAAACATGATTAAGTGACCTGCCCAGGATCCCACTGCTAGTAAGTATCTGAGGCCAGATTTGAATTCAGGAAGATGAATGTTCCTGACCCCAGACCTGGCACTCTTATCCACTTCACCACCTAGCTGCCCCTATACCTGGCACTTTGTAGTCATTTAATAAATATTTATTGCGACTTGAGATGGAAAGTGCCATTCATATCCAGAGAGAGAACTGTGAAGAACACATAGTAGTTTCACCTTTTTGTTGTTTTTTTTTTGCTCTTTTTCCTTTCTCCTGTTTTTTATTTTTACCTTTTGAGCTGATTTTTACTGTACGGCATGATGAATATGGAAATATGTTTAGAAGAATGGCACAGGTTTAACCCATATCGGATTGCTTGCAGTCTTGGGGAGAGAAGAATGGGAAAGGGGTAGGGGAGAGAGGAAGAAAAATTTGGAACACAAGATTTTGCAAAGGTGAATGTTGAAAACTATCTTTGTATTTATTTGGGAAAATGAAATATTATAAAAAAATAAATGTTTGTTGACTGATTTTAGAAAACAATGGTCTAGGATTTAAGGGGGCCAGAATGGGGACAAATCCTAAGAAGAAATATGTGTAGTGGCAATAGATTATGAAAGCAGACAGTCTTGTTTCCAGGAGCAAAGTAGACATCACAGCAGCAAGTATGAATCCATGAACCAGAGCATTATTATTGGTAAAAGACTCCCAAAGGGGAAACATTGTATTAAGGGGCACACACCTATATGTCACTATTAATTAGCTGTGCAACCTTAGGTAAACCACATGTCATCACATTTATTTTCCTTTTATTCCTTTTGCCTTCAATCAGTAACCTATACTCCTTTGAAATCTACTCAATCAAAATCTTCCACACAATCCATATTAAATGGTACTGAGGCTAGGAACCTGAGTTTGGAGTCTAGAAGATCTACCCAAGTTGATACCCTGTTTCAGATGTATTGTGCTGTGTAATCCTGGCTAAATAATTTCACCTTTTCAACCTCAGGCTCCTCATCTGTAAAATGGGTATAATAATCTGCAAATGGGTAATCCATCTCCCAAGGTTGTTGTGAAAATCAAATGAGACGATATATGTAAAGCATTTAGAAAATCTTAAAATGCTACATAAATGCTAGCTATTATAGGGGCTGTTGCATCTCTATTTCCAGGTCAATCTATACTTCCCTTATTGGAAATTCTGACATTTCCTTTCTGACTATAACTTCTTATGATTCTACCTCTCCCTATGCTTTACTCCTCTTGATCCTCATCACTAGGTTACTTCCACCATCCACTTCCTTAAATTAATTTAATTGAATTAAATGAAAACTGGAGGAAGTATCACAACTGTTTTATCATACATTAAAAATTTATGTTAGTGTATGAGACTGTCTGCCATCTAGGGGAGGAGGTGGAGGGAAGAAAGGGAAAAGTTGGAACAGAAGTGCTTGCAAGGGTCAATGTTGAAAAATTACCCATGCATATGTTCTGTCAATAAAAAGCTATAATAAAAAAAATATATAAAATTCATATTAGCCAATAAACTAGACCCTCACTGCAGCAAGACAGACCTTTTCTTCTCTCCAGCTAACTCCTCAACTACCTACAGAAGCTACATCAAGCCTCTTTCCTTATCAAGCCCCTAATTCTTCCCTCCCTAGCAGGTGAGGACTTTGCCTCCTATTTAACTGAGCTCTCTTCTCCCATTCTTTTCATCTCAAAACTTCTTGACATTGCCAATACTCTGCTTATTGCTCTTGATCACATTCCTTCCCATCTTCTCCAACAAGTTACATTTTCTGTCATTCTGGAACTCTTTCTCTCCCTCTCAAATCTTCAACCTTTCAGTTTTCCTTCTTCTTGGTCTCTCAGCTTTATGTAACACCCTCTCCTTTAGAAGACTCCCACCTCTAAGGTTTTTTTGTTGTATTTCTTTCTCTTTCTACCCATCTGGTTTCTCCTTCTCAGTTTTCACATTTGACCCCTTCACTTTGGACGTTCCCTAAGATTCTATCTAAGTCTGGTTCTTGTCTAAACACTTTCTCAAGAACTGCATTGGCTCACATGGCTTTCACTATCTTTCTCTCCACTCACCCACCCCTTAGTTTAGGCCTTTATCACTTCTTGCCTTATTTATTGAAATACTCTCCTACTTTACTGGCTATCTCCAACCTCTGGTCCATCCTATACTACTTCCACCAACATAATTTTCCTTAAGTACTGATATGACCATGTGCCTCCTTTACTCAGTTCGAGTAGCTCCCTACTGCCTCTGGGCATAAAATATATACCCAGGTCTATCTTTCCCACCCTGTTGGACATCACTTGGTCTCATGTACTTTGAAAACTAGACAAACTAGCCTTCACTCTATTCTTGTCATATGACACTCCCTTTTCTTTCTCAATGCCTGCAGAAATATGCTTTTTCCTTACTTTCATCTCACAGAATCCCTCTTTTTTTAAAATCAAGTGAAATCTTCTGTATGAGGTCTCTGCTAATCTGTCCCTCCACAAATGCTAGTACCCTCCCTTTCCAAACTACCTAGTATTTAACCTGTTAGTAAATATTCACTTTATTATTTCCATTCCTACCCCAAGCAATTGGGATTAAGTAATTTGCTCATGATTACCCAGCTAGTAGGTATCAAGTATCTGAGACCACATTTGAACTCAGTCCCTACTGACTCCAGGGATAGTACTCTATCCATTGTACCAGAGAGCTGACCGAATTTATTATTATGTTGTATGTATTTACATGTGTACCAATTGTCTCTCCCACACAAATGTAAGCTCTTTGTGAAAAGGGAATGTTTCATTCTTAGTACTTGGTAACTTAATTCCTAGCACAGATTTAATACATATTTGTTAATTGTTAAAACATATTTGTTGATTAACCGACTCTTCCTCCCCTGTTTACCTATGGTAGCTCTCACAGAAACTGTTCTTATTAATCTTCAAAGGGCAAAAGTTCTCTGGGGCACCCCAGTCTCCCTATCCATAGTCTCCCCGACAGGTCTCCTTAGAAGGAACAGTTCAACAACAGCTGTGGGCCCTATCACATTCTTCCCAGCCTGAATTTCCCCAGATCCTTACCTGAAGCAGCCTCATGTTCAAAGTGAAGTCTCCTCCCAATAACTGCTCCCGGATCAATCTAAAGAAAACAAGTTCCAACACAACTTGAACCTTCACATTTCAAAAAAAGAATACATGGACTATAGATACTTATCACTAAGAGCCAAGACTCTGAGAAAGGATCCTGCTTGACCAATAATTTTTTTCCTTCCACCATCAATGAGGAGTTTTATGGAATGCTTTCCCCAAACAATACCAATGTCAAATCAGTGCAGTGGTTTCTCTATCCAAAAAAAATCCATTCAGGCTAAATAAGAGAATTCTTTCTTTCTTGTTCTGGCATTCCTCCCAGTTCCCATCCCATGGCATCCCAGAGATTGCCCAGCTAAGGGAGGGCATTCCTGATTCACAGGAGACTCACACCAACATGGCGCAACAGACAAGGAGGAGGAAGTCAAATCGGTTATCATCAGCGAAGAGGGTATCCCAGATGCGGATGACATCAGGAAGCAGGAACTCCTGGGACAGCAGCAGAGTCAGCCATCGAAAAGCAAAGAACTGTGGCTTGATGTTTTGCTCTTGCTGTAGGTTAGGTGAAGGCAATTTGGGATTAGGACAGCAATCACTGGGTAAATAGTACTTCCAATATCCTTTTCCAATCAAGGGTTTATTTAAGCCAATTCTCAACTAAGCATCCATTTGCATGTCATATTTTAAATTAACATTTCTCTGAACATTTCTCTTACCAGAACTGCTGTTGGAAAGGAACAAAAAAATCAAGCAGTCAACAAATATTTATTAAGTATGTAGTATGTACCACACATGATACTAAACACTGACAACACAAAGAAAGACAAAAAAACCCCAGTCCTCAAGGAGCTCATACTGTACTGGAGAAGACAGCAAGCAAAAAATTATATAAATACAAGATATGTGCAGGGTAGATAGAGAAAGTAATTCCATGGGAAAGGGAGAGGTAAGGAGAAAGAGAAGGAAGAAGAAAAGGAAGAGAGACAGAGGGATGGAAAAGTCTCTTAAAGGTGGGATTTGAGTTCAATATAAAGGAAGCTAGTGTATAGCAATAAGACAAAAAGAGCATTTCAGGCCTGGTGGCATGCAATGAAAAAGCCAAGATTTGTGCAATTAAGTGTTATGTGTAAAAAATAGCAAGAAAGCCAATGTCATTATATATTCTATATATATTAGAAGAAGAAGATATAATATATATATATACATATGTATTATAGGAGAAGAATGAAGTGTAAGAAGACTAGTAGGAAGAGAAGGTAGAAGAATAAAAGTAGGAAAGAGCCATTTTGTGATGGGTTGAAAATAGTAGAGGATATCATATTTATTCCTGGAGGCAACTGGGAACCACTAGAGTTTATTGAGTAGAAAGTAAAATAGTCATACTTGTACTTCAGGAGACTCACTTTGGCAGTTAAAAGGATAAATTCCAATTAAGACTTGATTTAGGAAAAAACAACAACAACCAGAAGCCCTAAAATTCCAAGCTCTCTCTCAATCATCAGCTAACAAGTACTGATAATAGCAGGAACAGGATCAAATAGCCTGAAGGCCTTCCTCACCAGCTTCAAGTAGAGCTCCACATCCTTTTCCTTCAAGGTGGAGTACACCTTTTCCATCTTGTAGGTGATGCCACACTGGGAGTCATCCAGGCTCTTGATGAAGTTGTCCCGGATCTCAGACATCAGGTTGGTGAAGCAGAAAAATGTGTCTGCCTCAGCGTGTTCTGGAAGAGACCCGAGGGGCTGGGGCTGGGGGCTTCAACCGGCACAGAGAAAGAGCAAGGAAGCAGTTATACTTCTTCCCCACCAAATTCCTCCAGTCGGTCTGGGGCACCCACTACAATTCTTTCCTCTTCCTCTGCTCTGCCAAGACAAACCTTACCCATTCTGTGGGGCCTCTCTTAAATCCTTCCTCTGTGAAACCTTTCTTGACCATCCCAGACTACAGGGACCCTATACTCTACATGCCTAACCATGTCCTATAATGTTCAAAGGAAATGATTGTGTACCATCTAACATTTTTAACTGTGTGGTTTTTCCTGGTGTGTTTTTAAGACTATTATTCTTATTTAAATTTTTCACATGTAGGTTTTCTCTCCCTTAAATTAATCTCCTTGAAGGTAAGGGCTTTTGTCTTTGTCTTTGTCTCTCTCTGTCTCTGTGTGTGTGTATATATATATATATATATATATATATATATATATACATCCCTTACTTTATCTAATGTCAAACATCCAAAACACAGTAATAATACTAGCACCTTACATTAGTATAACAACTTTTGAGATTTTCAAAGCAATTTTACAAAAATGAAGTTCTTTATACTACTCTTAGGGACTAATTGGCACTATATCTATTTGTTGAGTAAGCTACAACTGGGATTATGCCTTATTTATACTTCTATCAACCGGAGAAGATGTCTCATAAATATTTGCTAAATGTATATACTTCCCTTGATCTTCACAATACTTCAATAGAATCAACAATGATTGGGCAGATGCTATATAAAGCAATACCAACAGGCAAAATGGGCAGGGACTACTAATAGTGCAAGAAAATGAGACCAGGGCTCTTGCCCCAGTTTATCCATCAATAATGAGCCACAGAACTGAGGAAAGATAATTTCATCTCACTGATCTTTAGGCCCTGATCAGCATAATAATGAACCCATTGGTCTGGGATCCCTTCCAACAATGACCTCCTGATTCCTATGTGACAGAAGAAGAAATTGAGAAAGACAAAGATATTGGTACTGGCAAAGCAGGATTAGAATCCAAGTCCTCCTGATTCCTAGGTTTAAAGCTCTATCTACTACACAATAATGACTCCCCATCATGTTTCTTGATTTTTCATTTGATTTCCCCATTCTTCTGAAAGGAAATGGAAATTGGATAAGCGGAGGTCCTATAGACAAAAGTAGAAACCTGATTGTGATGAGTCAGCATTGAGTCTCTCACCTTTCCATTCACTATTGGGATCAGTGGCAAAAGTGTAGTAGAGAGGGCCCACAATTTCATTCATGCCCTGGACGTACGCAATGCCCGGGTTCAGCTTGGCATAGATGAACAGAATTCGCTCCACCACTTCCCAGTGAGCTTCACAGCCATTGGGCAATACTTCATACTCACTTAGTGAATTTGGGGCTGGGCTCTTATGAGGTGAGCTCATCTGTAGAGGAAAACACTCCATATTAAAGAAGACCTTTTAGAACCCCAAGTCCTATACTCCTACCAAAGGAAGGACTACTATGTATGCTGGAGGAATGCATAGTTTAGGGCAGAAATGTCAAACAGAGAGCGCGTGGGTCACATAAAGCTGGAGACAACACTGCCCCAGATAGGTCAAACCAAATTAAAATGTAATTGGGAAATATTTGACAAGATTTAAAAAAAAATACAATAAAGCAGATATAAAATTACATTTTAGAACTAAACTAATATGCCCCTGCAAAAATCCTCTATATAGTTTGACACCATTGCAAAAACAATGCATTGCATCAAGGGAAGCCAAGAAAATTTTACTGCAGAAGGCTAAGAGAAAAGGAATGTCCTTATCAAATATTCCATTAGTTTCTTCATTAATACTATATCTTGTAAAACTGAAAGGCCTTGATGGAATAGAAACTGCGTTGACACGCATTGGCAAGAAGAGATACCCCTCAAATAACTATCAAGAGATCTCTGAATGCAAAACCAATGATCTTTCTACCACCAGAAACCAGTAGTATTAAATTTACAGGGTTATTTCCTTCAGTGACATACTTTTCTGGGTCAAATAATATTTTGCTAGACATTTATGGCACCCTTATGTTAGAGATCAACTAGAACTTTCTAAGATTTGGCATAAGCCCATTAAAAATGTCTAAATGTTTCTTTTTCTTACCAAATATATGATTATCTGGGTCTGTATGTACCAATGACAAAAATATACACACACACACTAATTGCTGCTCTTTTAGACACATGGTTGTCAGAAAAGTATGGCTGACGATTTGATTTTTTAAGTTAAAAAAAAAAAAATTCAACTGCAGAAATTAAAGACTAACAGTGATGCTTATAAAGAAAATATTTTCAGTCATAAAAGGAAGCATATCAAAAATGACATGAATAAATCTGCTATAGAAGGCAGAAGTTCTATTATTAAAAATATATATATATATATATATATAAGTCTAGCAAACCAAACTTAAGAATTCAATAATTTACCTATTTCATGAAGCTTGCCTCAGACTACAAAAAATGTTTGAATATGCTGGAGTATCATACGAACAGCTGTATACACAGCTGTTACTTAGTCCCCTGAAATGCTCACTTGTTTGGTAATAGAAGCAGTTTCTTAAAAAACATACTGTAATCTACCCATAATCACAGTTGATTATATGTTTTTAGCCAGTCTTTTTTTTCCTAAAGCTTCTGGATGAAATATGTGTAAATATGTGTGCCTGAAAAAAGGTAACCAAAATGTAATAAAACTCTTTCAGTTTACTATATTAAAAGCAGTAAGTATTGTTGTCTTGTTAGGCAACAATGTTTATCCTCCATAAGTGACTGTGTTTTATAATTGCCTTAACAAAAGTAGTTTTGTTTACAAGGGAAAAAATTAAAAACAACTTTAGTATTAAAAAAAAATAAATATATTGTAAACTTACTTTGTGAACAGCCCTCATTAATAGTTGACAGTTCTCTAGGGGAGGGGAAAAGTTGGAACAGAAGGTTTTGCAAGGGTCAATGTTGAAAAATTACTCATGCATATGTTTTGTAAATAAAAGCTATAATAATAATAATAATAATAATAAATAGTTATGACAGCTCTAAAGAACCACTTAAAAACAATAACTAAGAGCAAGAGCAGATTATCCCAAATAGTTTGGAACTGTCCCAAGGGTAGCAAGAAGAGAGAGGATGTCAGAGAAAACAATGATTTTATGAAGGTTCCCATCCCTCCCAACCTGGCTCTCACATTGGTGACTCCACTCCGATTTTTTGCCACTGTCTGTGATTTCAATGTAGTTTGTTCCACCCGCTTGCGGAGAGTTTCAAATTCATTCTGAGGGTCTAGGATAAGGAGGCAGGGGTAATCTGTAGGTCTCTGGAAAAAGGATATGTCTGGGCATAGCCTCCTAAAGCAGGGGAGAAGAAGAGAGGAACATCAATAAATCTTTGCCAAATGAATGGAATTGAGACAGTGAAAAGGATTTGAATCCAACCCAGGGGTGCCAAGTCCTAACACCACAGGCAATCAGCCTCCAGGATCCCTCTTCTCCAGCACTATCACTAATATAGTTTAGCTTTCAACTTCCTGATTATAACCCCACAAACTGCTATTCAGGCCTCCTTACCACAGGCCTTTTGAGGAAGAGGAGAAAGAAACAGGGGTGTGCCAAACAACCACACACAACTCCAAAGTGGCTTGAGTGTCTCAGCTTGGTATTCTCCCACTTCCCCAGCCTGGCTGGCTCCACACTCACCGGACATCTTTGTCTATCTGCAATAGCACTTCATTGTCCTTGAAGTAGGTGTTCCATCGACTATCAGGGTTCGGATTGAGTGGCTGAGGAGAAAAAAAGGTAGGATCAACAATCTCTTCTAGGAACGTAAAGGGATCCTGACACCCAGACAAGGCAGGCAAAGACAATAATTACAACTGAACTTGTCATCTATAATCCTGAATCTGGTCAGCCTTGGAAAATCCAAAATCTTCTTAGCTACAGAGATGGACTGTATTATGACCCTTGACAAGAAGACAGGAAATTAATTCAAACTCCTTAGTCTAGCATTCAAGGCCTTCCACAATTTAGCCAAAATCTACCTATCCACTCCCTCCTCTGCTATTTGAACCTTTAGTTTCAGCCATGCTTTTCTCACGGTCTTCTAAACATACTATGGGCATTCCTACTTGGGATGCTTTCTTTTCTCTGATTAATTTCTTCAAGAACCAGCTCAAAGAGCATGTTTCTCTAAAGTTTTTTATTCCATGGTGAGCCCTTCTTCCTTTGAACTTCCTTAGTATAGAGCTTAAAGCGACTTCACTAGCAATGTAAGGAAGGGATTCTCTTCTCTTGTTTGCTTCAGCTAGTCTGTAAACTATGGCTTATATGTCTTTTGCATCCCTAAAGCAATTAGCAATTTCTGGCATACAGAGATGCTCAGTGAACATGTATTTGCTTGAAGCCTCACCTAATCTGAAAAAGTAGGTTATATTACTTTCCAGCTCTTTTGTTCTCTAAATTTGAGCAAAAGTCAAGAGAGAAGTCTCCTGATTTAGCAAGGTCCTGGAAAAACAATGGGACAATGACTGCCTTCAGAAGTCATTCAGTTAAAGGTAATGTTTGACCATAATAGAATAGAAATGAGGAGACAAGCAGAGGCTGGGAATGAAGCAAAACAACATTCATCTTCCTTTTCTAAGGCCTGGAAGAGACAGGAAGGAGGAAGTAAGGGAAATAAAGAACATAAGGGATTCTTGAAACCAAGGAGGAATCTACCTTGATTGTAAACATCTGCCACCCTAAATGTTTCAATTTCTTAAATTACATCAGCAGTTGGCCCTTGGTACTCACATGATCTTCAAAGGTGACATCCTCTCTAGAGACACCTAGGTTAGCTTTGGCTATGCCAGGCTGAATGATCATTTCTCTTAGGAACTGGGAATACAGCTCCCTGTTAAAAGGAGAAGGAGATAAGTGAGCAGCACAGACAAGGCTGGCTCCCTCTTTACACACACACACACACACACACACACACACACACACACACACACACACACACACACACACCTTGCCCAGAGCTCTTATTCAATTCAGCATAAAGAGAATGTGTTTGGCTTTCTTCAGCTGAGACTAACTTATTTCTCCTGGGGGAAAAACTGTAACTGCATTGAGAATAAATCATCCCTTTTGGAGACTCACCTCTGCTTGGCCAGGATGGAGGTCCATAAGGCTCTCTCCAAAGGGAGGTAGTTCAAAAGAATCTGCACAAAGGGAAAAGATTGAGGTTCTGGTAGTCTGCCCTGACAGCAACCCTGGGGAAGAAATGCTGGGAGATTTCTGATAGGAACAAGATCAGAGATTGTATCCTTAGGAACATGGGGATAAGGTTGCTCTTTTACTCAGTTGCTTCCCTCCTGCCATCATCCAAAGTCATTCCTTGTCCTTGCTCTTCTCCCACTATGACACCTAAAATATAACATGAGCCCTTGTTTAAAAGATCCTCTGTTGGGCTACAGGAAAGCTTGGAGACAGAAAGTCTGGCTTTTCCTCCTAGCTTGGGTCAGAGCCATTAGGTAAATCCATAATTTTTCAACCATAATTTTTTCAACCCCATGCACATCACCTTCCCACATCCCAATGATGAGGGCTTTCAAGACTCAAAGTCACTTGAAACTTCTCAGATTGAAGAGAATTAAATTTGGAGTGAAGTTATTTTTTGATTGTCTGAAAGGGATCACCTGGTCTAAAAAGGATCAAGGAAATATTTACTCTGTGACCTTTTATGAACAAGTTTAATACAAGAAAGCAGAGAACAGGCCCCCAAAGGGCTCCTGGTGAGAGTATCAAAGAGGAATAGAAAACCAATATCCACCAGCAAAAGCTTCCCAGCCAGTAGTAGAGAGCTAGAGAAGGGCTACCCCATGCAGAAGCTCATGTACTCACAGGGGGAGCTAAAGCCAAGCCCCCAGGAACACCCACCTTCCAGCAAAGGCAGCGCAGTCCACCCTCACAGGGGATCCCTGTGAAACACATCAGGCAAAGTCACTCACTTGGGACAGGGCCTTGAGGGCACTGACTGCACACAAGGAATTAGGTTTAAACTCATGGTGGTGGCAGTGATGTCATGAGACATAATGCCAAAGGTTTAACTTATCTTTTAGAGATCTCTAAGACAAGATCCTGATTGCACACCAGAAGCAACTAGGGTTTCTGCTGAAGGCATTTCCCTATACCTAGCATCACTAGGCAGTGACCTCATTTATTCCAGTGGTAAAGATTAAAGATATTCTTGGTTCAGTATCACAAACAGATCAATAAACTTTCTGAAGCTTTGATTTTTTTTCCTCTAAGGATAGGTCCTGAATTCCAATGGAAAATGTCTATCTGTGGACTCCTAGAAGATCTTTTCCCAACAAGATGTTTTATACATTTCAAATGACTATATATCTCAAATGATAACATATCTTCTGACTTTGCATAAAATTTATCCAAAACATCAGAGGCTATAGCTCAATCAAGAAACTCTCTCTAAAATACCTGGAGATTCAATGCCTACATGTTTTAGCTTAACATTGTAGACAGAAAGACAAACCTCTATCTTGATCCTGAAGGATTTTCATTTTACAGACTATGTAAGGAAATTCAAACTATAAATTAATTCCCCAACATCTCAATTTAATTTGAGGGAAGAAAATAGCCCTTATTCTGCAAATATTAAAAAAGTAAGAGAGAGGCAGCATAGCTTAAAGCAGAGGTACAAATACATGCAGCCTGCAAAACTCCAGTGTATAGTATAAACCAGATTAAAATGAAATTGAGAAATATTTAACAAAATTAATAAAAACACAAAAAATTGCATTAATATGCATCCACAGGGATCTTTACATATAATCTTATGGCCCTATGTGACACCACTGGCTTAGAAAACACAGCGATGGACTTGGAGAAGATCTGGGCTACCTCAGAGAGTTATTAGTTTTATTGCAACTCACTTTAACTCACTGGGATTTGGATAACTCATTTGGTAAATGGGAATACTAAAAATAGCACCTATCTCACAGCACAGCTGTGTGGATCAAAAGAGATGGCATCTGTAAATCAATACATAAACCTTAAAGTACTATGTAAATGAGCCATCTTATTATTATTAAGAAAGGAAGCAAATATGTATTAAGCATCTCCTATGTGCTAAGTAAAATATTAAGTCATTTGATCTCCACAATTACCTTGGGAAGCATATGGTACTATGATCCCCATTTCCCAGACGAAGAAAATAAAGCAAACAGAAGTTAGATGACTTGCTCAGGACCACACAATCAATAAGTGTCTCAAGATGTTTGAAGATAAATTTTAACTAACTCAAGGCCCATAGTTTCTTCACCACCTAATTGTCCATTTTTATTTAAAACAAACAAAACATATTTTGGGGACTTGAGACATGATAAAGAAGAACCATTTATGTCACAAATGATATTTTTTAAAAGCCAGCCAAAGAACAGCTATCTTTTTTCTGAGTGTGCACAGTGCCAGTTAAAACCAAGTTAAACATTGATGCAATCAGTGCTTCTTAGAATTTCAACATTAACCAGAGTCTTATTAAGTTTTGTTCACAGAGTCGATCTTATGATTCTAAGGTATGAGGGAAAAACAGAAGTGATTCTAGGACTAACCAGATTAAGATATTTAAGAAGAATAAAATTAGGGTAGGCTTCTTTAAACCCCAAAAGTTCCCCAGAACATCAAGATTCCTAGGTGGGACAACTCCCAGCTGAAAATGCAGTGATAGCTTCAGCAACTTTAAAGATAAAAAGACCTGGGAGGGAACTTAAATTCTGCTGACAATGGCAATTACACTTATCATACCCTGGTTCATCACAGTCTCTACCTACTCAGTAGTAAGGACAGTAGCAAATAGCCCTGAGGACTATTTCTAGAACTACCTTAGATGTTACATGGGAATTAGATCCCTGTACCTGCCTCTATTCCTAAGGAATTCCCCAAAACATAAAATTGCCTTACCACTGAAACTGAGTTCCCGAAGCTTCCCCAGAGCAATTTTGGGTTCCCTCAGGACATCCTGGAAATCTGCAATTCTAAAAGAAAGGAATATCCCATTCAAAAGATCCATAAGTACCTTCAGCTCTTTAAGGTAAGTACTTGGATTTTTGATTTTTTTTCACTGCAACATACCTCAATCATCTGCTCCAGAGTTGTTTTCTCAAGGAAATTTTTGGAAGCTACTTATTAAATATGCTAACAACTTAAAAAAAAAACCAAAACCCTTACTTGCCATTAAATTAACCCAAAAATAAAAGAATCTCAGAGTTAAGGACTTCCTAGATCATCTAGTCCAAATCTCTCATTATACATAGGAGACTAATATCCATAAAGGGGAAATGATCTTGCCCAAAATCATATACTAAATTGGTTTAGGAGAAAGCTGCTGCTGCTTTTTTTTTTTTTTTTTTTTTTTTTTTTTGCTGAAGCAATTGGGGTTAAGTGACTTGCCCAGGCAAGAAAGCTTCTTAAACTGGAGGTTGCAACCTCATACGAACTCATGTAACTCAATGTGAGGGTCTAGAAAAATTTGGCAATGATAAAAGTTATTAAATATTTCTTTCTCAAGATTAAATTCTTTAGGTAAAAATAAACAAGCCCAACCATCTCATTAGTATGCAAATTTGCTTTTTGTCTTTAATAAATAGTAAAATCAATCAGATCCAAATTATTTTAAAATAAGTTTCTTTATCATTTATTATGAGCAAATGTTTGATTTGTATACTTGTTTTATATACTCACATAACATGGATCATTTAAAACTTTCTTGGGTGAAAAGGTGGAAAAAGTTTATTGAAAAAATCTCGAGTTAGAAGAGTCCAGGACTTGAGCATCCTGATTTCCAGGCCTGTGTTCTTTCCACTCCATTATGATGCTTCCCCTAAAAACATGTCTACTTGTGCCCAAAACCTTTTTGAATTATGCTAACTTTTTCGCTCAAATTTATGTTTGCAATCTAGCTGTGCCATAAGATGGGAAAACCCAAAGATAAATCTGAAGCATTAAGCATTACTGGGGAAACAAGGCATGGCTTCTTTCTTACATGACTTAGGACCCTGACTGACAAGTCAGAGCCTCTGACCTGACCGGGGCTTCCCTGGAATTCGGAGATTTCCCCTCAAAGCTGCGACTCTAATGGAAGGTGGCTTCCCCCCAAGAGAGGACTCTAGAAAAACTCGGATCTCCTTCTGCCTCTCCCTCTCTCATGACAGAAGAGGCTGCTAAACAGAACGCAGGGGACTGCCAGAGAGCAGGGCTTGGAGAACTAGAGAAGGAGAGGAAAGTGGTGCAGGGCACGAACTCCTCAGAAAAGCGATCCCTGGGAAAGGCAATGAAAAGTAAAGACCCAACAGAGGGAGCTGCAGGGACAAAGGCGAAGGGGGAAAGCTGTAGCTAGCAGTGAGGATTCCTTACAAGAGGGATGGGAGGGGGTGAATCAGGGAAGGGGAATGGCAGGGACGCGCAAGTTAGACGGGGAGAAAGAGAAAGGAGCTGCGATGGAAGGCGTGGAGGACAAGAGAAGGGACAGACGGATGAAGAAGGGGGAGATAAGAGAGAAGGGAAGGAGAAAAAGGGAGGCAAGAGTAGTGGCCGGGGCAGAGGACTGGAATGGGGGAAGGGGACGGAACAGAGCGGGGAACCACACTGGGACCTGGTGGGAGAAGAGCAAGGATGAGGGAGCAGGGCAGACTGCGGGGCAGACCGAGGCTTGGCGGAAGGGGTCCCCGCGAGCCCCCTGATTCCAGCCAAGCATAGGAGATGGGGTGTTATGGGATGAAGGAAGGGGCGTCAACTAGCCCGGCCCCCGTTCCGTCTCCGCTCCGACCTGCCCCAGCTCCTCGGGCCCTAGCACGGCTTACCGGTTCTGGTGCCGACTCGACATGTTGTTGACTTCCGGATTCGTTCCCCCACTCCAGCCCCCAGCGGATATCACTGAGCACAGAAAAAAAAAGCCTCCGGCCGGAAGCGCATACTCTTACGCGGCCGTTCCGACCGGCCGCCCCGCCCCCCGCCCCCTGCTGGCGGCGGGACTCCGGACATCTCAGCTCGGACTCCGCCCTCCGGCCCTTACCTTCCCAACCACTTAGCCCAAGGACGAGGCGAGCTCCCTTTTGGGTCCGCTTCCTTCTCCTACCTGGCGGGCATCCTTTATCCAGCGGCGAGGAGCGCAGCGAAGCCCTGAACCCTTGTCCCGCCCAAGCCTTCGCTTTGCTGTAGCTCCTCTAATGTTCCCCAGGGAGCACCGAGATCCCGAAGGTCCGACCTGGCTGGGACCGGAATGATCAGCTAAGGGTCCTTCTGTAGGCACCCGATTCGCGCTTGTTGAAGGAAGGAATGAAGCACGGTTATTGGATCTGGGCCAGAATCCGGGGCCAAAGGACTCCTTGCAAATCCCTGACAGAGCGAGCCTGCAGAGGCCGGGATCGCACCCTGGGGGAGGGCTCTCCTCTGCGGCTCCCGCACGGCTGGCACCGGTGTTAGAGTGGCGCGTGTGTGCAGAGGACAATGCTGGATTCGGAGTCGGAGGACTCAGGCCTGCTTCTGGTGTCTTGTTCCGAGTTCCCCTCGGGGAAAGAAAGGGGCTGGTCAGGCAAATCGCTGGGGCTCGTTCCTTCCAGCTTCAAATCTATGGGTCTGCATTCTGCCTCCACCACGTACTACCTCTCTTCCCGCTCTAAATCCAGTTCGGTTTTCCAGTACACCACGCTTCCCAATCCCACAGGTTTTCAGACTAGGAGCCGCATCGAGGGAAAGGTCTAGAGAGGGAGATGGCCTGAGGCATTCACAACCACTTTAGAGTTGCTTAGAGTAGGAAACGAAGAGCTTTGGGAGCACATTTCCCATGTTAGACAGCTAGGTGGCGCAATGGTTAGCGCTATGGGACGCAGGATCCAACTAGACGAGTTCAAATTCAGCTTAGGTACTATGTCTATTTCTTCATTTAAAAAATGGTAATTAAGCACCTACCACCCAGACTTGTTATGAGCATAAAATGAGGTCACATTTCCAAAGTGGTTTTAAGGGCCCTGTCAATTACAAAGACTATTATTTGTTTGCCCAGAAGGTGGAAGGAGGTTTGTGTGGTGGGGGCTTTGCAGCGTTCTCTCAAGTCTTTGTTCAATGCAGAGAGGCTCCAGACTGGGCTCCCCTCCTCACTTCCTGCGATTGTGGTACACAGGGAGGGAACCGTTTGATTTTAGAGAAAGGTCCGGGTCGGTAAGGATGGGGAGTGGGTCGAATATAAAAACGGCCATTTGCTGGAAGAAAGAGGCTGGGGGTTAGGGAGGCGGTAATAGGAAGACAGTGGTCAAAAGAAATGTGAAGATCACAGTTACAACCCGGGAGAGCCAGAATGAGAAGAGGCTCTGCCTCCACAGCAGAACCTTCCCTCGGCTCTCCACCGTTCCCCTCCGGACTTTGGAGCGAGGGAACCCGTTCGTGGTTGCTAAGGGGCGGCCCCGGAAGTGACGAACTCCGGGTTTGTTGACAGCGGCGGCGGCGGCGGCGGCGGCGGCGGCGGCGGCGGCGGCTGAGCTTGAGACCTAAGGACCGAGAGGCGGACGGAAGAGCTGGGATCGGATCCGGGAGGACGGGCTCGGGGCCCGGAGCCCAGAGCCAGCAGCGGGCGGGCGGGCCAGTTTTCGCCCCGCCCCAGCACCGAGGGAACAGACGTGCCGCCGACTGCCGGGAGAAGGTGAGTGCGGGATCTCCCCCCCCCTCCGCCTGCCTGGACTCTCCAGACTCCGGGATCCTTTGGATCCCCTCTTCCTCCGCTTCTAGTGGATCCTGGAAAACACCCGACAAGCTCTGGGATAACCTCACTCCCCCTTCCCCCAAACGCCAACCAGATCAAATAAATCCATTGGGATCCTTAGTCTGGGATCCACTAGATTTTCTCTCCCCCCCCCGCCCTGCTCCCTCGTGCGTCCACCGGATCTAGTAGATTCCTGACTCCTGGTGCAAGATTGGCCGCCTTCCCCACTGTCTCTGCTAGATCTTAGATCGTCCATCCTCAATTAGTCCCTCCATCCCCAGTCCCATCTCCTATCTCTGCTACCTCCCTCCGCCTTCTACTAAAGGCTGCTAAGGAAGCCAGTCCAGGGTGACTCCTCCCCACCTCCGCCCCGACTTTCTCCCTGGGTCAGCTCCACCCCGGGTTGAAATCCCTCCTCACTCTGGTTCCCCGCCCCCCACCAATATACCCACGTCCCCACCCCCTCGGTGCAAGATTCCGATTTCTTCTCCAAGATTTCCCTTCGTCTCTCTTTCCCTCAACATTCCCACTTCCCTGGTGGAATGGTTCTGGAAAGCACTGCATTCCTTTGTCCATAAGGCTGGGATAAGTGAAATCCACTTCATTTTAGAATTGGCTGTTAAATCGTTCCTCCGTCTCTCCCTCCCACTTCCACCCCCGATGAAATGGTTAAGTGACTGGGGATATTGCTAGTGTATCTGTTCTCATTTTTTTTATCTTCTCTGTGGACTAAAGTGTGGATGATGGTGAGTGCTTTCCTTTCATTCGGACCCATGCTGAGTCTCCAAGCTCAAAAGTCATGGGTGTCCTAATAAAGACTGCTTCTAAGTAATGTAATCTTTGTAGTAAAGGGAACACTTTGGGGAATCAGAAAAACGTTGCAGGAACGATCCAATTAGGCTCCAAAACTCACTGTGGCTGGTGCCTCATTTGAGGATTTTCTGTTTCTTATTTTTTGAGGTTCTGCCTCTGATTCCTTGGAATAGGGAAATGGAAATTGCCTGAGAATTTCCACTAATCGCACCAGAATCATTTCAATTCAGGTAAATCTGGTAAAAGTAAAACAAAAACAAATATAAAAAATTGCCTTGAAAAAGACATGAAATCACAAAAGTGCAACCTAAATTCTAAGGCATATGTATCAGTGGAGCAATCCTGACTCCTTTTTGTCTTGGTAATGGGAATAGGATGGGGTTGGATAGAGGGAAGAAATATGGACTTGGTACCAACCTTGTCTTCTTTACCTATGGTAGAGCCACCTCCTTTCTCAATCTCCCATATTTTTAGATTTCGATGCTGTGTTGGGTTAAGGGGCTGGAGCAGGATGTGCCAAGATTATTGGTATAGGGGATAGATTAGCGAACCTGCAGCCATAAAGATTTGAGTTTGAATTCTGCCACAAATACTAACTCAGTAATTCTAGGTAGCTCCGTATGCTTGTTTCCTCATCTGTAAAATAAGGATAATAATAGCACCTACATTAGGGAGTTGTGAGAATCAGTTGAGATAATATTTTATAAAGGGTTTTGCAAACCCTAAGTGCCACCCTGGATGACTAGGACAGATTCATAGAAATCTAAGATGAATGACCTTTGAAATGGATTTAAAAGATCACTTGTCTTTCAAATCCAAGGGCACTTGGTCAACTCCTTCAGGCCATTGACCATAAGGTCTTAGATTTTCCAAATGAGATTTTGTTTCTTGGCTTAAATACTGTGTCTTCCTCCTTGGGCTCCCAATCCCTCAAAACTCCTTTACAATACAGGACCATGAGGAGTTTTCAAAGCATTTTTACATTTCACTAGAACTTAACAATAACCCTTTGAGATAGTCAAGGCATGGATCCTTTATTTATATACATAAGGAATCCTAGGTTCACTTTGACTTATATGTGACTATGCATTTATTTCAATAATGAACTAGGACTAGAATCTAGCTATCTTTCTTACAGTGCCAAAGTTCAGAAGTAGTAATATCAGTGTCTTCTCCAGATATTGTCTTGGCCAAGGTTCTCATCCATAGTCTTATGTATGAATAAACAGAATAAAAGACTTCTCCACCCACTCGCAAGTTCAATGCTAGGAAGCTGGGAGCACATAAAACCTTTCTAGACCTCTGTTTACTGGTGCTAACTTTCTATAGTGGCTCAATTGTATGCTCTCAATAAAAATATAGATAGATATTGGTCTAAGACTTTATAGCTTTAAGTTTCCTCTATCATCAACTAGCTAATTGGAATGTATTTATCAGTTATTTTATTTAAGGCATTTTGCAAGGAATTATGGGAGAGATACAGACGAATACTTTCTAGACTTTATAGCCTAACTGAAGAGCTCAGATAAATAATAATATAAGGCAGTCTATCTTAAGTGCCAAAACAATGAATTGAATAATAAGAAGTATAGAGATTCAAAGGAAGCTAAGAGAAGCCTGTTGTCCATACAGAAGAAATTTGAGACCCACATAGAAGACTCTTTTTCTTACCCATGTTTGATGACAGAAGAGTCAAGAGCGTGCCCAGGCTTTTGGAATCCCATTCTGGCCTTGTGCATCCACCCTTTACTTCCTTGGGGTTGTGCCAACAGCCACATGCTTCCCTTCCTTTTCTCCACAATTTCTACCTCAAGATCTCTAAGTCATTCTCATTTCTGAATCTTAATGTCATGGATTTTGTCATTCTCTGCTCCTCATTTCTTATCTGATGTCCAGGCTGAAGTGCTCACTGACTCCCAGGATTCGGTAGTAGCTTCCTAAGTACCAAGAGAATCACTGTCCTATCTGAGGACTTACACTCTGACCTCTTGCTCTTTGATCTAACCAGACTTTCTGGGCTGGCTGCATCTTTTTTTCCCCTATGGGTTGGACCAATTTTGCTCTATTATTCTTTTAGTTCTGGAGACCTTCCAGCCTCTATAAATAGGGCATTTGTTTTGATTATCCCCTGAGTGTCTTAGTTAATATTTCACAGGGCCAAAGCTGCTCCAAGGCCTTGCCTTTCCCTTCTTCATCAAGAAATATTTAACTTCCCTTTGAGGTTGAATTGAATTGAATCTGGAAATACCCTTCTTCCACCAACTTCAGGCAAGTTGCTTATTCTCTGTGGACATCAGTCTCCTTTACATTCATTCCCTCAACCCTCATTAAACAGCCATTATCTTTAGTCTCTGGGGACTAGAAGAACACAAAAGATTATTACTCTTCAGTGATCTGTCATCATTATCTTTTTTTTTTTTTTTTTGGCTTGTCATCTACTGGAGGGTTTCTGCATTGGCCATAATATATGATGGAATACTGCAGAACCCTGGGATAGGAAAAGGGGGAAATGGGGCCTTGCAGTTTGCCACATGTTAGCACAAGTATTGCAACTATTGAGAATATTGATATGTTTTGGTGCCAGGTTCTCTAATCCCAGGAGAATCCTCTGATGACCTGAGAACTAGGCATCTAAGGGGCTGGTGTGCTCAAGCTTCCTCAGGCAGTCAATTTTCTTGGCCCTGAAAATGTAGAGAATGGGGCATCACTTGGTCTTTAGTCCTAAATCAGTAAGCCAAAAGTGTTCACTTTCTCCTCGAATTTTGAAAGAGCATTTAGGAGATGACAGTCCACTCTAATTAGAGAGATAAGACATGAAATGGTTATTTGATAATTCAGAGCAGATTGTGTTTTAGTGCTAAATGGTTAGTAAAGGCTATAAGTATCATGAAGGTTGTAAAAATCTGTAGATCATTAGTTTTAGAATAGAGTTGGAGAAGTTCTAAGAAAAACTATGTGAATTGAGTGGGACTAAAGGGTTAATAATATATAGGTCCAAATGGGGAATGTGTATGAACCTAGCCATGGGAGCACGATTGCACATAATGTTCAATGGATAGTGAGTAGACTGGCTAATTGGAACAAAGGGTCCGTGTTAAGTAGCAATGAGTATTCTGAAAACCTGAAATGCTAAGCAGAGTAGTTTGGATTTCATCCATCCTAGCAAAAAGGTAACTCCCCGCTAGCCTTGGAGTTCCTTCTCCCTTTCTCCCCCCCAAACTTAAGGACAATGGAATTCAGACACTACTGGATATTTTGTAAGAAAATAATTAATATTGGCAAAGTGAACCCATTCCCCAGCATCCTGTTTACTGTACCATCCCCTGAGGGTGTCACGTCGCCAGAGAGACAGTTGGCACAATGGACTTATTATACGAGGTACATAAGGCTAGTGGGAACACAGGCCCAGTGCCCAGGGCTGCACAAAACCCACTCTGTCTAAAACTGCCAGAAGGTAAAGCATAAGTGGGTAGCCAAGATTTGCTTCCTGAGGCAAGGATCCCCAAGGAATCTGATTGCTTGGAATAGTCCTAGCAGTGGGATCCTGAGATAGCCTTCTTCCTTGCCAAGGCCAGCAGGTGCCTGAGAAAGGATAAATGAAATAGGGGTGGGAGAATTGAATCAGTCTAAAAAGGCTGGCTTACCATATCACAAAGCATAGTAGGGGAATAGAACACATCCAGGGATATCTAAGATAGTGAGATCTCTAGCTCAAGAGACCTAAGGTCTGTTGGGTGAAGAAGACATTCCCCAGAAAAGAAATGTGCAGTTTTAAAATCAGGTTTTTTTTTCAGATTGATAAGTGATAGAAGGTGATATAACACAGATTCAAATATCCAGTTACTCAAAGTTCACCTTGTGACCAACTTGGAAAGGAGTTTGACCAGACCCCAGATGAAAGACTTAGAATCCATGACCAGGAGTACAAGAGATACTAGGTTCCTCTTAGTAACCATCTAATATATATGATAAATCAGTATCCCTAAAAGTTCTTAGCTGGGATCCTACGTACTTTTCATTTACCCACACTCATCAACATATGTATGTATTCATCCCCCCACAGAACAAATATATCCCATTCATGTACATCACTTCCCAAAAACTTCTTACCTAGATGACAAACCAAAGATCCCAGCTTTTCCAAATCTCCCAGCCACTCAGATTCCTCTCTAGCTTTAGATCTTGGTGGTAACAACTAACCATCAAGCTTCCAAACCAGAGGGGAAAGAATCCAAAGAGAGCTGGGGAAAACAGGGTCCTGGGATGAGAATGTATTTATACATCTGGCAGTTAGGAACTGGACCGGTCAAGAAAGCCATCTCTAACCCAGAGGGAACAAGTAAGCCACCCTACTTGTCCTACTTAGTCCTATTGTGGACCATGTTTTCCACTATCGAAAAGATAGGGAATAGTCTAAAGCTACTTTCCAGTGTCCTAAAATGTTTAGTTTAAAAGTTGGTGAGAATTGTAGGTACAAGAAAGACTCTTTCAACAAATAACATAATAACACATGCAAAATGTATGTGATTGCCTGTCACCAAGGGGAGGGAGTAGAAGGAGGGAGGGGATAATTTGGAAAAATGAATACAAGGGATAATGTTATTAAAAAAAATTTACTCATGCATATATACTGTCAAAAAAAATTATAAATAAAATTAAAAAAAAAACAAAAACAAATAACATAAGAATGTGTGTGTAAAGACTAAAATGAGGTCTGTATGTTGATGGCTCATCTTATTTCTGTCGAAGAACTCCATCACAAGCTCAGATTCTTAGCTTGGTCCCAGTTCTAGGACAATAGGAAACTCTTGTCATTAAATGCTTTAAGATCCTTTGCCTAGGCTCCACAGAGAAGCCTGATCTTTGATCAGTTGTGTGTGTGTCCATATTTGCTAATGGGACTCCCTAAACCCAGTAGAGGAGATTATTTCAATTGAAACAGGCCAGGTTTGTTGCTCATTTCCTTGTTTTCTTTGTTACCAGGCTGTCTCTACCTCAAATGTTTCTGTGACGACCACTAGGACAGGATTCCCTATCATCCCTGGGGCACCCACAGCTCAAGCCATACGCCTGTGCCCCAGCCCCAGGATGGCTTCGGATAGCCCTGAGTCCCTGATGGCACTCTGCACAGACTTCTGCCTACGAAATCTAGAGGGGACCTTAGGTTACCTACTGGACAACGAGACCTTGCGGCTGCACCCAGATGTCTTCCTACCCAGTGAGATCTGTGACCGGCTTGTCAATGAGTAGGTCAGGGGTTAGTGGAGGTTGGGGGTAAAATATACAGGTGCATAAGGTTTTGTTTATGGTAAATAAATATATATATAGAGAGAGATGATTGTGGATGAATGAAAGTATTCAGAATTCCAGTTGAAAACTCCTGGGTATTATAATCTCCCACCTTTTTTAAGATGAGTATCAAGAGGAACCTATTGCCTCTAACTATGGTCTTGGTCATGGATCCTAAGTCTTTAATCTGAAGACTGACCAACCTAAATGAAAAATGGCTTATTTACAGGCTGGTCAGAAGCCCAAATTGTGTTGGTCACAATTTTTCAGCCATAACATCTCATGAAGACCTTCTATCCACTAAGGTGTAGTGAAATTACAGTAAAAGATAATTTTGCTACATGAAAATCGGGGATTAAATTATACTATGATGAAATGGTAATAATAATACTCTGTATTTGTATATAGTTTACAAAGTACATTCATATCTATCATTATATTTCATCTTCACAACAATCCAGGGCCATAGACAGGGCAGAAGTTATTTCTCCCATTTGACAGATCAGGAAACAGGCCTCCTGGAAGAGATGAGACTTGAACTAGGTCTTAAAAGAGAAGAATAGGGTTTGTATTGACAGAGAAGAGCTGGGAGGACATTCCAAGTACAAGATATTGCCCTTGTTCCATCTCCTAACCCCAGGACTAAGCCATCCCTCTTCCTCAGGTATGTGGAGCTAGTCAATGCTGATTGTAATTTTGAGCCCCATGAGAGTTTCTTCAGCCTTTTCTCAGACCCCCGAAGCACCCGTCTCACTCGTATTCATCTTCGAGAGGACTTGGTGCAAGACCAGGACCTGGAAGCCATTCGAAAGCAGGTAGGCTGGTATGAGGCCTATAGATAAGATTGATCCAGGCAGAATCTCCAAATAAACTCAAAGAGAATTGCGACATAAGACCTATTAGGTCTCATTTACTACATTCTGAAATTTTAAAGCAAAAAATGAGAATGTGGGAGGGTAAGATTTAGATGATAACTGGAATAATTTTAGAGAAAGGAAAAATTATTGTATACAAGTGGCTATCAAATTTGGAATACATTACCTCTGATGGTGTATTCTTAAAACTAGAAATAAGAACATTAGAGGCTTGTCTAAAATCACTGGATATCTCCATACCAGAGTATTTATCAAGGGAAATTTGGGGCTTGACCTTTACCTTTTGAAGTTGCTATCAGGGCAGACAACCTCCTCAGACTTTATCATAAATAGCTCCTTAAACTAAGGGGCCATGGTTATATTACTGATATTAACATCAATCCAGTCAGATTAAACTCAGCTCAGTGAGCTTTCAGGATGGGGAGGCGACAGCATAGGGAAGGGAAAAGGAATAAGAGTGGAGGGCAATATTAGATGACATGTTTCTTCTTGTTCAAGTTGAAGAAATAATATGTATGGCAATATAGGTTGGTTTTTTTCCCTAGATTTAATATATTTTCATTTATTTTGTTAAATGTTTCCCAGTTACACATAAAAATTGTTTTCACTTTTTAACATTTCTGTTTCAAATTTTCTCCCTTCTTCCTTCAAAAAGCAAACAACTTCATATCAGTCATACATGTGACATCATGTGATATACATGCTACAAGCTAGAAAGGTTCCCATGTTTATTCTGCCTCTTATATTTTTGTATATTTTGTAATAGTAATAATCCATATTTGTGTGCAGCACTTTATTTACTTTTTTTTTTTGAAGGACTCTCACATCTGTAATCTCATTTGAGCCTCACAATATCCTCAATGATATGGTTAAGTCTCTAGTTTTATAAATGAGGAAACTGTGATGCTCAACAAGGATGAAATGACTTCCTCAGTCTTCCCACAAGTGACAAAACTGAAATTTGAATGCAGGCTTTTGATGCCTGTTCCATCCCATTACCTGCTGATGCCATATGGAAAGGGGGAGGACAAGGAGTAGTTATAATTCTTACACATCTCCTTGGCTTTCTTAGGATCTGGTTGAATTATACCTGACCAACTGTGAGAAACTGACTGCCAAGAGTCTGCAGACATTGGGTAGTTTTAGCCCCACCCTGGTGTCCCTGAGCCTCTTTGGATGCCGAAACATCTTTTATGAAGAGGAGAATCCTGGGGGCTGTGAAGATGAGTGTGTGGTCAATCCCACCTGCCAGGTACTGGTTAAGGACTTCACATTCGAGGGCTTCAGCCGTCTTCGGTTCCTCAACCTTGGTCGAATGACTGAGGGAATTCCTGTAGAGTCTCTTCTTCGACCCCTCCGATCCCTGGCTGCCCTGGACCTTTCAGGCATCCAGACCAGTGATGTGGCCTTCCTGACTCAGTGGAAGGATAGTTTGGTGTCTCTAGTTCTCTACAACATGGACCTATCTGATGAGCATATCCGTGTCATTGTTCAGCTTCACAAACTTCGGTGAGCCTTTTTTTTTTTCCTTTCCTCATTATCCTTTCATCCATATACTTTAGGACAGAAAAATAAACTTTCTGGGGACCCCCAAAAAAGGACCTTCCTGGTGACCTATAGTTTTCTTAGGGTACAGATAAGTCAGGGACTCTGAGTCATCTTTGGAACTGGGGGCTGTTTCAGAGATAACTATATTCTCTGGTCCTTAGGTAGGGGACAGATGCTCATTTTTGAGAAACTTTGCCCCTCCATCGCAGACATACAACTGAACCTGATTGTTCTGGAGCATATCCAAGTCCCAGCATGTTTCTTCCCAGAATGGTCTGGATCAAGGGAGTATCATGCACCCACGCAAACCAGCCCCTGACCTCTTGGACATCCTGTTGTCCTCCAGGCACTTGGACATCTCTAGAGACCGCCTCTCCAGTTACTATAAGTTCAAGCTGACAAGGAAAGTGCTGAGCCTTTTTGTTCAGAAGCTGGGAAATCTGGTATCACTGGACATCTCTGGCCACATGATGCTAGAAAACTGCAGCATCTCTAAGATGGATGAGGAAGTTGGGCAAACCAGGTAGGAACTGGACAGGCTGGACTAAGTAAAGTATTCCCAGTCCATTTTCTTCAAGGGTTGGCCTCCTTTTGGGCTCTGCCAAGCCATGGTGTTATGAAGAAAGTCTTTGCTCAAGCCCAGGGCTCACTCAAGATAGGATACTAGATTCCATTTCCTGACTCCTGATCTCCTGAGTCTCTCAATGTCCTGTGATCATCCACTGGAAAACAACTTTGATTATGCAAGCACAGGAGGCTTAATGCTTTGACTTGGATGGAATCTTTCATGAAGGAGTTTGGGTAAATTCCCAGGTTCATGGAAAGGGTTTCTAAGAGGTCAAAGCTATTCTCTTTACTCCTTAAAAAAATACAGAAAATATAGCAGATTCCCAGCATTCCCTCCCCCTACTTCCCTGCCTCATACTGACCATCAATAAGCAAATGTCCAGTATATTTCCAGGAAATCCTTGGATCTGGCATTCCCTTGTAACTCATTTAAACACCCAATAGGTACTAAGAAGAGGGGTTAGCATTGCCACACTGTGTAAAATCTACTTTCAGCTTTTCAGTTTGAGCAGGGTCTAAAGTGGTTTTTTTCTTAGTATGGAGAAGAATTTGCATGTTCCCATAAGTACTGCAGCAAGTGACTTCTTGGGGGGCATCTCTCCCCAGCATCGAGCCTTGTAAGAGCAGCATCACCCCCTTTCGGGCCTTGAAGCGGCCTCTGCAATTCCTTGGGCTTTTTGAGACGTCCCTGTGCCGTTTGACACACATTCCAGCCTACAAGGTAAGAGTCGGAAGAGAGGTCAAGGTAGCTTATGGTTTTGTAAGGGATCCCTCCTAACTTTCCCCTAGTCCCTGGCACTAAAACCCAGAGCAGGTTTGGCAGGAAGAAAGCCCTGATTTGCCAGAAAAAAGTAAGGACTGCTCTCTTAAAACAGGAAACTCAAGTATAAAGAAATCTACCTCATCGAGGCTAAAATGAGTAGGAAATCCTAAGATGTGAAGATTCAGTTAATGCAGGTCCTTGTGATTCTCTCTGCTTTACTCTCTGGGCAGATCATTGAACTGAATGCCCCTTTTCATCTTCCCCTGCATACCACCAGGTGAGTGGTGACAAGAATGAGGAACAGGTGCTAAATGCCATTGAGGCTTATACAGAGCATCGGCCAGAAATCACCTCTCGAGCCATCAACCTTCTCTTTGACATTGCCCGAATTGAGCGCTGCAATCAGCTACTCCGAGCCCTGCAGGTCAGCCCATCCCTCAGCCCAGAGTCTCTCCCCACATCCAGCACTTTCCATAGCTTCTTCTACTGCAGGACTTCCCTACCCTGAAGCCACAGTGTTCTGACACAACTATCCTAGTGTCCTCCTCTTGTCATTCTATTGGAAAGGATTCTGTGCTTTATAAAGTCTTGTCTGTCTTGGTCCTAGAGAAAGTCTGAAGCACTCTTGGTTTCTTAGATCTGTCTGAAATTGGAAAGGAGGTCCTGGGGTTGTTTGTCATCTCATGGTTGGGGGAGGTTTCTGGGGTTCAGTCACCAACTGAGCCAACCTTGCCATGGGATATGAGAACGAGGTGTAATTAGCACAGGCTCTGCACTGCTGACAAGGGAGGAAAGAATGAATGCACCTGAGTTATGGAGGGCCTGTTGGACCAGCAACCAGGAGGTCCAGCTCCCAACCCCCAGCTGCTTGTTTCCCAGAACTGCCTTTTCCCCTCAAGTTTATCAATATTCATTATGCCCCTGAGCCTTGCACATAGTTGCCATATAATAGTTGAGGTGAAGGAGAAGGAAGGCTTACTTACAATGACTGTTTGCTTCTGGGTTCAAATTAAGATGGGATCTCCTCTCCCTGGCTCTCTTCTTCTCCCTGAACAGCTGGTCATTACCGCCCTCAAGTGCCACAAATATGACAAAAATATTCAGGTGACAGGCAGTGCCGCGCTCTTCTATCTGACCAACTCAGAGTACCGCCCCGAGCAGAGTGTCAAGCTCCGCCGGCAAGTCATCCAAGTGGTACTCAATGGCATGGAATCCTACCAGGAGGTGACGGTGAGAACCCTGATCTTTAGTCATATATCTGTCAAGGTTGGGGATACAGGGCTTTGAAGAGCAAATTCTGATGGCATGAATTGAGTTCTCTCCACATTCCATCATATGTTGGTCTGCACTAAGGGAATTTTCAGTTTAATGGGGAAGATAAGACAAATATGTGATATAAAAAGGCATTTAACAAAAAGGTGATACAAGAGAATGCCAGCACACTGGTCTGCTCAAGATTCCCTTAGTTCAGCATTGGGTGGCTGGTTCCCATCTCTTTGAATAGACTGCCTTTCTTCCCTCATCTCTACCTTTAAGAATCCTTAACTTTCTTCAATTGAACACCTACCATGTCTAAGGAACTGTGCTAACAAGGATAAGACAAATTGAAACATGGTTCCTGCTTTCAAATATCTTCTACTTCTTTAGCCAAGATGCTCCTTCCTCTGCAGGTCTTTCCTATGTCTCCCTCTGGCTGTCCCTCTTCCTTTTTATGTAAACTTTTATTTACTTAGCTAATTACATGTCATATATATTAGTAGAAGCCAGGAACTATTTTTCATTCCTCTCTTTGTATCCTCTGCATCTATTAATGGTGTTTTGTATAGCTGGTGCATAATAAATGTTTGTTGAAGTAAATTGAAAATTGCCCTTTTCCCTAAGAACCTAAGAAATGGTATTGCCTATTACAGTATCTCCTCTATTTGTCTTAATCTCCAGACTCCATGTTTGTCCTTGTTATAATAAATATGGCCTTACCTCTCAATATTTCCTGCTCTATCTCATTGTATCTTCCTTCCTCTTTACTCAAGTGAAACTATGCACTGTCCTTGGCACCTACTGTTCTCTTAGTTCTTCTACTAGCCTTTATTCATGGTTATTCCCTATATGAATTGCCTTCCAATCACCCTCTACCTGAGTCCTCAACTCCCTCAATCTTCCAGGAAGACTTCTCCAACCACCCCAAGCCACAGTTCTCTCTCCTTCTTAAGTCAACACTACATAGCTTAGTATCTAATTTTTTTAAACATTCTTTTGTGATGTTATGTTTCATAGCTAGATTGAGCTCTTTAAGGGGCAGGGGCTTCTTTCTTTTCCTCCTAGCATCTAGCTGCTGGGGCTTGAGAAAGACTTGGCTAATTTGTGATTGATCTATGTATGTGTCTGAAATAGGGTGGCAAATAGGGTTAGTTCTGGAAAGTCTTCATGGAGGAATTGGAGTTAAGGGAAAGGGAGGGGTAGAAAAAGAGTCAGGGTGATGGGACATGACTGAGCACCACTTTCCGGTCCACCCTCCCCAGGTTCAGCGGAACTGCTGCCTGACACTCTGCAACTTCAGCATCCCAGAGGAGCTGGAGTTCCAGTACCGGAGGGTCAATGAACTCTTGCTCAGCATCCTCAACCCCACTCGACAAGATGAGTCAATCCAGCGAATCGCTGTGCACCTCTGCAATGCCCTTGTCTGCCAGGTGGACAATGACCACAAGGAGGCTGTGGGCAAGATGGGCTTTGTCATGGTGCGTGAAATGACCGGGGTTGACAACCTAACCTCCTTAATGCAGGTCCTTTTCTGCCAATCGGAAACTTCTCTGGACTACATGAATTCCCTCCCTGATATCTAACTTGTACTTCTTCCTGCCTTTGGTAGAGGCCAAGGGAAAGTGTTTTGGGGAAATAATAGGTTGTAGTGTGTCATTTAGCTTAGATAGCGGGATTTTCTAATTATGAACATTTGGTAAGTATTGCAATGGATGAACAAAAGATGTTTGGGGAACATCTTCCATTAGAGTGCCTTCAAAATAGACTTGATACTTGCCTGATTGAGTTGATTTAAACAGGACAAGACTAAATAGTCATAGAGATCCCTTCCAGTTTTAGGATTTGTTGGGGTCATGATTGGATACCTATTTAGTAATTCATTTTCTCTGCCTACAGACCATGCTAAAGTTGATTCAGAAAAAGCTAATGGACAAAACAGTAAGTTCTTAGATAATAATTATCAGCTCTTCTTCCCTCCAACAAGTGGAAATGGTTTGTTCCATGGGCGGGATCGGTCCCTCCTCAGAACTCCTCATGGGGAAGTGGTATGATAACTTAAATGTCATTTCCTCTGTGCTATATAATCGGGTATCTGTAACCTCTGTTCCTTCTATCCTGGTAATATGAGCATACTTTATCCCTGGGAAATAGCAGAGATTGAGCCATTGTTTCCTCGTGCAGTGCGATCAGGTGATGGAGTTCTCCTGGAGTGCCCTGTGGAATATCACTGATGAGACACCAGACAATTGTGAGATGTTCCTTAACTACAGCGGTATGAAGCTTTTCCTGGAATGCCTAAAGGTAAGCGCCCTCGAGCCAGCCTGGCTGAGCATATGTCATCCCAAGGGCATTGTCGCTCTTTGAGACTTTCTGGGAATTGGGGTTTGGATGTTGTAATTCCAGCCCTCTATTCCTAGGTCCCACTTAGCCATTCAACCAGGCAACAGCTATGACACAGGTACACTGGGCTGCCATCACTGAGTCCATGCCTTTGGGGGAATGATGTCATCATCAGTCATCCTATAGAGATTTGTTTTGGCTAGGCAGGGTGGCTTTCCCTGATAACAAGTTTAAAGGTTAGGTCTAAATTTCTCCTAATATTCATATCTTGGCTCAGCTATTTAGAAAATGTGACCACTTTTCTTTAACGTTCTGGTTGAACATTCCCTTGTAACAAAGAAATGAAGTTGAACAAATGAATGAACACCTGTGCCACATCAGAAAATATCTGCTTCATTCTGTATTCTAGCACTTCTGAAGAAAAGTCAGCAGACTTGCTTTATCATGACTTGTGAAGTCTCAATTGGTCACTTCAGAGTTCAGAAGTCTTTCATGTGTTGTCCAAACTCTTTTTCAGATCCATTTATATTTCTGGTCTCTTAGTGTTATGAATTCTATTATGAGACTTAACTGCTCATTGTGAGCAGTTTCAAAAGAGGCCTTTTCATTCTAATATTTAGAAAATATTCTATATTTGCCTCTTCCCATGCTGTTTCTGCCTTTGTATATCTTAATTATGTTTTTTCTTAGCATTCATCTTTATAGGCTAAAGAGAATCAGTTTTTCTAATCTGTGTCTAATGTTAACCTATGGTGGGGCCTGTGAGGAACATGAGAGATATTACATAGTCTTATAGTCCCTGCCCTCAAAAAGAATTATAGTCTAATTGTGAAAATATGACTCATGCACAAGAAACACTGTGCTAGACGATTTTACATTACTTAATACTGAATTATGCAGTACTCACTTTCCTACTATCAAGGTTTACAGAAGGGAGGACCAATGAGCTTGAAAGGAACACTTGATTCAGACTGAAGATTTGGACAAGGGAATAAGATGAAAAAAGGAGCAAAAGTGGAAATGAGCAAATATATTGTAGAAATACTTATATGGACTTTTTTTTGGTCTGAACTAATTTGGGTCTTTTCCCTAATTCTTAACGAGGGACATGGAATCCCTGTCAACTTTTTATTGAGTTTTCTGTACATTAGGGGAAACTTTTGCCTTTATTGCTTTAATAACTACTACCAGGTCTCCTCATCCCCTCTAGCCCACATCCCTGTATCTGCCTCTCTGTCATTTCTCATTTTCCCAGGAGTTCCCAGAGAAGCAGGAATTACACCGAAATATGTTAGGACTTCTGGGAAATGTTGCAGAGGTGAAGGAACTACGGCCCCAGCTAATGACTTCACAATTCATCACTGTCTTCAGGTTGGTGCTTCCAGAATTTGGCTCCCTCATGTCAGGACTAGTGACTACACTGAGTCAGTCCTAGTTCCTACCAGATTCCAGTTATGTTAGCCAAAACTTTAACCTCTTCCTGTCTCCTCTTTGGTAGCAACCTGCTGGAGAGTAAAGCAGATGGAATTGAAGTATCCTACAATGCCTGTGGTGTTCTTTCCCACATTATGTTTGATGGCCCAGAGGCCTGGGGAATCTGTGAACCTCGGCGAGAGGAAGTAGTAGAACGAATGTGGACAGCCATCCAGAGCTGGGATATCAACTCCCGGAGAAACATTAATTATAGGTAAGTTGGGGAAATGGGGAGGAGGTCTCCCCATTTTGATAGTATGGGACATACAGAAAGCTAAGAAGAAAGAAATTAATGAGTCGTCCAGTGAAAGATTTAGATAGAGCTTATTCAGTCCCTTTCTACTAACCCTTTACCTTAGATCACTTCATCCCAAGACAGATAGAACTATTTTCCTTCCTCGACCACAAAAGTTATGTCTTTCTCCTCTTCCTGAAGATTAATGTTTTGCAAATTCATAACCATGTAGTTTTTACTTAAATCTAATGTATTTCTTTCCTCTTACTTGATCAACTCATCACAGTGGATTAGTTTGATTTTCTAATTTATTTATTTTAAACACAAATGCAAAATTAAAAAAGGAAAAAAAAAATTCATGTACACAGCAGAACATGAGAGGATTAAAAATAATAAAGCAATTAAATTCTATTCCAAGAAAGCCTATATAATAAATCCTACACATTGTGTTCAGAGCTGTCCATTTTTGGCTTCCTTGTAAGTTTTCTTTTGCTTTCTGCTGTGCATTTTTTACTTTATTTCCCTCTTCCCAAGGACGTTACAATTAAGCATAGGTATATTTTATATATAATATATATGCATACATGTTTGTAGAAATATATACACATGGACAAACATATCCATATATTTATATGCATCTATGTGAGACTGTACTATACTTATTTCCATTTATCCTCTGTTTCTCTAAAGGTGGGATAGCATCTTCTTTCATAAGTCTAGGTCTTTCCAGTTTTTCTAATCCACCACTTCATCATTTCCTATACCACAGCAATATTCTAATCTTATACTATTTAGTTATTTTAAATAGTCTAAAATTTAAAATTAATATAGCTGACATACGTAGTTTCCCTGTGTTTCTCTTTTGAGTAAATCATTTTAGCTTTAATTTTGTCTGATAATCATGATTACTACTCCTTGTTTTTTTTTAATGATAAATTCTACTCCTGATTTTTATTTTATGTTTCTATATATCTCTCATTTTTATAGCATTTCCTGAAAGCAACATATTTTTGTGTTCAAAGTTTTAATCTACTATCTGTTTTCATTTTATGAGTGAATTCATCCAATTTTTATTCTAAGCTTTAATTACTTGTTCATTTTCCTCTTTCCTATTTTCCTCACTATCCTTCTCATCCTATTCCTATTTCTCCTCACTCCTCTTGTTTCTGTCCCTCACCTATTCCCATCCTTCCTGACTTTTCTACTTTACTTCTTTACTCTTCTATTACTTAGCCTACCCCAGTGAGTTAATTAGTTTGAATCCAAGATGTTGGATATATATATTGCCAGCCTACTTAAACGCTGTCTTTCCAATGCCATCACTGTGAATAGCTGGTCCTCTGTAACATAAAAGTCTTCTTCCTTTTCAACCAAATGCTTTGGAACTTTCAAAAGTATATTAAAAATGTAAGGAGAGCTGATTTAAATATGGCAGAGGTCACAGTATTTTTTCTTTTCAGGTCATTTGAACCAATTCTTCGCCTACTTCCCCAGGGCATATCCCCTGTCAGTCAGCACTGGGCAACTTGGGCTCTATACAACCTTGTGTCAGTTTATCGTAAGTATCTGTTCATCTGATATTCAGATAGACTCATCTTGTTCAAGAGCTTGGGAGGAAACCCTAAGGAAAGATAATCACAAATTATAGCCATCATCCTTGTCTTTAGAGCACCTAGAGTTGAGTTAGAAGGTACAAGAAGACATGCATCTTAAAAGTAATTTACAAACCAATAGGTTCCAGTGCTGCAAACTGGATAATTTGGGGGACTTGAAAATAGGGGACATAGCCATTATCTCATATGTATTGTAATTAGCCAAGAACTTGGAATCATTTTCAAACCCCCCTTGGTTTTCCATCAAATGAAAAATCATAGTTCTGCCTCGTTGACAGCTTTCAGTTGTTATTGTCAGTAGATGGAGTCAGAACCAAAGAAGACATTGCTTGTCCCAAAATGGGTATAAAAGAGTTGGGTATTACTGCCTACCTCATCTCCCCAGGACCTTTACATTGGCCTGAATCATGCTGATAAATCATCCTAGGAAAGATAGGTCTTAGCAGATAGCAAAGCCTTAGAACTTGCAGTCTGACTCATAGCAAGCCACTTTCTATGATGGATCTGCTTTTTCATTTTGCCAGAGCTCTATTTTCTCTTTTAGATAAAAGGAAAGTATATGTTATTGAATTGCTTGCTGTCTGAGGGGAAGGGGGGAATGGAGGCAGAAAAATTTGGAACATAAGGTTTTGCAGGGATGAATGTTCAAAACTATCTTTGCATGTATTTTGAAAACAAAAAGCTATTATTTAAAAAAGAAATTGTGAGTAAAGCTGAGTTTTCTGGGCCAAGAGACCTATCTTAATCTGTCTGCCTTTATCACCTACTTCATAGGATATAATAATTCATAACTAAAAGTAAAATAATGTATGTAAAACACTTTGTAATCCACAAAAACATTACTTAAATATGAGTTATTGTTACTAGAGCCTCTAGACTGTAGGCTCTTAGAGGCCAAGAACTGTTTTTTTGTGGATCTTTGTATTACAGTGCCTGAATCAAGGGCCCTTTATTCTGGTGACACTATAGATTCTTGTTGCTTTATCTTTGTCTCCCTCCCTTCACACAGCGGACAAGTACTGCCCCCTGCTGATCAAAGAAGGCGGCATGCCGCTTCTGAGGGACATGATCAAAATGGCTTCTGCCCGCCAGGAGACCAAGGAAATGGCCCGGTAGGAAACAGGGGAGATGTTTTAATACTTGACTGCATGCAGCTATGGTTTGTAGAGGTGGACTGTACTGGGGTGCTTTGTGAAAGGGCAGGGCAGGATGCATGAAATTCATGTCCTGGAGACCCCAGGCAGCCGAGGATGTTGATTGAATTAAGACAGAGCAAAATTGGAGTGAAATTATAAATATGTTAACCAATAATAACTAAAATTGCTTTATTTCTGCCGCCTTAAATGGCTAGAAACTCTAAAGGTCACCTCTCTGCCAATGCCTGTGCCAGATGAGGAAATTGGCCTTTCTGGTATTCCTTAGAAATAGTTCCCTTTAGTCCAGTGTTGGAGTAGATGAAGAGCTGAGCTTGTTTTAGAGCTCAAGATATGAAATTAATTCCAACTTCTGACATTTTGGCTATGTGAATTCTGGGAAAGTCACTTTAAAACCTTAGTGACCCAGGCAACTTTTTAAAGTTCCACTTGCAGAGAAGTTAGTGATTTCTACTGGTAGAAGTTCCTCACAAAGAGTTTCCTTTGTGGATGAAATCACAGGTCTAGACAAGAAAAAAAAAATGAATTTAGCATTAGTTTAAGCATTAGAACCTTGGTACTTGTTTCAGAAAAGACATTTTGCACCTCCTGTCTCACAGTATTCATTCTTTGCTCAGATAAAGGAACAAATGAGATCCCTATTTTAGCTCTTTCTCTTCTGGGGCTAAAGCAGCACTGACTGTTTTAGATAGGAAAAATTGATAGATGTGAACAAGAATTGAACAGGTAGAGAGCTGTGCTAGCCAGAGGAATAGTAGACAAGGAATATGAGCATTTAATATTAGTCAGTGGCCAGCCTGACACTGACCAGATGTATGTGCAGAATGGAAGAGCTTGGTGAGAGGACATGAAACACTGAGGAATGCAAGGCAATCCCAAGTAGAGGGAAAAAAGAAGATGGTCAGTGAATAAGAATGACTAAAGGACGATTGGATAACAAGACTAATGAAATGCTTGTCTGCTACAGCATATAATAGCAGTGGTCCTTTGGGGATAGAGAACAGATGCCCATGGCCTAGTGCCATCAGTCTGATCTTGCTGACTGATATATCTAGGCATATGTCTTCGTCCTTCTGGGAAATAGGAGTTGTAGAATCCTAGCACCTGGTGCTTATTCATGGTACCTTGAAGCCTTCTTTTTCTAGGCCCTGCAACTAAATCATACCTCCCATTCTCCTTGTGTCATCCTCAGGAAGGTGATAGAGCACTGCAGTAACTTTAAGGAGGAGAACATGGACACATCCAGATAGAGGCAATGGGCCCTCCCGATTCTGGCCCGCACAGGTCCCAACTTCTCTCTAAATTACTGTATCTAGGGAGGAATTCTCACCAGCCTGGCTGTCGGAAGGCCCCCATCCTGTGCGTGTGGGACCCCAATGAGATGAAGGTGCACTGGGGGAACTTTTGCACAACCAATGCTTTTCCTTAACATTAGTAAGATATATATATATATATTATATATATATGCGTATATATATATATATATATATAATTTTTTTGTTAGGAAGTGTGAATTGAAGTTTTGTGTGTATGATTTCTGTACAAAAACAAAAGAAACATCCCCCTCTCCAAGTCCTTGCAACATTCTTTGGCCTTTTTAAGCCCACAAAGAGCCTCCAATATCCATTCCTTTTTCCCCACCAACCACCCACTGGCTCAAAGCTTGGGATTGTGACTTTCAGCTCTCTTTTATTATTTCCACTGTCCCTCGACTGTTGTGCAAGGCATCAGCCACCCCTGGTATCCTGCACTAAATCCCTGAGTTAGCTGGGAGACTAGGCTAGGCTCTTGGGCCTGGTGGAAGCAGACTTGGTGGGGAGAGGGGTTTGAAGGAAAGCAGTAAAAAAACACAGTCAGTCTCAGAACAAACCCTGAAGAGGTCCTAGAAAGCTCAGGGTCTTTGGCTGTTGACTGTTAAGAGGCAGGGCACAAAGCCATTCACAGTGTCAAGGCATAGACAGTGTTGATTAGGAGACTCATCATGGACAGAGGTCATTAGCCTTTGTAAGCTCAGAATCGCCCCTTACCCCTTTGAAGAGTCTTGTACCCTGTTCACTATTCTCCATGGTGATTTTTTGCATTGGTTTTTATAAGTCACAGCCATGCTGCTAAGATAGCATTAAGCTACTTCTCCCTCTCCTGCTATGGCCCAGGCCTCTCTCCTCTTCAATTAAGAGAGGAGTGAAGGCTCTCTTCTTCCCACAGAAAATAGAGCAGGGACAGATTCCTCTACCATCCCAGCAGATGCACATGCTTAAAATGTCTGCCTCTAAGGCCCTGGAACTACTAAGTGCTTGTCTGTCTTAGAAATTCCTTCCAGGATAGCTGAGCTAGCCGAGCTTCCCTGTTCCCCCCTCCCCCCACCCAACTAACCCTTGGCAGCTGACAACCCTGTCACTGCTTCCTTGCAGCGGCTTAGAGCCTGGAGGAATGACTCAGAGCAGCTGGAGGAGACCTGGGGACTGCTGGAGGTGAGAGCTTGCTAAAAAAGCCCTCCACCCTAGCATACCTTTTCCCACTCAGATTTGCATTAGAAACTGCATCTAGAGTGGGGCAGCCCCTCTCCCCCAGGCCAACACTGTGGCAACACACATTTCTCCAGACCAGCACAACAGACACTTTTCAGTGGTACAGCCTAACCCGTCCCATTGGGAGCAAGCAGTACCATGGGGCATTGTGATCTCTTGACTTTTCCTTTGGAACCTCTGTGCTTTGTTTTGGACAGTGTGAGACTTGTATGTATTTTTAAATATTTTGTTCCAAACCCTCTTTTTTTTTTTTTTTTTTTTTTTTGGGGTGTAATTTTGAATTGTTTAAGTTTGGAGGGGGCCCTGGGAGATTGTCAATGAGAAGTACTTAGAAGCCAACCACTTAGAAAATCTTTTCTCCTCTTCCTCCTTCCTGGTCCCTCCTACTAGCCTTTTCCCTGAGTGTTTAACTGTGTTTGAAACAGGATGGTGTAGGAGAATTGAAATGTCCCTTTCCTCCTTGGTTTTCTCATGCTCAGCTCTCAACAAGGATGAACCTGTGTTGGGTGAGCTCTGAATTTTCCAGTCTTTGTAGTGGGGCTGAGTTTGAGCCATTTGCCAGACCATCCACCAGGGACAGAGCAACCCCACCCCCCCTCCCACCTGGACCGTCCCTGCTATGAGGACCTTGGCACAGCCTTTTGCTTTGAAGGAGCATCCAGGTCCAGTGTAAGCGTCTGTAACTTGGGATGTCACAGAAATACATTTTTGTGCAAAGAGGAGGGGGTGTCAAGAGTCTTTATTGGGGAAGGATGGGACTCCTCAGGGCCAGACAGCCAGACAGGAAATAGGGATTACTTGTCCCATTTTTAAGTCATCCACTCTTATTTCATTGATAGTTGCATGGATAGGGAGGGCTGGGCGCCCCTGACGATGGAACAATTTGAGAAACCTCATTTCTATCAAGGAATAGCAACTAAGGCATTAAATGCATACAGAAAGATCCCAGGTCCCTGTGACCAGTTTATGTCCCCACAATTTGTTTACATAACTTCTAGAAAGTAGTCCAGCTTGTGGAGCCCCGGTAGTGTGAGCCCCATGCCTGCTTCTTAAACAAGCCCCCTGAATAGGATGGCCAGGGGAGCCAGCGAGCCTGGGCTGTCTGGCAGTCAGCCCGCCCCCTACCCTCCAGGTTCGGGGGCTACTCCGCCACGAGTAGCGACCTCTCACACAGGCGAAGTCACCGGCAGATTCGGTGATGGTCCTCTCGGAGCCAGGCCTGGGGCCTGAGGAGACAGTCCAAGGCTGCGCTCTGAGCTCGAGGCTCGGCTTCTGGGAAGTTAGAGAGCACGTGGGCACCAATAACCGCATTCATTGGCGGACTCCAAAAGATAAAAAGTTGGGTACTCCACTAGTCCGAGACAAGATGAATTTGAAGAGGTTTTCTAGACTTAACTCCCTTTAGGGGAAGGAAATGACCGGTGGGAGTCACCCAGGCACGGGGAATGCACAAATAACACACTAGTAAACCTAGGGAGAAAAGGGCATTGGAGCTGGAGGTTAGTCAGCCCAGGGCTCCTGGGAAGAGGGCGGGTGCATCTTCCGGTCCCGCCTATCACTCAGGCAGATCCAGTCAGTCACCAAACTTCGTATTTAAGATCCACGGCTGTGTGTCCTTAAAGTCCCATCTGTGTGTGAGGTGTCTGTAGGCACCAGCTACTGCGGGGGATAAGAACAGTTCCCGCTTGCAAGAACGCCCCTTGGGGGCCATCTTCCTTTAGGACGATTAAGTTCCGGGGTGGGGCCGCTGGGAGAGAGGGCGGAGAGTGTGGCCACGCGCGGGGGCGGGTACTTTTCAAAGAAACCTGGAGCGCTCGGCCCGGCTCCGCCCCCGGCCGCCCCTGCACCTGTCTGTCCCAGGAATCCCGCCTCTCCGGCCCTCAGCCAATCCTCACTCCAGGCGCTTCCTATAACTCCCGCCTTCCTGTCCCGTCTCCTCTAATCTCCAAGCACCGAGGCGCGTTCGACCGCCTCTTCCGGGTTTACGGTTGGGTCGGGTGGGGGGCGGGGCCCGGGGGCCGAGGCGATGGGGCCGCGGGCGCTCCTCAGCCCCGGGGTCCTGGTACGAACCGGGCACACGGTGCTGACCTGGGGGATCACGCTGGTGCTTTTCCTGCACGAGACAGGTGAGCGTGGGGCCCCACCGATAGCTGCCGGACTCCCGTGGGAACCGCCCCCAATCTGGGCATCCCTTCCTCACCCCATCCCTGAGAACCCCCATCTGGTGGGTGCCAGCCCCTCCCCGCCCCCCAGCACGCGCAGGTCCCGGCCTCAGCCGCTGCTAGCCCGGCGCCCGCTCTCCTGGGGTCCCTGGCTGCCCGGGTCTTCTCTCTCCTCGCTGTCATTCCCTTCCGCCACCCTCCCGAGCATCCTCGGCCTCTCCAGCCAGCTGCCGCGGCCCGTCTCCCCCCACCCATCCCGGTCTTTGTGGGTCCTTGTCTTCCCTGCCTCAGAGCTGAAGCAGCAGGAAGCCCGCGGGGAACTGCTGCAGCCCTTGCTCTTCATCCTGCTGGTGCTCTGCTCGCTGCTGCTCTACCTGGCCGTTTCTCTCATGGATCCTGGCTACGTGGGGCCCGATCTGGAGCCCGCCCTGAGCCAGCTCCAGGTAAGCCTGCTGCCCCTGGACATGTGGGGCAGGAGAGGCTGGGGGGGGGGGGTGCAGAGGTGAAAGCAGGGCCGGATTCCCACTCCCTGTGTTTGGCTTATGTGTGGACAGTTCCCAAACCTTGGGGGTCTGGAGCCCCCCACTAGGCGACAGCTTCTGTTCCTCTCTGGCTTCCCCCCCAGAAAGAACCTAAGGAGGAGCAGACAGCGATGATCCCCCCAAGGACGCTCCGGCTCCGGCGCTGTGGCTACTGTTTGCTACAGGTTGGTGAAGGAGACACCAGGGGACTGAGGCCAGAAGGGACATCGGAGGCAGAAGGGCCTCTTTAGCCGGAGGGGCTGTTTGACCTCCCTCAGAGCCAGGAGCTTGTGGAATCGGAGGGCGAAGCCGAGGGGCCACTCGAGTCCCCTCCTGCCCCCTCCAGCTTGCCCTGTCTGGATCGGGATCTTCCCACAGAAGCTTTCCAGACTCTGCTAGTGTCACCTCCTCCCAGAAGTGTTCCCAGCCTGACACCTGTCCTAGTCTTTGTAGTCTGAGCAGCCACTCAGATCTAACAAGCTGCCCTCACGACCAGCACTGACGGCCTGTTTGGCATTTTTTGCCCATACTATTTCTCCTCTTTCCCATTGGGAGCTCTTCCATTCCCCTTAACAGCCCTGGTGTCCCTAGCTTCAAAAGTGGACGAGCGTTCATCCCTGCCCCTGTACTAACGGGCTGTCATAATCCCCTTCCCAACCCCACAGCAGCCCCTCCGTTCCAAACACTGCCGCTCCTGCAAACGCTGTGTCCGTCGTTTTGACCACCATTGCCCTTGGATTGAAAACTGTGTGGGGGAGCGCAACCACCCCCTCTTCTTGGCCTACTTGGCAGTTCAGCTGGTGGTGCTCCTGTGGGGCTTGCACCTGGCCTGGTACGTACCCTTGTCCCTAATGTGGAGATTCGCCCTGCCTCCTTGCCCAGACACTTCAGGAGGGGTAGGGTCTAGGATAGCCCTACCATGTGGAACTATCAGGAAATGTGTACCCATAGCTTTCTAGACCCCAGAGATAGTCCATATGAAAATAGGTGTGTCTGTTTCCTCTCTGAAGGATCTCTTTAGTTCAACTGAGAGTTCTTCCCCAATGCTCCTCCTTCCACCCTGCCCCCTGCAGGTCTGGCCTCCATTTCCAAGAGCCCTGGCAGAGCTGGTTGCAGCACAACGGTCTCCTTTTTGCTACCTTTTTGCTGCTGGGCATCTTTTCAACTGTGGTGACACTGCTTCTGGCCTCTCATCTCTACCTGGTGGCCAGTGATATGACCACATGGGAGTTTATCTCCCCACATCGAATCGCCTACCTCCGCCACCGATCCGACAGCCCCTTTGACCGTGGCCTTGCTCGAAACCTGGCTCGATTCTTCTGTGGCTATGGGGCAGTGCCCTGGGAGGTACTCTATGCCCAAGAGGAAGAGGGTGAGGCTGTGTAGAGCCTCTAGGAGAAGGGGATAGTAGCAGGCAAGCTCTGGTGGCTGACATTCAGACTAACATGTGCCTGTCAAGGTTCCACTTAGATTTTATTCCATCTTGTCATTTCTATCCCCATAAGGTTCTAGAAAAGAAGGACCTTGACCCATTTGTGCCTAAACCCTGGATTCTTTCCCATTCTCCATTCCTGTGGCAGGTTGCTGACCCCCTGGGAAACCACTGCAGAACAATGCCCCCTCCTCAGGAGACAGAAGCTTCATCCCAGAGGCATATTCAGTTGGATCAGGACTAGGGACTTAGACAATAGGGCTTTTTAGGGCCAACTGGAAATGGTCACAGAGGTAGTAGTGTCAAGGAGGCCTCGGCTGGCTCAAGGCCCAAGGAGGGAGAAAAGAGGAACTGAGGCTCAAGTATGCACCCCCACACTTACCCAGTTTGTTTACATGGGAGCCCTTGTTTAGCGTAAAGACCTTTGAATTTTAGTTCCCAGTGCAGCCTCAGAACTTTTATATTTTTCCTTCCTTCCCCTCAGCATCCCTGGCCTTCCCAATTCAAACCAGTTCCCCTAGGGTTCTGCAGTTTACAAATTTAATAATCCAAAAAGCAGGTAGCTTGTTTGAGGGGGGAAAAAAAAAACACCAGTGCACCCTGCTTCCCACCGCAACCCTTCAGGGGGTGTGTGCTTTGTACAGATATGTTCAATAAATCCTGGCTGCTGACCAGCCTTGGCTCCAGCTGCTGTCACCAGCTCACTCCCCAACTTCCACATCATCCTCTCATCCTTTTCCAGTCTAGACCTCACCTGGGAAGGGCTGTAACAACTAGAGAAGCCTCTTCCTCAACCTTCCGTGCTTGTCTGCAAGGGAACAGTGGGGAATTAATTGGGACCAGAATAGGACCAGAAAAGGGAGATAATAATTCCCTTCCTTGGAGTTGAGATGGCTAATAGCTTCAATTGGAGGAAACAGTGCAAAAATTGTGAGAGAAAATTCCTAAAGCTTCAAGGTGAGTGGAAGATCGGGTCTGCCCACTGAGAAGAAAAGGACCTACGAGGGGTATATATATATATATATATATATATATATATATATATATATATATATATATATATATATATATATATATATATATATATATATATATATATATATATATATATATATATATATATCCTACCAAGCTTTCCTCTGTCCTCAGGCTGGCTTTGTAAACCCAGCTGGGTAAAGAAGTAAGGAATATGGCATACTGTTCAAGGATGCCCTCCTCCCCCCACTTCCCCAATAGCTCAGACCTCCAGGAACCGGTCTGAAACAAAGTCAAAGCCTCGAAAAGCAGCCTGTTGTTGGGAACTGAGTGGACAGTGAGGATCAGGAGGTGTCAGGGCTGGGGGCAGCACAGTAAACTCTTGGTCAAAGTGGCGTAGGTCAGCAGGTCCACGAATCAGCGGCACATAGGGAGGCTGGACCCGGCAAGAAAGCAGAGCCTCCCAATCTGTTGACTGAGGTTGGGGGTAGGGGGAAGGGAGAGAGAAACAGAAGAGGTTAAAGGCAGCAATAGTTATTGATACCTTTGCATTAATCTACTCCCAGATTTAGTCCCCTTTCTACTGACCAACCCAATTCCTCTCCCTTTCATAACTGGCCCAGAAGTACTCATTCCCAAAGCAAGGCACCAATCCACAAGGATTATGTACACATACCCTCCTGGAGGTACCACCATCTTACCCTGAAGAAAGGATGGACTTTTATTTCCTCTGCATCCTGTCGGCCTGCCCCCAAACGCTTTTCAGGACACTTCTGGAGTAACTATGAAGGCAAAGGGGACAAGACTCACTTTAGGCAGCCCCAGGCCTCTTCTCCTTAATCACAACAGCTGCTAGACAGAAGTAGGACGCTTAGTGACTAGGGGATGAAGATGGAAGAAAGGGCCAAGTTGCTGTGCACCAAGGGTCCTGGTACAGCATCCTGCCTGGCTGTGTGCCCACCTTCTGAATGAGTGCAAGTGCCTCCACAGACAAGAAATGGGGATAGGGAGCTTCTTCATTGACGATGCAATCAAATACCTCCTCCTCTGTGTCCCCAGGGAATGGGCACTGTGAAGACAAGCATTTCAGGTGAAGGGAGTTAGCTCCTATCAAGTCCCTCCTGCCTGGCTTCATGCCTCAGAGAAAGGTGCTCTGGCAGGACAGGGAGGTGTGGACTTACCTCACCCACAAGCATCTCATAAAGCAGTACACCCAGCCCCCACCAGTCTACTGCTCTTGTGTACGATTCATCTATCAGCACCTCAGGTGCCAGGAACTCTGGAGTCCCACAGAATGTGCTGGTACGGTCTCCAAAGCCCATTCCTGCAAGGCCAACATACCAGACCAATGGGTCAAAGGAGTGGAGCTCAACATCTACATAAGCACCTAAAACTCTTAATTTCCAATATAAAAACCAGGGCGGCTGGGGAGGAGAGCAGGGGAGAGTCATTTCCCACTACATTTCACATCAAAGTCTCCATCTGTTCTATGTACTTAAGAATTCTTGTCTAAGAATCCTTTAAGGAATATGCATATACCCCACAAAGACAACTCTTCCCAAGTGGAGCCAAACTGAGTCTGAGTTCCTCTAAAGAGAAATCTGAACAAATGATCACTTAGAATTGACATTTGGAAGCTAGCTACAGGATTTACCCTAATCCTGAAAGGTGCTAAGGAGGCTGTAGTGAGGACTACTGGATTTCAAGCCTTTGCCCCCAAACTAAGCTCACCTTCCTTACACAGCCCAAAGTCAGCAATCTTGAGAAAACCTTTGGCATTCAGGAGGAGATTATCCAGTTTCAAATCCCTGATGACCAAAGGGAAAATTGAAGTAAGGCAGCAGAAGAAACTAAAGAGATTGGGTCCTAGCAACCTCAACTTTAACGTTCTTCACTTGGGAAAAGCTAGAAAGGAAGGGGTCTTCAACCCCCTACCAGGGCATCTCCCAATGAAGAAGCTCAGACTTGAAGCAGAAGGGTCTTTCACACTCCCTTCAATAAGCTGAGGATTTACCTGTAAACAATTTTCTTCTCATGCAGAAACTGCAGGCCTAGGACTACACAAGCCAGATAGAACCTGAAGAGAGATCATAGCAATGGCATTTAGGAGTTGGACCTGAAAGGAACCCTAGAAAAAGTCTTTAAGATGAGAATGCATGGCCACAGGGATCAATAAGCCAGAGACAGGGCAAGTGAGAAGGGACCCGTGGAGCATGAGGGACAAATGAAGAAGGGATAGATTTTATTCTCAAAGACCCTCTGTGCTCATGCTCCCAAAGTCTTGTTTAAATCCTCCTCTTCATGGTGATTAGCTCAAGTGCCACCTTTTCTATCAAGTTTGCCTAGAGCTCCACAGCCAAAAGTAACTCCATTTGAAGCATTCTATATCTCTCCTCTGCTATCACACACTACCTCATATTACACTTAACAGTAGTAGCATTTGTACAGTGCTTTTTTTACGTCATGGCACCTCTTTTAAACCTCAAAATAACCTTATGAGGTAGAGGTGCTATTACTAAGTGAGGTCAGATTTGAGTTCAGGTCTTTCTGATTTAGGCCCAGCACTTCATTTGCTGCATCACCAAAATGTTTGTGCCTATGAATAGTAATAAACTGAACTGAGGGTAGGACTATAGAACAATTTGCATCTTTGAATCCCAAAACCCAGCACAGTATCTTGAACTTGTCTTAGTTGAATTGAATGAAAATTTATATGAACCAACAACTGGCCTTGGGTTGAGAAGCCCAGAGGAAAGGGCATGTTGCCAGCCTGGCAGAGGAAAGGAAGATAGGGAGCAGTGTGGGGGAACATAAGGGGGGAAGGGAAGATGCCCACCGAGCTTGGGGCTCCGGAAAGACATCAGCATGGATTCGCATCATCAGGTCACCTCCAGGCACAAACTCGGTCACAAAACAAAAATGGCTAGAAGTCTGGAAGCACACCAACAGAGAAAGCAGGAAGGGGTGGCCAGAATGGCCCACCATCTCCAGGATCCGCTTCTCACAGTATAAGCTGCAAACAAGGATATAGGGTATAGGCACCAAAGTATAGGGTAAGAGGCCAGTTCCAAAGGGTATTCTTGATCTGGGGCCAACTGCCATCCCTCTTCCCCTCTGTTTGCGTTGGTGATAGCCCTGGTTAGTACTATAGCCACCCCTCAGGATAACAGATGCTCCCATCCATTCACCTCTCTAGCTCATCCCGGCTCAAAACATCCTGTTTCTTCAGCACCTTGATTGCATAGAATGTCCCAGTCTTCTTATACTGAGCAAGGAGAACCTGGAACCCAGAGACAGGCTGGGATTCAGAGGAAGGGTGGAATTAAGAAGGAGCTTCCTATACTATCCAGTGAGAATAATCCAGGGGCATCCTAATGAGTACCTGCATTTGTCAAATCCTATCCCCTTCTCCAGGGAATGGATCCTTTTCCATCTCCTAAATCCTTCCCTTCTGCCACCCTTTTTTCCTCATACCCACGAGGGAAGTCCTCTGTGACCCAAAACCTCTCTGAGGTCCTATAATACCTTCCCAAAATGGCCACGGCCCAGCACAGCAACACAACAGAAGTCTTGGAACTTGGGAGGTTTCCTACAAGAAGGAAGAAGGGTGGGTGCTAGAGGAAGGGGAAGGACAGCCTGCAGAATAAAGGAAAAAATACCCACCAGGAGCACTATATTCAACCTCTTTGGGCCCTGACTTCTCTTACTGTCTAAATCTTGTACCTCCAAAGATTAAAGCCTAGTTAGGGACAAAGAAGCAACAGTGGAGCCTGGGGTGGAACATCCAGATGCCTGCCACTAGCCCCTCCACTTCTGCCTTATCTCCCATCTCCACACAACCCTAGCACACAGGGATGCCCTAGGTAATTGAGTTATTCTCATTCTGAAGGTTATTCCTGTTCTGATCTTGAGGTGTGGCAGTTACCTGCTGGGGGTGGTACATGACCCCTGTCTCAGACTGTTCTGGTATTCCATATGGGGACGTTTGGTACACTGTAAAGAAATGGGATTGAGGAAGAGCTCTCAGGACGAGACTGGCTTTCCCTCTCAGACACCATTCAGAGGGTGCAGAGGAGGAAGAGAATACACAGCTCTGCCCTTCACCCACCACCTCATGGCCCTCTTACTGGTGATCCCACAGATGCTGAATCCAGGGGCAGGTGGAGACGTGGGGGCTTTGGTGGCAGCTGTTCCCCCATCCCAGTCTTCCGTGGCAGGACCTCCTCAACCAGAGGCTTTGTCAGAGGGAAGGAACTATGGAGGGATGGAGCATGGAGATAAGGTTTCCATGAGAGCATGGCATTTTAGAACTTAAAGGGTCATCTCTCATCAACCGCTTCTTTGTACTGGTAAGGAAACAGGCTCAGAGATATTAAATGTTCAACTTCACACAGTAATTGGCAGAAACAGGATTGGAATACAAGTCTTCTGCCTCCAAATCCAGTACTCTGTCCTCCACACTATGAATCCCTAGCTTGGTGAAATAGCAAAGCTCATAGGGCATAAAGGCTTGATTTCTGCCATTTGCTACTTAGGTGACTTTGGGCAACTCAACCACCACAGGCTGCCACAGTTTTCTTACCTATAAATGAAGGGGTTTCTTCATCCAGTCCTAAATCAATTACCCTATGATTCTGACCTTGAACAACAAAAGCTTTTTTTTTTCCCCTCCAACTCCCCTAAACCTTACCTGGGGGAGGAGGAGCCAGGGGAGTCATGTGGGGGGTTTGGGGAAGGCCGCCCCCCAGGAGGGCTGAGGGTACTCAGGGAGCTACAAGGAGGTATCAGGCTCATGACCAGTCTGCCCCAAGCAGCCATGCTGATATTCATCTGTGAGGCCCGGAGGAAGTCTTGACCTGGAAGAAATGAGCCAGATCAGCTAAGACCCTTCCCTCCCCCCCCCCCCCCCCCCCCCCCCCCCCGTCTTTGGCAGCTCCTCCCCAGCTTCACCAAATTCCTCACCATGGTGTTTGGAAAAAATGCACTTCTGCCTCTGAAGCCGTGGCCTCCTTTCGATAACAGGGTCACAGAACATCACCTAAGGGCACCATGGAGGGAGAAGCCATAGGGGTTACAAACATACATGGTAGTTTCTCTGTGTAAGCAGCTCTCAATCAAGAACTATCTGTCCATTTTTTCCTATCTCTTTTTCATTTTTTAAAATTTACCTTCCTAAAACAAAGGGTTTTTAAATATTCATCTATTCCAATACCTTTATTTTCAGATACAGAAACTGAGGCCCAGAAAAGCTAAATGACTCCTTTAAGGTCCCCTGGGATTAGGAAATAAAGCTGGGATTGTGACCATTATTCTCTGCTCATGAATTTAGTGCTCTATCCACCTTGCCAGGAGTCCAACATATATCAGTTTCCAAAAGATGTAGCCCAAGTTCCATAACAGGCTGATCATCAAGCTCAGACCAGGACCCAGCTCTAGCCCTGAACAAGAGAGAAGATGGCCTAGGGTCAGTCCTCAACAGGAGAGCTTGGGGGTGCAGGGTAGGCCATGTGAGCCTTTCCCATTTATGAATAGTTTTTCCAACAACTCCTGCCCTATAACCTCTATCAGAATGACTTTCAAGGATATTTCTTGCCCATGATGAAAATTAGGAAAGGGAAAGAGTACAGCAGACAGAAGAGGGAACTGCATTACCTCCACAAAGAGCTGGCCCTGAGGCTCCAATGCCAAGGACAGTGTGTGGCGTGCATTGTCCAGAAAATCCTCCAGTCTCAAGAAAGCTACACCACAAAGCTCCCGCCAGTCTCTCCACTGGACCCCAATCTCCAATTCACGAGACTACAATGGAAGTTGATTTTGGGGAGATGGTTCTCAATCCCGGGAACTCAACTCCTTCCCAGTGAAGCTGAGTTGAGGGGCATGTTAAGTTTTGGGGTAAGGGGCCCATACCCAGCCTGGGGAAGGGTGCGGAGGTAGAATTTTGACTCAGAAGAGTGTTAGTTCTACTCAACTAAGTGATGATAGGGCCAGTGTCAGCCTTACCCGCTCTAGAGGAATCAGAAAAGTCTGGTCCCAGGCCTGAGCACTCACAGGCCCCCAGCCTGTCTGGCCCACCACATGATTATCCACCTTCAGCACTGCCAGAACCTCCTCTGTAAGGATCAGAGCCAGTGAGAACAGGGGATGGGGTACCAAGGACACCAGCAGGAGTGTCAGGAAGTAAATGAGCAGGGAGACTCTTGGTGGAGGTCCTGGCCAATGAGATGGGGAAGAGCATACCAGGGAGCCTACACAGAAGTGCGGTGAACTCAGCAGGCAGGGAGAGGCTAAGTGGAGTATGGGAGAGACAGATGGTCACAGAGAGATGGAGAGTCCCCTGCCATGGGCAAGACTATGGGTTGGGGCAGGGATATACAAAGTTCCAGAGGGGGAAATATCAGGGAGAGAAGGGTTACCTACCCCAGAGGACCCACTTGGTCCCTTCCCAAACTTACTGGTCAGTTCTTCAACACGCTGCTGTTTGCCCCAGCCCCATGGCCGACTTTCTCCTGGGCTACCCACCAGTGTGGCCACACGGGACCGGCCAGGAACCACTTCTAACAATGCCTGGCATCCTGTGAGCCGAACCTCCAGGGTCCCTGTGGGGTACAATGCCGGGTTCAGATTTAATCTTTCCCATTATCCTTGAGCTCAAAAGACTCAGAACTTAGAGCAGAGAAATAAAGTTCTTCAGGCAGGACAAATTGGTTCCTATCTTCCTCTTATCTTTATTTAAAACTAATAAGGAGCCATATCTGCAGTCATGGAAATCAGAGAAAATATGGGAAATGATGACCACTACTCAGAGGCCAACCCTTGCCAAGCTGTTCTATTACCGCCTCCCTCCCTCCCTCTTGGCTGGGAGGAGGCTGAGCGGGAGTAGCAGCCCTGGAGGACCTCTGTCTTGAGCTCCTAGAGCCCATGAGATCTGAACCATTCAAAAGTATCAGACAGTTTCATGACTAAAGGAACTTCAACAGCATCTAGTCTAACCTCTTCCCACAGCAGAAATCCATTCTATGACATCCCTGAATAGTAGTCATTCAGAAGCTGAATCATTAAAAAATGTTTATTTTAAGCCAAAATCTGTCTTCAACTTTTATTTGTTACTTCTGGTCTTACCCTGTAAGACCAAACAGAAAGAGTCCAATCTCTTTTCCATATAACCACCTTTCAAAAACATTTGAAGGCAGCAATCATGAGTGATTGACTGATCACCTCCACTTTCCTGGTAACTATTTTCTGAATTGAAAAATGAAACTCACGATCTGATAAAGGCTATATCTTTTGCTGTCTTATCAAAAGTATATTTCTTTTCCTAAACTTGGGACATTCCTAGGGAATTTAAGATGTGGAGTTGTTCTATCCTAAGTTATTACTAAAAATGAATGCATTAACTTCTCTTACCAAGCATTGTGTTAAACCCTTGGAGATTTTTAAAATTAAAGACAATCTTTGCTCTCAAGGAGCTCATGTTCTAATAATACATCCAGCCTTGTTGACTCTTATCCCAAGCCTTAAAGGGGCACAGGAGGAGAAATATGGCCCCTGACCTCAAGAACCTGACACTAAGTTGAAGAGAAAAGAATGCTACTATGGAGGATCTATGAAGTATCGAACAAGTGGTAAAAATAGCAAATGCTGGAAACATTCAGAAAAGAAAGATCTCTACTCTAAACCTCTAACCTTTAAGGAAGAGCTGGCCCTTGAGATGAGAGTTGGGAGAAAAAAATCAAATAATTTTCTCCTACCTCTAACTTATCTTTATACAATGTTTTAAAGTATATAAAGTATTTTCTTCTCAACAACTCTGCAACATAAGGGCAAATATTATTATTCTTGTTGTAGAGAAGAGGAAACTGAGAATCTGTTGGTGTCAGGTATGACAACAGGAAAGAGCTGGATTTGCATCCCAGCTCCAATACTTATTAACTCTGCAACATAAACCCAGCATTGTAGCCACAAAATATCAGGAAGAAAAAGATGGTTATTCAAGGCTGGAAAACTATGCAAGAATATAGTTTTATCTATTGTGTCTTATTCTCCAACCAGGCCATCTGCCCTTCTAAGGCAGAGATCATGACTTCTTCAAACTACACAGAGACATCAGAAAATACTGATTGATTTGACAAAAAGAAAGGCTCCACAAACATCAAAGAACTGGAACTACAGTAGCCACCCAATATCTGGAAAATGGCTAACCCAGTTTTTCATACTTAAATGCAATAAAATATTACTGAACTATGAAAAACAATGAATGTGAAGAATGCAGAGCAGCACTGGAAGATTAATATGAACTGATGCTGGTAAAGTGAGCAGAACCAGTAAATGTTATTTTAGACAACTATGACTATGTGGACAACAACAACAACAACAACAAAAAGCAAGTAAAAGAGAAAGGTTAGAAATTATAATGATTAATTTGATCCCAAAGATGTGGTATAAGAAGATGCTACTCCTTGCTTCTTTGTAGAGGTGAAGTCGAAAACATGATTACTGGCCATACATATGTCAGACATCTTCAATATGTCAATTTTGTTGAACTTTTTTTCTTCTTTATTGCAAAGGATGGCTTTCTGGGAAGAATGGGTGAAAGGACACTGGGAAATATTAGGTGATGTGAAATTGAAAGATATCTATAAAATTTTATTTTAAAACTAAGTAATTTATGGCACATAATAAATAGTCAATAAATGATTTAACTAATAAATGCTAAGTGATTTCTTAACTTGGGTCACAATAAGCAAGAAAGAGGAAGGGACCCAAGAGATTCAAGTCCTTGGTGACCAGGCACCCACCCAGTCCACCCATGGATCATATAAATATCCCTATGCCTAGGGAGGAGAAACTAGGGCTACTCCTGTCTCCCTCTTTCTCTGTAGTTCAGAGGCACTTCAGCCTTCTCTCTCAGGTGATCTTGAAGTTGGACTCTCAATGATTACTCTTCCATGCCCTGGGGTTCTTGAAGTAGACTGTTCTCTGTCATTTCCAAGATTCTGGAAACACTGAGATATGACCCCTTAGGGGTCTCTCAACTCAAACACAAGAGGAAGAAGTTGAAAATAAAGACATGACAAAGGATATGAACAGACAATTTTCAGATGATGAAAATGAAACTATTTCCACTCATATGAAAGTGTTTCAAATCACTATTGATCAGAGAAATGTAAATTAAGACAACTCTGAGATACCATTACACACCTGTCAGATTGGCCAAGATGGCAAGAACAAATAATGATGAATGTTGGAGGGGATGTGGGAAAACTGGGACACTAATACATTGTTGGTGGAGTTGTGAAAGAATCCAACCATTCTGGAGAACAATCTGGAATTATGCCCAAAAAGTTATCAAAATGTGCATACCCTTTGATCCAGCAGGGCTACTACTGGGCTTATATCCCAAGGAAATACTAAAGAGGGGAAAGGGACCTGTATGTGCCAAAATGTTTGTGGCAGCTCTATTTATAGTGGCTAGAAACTGGAAGATGAATGGATGTCCATCAATTGGAGAATGGTTGGGTAAACTATGGTATATGAATGTTATGGAATATTATTGCTCTGTAAGAAATGATCAACAGGAGAAATACAGAGAGGCTTGGAGAGACTTACATCAACTGATGCTGAGTGAAATGAGCAGAACTAGGAGATCATTATACACTTCAACAATGATACTGTATGAAGGTATATTCTGATGGAAGTGGATATCTTCAACATAGAGAAGATCTAATCCAGTTCCAATTGATCAATAATGGACAGAATCAGGTACACCTAGAGAAGGAACACTGGGAAATGAGGGTAAACTGTTTTCATTTTTTGTTTTTCTTCCCATATTATTTTTACCTTCCAAATCCAATTCTTCCTTTGCAACAACCACAAAAAAATTCGGTTCTGCACATATATATTGTATCTAGGATATACTATAACATACTTAATATGTATGGGAATGCCTGCCATCTAGGGGAGGGGGTGGAGGGAAGGAGGGGAAAATTCGGAACAGAAGGGAGTACAAGGGATAATGTTGTAAAAACAGTAAAAACATGTAAAAACAGGGCAGCATATGTACTGTCAAAAAATGTTATAATTATAAAATTAATAAAAATAAATAAATAAGAAAATAAAGACATGAAGAGGTTAAATGTAGCAGAAGAAGAGAGAGATGGCAGACTTGAGGGAATCAAAAGAAGACAAGAAGGGAATTAAAAAACACAGACTCAAAGAATCTTAAAGCTGGCAAGGACCTTACAAGAGAGGATATTAGAAAAGAATTATAAAATGTCAGAGCTCAGTGTCCAGTTCAACTCAATGTCATTGCAAGATTCCCCTCTGTAGGATCATAGAGGTCATTTGGCCCTCTCTAGAGACAAGGAAGCAGAAGAGGAACTCTTGCTATTATTAAAATAGTATTAACAGTACAATAAATAATGCTACCTTGTACTTGTAGAATAAACTACTAAGTATTTTTTTTTCATCTTCACTAATATTTTGGATCATCACAATATCTCAGGAAGGGAGGCAAGGTTGAATTTGGTAATAGTATTTAACATATAAATAGAGGCCTAGAGAAATCAAATGACTCAGGGATGCCATCTGTCCCCTAGATCTTCCCCCCACTTCCACTCCATAGAGGAATAGTGAGTCGTCTTCTGACTCTCCATACAAGGTTCTCTCTTCTTAAAAGTAGGGCTTGAGAGGCTGGGGGAGAAGGGAAGGAAAGGTCAAGCCTGAAGAATACAAGGAAATCTAACACTCACCAGGAATACCATATTCAGTATCCCCAGCCCTAAATCTTGTACCATTAAGGCCAGGCAGAGGGCAATGTGGCAATAGCTGAGCCTAGGATGAGCATCAAGGACAGTGCTTCTAGTCCTTCCTCTATGCTCTGGATGAAGGTTAAAAATGAGTAAGTGGATCAGGTTCCTTACCTGTGAGGGCTATGGGTTTGATGAGAGACCCAGTGGGCGGGGGACTCCCTGGCATGCCCTCCCGTAGCTCTCGGGCCACAAGGATTCGGAGGGGGTGAGCTGGAGGAAGTTCTGTCATTAGCCGTTCCAGAGCCAGACGTAGGAGATCCAGCTTCTGCAAGGACTCTCGGAGCCGAGTCTGGGCCTTCAGGACAAAGAGAAGAAATGGAGATAGGGTAGAGACTGGTATTGTCCCCCCAAATGCCCTGCTCTATTCTCTCTCTTTAAGGTCCAGGGTTTCTGAGTAGTCCATCCAGAAGATCTTTCCTTTTTATCCTATTCAGGGACTGGGAAGACACCAGAAGAACCTGAGCAAGGCAAGGAGAGAAGAAAAGGAAAAGGAAAGTAGAAGAAGAGAAAGGATGAAGGTGGCAAGGGCAGAAAATACATTCTCTATCTGAATTAGTCCCCAAGGTTGCAGAATAACTCATGGAATTCAGAACAAGAAAAAGAAGACTTAAAATTATCAAGCCCATCTCCTTCATTTTACAGATGAGGAAACTGAGTCCAAAGCTCAAGGTCATCCAGGGAGAAAGTAGCAAAGTCAGGTCCTCTGACATTAAACTGACCCCTCTTTTCACTTACTGTTCTGCTTGCCTTCTCTCAGAGGAATGAATGAGACACTCCCCCAAACTCCCACCTTCAACCTTGGTCTCCAATCTCACCTCAGCCAGAGTCTTACGGTCTTGTAGCCTGCGGCCCCCCAGCAATTTCACCACATTCTTGGCACCCTCTGCTACAGCTGTTTCAATGCGAAACCGATGACGAAGGTCCCCAACCCGGAGCTCCCTTCTCTGTTCTGGACCTGGGACAGTATGTGGTAGCAGGTGGGGAATAGTGTGGGAGAGGGAAGAAGAGCCCCATGGGAGACCTCCCCACTCCAGATCAGGCCCTTCCCCAGCCAGGGGCTCAAAATGCTTCACCTGGCGCCAGAGCTTCCCCACAGGCTCCCAGCTTCCCAATCTGCATTCGAAGAAGCTCAATTTTCACTTTGCTGTCTCGAAGCATCTGCTGAGCAGCTGACAGCAGTCTTCGTTCCTGTGGGTTCAAGGGAAGCAGAGAGGATTAGGCCATTAGATGTCCCTGCCAATACCTACCCATGACACCTACAGCAGACCTTCAAACACAGCCTTTTCTATCAAGCCAATCTGACCCTCTTCCAAACTCTACTCAAAAATCCCCCTGTAGAAGAAAAGATTCAGATACCCCATCTGTAATAGCTTTGAGCACCCATTGGATAGGGTGTAACTAACCAACAGGATCAAGAAAGGCTTCATGGAGGAAGTGGCATTTGAGTTTTATGTCTAAAGAACTGGTTAAATGGAAATTGAATGGATGCCCATCAATGGCTGAATAAGTTATAGTATAAGAATGTCATAGAATATTATTGTTCTTTAAGAAATGAGACACCCAGCGAAAGAACTCTGGGAGACGATTATGAACCACTACATAGAATTCCTAATCCCTCTATTTTTGTCTGCCTGCATTTTTGATTTCCTTCACAGGCTAATTGTCCATTATTTCAAAGTCTGATTCTTTTTGTACGTATATTGTATTTAATTTATACTTCAACATATTGAACATGTATTGGTCAACCTGCTATCTGGGGGAGGGGGTGGGGGAAAGGAGGGGAAAAGTTGGAACAGAAGGTTTTGCTAGGATCAATACTGTAAAATTACCCATGCATATATCTGGTAAATAAAAAGTCATTAAAAAAAAAAAGTTCAACAAAACTAACCAACATATCAAACAAGTTAGACATTATACGCAATGTTTCATATTTATTGTTGCCCACCTCATCAAAGAAGGGATGGGTGTGAAATCTTGTAAAGCTTGGTCATTATATAAAAAAAAAAAAAAAAGAAAGAAAGGAAGGAAGGAAGGAAGGAAAGAAGAAAGAAAGAAAGAAAGGAAGGAAGGAAAAAAGAAAGAAAGAAAGAAAGAAAGAAAGAAAGAAAGAAAGAAAGAAAGAAAGAAAGAAAGAAAGAAAGAAAGAAAGAAAGAAAGAAAGAAAGAGATCAGCAGATTGAGAAAGGCCTAGAGAGACTTGAATGAACTGATGATAAATGAAATAAATATTGAACAAAGAGAACAATGTATACAGCAGCAACAAGATTATGCAATGATCAGGTGTGATGGACTTGGTTCTTCTCAACAATGAGGTAATTCAAGCCAATTCCAATAAATTTGTGATAGAACCATCTACATCCAGAGAGAGCCATAGAGACTGAATGTGGATCACAACATAGTATTTTCACTTTTTTGTTGTATGCTTGCTTGTTTTTTCTTATTTTTTTCATTTTTTGGCAGAATGATAAATGTTGAAATACATTTAGAAGAATCTATATTAGATTACTTGCAGTAGAGGGAAGGGAGGGAAGAGGGAGAAAGGAAAATTTGGAACAAATGGTTTTTTTTCTTGTGCAGCATGATAAATGTTGAAAAACATTTAGAAGAATTGCATATGTTTAACCTATATTGGATTATTTGCACTCTAAGGGAAGGAAGAAAGAGGGAGGGAGAAAGAAAAATATGGAACACATGTTTTGCAATGGTGAATATTGATATCTTTGCATGTATTTTGAAAAATAAAAAGCTATTATAAAAAATTCCCCCCCCCCCAGGCTGGGGTTAAGTGACTTGCCCAGGGTCACACAGCTAGGAAGTGTTCAGTGTCTAGAGACCAGATTTGAACTCCAGTCCTCCTGAATTCAAGGCTGGTGCTCTATCCACTGCGCCACCTAGCTGCCCCTATAAAAAAAATTTTAATTAAAAAAAAGAATTGGTTAAAAAAGGGAGGAGATTATGAAAAGAGAGGATATTCTGGGCATGGAGGAAAGCTTATGCAAAGGCACAGCAGTAGGAAAGCCCTGTGAAATTAACATTTTTATCTCCATAATTATCTCAAACTCTTCTATCAGTCAATTAACATTTAGTGTCCCCTAGTGCCAGGCACTGGGCTAAGTCTTGGGGAAGTCCAGGAATATTTTCTGCCCTCAGGGAGCTGACAGTCTACCAGAGAGATGACAGGCAAAAAATTATGTACAATCAATCAAGTTATCTAGAGAATAAACTGGAAATAAACAACATTGCATCCTAATTAAGGGAGACTAGAAAGAGGCTTCCTTTAGGATGGGGGATTTTAACTGAGACTTAGCTTGTTCCCTTGTTTTCTCTTCCTCCTCAATCTAGGAGCTACCCAGGGATATAATTGAATCTCCTCTAGGCCTTCTTGTGGGCCAGCGGGACATCGGTCTTGTCATCCTGAGCTCCCCAAGAGCGATGACTCTTTCCTCACTGTAGGTCCTTCTGAGGCAGGAACCCTGGATCTATCTCCTTTGCCTTATCCACAGATTTGATTACATCATTTCTCTGTTCAAGAATGTTCAACCTCTCCCTTCTCAGGGAAGTTGTAGGTCCTAAGTCTGGCATCCAATCTTTTGCTACCCTTCTTTCCCAATTTTATCTCATGATACTCCCTTCCTGGTGCTCAAGTAGGCAATAACTAAACCTGACTAGTCTCTGGTACCTAAATAGCTTCTGATCTCTTATATCATTGGGTTTTTGCTCAGTATTCCCATGCCTAGAATATACTCCTTTTCACTATGTAATTTCTGCCCATTTTTTTTTTCTCAATAGTATTTTATTTTTCCAATTACATTCATTTTTGTAAGACTTTGTGTTCCAAATTTTTCTCCTCCCCTTACCAAGACAGCAAGCAATCTGATATAGATTAAATATGTGCAATCCTTTTAAACATATTTCCATATTTGTCATATTGTGCTGCCCATTTTTTAAGGACTAAACTCAAATGTTCTTCTCCTCCGTGATTTTTGAATCTCTTACAGATCTAATTCAGCACTTCTTGTAGTATTTAATACATTTAATTATAATAATTTGGATTATGGGTACCAATGGAATCTTACCTCCCTACCAGACTGTAAGTACCTAAGGGCAGGGTCTTATTTTGGCTCTTCCCCAGTAATTAGCATTGTACACTACATACAACAGGTGCTTAATATATGTTTATTGCTATTGTTTTTACTCAGAGTGTACTAGCATTTATTGTAGGAACCACAAGACGTTTTCCCACATTAAATGCTCAGTTTACCAACCTCCTCTCACATTTGCTGAGGAGAGAATGCCCCAGGCCCAGGCTCCAAGTGTCCTTGTGCCCAACTCTAAAATAGGTTATGAGGGTCTCACCTTTGGGCTGCCATTGGCATAGGTGTTAGTCATGTTCTCTGCTCCCTGTTTCACTTTCAGCTCTATCTGCAGCTGCTTTCTCAAAGCTTCCAGATGTCTGGTCACTGGCTTTTGCTCCCTTGGGTGAGGCTCAGAGGCTGTGAAATTTATAGGAGAAAAAAAAATCCTGGCCTTCTCCTTTCTCTCCTGAACCTTTGTCCAAGAATTCAGGATAGGGAGAAAACAGCAGGAGGAGGAAAAGGTTAGGGTGGGAAGTGGGGCGCAGATCTCCTAAACTTGTCCTCTTCTCAAGCCTAGAAACTCCCTGGTCATTAGGCTACATCTCAGCCTCTCCAGCACCTTCTACAAGATAGCCACATAGGGCAGCAGAGAATAAACACGGTCATGTCCAGGAAATCAGGTGATCTCAAGACCAAAGAGTTACATACCCAATATCTCTATGCTGCTCAGAGTCATTTATTAGGTAACACTGCACAGAGAGGTTATTAATCTGGAATCTGAACTTGTTTTATTAGTTTTCTATTTCAATAATTATATTTCAATATAATGTTTTCTTTCTAATCCTATGGGTTTTTGTTTTGTTTTGTTTTGTTTTGTTTTGTTTTGTTTTGTTTTTGCATTTAAGAACATTATTCTGGGGCAGCTAGGTGGCACAGTGGATAGAGCACCAGCCCTGAATTCAGGAGGACCAGAGTTCAAATCTGGTCTCAGACACTGAACACTTCGTAGCTGTGTGACTCTGGGCAAGTCACTTAACCCCAGCCTCAGGGAAAACAAACAAACAAAAAACATTATTCTAATTACTGAGTCTGAATCCCAAGGAAATCTTATGAGAGGGAAAAGGGCGTACATGTGCAGGGCATACATGTGCAAAAATGTTTGTAGTAGGTCTTTTATGGTAGCAAAAAAATGGAAAATGGGTAGATGCCCATCAATTGGGGAAAAAAATAAGATAATGGAATATTATTGTTCTATAAAAAATAATGAACAAGCTGATTTCAGAAAGGCCAGGAACGATTTACATGAACTGATGCTGAGCGAAACAAGCAGAACCAAGAACACATTGTACACAATAACAACAATAATATGTGATGATCAGGGGCAGCTAGGTGGCGCAGTGGATAGAGCACCAGCCCTGAATTCAGGAGGACCTGAGTTCAAATGTGGTCTCAGATACTTAACACTTCCTAGCTCTGTGACCCTGGGCAAGTCACTTAACCCCAGCCTCAGGGGAAAAATAAAAAATAAAAAAAAAAAGAATATGTGATGATCAACTATGAGAGACTTGGTTCTTCTCAGTGTTTCAATAATTCAAAGCAATCCCAATAGACTGGACAGAAAATGTCATCTGTATCCAGAGAAAGAACTAAGGAAACTGAAATAACATATGTTCACTTTTTTTGTCTTTTTTTTAATCTCCCCCATGGTTTTTCCCTTTTTCTCTGATTTTTCTCTCCCAACATGATTCATAAAGCAATGTGCATTAAAAATAAATAAATTTACTAGGAAAAAAAAATAACATGAGTCTGAGAAGGGAATCATTAGGTTTCCCTAGACTGCCTAAAGGTTGCACAATCCAATTAAAGGCAAACTCTTTCACTAGAAGGACCTGAGGGTTGAGAATAATCATCCTCCATCAGACTGAGCTCCTTCAGGATAAAGGACACCCATCATATCTGGTGTTCCCCAGAAGTGGGGACCCTAAATGCTCTCAATTTTAGTTTTGCTGAACATTGGCATGGTAGTTAGAGATATAAAAGAGGATAGGATCAGAGATTTGGAACTAGAAGGAACCATTCTTAGAGATCATCTATTTCAATCTCTTCATTTTCAGAGGGTAAACTGTATCACAGAAGAGGGAAGAGATGTAGAAGTAATAAGTAACAAAGCTACAATTGGAATCAAGACCCTCTGACTCCAGATACAAAGCTTTTCCCATAAGACCACATTGCTTCCATAATAGGTTACTAAGCTGTTGGGGAGAATGCTTAGAGTGTGAGATAAAGCCTTAGAACTTTCCCCATACAGTCCCTATGCAGCTCTCATGAGCTGAAGGGATGAGGACCTGCCCTTTACTCTTTTCTCAGATTCCCAATTTCCCCAGTAGCCAGACCCATCCTCCGTGGCCAGTCAGGGCTCACCGGAAGTGCTCTGGGCCTCGTCAGGGAGCAAGATGTGGGCATGGAGCTCCTGCAGGTCCCAATGGAGCTGCTCCAGTCTTCTGGTGGAGGAACGGAGAAGCTGGTCCACATGGCTCAGGTCACGACGGGCAGTGGTGACCTTGCGCAAATTTTCAGCACCTTCTTTGAGCTTTAGCTCTTTTTGAATGGCTTTTCGGATTACCTCCTTTTCACCTTCCAGCCGATGCTGGGAACTGGGGTCTGACAAGCTCTCACCTGAGCACAGCTGCACTGTGGAACTCCCCTGCAAGAGATAGAGGAGGCACAAGTCAGATGGGGAGGCCAAGGCTCCTCCAGAATTGAGGTGAGGGGCAATAACTCCAAAAAAGGGGAAGAGCCTCTGTGATACAGGGACCCCAGTGCCACGGGGATGTGTCTTTCATCGAAGGGAGCTATTCAAAGAAATCCTGGAAGGTCTTTGGTAAGCTGTGGTCAAACTTTCTCTTTCCTCCAGCAAATCTGAAATCTTTAGTCAGAAAGAAATCTGGAAGAGCAAGCTCCTCCATCTCCCTATTATTTACTAGTTATCTTTTGACAAGGAACATAGCAATTGAACAATGTCTAAAGTGAAACCCAACTTCCCCACTCTGGGCTTCTGCTTTCCCACGGCAGCCAGCCTGCTCTCTCTATGCAACTCCATACAAATTAAAGCTTGGCTTCATATTGGCCCTCTAGCTCAAACTCAACTGAAGTCAACCACATGTGGGTGAATTCAGAGTTAGAAGAATGGGTCCTCTGACACTCATTGCTGATTCACCCCCGGGGCAATCAGGGTGATATTATTAGCCAGGGTCAATATTATTTATAGCCTTTTATAGGTAGGTCTAACTGTCTTCTCTCTGATCCTAAATTAGTTCTTGGGCAAAAAGAGAAGTCTGAAGTTCCTAATTCCTACTTTTCAACTTAAGTGGCAGAAGTAAATGCAAATTACAGCCTTGGACTCATAGGGCCATGGTGTTTAGACCATTAAGTAGGAATTCACACCCAATAAGATGAAATTCAAACATTATCCATCAGAATTTTTATCTTTCCTCTAAATCTCCTTTAAAGGTCATCAGTCCACTTTTCACTTCCTTCCCATTCCAGGTGGATTTTATCCAAGTCATTTAAAAAGTTTGGTTCCCAAGACCCCCCAGAAAGACATTTCTACCATTTATCCACTAAGTCCTACCTAATAACTACCACTAAATCAATCTATTTTTCCTCCTTATTCTCTTCAAAGGAGTCCAAGTATTAGCTCAAAATCCTCACACATGTACCCCAGTACACAACCCCTTCTTGTCTGGCCTCAAAGGTTATGTTTTCAAACTTCCCAAAGCAATTTCTCATTCCTGTCCAAGAAGGCGGGGTGGGGGGAAGTGGGAGGGGGAGTTATTCTCATTTTTCATATGAGGAAACTGAGATTCCAAAGGATAAAGTACCTTGCCTGATGTTATGCATCGAGTTAATCACAAAGGCAACACTAGAACTTAGGTATCTAGACTCCTAGTTTAGGAAGTCTTTCCACTATATCATCATCGATGGCAGGAGGAATATCTTCAGATGGGGCTCAGAGGTGGGGTAAAGATTAGTCTCACTAACTCACTCAGAGGAAAAAAAATTAGGGGCTGCCAAATTTCAAAGCTAAAATACTTTCCAGTAGCAGAAACTGACCTCACCCAGTTCAGCTACCAGCCCCAAGGAACCCTGCCCAGGGGATCCCTCCAAACTTCTGTGTTACCTTGGGGGTCACACCAGTCTCCATTTTCTTGGCCTTGGTGGGAGGAGAGAAGCCCCAACTGGTCTCTAGCTGCCCTCTTGTCTGCCCCTCCCAGCCCGGCTGGGGCCTAAGACAGGGGTGGGGGCCCAAACGGCTCAGGAAATCCTTCGCCCTCCACCCACTCCGGGCCCTAGGCCAAGCTCCTGAGCAAACAAAGATCCCATGGAGAGGGGGGCCTGGCCACTAGGGTCCTGAGTCACTCTCCCTGGTAGGGAGGTTCCCAGCCAGGAAATCGGAAAATGTGTACAAGCTACCCTTGGAACAAACCAGCCAAGCTAGTGGGGGGAGATGAAGAGGCTGAGCAGTGCCTAGAGAAAGGACAACATAGGCAAGTTCATCCCCTATGTTAGCAGGGACTGGGAACTCCCCACTCAATTTAATACCCTCTTTTGTTTAGCTTGGGGCTCTTCCTGCACTCCATTTTTACCATATTTTGTGTTTTCCTAAACCTGGACATGTGTGACAGTCTGTTGGACCTAGAGAGAGACCTCATTGATCCATCAGTATTCTGGAGTAAATTCCACTGTTTTAAGAATGGGGACCCACAGAGAATAAGGAAGCAGATCACAGAGCCAGTTAGAGGCAGAGAGGGTCCTGTAACAGGCAGAATGGTTCAGTAGGGGGGCAGTGAGTAGAAAGAGAACCAGATTTAACATGGAAAGATCCCAGGATCTGTTCCTCAGTGTCCTGACTTTCGGTTAACATTTGTGTGATCTTTTGTCGGCAAGGCTCGGGCTCTTCCCTGTAAAATGGGGCCAGGGAACTGGACCGTAGAGGTCCCATCTTGCTCCATTAAATTTAATAATCACGCAGTCCCCTCCAGAAGCCTTCCAGCCCTAAATTCTAATTCTATTTCGAGGAGCTCCAGGTCTCTAGGATCCCAATCTGGAGTCTTTCATTACATCCCATCCGCCCTAAGGAAAGCGCTAGGAGGGAGTGCTGGGGGCCGCCACCTGCGGTGAAGAGGTCCCTCATCCCCTCCAGAGGCTCCAGAGTTGGAAACTGGGCCAAAGTCTTCCTGGCTGCCTTCCTAGGGAATGTGTAAGGTGAGGCGGAGGATCTTAAACGCGCACCACGGTTTCCAGTCCACAGACCCCTGAAATGTGCGCGAAGAGCCGTCCTCTGTGGAGCCAGAGTTCAGAAATGGGAGTTTGGAGAGAAGGTCGGAGAGTGACCGCCAGGCCAGGCCCAGGAGCGCGGGGGTACGGGAAGTCTGCAGTAGCTAGAGCTGGGGCAGGTGAATCCAGACTCGCCCATGCTCCGCCCGCGGGAGGGACCTATCTGGCCGCCCCCACCCCTACCCCAGGCACACCCCTCCCACGAGTCTGTCCGGTGGCCTCCTTCCGCAGCAGGTCACCCTGCTTCCTCCGGTCCCTTTTCAGAGCTTCGGCGGTCGTCCCCTACTGCCAGTCCCGCTGCCCCCTCCAGGTATTCCCGCCCCTCCTCTCAGCGCCCCAGTCACACTCACCTGCCGCGGCTCCCCCATACTGCCCGAGGCGGTTCGGTCCCCGCAGATGCGGCTCCTCCGGAAGCCTCGGTCCCTCCAACTGCCCTTTCAAACTTGAAACTTCCCGGGGAAGCAGCTCCCGAGTCGCGGGATCCAGCGCCCCCTCTCGAGGATGGAGACCCTGCAACTCCCTCTCGGGATCCTGGGAAATCCCGTGCTCCAGCCCGAGACCCCGGGACCCCGAGCCCCCCCCCCGCCCCGGGATCCGGGAGGTTTTGTCTGCCCTTCTCCAGGAGCGGGGGATTCGGCGCCTCGTCCCGGGCTGGACGGTTGTTAGAAAGCCCAGAGCCGCAGCAGTGCGCCCAGCCCCACCCTGAGGTCCAGTCGGCTCGGGGATGTGGAGGGGTTTCCACCCACCCACCCCGCCCTTGCAGTCCCCGCCCCCTCACCTAGCTTTCCCTAGAGCACCTCCGCCCGGAGGGGGAATGGGGGCGGAGTGGTGGCCGTCTTCGTGCTGCTCTGCGGGCAGTTGGAAAAGGGCTAGGAGAGGCCAAGGAAAAGGGGACCCCTGGGTCCCGGGGCGCCGGCTGGGGAAGAAGCGGTGCCCTTGACATTGTCCTTGGCAGGTGTTCCATGTCTGGAGGCAGAGCGGTGTAATGCGAAGAGCGGTGAATTTGCAGCCGGACTTGGGCCGAGAGTTCGGACTCTTCTCGTTTGTGTAAACTTGGGCTAGTCATTTCCCGCTCTAAGTTGCCGTTTCTTTTACTGTAAAACTAGGAAGGTAGACTAGCCCTTTGCTCCTCTAAATCCTGAATGTGTATGGTCCTAGAGCCCCCGTTTTCTAACGGCCTCCACTGGAAGTGACGCCGTCTGGGCTTTGGAAGGGGCCTTAAGAGAGATGACTGAGGTGGAATAGAAGCTCCGAATTGGAGTGGGGACCATCACCTCCCCAGCCCTTGGCACGACGTCCAGCACTTTATAGGGGTTTAAAAATGCATATCCGAGGAACTGAGAGCGCAAAAGAGACAAACCAGGCAAACAACCTCATCGATTCAATTCAACTAACGTCTTCGCACCTACTATGTGCCGGTCATTGTTCTGGGTGCTGTAGATGGGAGAAAACCGCCTCCCCCCACAAACAGACCTTGCTCTCTCTATCCCTCTGGGGACTGACCACCTGGGAGACGTGAACAAACCCGGCTGACCCGCGGAGGAAGAGAGCGGCACCGAGATTCCCGCGGAAGATGGATGGAACCTGAGCTGGCCTTTGCAAGAAGTTAGGGATTCTAGCAAAGAGTTGAGAGGAGGGAGTGCTGGACGGAGAGAGCCGACCTCGGAGACAGAAAGATAAGAGTGCCTCTTCTGACTTAAATTGGCTGAATGATCCTGGACCCCTCTCAGAGTCCTGTGCTAACGGCACAGAGGGGCATTAGGCCAGGGAACTACAAAGTCAGAAAGGAGTCTAAGGAACACCATTTCAACAGCTGTGTGGAGGACGTAGTGGAGAGGGCAAGGAACTTAGAAGGGAAGGGAATTGCTACGGCAATCATCTAGGCAAGAGGTGCTAAAAGCCTCAGCCAAACTGATAGCCTTGAGAGGGAAAAGGATGTCGATGGAGAGAAGTTGTAGAATCAAAATTTAAGACAAATTTTAGATTCGGTGGAAAAGGAGAGAGGGAGTGGGAAGTCAAGGCCAACTTAGTTTGGGGAGCTGAATGACTAAAAGGATAGTGGTACCCTCGATAAAAATGGGGAAATTTGGGGAAGGGCCAGGTTTAGGGGGAAAGATACTGATGTCTGTTTCGGACATGTTGAGTTTTGAGATGCTGATGGAAGATCCAAATGGAGACATCCCCAAGCATTTCAAACTTAACCATTTCCGAAACAGAATTCGGTATCTCCTCCCTTCCCCCCCAATCCCTTTCTTCTTCTGAATTCCCTTATTACTCCCAAGGACACCACTGTCTTCTCAGCCAGTACCCCAGGCTGCAAACTTCAATATCACCTTCAATTGTTGGTCAACTTGATATCTAATGATGTTGATCACCTTTTATATCTAATCTGTTTCCAAATATTGTTACCTCTTGACCTTTGTATTTTTTAGATAGAATTGTCATTTTTATTATATTAGCTTGGCCCAGCCGTAAACAATTGATATTTTTTCAGTTGTTTAGATCTGACTTTGTGTGAGAAGTGTTTTGTAATTGTGTTCATAAAGTTCTTGGGTTTGTCTTGCCAGGTACACCCCCAAATATTTTATTTTGTGTACAGTAATTTTTAAAGGCATTTATTAAATACTTATTGATTGGGTGAATTTTTAAAAAAAAAAGTTTTTTATAAATGCTTTTTATTTTCAAAACATATGCATGGATAATTTTTCAACATTAACCCTTGCAAAACCTCCTTTTCTCCCCATCTCCTTTCCTAGTGTCTATAGTAATTTTAAATGGAATTTCTCTATCTCTTGTTGATGGACTTTGTATATATAGAAATGCTGATGATTTGTATGGGGTTATTTATATCCTGCAATTTTGCTAAAGCTGTGGTCCAGTAGGTTTTTGGATGATTTTCTAGGCTTCTCTAAGTATATCATCATATCTTCAAGGTGGTAGTTTTATCTCCTCATTGTGTATTCTAGTTCCTTTCATTTTTTTCTTTTCTTATTGCTAAAGCTAACATTTCTGGTGCAATGTTGATTGATGATAATGGGCATCATTACCTTTACAATAATTTTCACATCTTCTCTCCCCTCACCTCTATAATAGTCTATAGTCTATAAGTCTATAGTCTATAAGCATTTGTTAAGCTCTTTCCATGTGCCAAGCACTGGGTTAAGCTACATGGATACAAAGAAAAGCTGCTCCCCCCATCCCAAAATAGCCTCTGTCCTCAAGGAATACAAATTTTAATGGAAGAAACATGAAAAAACTGGGAGCATACATAATATATGTTGTTTGTCTTTCTTTTCAAAGATGACTAATGATATGTGACATGTCTTGAATTGTGTGTGAATTGGATTAAAATGAGGCAAAGTCATCAACCTCACTCCCTCTTCTAGAGTCATCCAAATCCAGGGGCAAGACAAAAGTCAGGATGATCCATATCTGACCAAGCTTTTCACAATACCTGCTTCAGTGGCCTTCATGGCCTTTGGGACAAATGTTTTTATCTGCTGGTTCTGTCAAGGGAGGTCTTTGAATATTTAGGGTAGACACCCTCCATGTTACCCAACAAGTTGGAAGCTTGTTGGAATAGCATCACCTGGTTAACCCCTCTGCCAAGGAAGTTACCCAGTTGTGGACAATACACATGCTACAGCTCTTGGAGCCATTGGTAAGACTTGGGTGCCAATGGACACCATAGGTGGATGAACAGCCCTAAAATAGCCTCAGCAAGCCCTCATACCAAAGCTATGAGTTCTCTTTGAATACCCCATAATATATCAAATAGTATATGTGAATATATATTATATATATTAAATATATGAAAATAATCTGAAAGAGAAATTAATTAACTGCTTTTTTGGGGGAGGGGGAGGACTGCAGACATGTGGAAAGATCTCCAGGAGAAGGTAGAATTTAATCTATCTTGATAGAAACTAGGAACTCAAGAGAGATGAGTAGGGCAGAGTATTTCAGACAGGAGGGACAGCCTTGAAAAAGCACAGCGTGTAGGGAGGTGGAGCATTGTGTCTGAAAATCTCTCAGGAAGCCAGGGGTCCCAGATGGTGTGGAGGGGATAAGATAAAAAGACTTGGAAGTTTTGTATTTGATCCTAGAGGCTCCAGAAAGCCAGTGAAGCTCATAGAGCAGGGGAAGTGACTGTCAGCCTTTGCCCCTGAGGCTGAGTGAGGAATGAATCAGAGGGAATTAAGGAAGACAGAGAGATCAGGTAGGAAACTAGTCCAAATGAGAGAAGGGTTCATAAATGAGAGATATTGTAAAGGTAGAAACACAAGATGTGGCAACAGGATAGGCTATGTGGGATAAGAATGAGAAGCTGAGCATGACAGACTGTACACCTGAGTAAATGGGAGAATAGTGCCTTTGACATATAATAAGAAAGTTTGGAAAAGGGAAAGACTCTAGGGAAAGTTCTATTTTTAATATGTTAAGTATGAGATGCCTACTAAACATAGTTTTTTGGTATATTCCAGCACTTCACATAGTTCTTGGCATAGAGTGAGCACTTAATAATAATAGCTAACATTTACATAGCTCTTACTATGTACCAGGCACTGTGCCAAACTTTTTATAATTATCTCATTTGATCCTCACAAGAGCTTTGGAAAGTAGGTGCTGCTATTATCCCCCACTTTACAGATGAGGAAACTAAAGTTAAGTGATATGTCCAGGGTCACACAGCTAGTAAAGTCCAAGGTCAGACAAACTCAAGTCTTGACTGCAGTCCCAGGTTCTATCAATAGTGCCACCTACTTGCTGACTGACAACAAGCAAATTTTGTAATAAATGACCGAGTTTAAGCAAGATTAGAAATTGATATGCAAATTTGAGGATCATTTGCATAGATATCATAATTAAATTCATGACATCAGGGACTAGAGAAAGAAAAGATTTCAGAGCAGCCTAGAGGAAAACACAGGTAGATATTAAGTATTTATTAAGCACTTCCTATATGCCCAGGTACTGTTCGGGTTGCTAGGGGATTCTGATATAAGAAAACAAAATCGCAATCCACAAAAAGCTTTATGCTCTAATGATGTAGATGGGAAGGGTGAGGGAGGAAAGGTCCCTGAGCTGAAGCAGTTCAAGGAGCAAGAAGGAGGAAGAGTGCAAGAGAGCTTTTTTGAAAGTGCTGCAAAGCTGGGCTAGGGGGTCTTTCTTAAAATGGTGGTCCCAAGGAAGTTAGTACCAAAGAGAAGGCCCCAGGACAGACATTTCTTAGGGTAGCAATGCAATAGTTGAGAACGAAGATGTGGAGTCTAGAAAGAGTCCAAGAGGGAGGGTAGAGGTAAGGCAAGAGATGGATTATGATGAAACTATGTAGAAGATAGCAGTCAGGAAAGGGAACCAGGAGAGAAGAGATGTATATGTAGGGGGGAGGGAGATCAACTTACTTCATTTTTAACCAATCATTGACAGGCAGGCCTGGTTCAAGAGCCCCTTCCCCATTCTCTAGATACAGTCCTAGCTTTCAGTCTAGCACTCCAGGAAATTCAAGAAGGAATTCAGTCATCTTTGCCACGACCTACACTGACCTCTCGGCAACTGCAATAGAGGGTATAGTAGGTCAGTCTAGTTAAAACAATAATGTGGTAATGTGTTAAACACTGGGAATAAAAAAAATTGCAAGGAATAAGAAAAATGGCCCCTGACTATTACTACTATTTTTCCTCCTTCTCCTCTTTCTTCTTTTTTTTTTTGCTTATGTCAATAAAGTTTCAAAAAATATTTTACTCCTCATCAGATGTTTTTTTTTCTTAAGTTTTGAGTTCCAAATTTTATCTTTCCCTTCTTCCAAGATGGCAAGCAACTTGACTTACATTATATATGTGCACTCAAGTAAAACATTTTCCATATTAATTTTTTGTAAGTAAGCTCTAATAATAAAAAAAGAAAAAAAAAATAGAATGCTTTAGTCTATACTCAGATCCCAACAGTTCTTTCTCTGGAGGCTGATCAGCATTTTTCATCACGGGTCCTTTGGGATTGTCTTAGATTATTGCATTGCTGCAGATAGCTAAATCACTCACAATTGGTCATCATACAATATTGCTATTATTGATTACAATGTTCACCTGGCTCTACTCTCTTTACGTTGTATCAGTTCATGGAAGTTTTTTCAGGTTGTTCTGAAATCATTCTGAGGGAATTTTACATTCTTAATGGAAACTATAAAGCAATATAGAAATATGACTACTCCCTTTTTCCAAACCCATGTAGAGGCAGCCCCGGACCTACACTCAGATATCACATCTAACAACACTCCCCACAACAATACCCATATTTCCACCCGGACTCCACAATCATTGTCCAGCTCAGTATTAGCTCATGATATATCCCCTGCCTACCCCATTTGAAGGCTCAAATAAGAAAGTTCTCACCACCAAAGTTCTTGGCATTGCCAAATGCTTCCACATCAGAAAAAAAATACAATTTTTGTCAGTCAGATTATACTAAAGATGATTTAACAATTGCTTTGCTGATAACCCTAAGGAACACTGAGCTTTTTTTTTTTTTTCTTTCCATTTTGCAGCTAATCCCTCATATGTGTGGTTTCTCCCTTAGAAGTAAGCTCCTTGAGACCACTGACTGCATTAGTTTTGTATTCCTAACACTTATAACTATGCTTTGCTTATAGTAAATTTCGCCTTTTTATACATTCACTTATTCCTACTGCCTGAAGGAAAAAAAAGACACAACACATTCATTATAAGCCTGTGTGCCGAGAGCTGTGCTAAGTGCTAAATACAAATATCTCATTTGGTCCTCACAATATTCATAGTTAACATTTATGTAATATGTGCCATAGTAAGTAGCATACTATTGTATAGCAGTACATAAGAGCTTTACTATCAATCTCATTTGATCTATTTGATGCTATTATTTCCATTTTACAGTTGAGAAAACTGAGGCAGACAGCACTTAAGAGACTTCCCCAGAGTCACAACTAGGCTAGATTTGAACTCAAGTTTTTATGACTTCATCTCAGGTATTCTATCCACTGTCCTACCTACTAGATAAAGATTAAGAGGAGAGAGGCTTTATGCTGCTATGTTATTCCTCTTCCTCCCATTCCCAAGAAATGTAAATGTAGATCAAAACCATTTACAGTCTTACATCAATTTCAATCTCTGTGGCTTTGACTAGCTGATTTTAGGAATTAAATCTAAATAACTTCAAAGAGATCAATTTTCCTAGAGCACTGTGGTCTTCTATTGCATTCTAATTACTTCATATGTGTATCTTTTCTCTCTACCTGGACTATAAGTACTGAAAGCAAGGTTCTTAATCTTTTTTATGTGTCAAGGACTCCTTTTCAAAATAATGCTTTTAAATGCATACTATTAAAAAATAGATTTACAAAGCACATTCTAGGTGATTTTGTTTCAGCATAGCATCCAGCACAACCCAAAACATGTAGGAGAGAAGCTGACAGAGGAAAGACTTGTGTTTGGCAGAACCAGATTTCATTTGTTTACTAATGTTGATGTTGTGTGACAGAGCATGTCCCTCTCTTGAAGGTCTGAGAGAAACCTTACAGATCTATTGACTATCCATGTCACCAACCATTCTATCTTAAAAATTGAAAGCCTGAAAGACCAAAAAATATCCCCAAAATACCAACATCTTTCATTTCTATTGACTCCCCTATCTAATCAAATCTCAAATTCCATGTTTTACTTTTACCATCTTTCTTTTGGCCATCATCCCTCATATCCATCAGGCTTTTAATTAACTTTTACTTATAAGGACTATAAGAACCTTGGAAATTGGTTATCTTGCTTCCAATCTATGCCCCCTTTGATCAAATTTTTTAAGGTCTAAGTAATCACATATTACATTGTTTATCATATCCTTTCCCCGATCCCCACTCCCCACACCATATAAACTAAAACCCTTAAGGGCAGCTAAGCTATAGGTCTTGGGTATATCATTTAACCACTGTCTGCCTCAGTTTCCTCATCTGTAAAATCATGGTTATTCCACCTAAGTCCCATTTTATTATCTAAACTGTGTATCAACCCCTCAACCCCCATGTCCAGCATGTGTCTGCTCATCAGGATTTATTAATACACTGCTCTAATACTCCCCTCTTCAAAAACCTTTATTGGCTCTCCATTCTTCCCAAGTAAAGCATAAATCCCCAGTCATGGAATTTGATACCTCTTTACAATATGGTCCTAACATATCTTGTCTTCTAGAGCATGAAATCATAGATATGTGGCTGGCAATTCTTTCCATTCTGTTCCTTTAATGAATGCCAAAGCCCTTTTCGTAGTGACTAGAAACTGGAAGATGAATGGATGTCCATCAATTGGAGAATGCTCGGGTAAATTGTGGTATATGAAGGTTATGGAATATTATTGTTCTATAAGAAATGACCAGCAGGATGAATTCAGAAAGGTTTGGAGAGACTTACATGAACTGATGCTGAGTGAAATGAACAGAACCAGAAGATCGCTGTACACTTCAACAATTAGGCTGTATGAAGATGTATTCTGATGGAAGTGGATATCTTCAACATAAAGAAGATCCAACCCACTTCCCAGTTGATCAATGATGGACAGAAACAACTACAACCAGAGAAGGAACACTGGGAAGTGAATGTAAATTGTTAGCACTACTGTCTATCTACCCAGGTTACTTATACCTTCAGAATCTAATACTTAAAGTGCAACAAGAAAATTGGATTTACACACATATATTATATCTAGGTTATACTGTTAACACATGTAAAATGTATAGGATTGCCTGTCATCTAGGGGAGGGAGTACAGGGAGGGAGGAGAAAATTTGGAAAAATGAATACAAGGGATGTTACAAAAAAAATTACTCATGCATATATACTGTCAAAAAATTTATAATTATAAAATTAAAAAAATAATAAAAAATTTTTTTCTTTTTTCTTTTTTTGAGGCTGGGGTTAAGTGACTTGCCCAGGGTCACACAGCTAGGAAGTGTAAAGTGTCTGAGATCAAATTTGAACTCAGGGCCCCCTGAATTCAAGGCTGGTGTTCTATCCACTGCGCCCCCTAGCTGCCCCATAAAAAAAAATTAAAAAAAAAAAAAAAAAAAGATGCCAAAATGGGCTCCAAAAAGTCAGATCAATCAGCATTTATTAAATGCCCTCTATGTTCTAGGCACTTTCTTTAACACTTTACAGGTTAGCTTTCTTAGAGGCCTATCTCTCTTTTTGGTTCTGTGTGCTTCAGCCTCCAGTCACCACAAAGGTGGGAGATGGAAAGAATCTGTCTCAGCCTCTGGCCCTGACAGCTTCTTGCTTATATGCCCCACACTGAGTATACACCAATCTTTATTTCACTAGGAAACCATTATTTGTTGTAAGATTAAATCAATGCTAAACTAGATTTAACCATTGTCTCCTCAATTCTACTTAGTATCTTCTGGCCCATAACATCTCCTTATAGGATTAAATCATACTGAAGCATGCTAAATTAGATAACTATTGTCTCTTATCAATTCCACAGACTTAGTACCTTATAAGAATCCTTTGTTTCAAGTTCATTGTTCTGGCCCATAACACTGACCTTTCAAATGTCTTTCTTTACTCAAAGTCCTTCAGACTCAGAATGAACTCTTCCACACAAATCTTCAAGTTCTCAGTACCTTCCAGACCCAATTATGTAATCTCCTCCAGGAAATAAATCTTCCCTGTCTTTCCCTCCGAGTGCAAGTGTCACTGAATTTAATAAATTTCACACAGAACTTCACCTGGACCTTCTTATTTCTTATAGTGAAAGATCCTTGCCATACTATCTTTGCTTCTAGGGTCCATAACAGATATATTTTAGCTCTGATCTACTTTAAATTTTTATTAATGTCCTTTAAGTTATCTTCCTAGGGCAGTTAGGTAGTACAATATATAGAGCTCAAACCCTGAAGTTAGGAGTTCCCAAGTTCAAATCTGACCTCAGACACTTCCTAGCTGTGTGACCCTGGGCAAATCACTTAACCCCAGTTGCCTCAAGGGGGAAAAAAGTTATCTTCCTTCCCAAATATATCCTTCCCCTTATCTGAGAACCATCCCCTATAATAAACAGAAAGCAAGAAACTATTTGGTAAAATCAACACAACAGCCTCACATGATGTTCATATCCATAGTTCCACTTCTGCAAAGATAGCCAGGAGAAATCTGGAATCTCTTTAGAGCCAAAGTTGATTATTGGTGTTCAATGTTTTAAATGTTTCATCATTTTGCAGATAAGGAAACTGAAGTCTGGTTTCATACAAAATCAATGGTAAATTACGAGGTTTCAGATCCATTTATTTTTCTTGCTATGGTCTTCCAAAAATGCCATCCTTAGTTGAACATCGTCAGCTGCCTTCATTCATCTAATAAACATTTATTAAATACCACTACATGCACTGTTCTCTATTTACTGCGGGAGTTAATACAAGATAGGCACTACCAGACCTCGAGAAGTTTACAAGTCACGAAAAAGTGATTAGACTTAAGTGCATATAAGCTACCGATTTTAATCTAAATACCTAGTGTACTTATTTACCTACCTCACAGGGAAGTTTGTGAAGAATCAGTGAAATTATGTGTGTGTGTATATATGTATATATATTTAAGAAAGGAGCTTTGTGTACTATAAATCAGGGCTTCTTACATTTTTTTCACATATTCCTTTTTGCCAAAAAATTTTTACATGGCCCTGGGTATATAAAAAAAGGTATACAATCAAACATTTACTGACAATCAAAATTTCATAACCCCCACATTCAGTTACAAGATCCCACATGGGTCATGACTTAAAGTTTATGTTTTTTTCTATAAAGGTTAATTGTTGGGGCAGCTAGGTGGGGCAGTAGATAGAGCACCAGTCTTGAATTCAGGAGGACCCGAGTTCAAATTGGTCTCAAGACACTTAACACTTCCTAGCTGAGTGACCCTGGGCAAGTCACTTAACCCTAGCCTCAGGGGAAAAAAAATTGTTAAGTTCCTTCAGAGCCCGGAGCAGTTATTTTATCATATTCTTCCAGGTACTATTATAGTGCTATACAACCTCACATGACCTGGCTATGGGAACCATGATACTCAATCACCTCCATCATGAATTGAAATTAAACTATTTAAAAGGGTGGACATTGTTTAACTTTTGTCCTACAAAGCCATTTCTTAGACCTAGGCAACATGTAACACTTCAGAAAAATTGCCAAACTCTTACGAATTGAAATGGGAAATTGGGATAATAAAACAGGTTTAAGACAGTACTCTTTTTCTCTGCAAGGGCCATATTGGTTACAATCTTCTCTGTAGCTATTTCATCACCTACATGCAACTCTGATGTGCAGTTACCAGCACTTTTTAAGCAAAGTATTTATGCATTTGGTTAGTTCATACTCTGTCCATGTCATTAGCCTATTAACTTATAGGTACTTAGGAAGGAAAGAACCTTATCTAAATTACTTAATACAGAGTATAGTACAGCTCTCTAGCACATAAATTACTTATCTTTTGATGATTGAAAATTTGTCAGTGGTAAGGGATGTTTGCAATTTTTGGTAAGATTACTAAATGTCTTTTCTCCAAGAAAACACACTGGGTCTTACTTTATATCATTTTGTCTGGGATTAGAAAGTAAAAGTAAAATTAGAAACAAGCAGTACAGGATGCTACTCCTTAATCCAGATGATATATATGCATAGGAAATCAATAGGGCAGCATCAACATAAGGAAAAAACAGAATTATGAAGTACTCTAGACGTGTATTATTTCCAGATTTGTTACAAACTGGGAGAAACACTGAGCCATGATAGCTGTTTCAAGAATGCAGATGAGAATAAATATCCTAATGATAGTTTCTTCTTGAAGTCATCTCTGACACTTTAATTTTAATTGCCTAACATCCTTGGGGAACTAAATGGGGTTATATACTAATTTAGGGCATTTTAACCACTGTTGGGTGTCTGAGCTATTAATGCCCCTAATCATCTGCTCAGTAAAACCACTACTGGATTATGTTTAGGATAAGAGTAATAGCATTGGGATATATTAGGATTTCAGTACAAATCCATTTAGGAACAGAGATCTGGAAGATAATTCTTCATCTCTCATTCTGTTCTCCCTTTCCTGCTTTGATCTATTAAAAAATAAGTTACTAAAATAATAATGCTGTGACCCTGCCGAATCCCAGGACTGATCAGGTCATTAAAGATCTGAGAGCTTTTGTCTTAGAAGACAAAGTAGTCAAACATTAGGAAATGAAAGAATTGATCTTAATACTGTTTAGGAACAAACAAATCAACTTTTCTGATTACCTTGTATTTTATTCAGCATCCTACAGGGGACAACCTATTCCCTTATTTCAAATAGGTCAAACTGTTTTAAAACAGTTGTAAAAGATGCAATCTGCATGAGGCTAACATCTTTTCTTTACCATTTTTTTTTTTTTGGCTGAGGCAATTTGGGTTAAGTGACTTGCCCAGGATCACACCCTAGGAAGTGTAGGTAGGATTTGAACTCAGGTCCTCCTGACTTCTGGACTGGTGCTCTATCCATTTCATCACTTAGCTGCTCCTCTTTACCATTTTAACACAGAATTAGCTCCTCCAAATGTAGACTTGGAATGTGTTATAAGTGAATCTGCACACAGGACATCATCTATCAGATTTACAAAACCCCTAACATTTAAAAAAGCATAATTCTTATTTTAACCAGAAAACCTTTGCACACATATTTCTTATGAGAAAAAAGTTTAATACAGGTCTGGAGCAACTATGACTTTTCTCGCTAAACAAACCCAAACTTATTAAATCCAAATTAGCAATCAGCTCCTTCAAAGCAATTACCATTGTAGACTTCATATTACCTTTAGGACTCACAGTACATTTCAGGCACAAATACTCCTAAATACTTTTACAAATAACATTTTTGTCCCTTTTTCAGTCATGTTCAATGCTTCATGACCCCTTTTGGGGTTTTCTTGGCAGATGCTAAAGTGGATTGCCATTTCCTTCTGCAGTGCATTTTACAAATGAGGAAATTGAGGCAAACAAGGTTAACAAATTAGCCTAGGGTCAAACAAATAGTGTCTAAGGCTACATTTGAATTCAGAAGGGTCTTCTCAACTTCAGATCCAGCACTATCCACTGGGCCACCTAGATGTCCCAATAAGGCTATTTATATACACTATCATTTGAGGTAAAAAAAAACATAAGATTTCTAAAATAAAATAGTTGTTTCTATATAGCTATGATAGAATACTTCTTTAAGCAGGTAGACCAAATAACAGATCACAACTTTAATAGGCTGTCTTTTCAATCTCCCCAATTCCTATAAAACCTATTTATTGTTCTTTGTAAAAATCATTACAATTTTCTCTCCCTCTTGTGAGATCTCAACAAAAGTTTTGTTGTCCAACGCTATGCTTCCACCACTGGAACCATAACCTCCAGACTGATTATTTTGAAGGGAGAGAGGGGTAATAAATGACTTGCCCAGGTAACAGCTAGGAAGTATGAAGTGTCTGGAGCCAAATTTGAACTCTGGTCCTTCTGACTCCAGGGCCAAAGCTTTAGCTATTGCACCATCTAGCTGCCCCTGATATTTTGAAAACTTATCTAAATAATCATTTTTCTCCTCCCTGAACATTATAAAGTACACAATAGTCATTTACACATGACCACAAAGTCATAGCAGAATACACTTAAATTAAGTACTGTCCAGATTTCAATGACTAGACACTTGCCAGTCTCAATCTCCCTGACAAACAATATTTAGGAAAAAAAGTTTCCTAGGGGGCAGCATTACACAATAAACATGCCAATCTCATATATCTATTGTAGTGGCCTATCATTGTACATAAAACATTTAAGCAAGTTTGCTCTAAATTAGGATTCTTACAACATGGCTAAGAGGAATCCTAGGCATCCTAAGATTCTTTCAGTTGGCCCATAAAGACAAAATTATTAATATCATAAGTTTTAATTTCCAATTTATTCATAGACATAACACAAACAAAAGCTCTTTGGGGTATTGTCCTCAAAACTTTTTCTCAAATCTCTCCAGGTAAAATTTGAGGACTGTTGCTCTAAAGGATCTAATTTAAGACATACCCTAATAATCCTTACATTACATATTCAACAAATGGTCAACTCATCCTCCTAGCTGTACTCTAGTGATAAAGATAATTGTTTCCTTGCCTCAAATATAAACCTCTCTTTTCCCTTTCCATTTATTTCAACTAGCACTGCAAGGTAGAGCCTAATGAAATTCTAAACCCTCTCGAATAGTTAACAATTGGTCAAAAGAATTAAGATCCACAACTAATTTAGCTTTCTCCATAATTAAAAAAACCTCAGAACTCAGGAAATATTCACCACCACCCTAAATTAACTGGACCCACTGAAATTAAGAAGTTACCTCTTAAATAATAGCCCAAGAAGTCAGGGCACTATGAACAATTTTAAATGGATTATTTATTAGCAATTTTATTCCTCTGGAAAACTGAATACTTAAGCAATTAAAACTACCTTCCAAGATGAGGACAGAAATTCTTTAATTGTTTCCAAATTTTGCTAAGGAAACACCAAAATTTAGAACCAAACATGTCCCAAAAAAGTTGTTCTAGAGAAATCTGGATATAACCCTATTAGTAATTAAATTACTCCAAAAAGATTACCAAAAAAAGTTTCAAAACAGTATTTTTTCACTTAAACTCATTCAAGGTCATCAAGAAAGCATTGCAACCCTCCCCCACCAACCTTTATGGCTTTTATTAATTTAATCTTTTCCCTACAAGTGTGTGAGCACATTTGTTTACAAACCTACATATAGCACAAAAATGTTTTTTCCTCTCAAAAACAAGCAACATTAAGTAGAGACCTTAAAAACCACCTGATCAAATTATATTACTCGCCCAAGGTCATTTACCAGACTTCTAACAAAAGATTTTCCCCTTCCCCAAGTCCCCAAACTGTAATAGCCACCCAGAACAAGGATATAAAAAACAATGATCCCTGCTTATAAAAGGAGAAGGATCCCAGTCCAAAGAATCTTTATGTTCCTTTATTGGAGCAAGATTCCTGACCATATACAGTGATGTATTACTAAACACAAAGACCTGTGCAGAAAAATTACATTCTATCCATCTAAACAGGTTTTGTTACACGATGCCTCTTGATGGAATAGTTCTCTAAATTGCTTCATACATCAAAAAGCTTTTGCATTTTAACAGGCCAGCCTTGAACTCACATCTTTTAAAAATATATGTGGCAGAAAACTTTAGCTACTAAATTTTTACAGCATTAGAAGCCTACACATTAGGTAGCAACTTCAGCAAAATGTTTATATGCACCATGGCATTTAGCAAAGCATAGTCTATATCTTACCAGGTTAACAAATAATTTCATTTGGGCTGTTTTTTGCTAAAGAGATGGTAGTTAGAGGAAACAAAATTTAAGTACTCCTAACCTGAGTTCCTTACCCCGAGGCACCCACTTTTAACTGATGGTTTACTCCTCCTTGGACACTTTATAAAACCAACAAATACTTATCAACTGTAGTTCTAGTTGTAAATTGGACACTATAGCACCAGTTATGTCTGACTGGAGGCACAGCAACATTTTTGCTGTTTTTCAACTCCATGTGTTTATTATCACAAATCTATGAAGCAGCCAGAATTTCTTTTTTAAAAATCAAGTGTGCACAACACACTAATAAATGCTTTTTGATTGCCAGACCTATTCTATACTTGATAGCGTAATTCATGGATTAATTCTAGCCACGTTACATCAAGGTATTTTACAGCTGTGGACAATGGTACGCTGACTCTGACTCAATTCTAGCAGATCAGTCCATACAGCCCTGAGGTAATTTTGCAAAGTGCACATCATATTAGTGATCAAACAAATGTGCCAGATTTGGTGACACTAAAAGTTCAACAATAATTACGTCAGACTTGGAAGGGGAGGTCTGAAATACAGTCTATTCTGAGAGAAGACCATCAAATCCTTTGTGTACACATTTAGTTTTATTGTAACAAAGCAACTTGTACATTTTAACGTTTAAAACTGAGCATCTTCCTTTCCAGTGAAACAAAAAAGAAAATTTAAAAATAAACAAGAACAAAATTACAATAGAGAATGTCAATTCCAAATAAGATCCTACAGGTTCTGCTGATTCTCCATTGAGTGGCAGGGCTCAAAGTCATCATTAGGAGAGAATTTTATTTTAAAACTGTCATCTTAAACTGCAAGGATGTCTGTTAAACATCACAATTAAACATGCCAAAGGAGAAGAAGCCATGTTGTCAAAATGCCCACTTAACCCACCCAAACATCTCAAACCCACCCTTGCTGACCTGCTATAACCCCATGGTTTTTTTTTTTTTTTTGTTTTTTTTTTTTTCATTTTTTTAAACAAGAGAAAGTAGACAGATACATGTTGGTAAATGCTAACTGTCCATATTCACATAGAGACACAGTGTAATCTCTGAGCCCAATATACAGAGAAAGAAGGAAAAAAGCTAGAATTCTATGCACTACTACACAGGGGCCTAGCACCCTTCAGCTTCCAGCGGTGTGAAGGGAGCAGAGGGTTTCTTTTTTCCCACAGAACACAGTGTGTGTTGATTCCATAAACAGTTTGTTTTGAGATAGGAAGGGATAAAAATATGAACTTGGAACAGAAACTGGTAGAGATTCTTTTCCCACTGTATTCTGCTCAAGGTATTTCCCCCCCCCCACCCAAAAAAGTTGTGAACCATGGTGTACAGAGGAGAGAAAGAGACCTCAAGAGAACAAGGCAAATGCGCACAAGAGAAAATAAAAATAAAAATAAAAAGGCTGCAACTTGCTCCCAGGGACTGAAGAAAATTAAAAAGGTAAAAGAAGGTTTGGAATCCATCAGTGTTCTATTAGTCATCTTCTCCTTCATCCTCCTGTTAGGGGGAAAAATGGATGGTGGTTAATTCCTGTTGAAAAGCCACTACCTTTCAGAAAATCTTTCTGTCCAACCCTAGTTCTAAGACTTACAAAAACTACAGGTGGCAGGAAAGAGGCAAATGCCTTTTAAAAATGGTAACTGAGGTGCCCCCTTTTAAGGATCATATTAATCTCAGACGTCTAATGATTATGAAATTACAAATAATTATGTAATTTTAAATTTAAATTTTCATTGCAATACATGTCACAGGAAAACAAGTAACCCCAAACTATAGATCAAAATTCAACACATATACCAAATGTAACAAACTTCAAGATTCTATCCTAATTATTTGGCTATAAGATTTTGCTATATTGAGCTTTTAAATCTGATGGGATATGCTTTAAGAGTAGCTGGCACTAGCCTCAGTATCACTGGATACCTAAAATAATCTTTTAAGATTCCTATGATATATAAGTAAAGTAGAATTAAAAATAAAGCCAAGCACATATGCTAATTTTTCAAGCACTGCTTGCAAATTAACTGACCACTTCATAGAGTTAGTTTTGGAAATGCCAACCACCTTATGTAATAAATTCTCACCTCTCCTTCTTCTCCCTCATCATCATCTTCATCTTCATCTTCTTCACCTTCGTCACCTTCTTCATCAATGTCCTCCAAGCCTTCTTCTTCTTCATCATCATCATCATCTTCTTCTCCTTCTCCTTCTTCATCATCCATATCAGGAACCTTAAGAATACAGGTAATTTTGTTCAGAACACTCTCTAAACAGACAAGTAAGTGCACTGTGAAAGAAAGCTACAAACTCTAAGACATACCAAGTAGTACTGTAAGGGATTTGGCCAGATATCATCTTTGATGACCTCTCCTAATTCATCTGCACCTGCATCAGAATGGTCAGTGAACCAAGTGAAAAAGCTTTCTGGTTCTTCATGCTGCCTCTTCCGGCTGGCTTTATTCTGTGTCTGACTTGAACGTTTCGTCAAGTCCTAAGAAGAGATAGGAAGAGTTAGAGATAAGGATATAAAAGCACATTACCCTGCAAGTATTCACAATACTTCTTAAATACTGAATAAAACCCCTTTGCTATTTAAAAAGACAAATTATCTTTCTTTAGACCTTGTTAATAGCACTTTCTAAGCCCAGTTTAAAGAATTTGGATTTCTAGGAAATATTTCTTTTCTTCAAGGTTATTAAATTCTGTGTGTCCTAGGGAACAATAACAATTATCTTCACAGTAAAAGTCAACTTATTATTTTTGGTCTGATTAAAAAGTTTTTTAAAAGAAAAAAAAAAAAAAAAAGTACCCTGTCTTTAACGTGTCAGATCATATAAGGATAAGACTTATGCTCCATTCCCCTACTACGAATATAAAGTATAGAAACAATTCATTCTCAAGTTTAAGTTGTTAAAACCAAAAAGTCCTATATATACCTTCCCAGATTTCCATTTTATTTCAGTCGACTTTGAAGATGGATCTCCACTTTCATTAAGATGAAACTCTTTGGAGAGAACTTTATTTTCGAAGTAAGGATTTTCATCAAAATACTATATTAAAACATGAAAACACTGTTAAATGAACATAGCTGTAAATGTACCTATTCTATAGCTATAATACCACAGAAAATCCCATGTAAAAAACTCCCACAATAAAAATATTCTGACAAGGATTTACTTACAAAATCTATTCTGTAACCTGATTTAATATCTTCAAACTCTGTCACTTCCACTCTGGTCAAATAATGCAGTGCCTCTTCATCTTCCTCCCCAAGCAGTGCAGATACTAGATAAGCATAGCAAAAAATAGTACCATGACAAGATAATAAATCTTTGGAATTTTTTTATAAGTCAATATGCTACAACTTTTATATAAAAATAGTTACAAACCCCTTTCTTTAGAAAATATTTTAAGGATTTAGTTTAGTACATGGAAAACTATTTTTTTGATTCACAAAAAAAGTTCCATATGAAGATACAAGGGAAAACTGTCCACAAATACAGAATTTGTATCTAGTTAGGGGCTCATTCAAAACAAGTGTGCTATTGATTTCTATTTCCAAAACTCTAGGAGCTCTGCTACTGTAGGTGATATTCATACATGACAAATTTAACTCTAAGCCTCAGTTTATTCTTCTCTCATGTGGTTGGATTCCCTTAATTTAAAAAAAAAAAAAAAATCCAAAAATCCCACTTTTTAAAAAAAAGATAAGTGGTTTTTTATTCCCTACTTTACCTAACTCAAAGAAAAGTAACATACCTTGCGGGTGGTTAACAAATGTTGTTACCCAGAAGTTTGGTATTTTGGCGATCAATTCTGACCTCTTCTGGAAGAAGGGTTGGCGAAGTTTGTTATATTTCTGTTCTACTTTCAAAATTTCCTCACTGGCTTGCTCATTCAGTCTGAAGTAAAAGAAAGACATGTTAGCTACAGTTTTATGGCCAGGATCTAATAGGTACAAATGCATCTGTAGCTTGGAGTTTTAATATTCATACCCGGCACAAAGTGTCTGTTAAAAAGGAAAAATTCAAAACTAATTTGGGAGTTAATTTCCTTTATCACCATCTCATCCATAAAACCAAAGGCCTAACCAATAACTGAACATGAAATTAGGAAAACAAAACAAAACCAAAAAACCCCAAAAGCCTAAAGTTTCATTATTTACTAAGGAAATCCAGTAAATAGGTAGATGAACAACAAACAAGAGATTACCACCAAAGAATTCCTTTCTAAATGAGCAAGTGTAAGCTTATATAGATTTATTTCGTCTATTATATTACCAGGACAACTTTCCTCAAACCAATAGGAATTTAAGCCAAGACCAGTGTTGCAAAGTTAAGGCAAACCAAACATACTGATTCCATAATTCAGATTCATCTGAACTCTACAATCTAAGTCAGACAATTAGTAGCCTTCAAAGTCAAATTTAACCCCTCCAAGGTCAATCTTTTATCAAATAGTTTGGTGGCTGCCCAAGTGTTTTTAGGGAGGAAAACACGGAATCATAAAACTTCCAATCAAGGTAAGCAGCTACCACCAAAAAGTGGCTTACTTAAATAATTCACTAATCACCATGCAAAATCCAAAGTCCACTTTTTAATTAAGAATTCACTTAGCACTTAATTACCAAATGCTTTAATGTAATTTAAGTTAAAAAAAAAAAATCACTTCAGTTTACCTGTCTATTTCATTCTGTACTTCATCAATATGTTCAATTGCTTCCTGTTGCTCTTTTTCTGCAAAAAAAGAAGTTAGGATAATATATATTTGAAAAGAAAAGCTTGATTTCTTTTGGGACATAGTACTTTAATTTTCAAGTACAATGAGTTTACTATCATTTTTTGGAGTAACCATTTCACCCAATTAAAGTTACTCACAAATCACCGTGAAATATATCCAATATTATGATCAAGCTGCTTAATTTTTAAAAACCATACTGTTGCAACAAAAAACTATTTGTTCTACTAAAGCAAGCATTAAAAAACAGTTCTTTCATGGAATAATCGGAGACAAAACTATGTATGCACAGGACTATTCCCTTATAATGCCTTAAAATATCCACAACTTCCAAAATAGAATAGCAGCTGCTAACCAGGAGCCCCCAGTATCCAACAAACAATAAACACCCTATCAATTTAAACACAGTGGCTATGCTTGAGTTTTCTCCAAGGGTATGATAATCTTGCAACTCCTAAGACAGCAGCGGTTTTATGCCAGACATCATTCTACTCGCTTTTTAAGTTTACCTCCTTCTTATATGGTCAAATTCAAATTCCTGCCTGATGAGATTCTAAGACGTATCCCCCAACACCCAAACCAAAATTTCTGGCGGGCTGTTGATCCTAAGCATTCGGCATGAAATAGGGGCACAAGTATGTGAAGCACGTGTTTAAGTAAGAAAACTTTCTTAGGGGAGGTGTTAAGCAGAAGAGGTAGACAATAGAAAATGATTTTTTTTTCTTTTAACAAGTTCTTAATAAGGAGAAAGGCGGGCAAGTTAACAATCAGGCATGAGGAGAAGGTGGGGAAGCATTTCCGGGAACCATCCAGAGCTCAGGGACAACCCCCTCCCCCCCAATTCAGAAAACCAGGCTGGAGGAAGCCCACTAACCTCGCCTAACTCCAGTTTTGTTTTGTGATGCCTTTTTAAAGGAGCTAAAAAAAATCCCTCAACTCCTCTATCCCGGGGCAGTCTGAGGGAAGCTGTTAGTGGAATGAAGATCCCACGTGGGGGGCTCTTCCCAGCAGCCAGGAGTGGCGCTGGCCAGGGTATCCCCCCCCAACGAGGCCTGAACATCAACGAGATGGACAGAGCTCAGTGCCTAAACTGGCCGCGTGGTTTCCACTCCCCTCCAACCTCTCCAATACCCCACCCCGCCCAGCGCCCTCGGGGGACGCGGCAGTGGGGGAGGGGAAGGGAGAAGGGGGAGGACAGAACACCGGGCTCATGCTGCAGCCCTTGGAGGGAGCAACCCGGCCGCCCTGGGCCTGGGGCCGTGTCCAGAGGCAGTCGCACCATGTGGCGGTGGCGGCTGATGGGAGAGAAGCATCATGGCGGAACACAATAAAGAGCCGCTTCTCGGGGAGGGGGAGGGGGGGTGAAGAGGGAGGGGGGAAAGAGGAGGAGGAAAGGGGGAGGAGTGGGGGTGGAGGGGGTCTCCCTCCGCCGCCAGAGCAGCGCGATGCAGGCCGCAGCGCCCCCGTCTTTGCAAGCCCCGTCCGCGGCGGCTGTGTAGCCACCTAGGAACACAATGCATGGGGGCACACCACGCATGTACAAACACCATCAAAAAATAAAAATGTTATGATAAGAAAAAAAAGGCGCTAACATGGCCTCCCCTTCTTCGCCAACACCGCGAGGACGGGCCTTTCGGCCCGCGCGCCGGCCCTGGCCTCCCCCCTTTCCCGTTCCCTGCGCGCGCTACATCGCGCCGCCGGCCTCCCCGCGCGCCACCCTCCTACGCCCGCTCGCTCCCCCCCTCCGCCCAGCGCCCCCCGCGCGCCCAGCGCCCGCTGCCGCGCGCCCCAGGCCCCCCGCGCACCCCGAGCAGGAGAAATGAGAAGGAGAGAGGGAGGGAGGGGGGGTAAAATGGCGGCGGCCCCCGCTTCCCCTCACCTGAGGTCTCATCGGCTCCGTCGTGGTTGGAGTTGAGATCCTTTTTACTGACTTTGGCCGCCGGCGCCGACATGGTGGTGCTCTCTCCGCGCTCACCGGCTCCGGGGAGGAGAGAAGGGAGAGGGGGGGCGGGCGGGCGGCTGCCTTTCACCTCACACACCACACGGGGCGGGCGGCTTCGCTCGGTCCGCGCGCTCGGGGCTCGGGGGGCCTCGGCCGCCTCCTCCTGGGGCTTCGGGCGCTCTCTCCGCGCGGCCTGACGGGGAGGGGAAGGGGGGGGACCCTGAGGCGGGGAAGGGGAGGGGCGGCGGCAGTGTCTTCCTCGGTCAGAGGCTTCTGCTTCTGCTCTCAGAGACGCGTAGACGGCGCTCCTTCACTCACGCTCTCTCCCTCTCTTCCCAGAGCCGCCTCCTCCACCACCACTACCAGCACCACCACTACCTCCACTACCTCCTCCACCACCTCCTCCTCCTCCTCCACCACCTCCTCCTCCTCCTGGCGGCGAGGGGCGGGCGACAGGGCGCAGGCGCGCCAGGCCCCACACGCAGACCCCGCCCCCAGTCCGGGTGTCTCGCGCCGCCGCCCCATTGGCTGTAGCATCTAAGAAGAGGGGCGGGGCCCTGCGCGGTGGAGACACAAGACCTCGGGAAGAGGCGGGAGAAGGGAGGGAAAAGAACGCGGCGTACGAGATTAGCCCTTTCCCCCCCTCCTCCCCTTGCCTTTCCCTTCTTCATATACCCTGGACGTCAGCGCGCTAGTAGCGCGCGGCGGCGGCGGAGGCGGAGGAGGGAGGGGACCGAAGAGGAAAGGAGCGGCGAGGGGGCGTGGCTTCTGTATCCACCTCGCGCGCTGCGGCGGAGCTTCTGCGAAGCGGCTCGCGCGCTGGCTCCGGGAGGGGGAAGGGTGGGGAGGGGGTGTCTGTCACGTGACCAGACGATCGGCCTCTTTACTCGGCTCGGCACTTTAGTCCGGGCCGCGTGCTTAGTTTTTACTGCTGTGGCTCGCGATTTTTACTGGAGGCCCGGAGAGGGCGACGCTCTTCAGCTGGAGACCTTGGGCCTCCGCTAGGACCTTCCTAAGTCGTTATGAACCCGCGGATCCGGAAGACTAAGATGGGGGTTTCTTCTTAATGGCATACATGGATCCCCCATATTACCCCCAGCCACGCATTCCGGAGAATGAAGGACAGGATTGCCGAACACAAAGCTTTAAAAGTGTGCCTTATTAGAGTCCAAATCCAAACCCTGACACTTTCTAGCCATATGAAGGTTAAAGGGCAAGTCCTTTAATCTTTTAGGCATTCTCTTTTTTACTGTAAAATGAGGACAAAGTTAAAAATGCCGTTGGAAATGATAGCTATTATCTAGTTTGTTATTTGATGGCTAATTTATGTCTGGGAAATTCTCTCTGAATCTTTTTATCAAGGGAGGAGTTGGCCTATATGGTCTCAGCCAGCCAATGGGTCTATGAGTCTATCTAGTGAAAAGAAATATTAAAAGTCTCATTCACATCAAACTGGACAAGAATGGAATGGCAGAAGTGTTGGTTGGATTTCTGCTATCCCAGTACTGCATTAACTACCCTCTCAGTAGGATCACCTGGCAGTTTTCTTGATCCATAAGATCCCTTATCTAGAGTTTGAGTGATTTGGTGTTTTCTTCCTGTGAGCTTCAACTGCCCCTCAGAAGAGGAAAAAACCCAGAATATAATTAGGAAATGAACCTAGATTCCTGTAACTAGCATCCAATGCTAAACTCTCCATTTCGGTTAGGGTGTTGGTGTTTATCAGAATATGGAGCCCTCTGCTTATGTGAAGATCACTTAGGCCCTTGGAGCCTGGGTTTGACTGTATATGCAAACCCTTATATTATAGCAAACCTTATTAGCCTCCCAAACAAGTGTCTAATTGCTCTGTTTTACAGTTTTTTTGGATGTTCCTAACAAAGTTTTGAAGGTTTCAGTTTTAAATGAGATGGTCAGGGCCATATCATAGAAGTGAAAAGAATATTAAAATAAGTTAGTTTAACCTCCTTAATTTACAAAAGAGGAAATGAGGTGAAAAGAGAAAGGAAGTGTCAAGTGGAAGATCTACCAGAACCCACATCTCCTGCCTCTCAATCTCATGCTAGTTTTGCTATATACCATACTAGGTAATTATTTTTAATAATAATAATAATAATAATAGTAGCAGACTTTAAAGATTTAGAAAGCTTTTAATATACATTATCTCATTTAATTCTCATGACAATCCTTTGAAGGATTTACAAGGACTCTCATTTTACATCTGTGGGAATAAGTTCAAGTTTGTCTACTTGGTGTCAGAGGTAGGATTTGAACCCAGGTCTCTATTAACTCCAGATTCAGGACCCCTTCCATTATACCACTTTGCAGTATAGTTGATGATGTTATTTATAGTTAGAAAGTCTTGGGTAAAGCCAATTTTCTATCTCTGACCCAGGGCCCTTATTGGGAAAATAAACTGTTTGGCGTAATGATATTTGAGTCAACTTCTTGCCCTAACAACCTATTAGTTTATGATTTCCTCCTGGATCACCAAGATCACAGAAGCATAGATGTAGATTTAGAAAAGGATTTCAGAATAAGGGTATCAATAGATACTTATTGACTAATACCTTCCTTAACTTTTGCATTAGTCCATCTGTACACATTATCAGGACACACTTCTTCAGTTTTTTCTCATCACTCCCCTGATTAATAACTTATCACGAATCATATCAATACTAAATTCCCTCCCCAAAGAACCTTTATTTCAAGAAGACAATTTTAGCTGAAATGTTAAGAGAATGTATCACAGGGAAGAATACACTTGAGATGAACCTTGAAGGAAAATGGGAAAAGCTGGAGACTTTTTTTTGTGGCATGAGGGAAGAGCCTGCATGAAAGCAAAACTAGTAAATTCATGAAAAGGAAGAGACATGAAATAAAGCTGGAGGGTAGGTTGGAACTAGGTGGTAGAGAGCAGTGTTAATTCTAGAAATAAAGACTTTGTTCCTTTCCTTAGTCATTTTCTGCATTTGATGCTCCTTATTATTATTGTCTTCTCCATCCTAGAATCAGCTCTTTTTCTGTAACTGTTGGGCATGAGCAATCATTTGCCATCTCAAGGCTTAGGAACCAGGTAAAAGGTGTAGATGGAGAATAGAACATAATTTCCTTTTGGTAGCCTGGCTAGTCCCATGAAATAAATTAACTACAGATATTTGTGCTTATTTACATGACACTAGGGAATAAATCTCTTGGAGGCAGGAATTAGCAACTTTCCGAAATGGCATTTGGAATGGAGATTTGGTAACAGTTATCTTTTGTGAGTGGGGGGAAAGTGAGCTACCTGTAAATCATTTCATATTTGAGGAAATTTTAAGAGAAAAGTTATTCTAAATAGCAGTAATAAGCTGTAGTGAAAAGCTCACTAAGCCAGAAAAACCTGAGTTTGAATTCGCCCTCCATTATGTATTAGCTGGGTGACCATGGACTAGTCACGTAATTTCTCTCAGCCCCAGTCTTTTTATATGTAAAATGCAGGTAAAAATAGCCTGCCTCACAGGATTATTATGAGGATCAAGTGAGATAATAAATATAAAGTACATTGTAAACCTAACTAACATAAGGAGGCCAATAATAGTGTTAAGTACCAAAATAGTGCTGTTATAGCAAAGCATTACAAGAAACAAAGAGCTTTGAGTTGCAGACATTCTCCTTATTTCCATTTTTTTCAGTCAAGAACAATGACCCAACACATCTGATAGTGACTATTCATCTGGGATGAAAACATCTGGCAAAACCAGCAGTCTTCAGGAAAAGAAGCCTAAATCATTTGCTAATGGTCATCTGTACTTTCTAGCAGTTTTCACAAAATCTCTCCTAATGTGGTACAAAAGGATTAGGACAAATAATTTCCCTCCTTATCTTAATACAAGGTGCTTTCTCTGTGTTAGTAAAAATTAATAATCTAACTCCCCTCTTATCAATGAAAATGAGTGAACAAATCTAATTGATGAATTGTTCCTGATAGAGTTGACATAATTTGGAAAGAAATCATGTTTTATAACTGTGAAATTGTTTGCAGAAATTTAGACTGATTTAAAGGGAAAGAGGAGAGCACCATTATAGTACAATCCATAGTTTTATTACAATCCATAGTTTTATTCTGTTCATTTATTAGGAGTTTATGTGGTACATGCTAGGAATAGAAGAACAAAAACAATCACAGAACTTACCTCATAGAGCTTATCTTCTACTAGGGTAGGTTGTGTAGGAAAGAAGGGAAAATATGACTTGTACACAGATGGATATAGTACAAAATAGATTAATGGGGAAGGAAAAAATAGACGAAAGTGCTATAGAGAAATCTAAGGAGAAATGACCATTTCAGCAGAGGTATTATGGGAAACCTTCAAAGATGTAGCTCTTGAGTTGAATCCTGAAGAAAACAAGTATTTCAAAAGGTAGGTTGAAGCCAAGTTGTAGAGAATCAAATATAAGGGCAAAAAATACCTGCTCTAAAAAGAGTCTAATAGGAGAAACTACACACAAATAACTATGTACAAACATATCCGGGATAACTTGGAGATACTAAATAAGGAAAAGGTACCAATAGTAAGGGGAATAAAGAAAAGCTTCTTGTGGAAAGTTGGACTTTACAGAAGCCAGGGAAGCTGAGATAAGAAGAGAATTCTATATAAAAGAGACAAAGGAAGACTTAGGATTTAGGAAATGGAGTATGTTGTTTGAGGAATTAGGAGGCTGGCATCACTGAATGATGCAAAGGAGTAAGGTATAAGAAAAAGGAAAGGCAAGAAGAGGCTGGGGTAGATGTCATAAAAGAGGGAAAGTACCCACATGTGCAAAAATTCATGGTGGCCCTTTTTATAGTGGCAAGAAACTGGAAACTGAGTGGATGCCCATCAATTGGAGAATGGCTGAATAAGTTATGGTACATGAATGTTATGTTATATTATTGATGATGATGCAAACTGATTTCAGAAAAGCTTGAAAAGAGTAACATGTACTGATGCTAAGTGAAGTGAGCAGAATCAAGAGAACATTGTACATGGAAACATCAAGATTATGTGATGATTAAGTGTAATTGACAACTCTTTTCAACAATAAGATGATTTAAGGCAATTCCAATAGACTTGTGATGGAAAGAGCCATCCACATACAGAAAAAAAGAGAACTATGAGCACTGAAGCCAAGCATAATATTTTCATCTTTGTTGTTATTTGCTTGTTTTTTTCTCTTTTTTGTGTTTTTCCTCCTTTTCAATCTGAGTTTTCCTGCATCACATAACGAATATGGAAATATGTTTAGAAGAATTATCTATGTCTAACCTTTATCGGAGAGCTTCCTATTTAGGAGAGAGGGCAGGGAGGAGAGAGAGAAAAATTTTTGGAACACAAGGTTTTGCAAGGGTGAATGTTGAAAACTATCTTTGCATGTATTTGGAAAAATAAAATACTTTTAAAAAAAGAGATTAGAGCTTGAAGGATGTTAAAAATTAATCAAAGACAATATATTTGCTCATGAAGGCGCTAAGGAACCACTTGAATTCATTAAATAAAAGGCTTGCTATGATCAGATTTTCACTTTAGGAAGATGAATTTGATAGCTGAATGGGGAATGCCCTAGAATGAGGAAAGATAAGGCAGGCAGGCAGGAAATAAGCATTTAATAAATGTTAAACATTTTACAAAGTTGTTAAATCTTTAAAAAAAAAAAAAAAACTCTAGGAAGTAGTTACTATTTTTATCCCTATTTTATAGTTGAAGAAACTAAAGCAGACAGGTTATGTGACTTGTCCAGGGTCATACAGTCAATGCTTGAAATCAGATCTGAACTTAGGTCTGACTCCAGACCCAGCACTCTATTCACTGCTACAATACCTGGCAACATAGATAAGTTTATACCTGATATTTTGAGAAGGGGAAGAGTATTAATAACTAAGGGAATCAGGAAGGGTTTCCTCTAGAGCAGGAGTGAGGAACCTTTTTTCTGCTGGCTATTTTGATATTTTAAACCTTATTTGCAGGCTATATAAAATTATTAACTTAAAAATTCAAGCAGTGGGAGGTTGTTGTACCTAGCTTTTAGCTCATCATTGCCTGCAGTTACCTTGGCAGGGTAAGAGCAAATGATTTTAAGGTTCAAACATTCCCCACCCCTGCCCTAGAATGTGGCAAAACAGAACAAAACAAAACTAGGCCTTGAAGAAAGCTAGTCATTTTAGGAGTTGGAGGAGAGGGAAAAAAATGCATGGGAAACAACTTAGGCAAAGGCTTGGAGATGAGAGATCAATCAATCAAGTGTAGCTGTTTGTCCTTTGTTTTTGAAGAGGACAGATGGCATCTAGGTGATGATTTAACTTCCAAGGGAGTTGAATTTAACTGAGACAGTTAGGCAAAGTCATCAGCCTCATTCTTTTCCACAGGATCATCTGGGTCTAGTGGCCATATACAGATCAGGACAACTGGATAAGGCCTTGAATGCACTGGGAAACCTTGGGCTTTTTAAGCTAAGATCTTTATAAATTTGACTAAGGCCACACCCATTCAGTGATTAAGTCTAGGTTGCAATTGAGGCAAAGGATTACCTCTTGTACCTAGTCAAAAAAATCAATCACTCAATCTGGGAGGGGAAAACACTCAAGCTTTCTGTCCAAAACAGAAAAGATTGCTATTTACATTCACTCTGAGTGAATTAGGATTCAAACCTAGGACTTTGTTGGTCAATCTATGAGAGTTTGAGTGATCTGGGTTTAAGACATGGTCCTTAAGAAAGAAACCTAAGAGAGAAAAAAAAAAGAAAAGAAAAAGAAAGAAACTTAGTAAGTAAACCCCAAGATATCTTAGGAGGGTTCAGTGATCCAAAAAAAATTTTTTTTAAAAGCATTGTAGATATTTGTGATACTCTATATGGACAGAAGGAAGGAAGGGAGGGAAGAAGGAAAAGGAAGGAGAGGAGGAAAGGAAGGAAGGAAGGAAGGAAAGGAAAGGAAAGAAAGAAAAAAGAAAGAAAAGGAAAGAAAGAAAGAAAAAAGAAAGAAAAGAAAAAAAGGAAGAAAGAAAGAAAAAAGGAGGGAAGGAGGGAGGAAGAAAGGAGTTTCCTAAGTGACCAGTTGGGTCTCTAGTGGGGCAGTTCTACTCACAGAGGTTGTTTGTCCTTTCTCAAGGACCTTGACATTGGGGATGATGCTGTGATATGCAAATGAATTGGATTTAAGTAAGGGATGGCTGTGCTAGGCCAACTGTCTTACTTTTTTCTCCACAGCCATTTGGGACTAGTGACCAGATATAAATCAGGACAACTGGAAATCAAAGAGCATTTATTAAATACCTATTTTGTGAGTACCAACCCTGAAATCAGGAGGACCTGAGTTCATATCTGAACCTTAATACTTAATACTTCCTAGCTGTATGACCCTGGACAAAAAACAACAACAACAAAACCCCACCTATTTTGTCTTGACACTGAGCATACAAATACAAAAGTAAGATTCTTTTCTTTTGAAGAGCTTATATCCTAATGAGAGATACAACATTAGACAGGAATGTTAGCCTAGGAAGTTTTGTTCTACTCAATCACGCTTATGAGTAGAATCATAGGACAATAGATTATTATGTTCTTTCCAGGATTGAGAGTAGTTTTAATGTGATTGTTGTTCCTAAAGCTAAAATAAGAGATGTGAAAAAAATGATATCAGAATAAATGACAAGATGCCTATGTTGGATTGGCCTTGGTAAATGGTTAGATAGGATCTGAAGCATTGTCCTGCTGAAATATATTGGGCTAAATAATTGTTGATAACTCAATCATGATATTCTTAAGAGCCCATTTCCCTGCCACTCACCCCATCAATCATGACAGTTCAATACTGGGATAAATTCTTAAAACTGAGTTGGTTAACAGCACCACCACCTCCCCCTTCCTATACTACTCACTCTCTCTCACTCCCTCATGGCAGTTAAACAGTCTCTGATGATCTGAGTCAAGGTGCTTCTGTTCCTGGTGGAGAAAAAGGGCTATTGGCATGGCAGATAGAAAGATCAACTCCTCTCCCTTTATTAAGGAAGTTCTAAGGTATAGGGAAATGGAATGGAATTCATGCTGAGATGAAACACTAAATTGCATCACAAAACTGTTTGTTTTTCATATTTTTATATTTGTTTTCATATTTAAATACTTCTCTTGGTTTCTAGAGAATAGATCAATCTGACCAGAAGGGGAATAAATAAATAAGCTTAGAAAGATAAGCAGGAAGTAGATTATCAAGGGCTTTAAATAACGTTTATGAGTATATAAAGACCACTGATGGGGAAAATGTATTGATAAACTAGATAAGAATTGATAACTTATTGATTTGGGCAGCATTGGTTCCAGAGGGAAGAGTTTTGAGATTATGAATTTAGGGGACTAGAAGGATGCTAGTACCTTAATAGAAATAGGGAAGTTTGGAATAGGGGTGGATTTATGAGGGGAAATATAAGGAATTCCATTTTGAATGAGATTGTGATGCCAATAGGACATGTAGTTGGAGCTGTTCAACGGAAAACTAACATGGGATGGAAGTTCAGGGATCCTTTGTATGGAAATGATAATTGGTCCTGAGTAATCATTAACTAAGAGAGAAAAGAAAAGGGGCTAGGACAGAGCCTTGGGGGGATACCAAGTATTAGGGAGAAAAGTCTAGATTATAATTGGAAGAGAATGAGAATAAGTCAAAATAGGAAGAGAAAAAAGTGGAGCAATGATCTCCAGTAACAAATGGGGATAATAACAAAAGGATGATGAAGGATTAAGATTGAAAAAAGGCCATTTGATTTAGGAATAGAGATACTGGTGATCTTGAAGAGAATTGTTTCAATTGAGTGATAAGCATTGAAGCCATTTTGCAGAAGTCTGAATATATGGGAAAAAAAGGGAAGGTAAAGAGGCTGGGTGACTAAAAATTCATCTGATGCTTTAAAATTTACAGAGAGCCTAACCATATTATCTTATTTGATCCTCACAATAATCCTTAGAAGGGGATATTATTATTATTAACTCAGCTTTCTCCCCCGCCTCCCAGGCTGGGGTTAAGTGACTTGCCCAGGGTCACACAGCTAGGAAGTGTTAAGTGTCGGAGACCACATTTGAACTCAGGTCCTCCTGAATTCAAGGCTGGTGTTCTATCCACTGCACCACCTATCTGCCCCCTAACTCAGCTTTTTAGATGAAGAAAGATTAAATGATTTGACCAGAGTACCACAGCTTATAAATGTCTGAGACTGAATTTTAATTTGGATCTTCTTGGCTCTAGGTCCAGTGTTTTATCCATCAAGTCATCTATCTACCACTAAAAAAGGAATGAGTAGATAGAAAACAATAGCTTGAAGGAATATAGTCTGTGAAGATAATTTTCTGTTTTTTAATAAGAATGGGAGATAACTAGGCTTGTTTGTAAACATCTGGGAAGGAGCCTGTTGATAAGGACTGATAGGGGATAATTGAGGCAATCTTTGAGATAAAGAGATACCAAAGACCTAAGTAGAGAGGTTGACCTTGGAGAGAAGGGATACTTCTTCCTCTGAGACTGAAAAGGAAATATCAAGAGGGTTTGAACTATAAAATAGAGAAAAAAGGTAACCATGATCTCTATTTACTGAAAAAAAGTATGAGATGAAATTTGTGCTCAAAAGAATAGTAAAGGGATTTTGAGCAAAGAAGAAATTTTGGACAATTGCTGTAAGAAGGGTGGTAAACAGTCAAATGGAAAAAATAAAAGAACTGCTATTCAGTAGTGAGAATCAGATGAGAAGAGATAACTAATTTGTCACTGTGATTTTTCAAAATGGATTGGAGTGGGAAAAGATGATAGGTACTAGTGACTTAATTTGGAACTGACAAAGTATTATCAGTAATACAAGAGAGTATCAGTAATACAAGGCAAGGGAACAACAGGTTTGAGAGTAAAGGACAGCATAAAATAGAACTTGTTAACTTGGCTCCTGATGTCAGTCAACACCTTTACTGTTAACTATTAGCAGAGATTTTCAAAGAAAATAGGCATAGAGTGTTCAAAACGAATTTAGGAATCAGTGGGTACAATTTCTTTATGTTACAGAGGCCTGGAAAGAAATGATCTGCCCCAAACTATATATCTCTCAGGTGCCAAACACCAGAACTCAAATCTCTCTGACTTCCTCTCAGTACTCCTTTCTTCTTTGGCAGCTCTCAGTATCATCTATTCTTTTTTCTTCCACTTTTTAAAGTTTTCTTGTTCTTTTTCCATAAATGAGGATTGTGAGAGGAAAAGGATTTTTTTTTTTTTGGGGGGGGGGATAAGAACTCACTATTTGACAAAAACTGCTGAGAAAACTGGAAATTAGTAAGGCAGAAACTAGGCACTGATCCACACCTAACACCATATACCAAGATAAAGTCAAAATGGGTTCATGATCTAGACATAAAGAATGATATTATGAACAAATTAGAAGAACATAGGATAGTTTACCTCTCAGATCTGTGGAGGAGGAAAGAATTGGTGGTCAAAAAAGAACTAGAGATCATTATTGATCAAAAAATAGATAATTGTGATTATATTAAGAGAAGGGATTTTTTAATAAGTGATCTCTATGGTCTTACTAGCTCTAAAAGTCTTTATTCTTAGGGCATATCCAGTCCTGTTGTTTAAAAAACAAACAGGAATATAGGTATCACAAAAGCCGAAAAACACAACTCTATAGAAAGAGATGCATGATAGGTTGTACAGTGTATAGAGCATCAGCCTTGAAGTCAGGAAGACCTGAGTTCAAATCCAGATTCAGATATTTATTGATTATGTGACCCCGGGCAAATCACTTAATTCTGTTTGCCCCAATTTCTTTATCTGTAAAACAAACTGGAAAAGGAAATAGCAAACCAATCTAGTATATATAGTCTACTCTACAGAGTCAGATACAACTGAACAACAACAATGATGATTACTCATAGAAAGAGACAATATTTACCAGAACCTGCCTTGGCAATGTGGCAAGCCCTCTTCCTTCTGCCAGATTTTGATTGGTTCTCTCTTTTGATGGAGCTACAAAAAAAGCATGCTGAGTGGCTATCCCCTAAACCATAAATTATAGAAGAGGCTACAGATATTATTAAAATTTTCTTTCAAGGAAAACTTTTTATGGAAAGAAAGCCTTAACAATTTCAGGAAAACATTGGAAGACATGAAGTGATACAAAGTGAAGTAAGCAGAACGAGGAGAATATTTTATAATAATAGCAACAATAACGTAAAGACAATGGATACAGTGTGAAGATTAAAGTATTTTTTTTCCTTCCTTTCTTTTCTTTCTTTCTTTCATTCTTTTTTTTTTTTTTTTGACTAATGTGGGAATTTGTTTTGTATGATTATACATATTTATAATGGGCTTAGTTTTTCTTACCCTTTCAATGAGTGGAAGGAGAGAATTTGAAACTGAAAATAAAATTCAATTTAAAATTTTTGTCCTTATTTATCTCCCCTATCCAATCAGTTGCCAAGTTTTGCTTACATTATCCCTCCCATCTGTTCCCTTTTCTCTACTTACATGACTACTATACCAGGTGCTTTTATCATCTCTCACCTGGACTGTTGCAATAGCTTCCTAATTGGTCTTCCTGTCTCAGTCTCTCCTCTCTCCAATTCATCTTTCACAATGATGACAAATTGTTACTTATAAAGCACAAGTCTGCCCTGTTCAAGCAGTTTCAATAGATTCCTAATGCTTTTAAGAAAAAAAAAAAAAATACCAAGTCCTCTGCTTATCATTTAAAGCCCTTCTAATCTGGTTCTAAATTGCTTTTTCAAACTTTTTTTAGACTGCCTTTCTTGTTCTTTATGTTTCAGCTAAACTGGCTCTGACATACCGCTCTACCTCTTATCTTTGCTTAAACTATTCTCTTTGCCTAGAATGGTCCTTTTTCTCACTTCACTTTACTTCTTAGAATCTCTAGCATTTTCTCAGGTACCACTTACTTGCAATCTCTACCCAAAGGCTCTTTTAGATTCCCATAATTGTTATAGCCCTCTCCTCTTTAAAATTGGTTTGTATTCACTTTGCATATATTTTGTATTGACCTCTATGTTACATGTCATTTCTTCTCTGTAGAAGGTAAGCTAGTTGAGGGGAGGAATTACTTAGCTTTTGTCTTTCTATCCCCAGATTCTAGCAAGTTTGCATGTTGTTCAGTAGTTTTCAGTCATGTCCAATTCTCAGTGACCTCATTTGGGAATTTTTTTTTGGAAAGATACAGGAGCAGTTTGCCATTTCTTTCTCTAGCTCATTTTAATGATGAGGAAAAAAAAAAAGCAAACAAGGTTAGGTAATTTGTCCACAGTCACATTGGTAGTAAGGGTCTGAGGCCAGATTTAAACTCAGAAAGATGAGTCTTCAGTCGTATTACTTGACTAGGTGCAGCATTTAGCTGTCATCCTTGTTCTTGTACTTAATAGCTGTACTTGATGAATAAATGAATAAGAAGGGGGTAGGGAGGAAAGGAGATTTGTAACCAAATCTCCCCATCTGTAAAATAAGAAGTGGGACTAGATGACTTCTATTTTTATTTATCTTTAATTAAAACCTATTAAATTATTCTAACAAGCATTGAACTTTAAGGAACCAGAGAAAATCATTCCTTTGACTTTATACCCACATCTTATATTTTGATTGAAATCAGAATTTCAGAGTTTGACAGCTGACCATACAAGTGCATGTGACTTCATCAAATGACTAGAATGAATTCAGCACTTTTTCACCATAATTTTCCTAGAGTGTTCTTCAATTTTCTTCTTCAAGATTACCTTTCTTCTATTCCATATGCATCAGTGATATACTTGTTTATTTACATGTAGTTTCCACCATTAGGATTTCAAGCTCCTTGAAAGTAGAGGTTATTGTTCTACTCTTATTTCTCTTTAAGAGACAGTGATAGTAAAAGAGAGAGAGAGAAGAGAGAGTAAGAATTACTTTCTTAAAAGTTATTTCTTTATTTTTCCAACTTACTTATGAATATAGTTTTTAGTAGTTATAAAATTTTGAGTTCCAAATTCTTTCCCTTTATCCTTCCTCATCCTGCCTCATTGAGAAGACAACATATTTCCATATTAATTATATTATAAAAGAAAACATAGGACCAGGTGACTTCTAAAGTTTTCTAGTTCTTGATCTGTGATACTATGAACTCTTTGTTATTTAAAAAAAATTAATAGTATTTTATTTTTTTAAACACATGCAAAGATAGTTTTCAACATTTACCCCCGCAAAACTTGTGTTCCAAGTCTTCCCTCTCTATTCCCTCCTTGCCCCCTTCCCAAGACAGCAAGCAATCTGAAAAAGGTTACATGTGCAACTTTTCTAAATATATTTCCAAATTCATCATGCTGTGCAATAAAAATCAGATCAAAAGGGGAAAAAATACACAAGAAAGGGGAAAACATGCAAATAAACAAACAATAACAAAAAATGAAAAGATTATGCTTTGATCCACATTCATTTTCCATAGTTCTCTTTCTGGATGTGAGTGGCACTTTCTATCCCATGTCTACTAAAATTGTCTTGAATCACTTCTTTGTTGAAAAGAGCCAAATCCATCACAGTTGTTCATCACATAATCTTGTTGTTGCTGTGTACAATGTTCTCTTGGTTCTGCTCACTTTACTTGGCATCAGTTCATATAAGTCTTTCCAGGCTTTTCTGAAATCAGTTTGTTCATTTCTTATAGAACAATGTAATAATATTCCATCACATTCATATACCACAACTTATTCAGCCTTTCCTCAACTGATGAGTATTCACTCAGTTTCCAGTTCTTTGTCACTCCAAAAAAGGCTGCCACAAACTTTTTTGCATATGTGGGTCCTTTTCCCTACTTTATGATTTCTTTGGAATACAAACCCAGTAGAGACATTGCTGCACCAAAGGATATGCACAGTTTGATAGCCCTTTAGGCATGCTTTCAAATTGCTCTCCAGAATGCCTGGATCAGTTCACAACTCCACTAACAATGTATTAGTATCCCAGTTTTCCCACATCCCCTCCAATATTCATCATTATTTTTTCCTGTCATTTCAGCCAATATGAGAAGTGTGAAATGGTGTCTCAGAGTTGTCTTAATTTGGATTTCTTAATTCTTTATGTTAATATGAAGGAATGGAGATCTCAGAGAATGAGCTTAGGTACTATAAATAGCAGCTAGAGGGCACAGTGTATAGGCAGCTAGGTGGTGCAGTGGATAGAGTACTGGACTTGTAATGAGGCATACCTGAGTTTCAATCTAGTTTCTGACAATTCCTAGCTGTTTGATGCTGAGTAAGTAATTTCACCTCTGGTTTAGTTTCTTCAGATATAAAATTTGGGTGATTATAGCATCTATCCCTCAAGATTGTTGTGAGGATCAACTGTTTGTTTGTTTGTTTGTTTGTTTTTAATAATTGTATCCCTAGCACTTAGGACAGTGCTTGGAACCTAGAGGTTTAATAAATGTTTATTGACTAACTGACTTCTCTTAAGTTAAATTGTGAACTTCTGGAGGGCAAGAGATTTGCCTTGGCAAGTATCCTAAATAAATATTTGTTGAATGAATTAATATCTCTATTAAGTTCCTACTAAATGTCAGGAACTGTATTAGATACTGGAGATACAAATATAAAATTGAGAGTTTTTTCCTTCAAAGAACTTGTATTCTAATAGAAACACAACATATAGAAAAGTGGTATCAATGGAAGAGTTTTGACTTTTGGAATCTCAGCTCTTTGAAGTGGAAAGAGAAGGCAAAGGATTGTCATATCCTTTCCAATAGCAATAATAGTATTGATATGATGACTTTTCCTACTAAAGTGAAGCATGGTCTAGGAGTAAGATATCAAGGGTTAAGTAAGTTATCACGCTCTCACTTTTATCAATCAGAATAACTTAGCTTCAGAGCCATTTCCAAATGGAGGTCAGAAGTAGAAAATCACTGTTCCATGTGGAAAGAAGGGGGATATGGGCATAGAAGATTACAAGATAATTGTGTAAATCTTAGTTTCCTAGTGGATAGCTGGATGGGCTATGAAGGAGAGACTAGAACAATGATATCAAACTCAAATAAAAATAGAGGCCACTAATTCCTACCCAAAGTTCCTGCAGAACATATATTGATCTAAATAAAAAATACATTATTGGGGCAGCTAGGTGGCACAGTGGATAGAGCACCAGCCCTGAATTCAGGACGACCCAATTCAAATCTGGTCTCAGACACTTAACACTTCCTGGCTGTGTGACCTGGGCAAGTCACTTAACCCCAATTGCCTCAAAAAAAAAATACATTATTATGTCTGTTTTATTGTCTTTTTACTTATTTTATTAAACGTATCCAAATTACATTTTAAGCTGGTGCAGGTAGCCACACTTAGTCCACAGTCTGTCTAGGGGTGCTGTATTTTACTAGATATAGTGGGATGTTGATTTTAACTTTATGAAGGGTTGATTTGTAGTGAATAAAATCATTGAAGGCTACCTGGAATTTTACTCCCACCAAGTAGTGTTACAAGTCTAGATTTCTCTTGGTAAACAGAAGGGGAAATATAGTAGAAAATGTACTGGCCAGGTAAAGTCAGGATCTATATAAACATAACTACATAACACTTTCCACACAAAGTCAGATCTAAACAATTGGAAAAATATCAAGTGCCCTTGAGTAGGCCAAATGAATATGATAACAATGACAATACTATCTAAATTAATATACTTATTAAGTACCATACAAAGTTTATCTGGAAGAACAAAAGGTCAAGAATTTCAAGGGAATTAATGAAAAAAAGGACAAATGAAGGTGCCAGATATAAAACTATATTATAAAGCAGTGGTCATTAAAACCATTTGGTACTGGCTAAGAAATGTAGTAGTTGATCAGTGGAATACATTAGGCTCACAGGACAAAATAGTCAATCTCTATAATAATCTAGAATATGGCAAACCCAAAGACCCCAGATTTTGGGATAAGAACTCACTATTTGACAAAAACTGCTGGGAAAATTAGATATTAGTATGGCAGAAATTAGGCATTGACTCACACTTAACACCATATTCCAAGATAAGTTCGAAATGGGTTCATGATCTAGACATAAAGAGTGATATTACAAGCAAATTAGAAGAACATCTCTCAGATCTGTGGATGAGGAAGGAATTTATGACCAAAGAAGAACTGGAGATCATTATTAATCACAGATAATTTTGCTTATGTTAAGTTAAAAAGGTTTTGTACAAACAAAACTGGTGCAGACAAGATTAGAAGGGGAGCACTAAATTAGGAAAACATTTTTACATAAGTTCTGATAAAAGCCTCATTTCTAAAATATATAAGAGATTTATAAGGATTCAAACTATTCTCCAATTGATAAATGGTCTAAGGATATGAACAGACAATTTTCAAGTGAAGAAATTGAAACCATTTCTAGTCATATGAAAAGGTTCTGTAAATCATTATTGATCAGAGATATGCAAATTAAGAGAACTCTGAGACACCACTACACACCTCTCAGATTGCCTAAAATGACAGGAAAAGATAATGAAGAATGTTGGAGGGGATATGGGAAAATCAGAGCACTAATATATTGTTGGTGGAATTGTGAACAAATTCATCCATTCTGGAGAGCAATTTGGAACTATGCCCAAAGAATTATCAAATTGTTCATACCCTTTGATATAGCAGTGTTTCTACTGGGCTTATATCCCAAAGAGATCTTAAAGGAGGGAAAGGGACCCACATGTGCAAAAATGTGGTAGTCCTTTTTGTAGTGGCAATAAACTGGAAACTGAATGGATGCCCGTCAATTGGAGAATAACTGAATAAGTTATGGTATATGAATGTTATGGAATATTATTGTTCTATAAGAAATGATCAGCAGGATGATTTCAGAGAGGCCTGGAGAGATTTATATGAACTGATGCTAAGTGAAATGAGCAGAACCAGGAGATCATTGTATATGGCAACAACAAGACTAAGATGATCAATTCTAATGGACATGGCTCTCTTCAACAATAAGATGATTCAGACAGTTCCAATGATTTTGTGATGAAGAGAGTCATCTACACCCAGAGAGAAGACTGTGGGAATTGAATATCATTTTCACTATTTTTGTTTTTGTTTGCTTGAATTTTATTTTCTTTCTAATTTTTTCCTGTTTGATTTGATTTTCTTGTGCAGTAAGATAATTGTATAAATATGTAAGCATATATTGGATTTAACATATGTTTCTTACCATGTTTAACATATAATGAATTACTTGCCATCTATGGGAGGGGTTGGGGAAAGGGGGGAAAAATTTGAACACAAGGTTTTGGAAGAGTTGATGTTGAAAAATTATCCATGCATATGTTTTGAAAATAAAAAGCTTTAATTTAAAAAGAAAGAAAGAAAGAAAATGTACTGGCTTAGAAGTCAGGAGTTCTTCTTGGATTTGCCATTAACTCACCATGTGATTTTGGACAAATCATTTCAGCTCTCTGTACCTAGATGCTCTCTGCCACCATCTTATTTTTCACCTGTCTCCCATATTGAAATGACTCTTTTTCTTGACAGATAAGCCCATCTACATTCATAAGCAATCATATTTTTCTCCAGCTATCATTCCCAGCTATCTTCTTACTTATCTTTAATATTTCATCGACCCCTGACTGTTTCCCAACTGACTACCTAAAAACATGCACACAGATCCCCCATCCTCAAAAAAAACAAAAACAAAACCAAAAACTGATGTATTCACTATGTCTCATATCTCTTCTGTCTTTTGTGACTCAACTTCAGAAGGTTGTCTATATAATAGGTCTTTTTACTTTTGCTCTTTACAAGTTGGTTTCCAGTTTCCATGATTCAACTGAAACTACTCTCTCCAAGTAACTGTTGATTTTTTAATTGCCAGATTAAATGGTCTTTTCTTAATCTTTATCCTTTATATATCTGCAGATTTTGATACCATCCAACATCTTTTTCTCCTTGATACTCTTTTTTATGTTTTTTGTGATATTACTCTTTCTTAGTTCTTCTACTTTTCTGACCACTTCTAAGTCTCCCTTGCTATATCTTCATCCAAATCCTGCCCTCAGAGTTCCATCCTGGATCTCCTGGGGTTTTTGTTTAATATTATTTCACTGGGTGATGTCTTTAGCTCTCAAAAATTCAATGATCATCTCTATAATGATGACTCTCAAATCTGCTTAACCACCCCTCACTTCTCTGCTGTTCTTCAGTCTCCAACTGCTTCAAACTAGATGTCCTGAAACATTTCAAACTTAGGGTGTCATTATTTTCACACATACCCCTATCAAACCCTCCTCCCACTCCTAATATTCCTGTTACCATTGAAAGTACCAGTTACCTCAGTTACCTCAACTCCTTACTTTCTCTCACAGTCCCCATTCCCCAGTATCCAGTTTGTTGCCAAGATCTGCTGCCTTTTACCTTTGTAATATATTTTTTATTTGCCCCCTTCTTTTCTCTGACACTGCCACCATTCTGGTACAGGCCTTCATCATCTCATTCCTAGATGATTGCAATAGCTTGCTGACTGGTCACCTTGCCATAACTCTCTCCTCACTTTAATCCATCCTACTTTCAGCTATCAAAATGATCTTCCAAAAGTACAGGACTTACTGTGCACTTCGTTGCCACATTTCAATAAATTCTAGTGGCTCACTGTCATTTTCAGGATCAAATATAAAATCCTCTGTTTTGCATTCAAAACGCCTTATAAACCCCCCCCCCCCCCCACACACACACACACACTCCTTTCTAGTCTAATTAAACTTTACAACCCCTCAAGACTCTCTGATGCAGCAGCATTGGCTTTGTTGCTACTACTAGAACAAAACTGCCCCATCCCCCAATTTGGCATTTTTACTAGCTCTCCTCCATACCGGGAATGTTCTCTCCTCATTTTTCTCAATTGACTTCAAGTCTCAATTCTACCTGCTTGCAAGATCCCCTTTACACTAATGCCTTTCCTTTGTGGATAATTCCTACTTTATTCTAAATTTTGCTTGGCCCATGTTATCTCTCCTGGTATGTTTTTTGCCCTTTTCTGTCTCCCCTGTGTTTAACAGTGCCTGGGACATGGGAGATACTTAAATGCTAGTTAGCTGTTTTACACAACTGTAAAACGAAGGGACTAAATGACTATAAAGTCTCTTGTCAACTTGATGGAATTCTGTGTTTGATTTTTTTTCTGGAAATTCCCACTTGAGTCTCTGACTTCCTTAGAGAGTTATAGAAGAGTAGTATAGTATAGTATAGTGTAGTATAATATAGTATAGTAGTGGAAAATATACTATATGTATAAAAGAATGAGTTCAGATATCTTTTTATTACTTGTGTGCTCCTTAGTACCTAAATCATGTATGTTAATAGGAGGAGGTAATTGAACTAGAAGACCTTTGAGGGCCCTTCCTGTCCTAGATGTGGGATCCCAGGAATCATCTACAGTTATAGGACCCTGTGGCTAAATTCCATTCCTCACCATACCTTCCCTGGGAGACATTCAGAACGGCGCCCTGACTTTACTAGAGAAGTAGCCTTTGATGGTGCTTCTGTCATCTTCCAATGCATTTTGCTTTGTGTATCTCTTACAAAAGTGCATACTTAGCATGTGAATGTATATTTCAGTTAGCTGGCCTTTGGAATAGGGTCTGGACCTGTGCTTTCATGGGAAACTTCCTTTCCCCAATGCCTTTTGGCATCTTTTCCTGCAATTTTTAGTCGTGGTTACCTGGAGCACAGATAGCTTGAATGCTTAAGATTCCTCAGGATCACAATCAGTGCCTATTGTCATAGACAAGGATTCTAGGAATCCTTGCTTCTAAAGTCAATTGATAAATTCCATTGACACATTGCAGTCCTTTGAAACTTGTTCAGTTGTGTCCAACTCTACCTGACCCTTTTGGAGTTTTCTTGGCAAAGAATCTGACCATTGAGTCAAACAGATTTGAGTGACTTGCCCAGGGTCACACAGCCAGAGGTCACACAGTCTGAAGTCATGTTTAAGCTCAGGTCTTCCACACTTTAGGCTGGTACTCTGTCAGCTGCGTCACCATCCTGTCCACTGAGACTCAGTCCTCCCAATAGACTGCAAGTAGAGAACCAGGTAGGACAAGATCCTTAGATCATAGGTCAAGATCTGAAAGGAACTTTAGATTTCCTTTAGACCATAAAGGTCAAACAGGCAGCCTGGGGCCAGTACCTGATTCTAATCCAAACAAGATTAAAATGCAACTGAGAAATATTTAATAATATAAATAAAAATATACTAAAATATTAATTTGAGGTTTTCTAAGCCAATATTAGACTCTTCAGGGATCAGTTTCTATTTGAGTCTGACACCTTTGATCTAGGACAAAAAACTCCCCACCGTTATTTTACTGATAAAGTAACTGAAACTCAGAGATACTTCCTAAGTGACAGTAAGACAGTAAATGGACAAGCTGGGATTTGAACCTATGTCTGCTGCTCCAAATGCAACATCTTTCCTATTATATCAATCCACCACTCCCTTGTGTTTTGTATCACTCAGAGCTGCATAGTGCTTTCCAAAAAATAAGGAGCTTAATGTTTGTCCCAGAGGATGATAAATGAATTGTGTACAACTCAATGTTACTTCTATACTTGAGAAACTTCCTGTGACTCCCTAGTGCTTCCCAAATAAAGTACACATACCTAATTCTGGCATTCAAGATCCCCCAAACAATCTGCCATTGTCTGGATTGTCTATAATTTGGCCCATCCCCTGTTATTTTCCTTTTTGTACTCTATATTAAAGCCAAACAGGACAATTTTCTCTCTCATCTTCTGTTTTCCTCTTTGCCTTTTCCTGTATCTTTGCCTTTGCTGACACTATCCTCCATGCTTGGGAAAAAATGCTCTGTATTCTCCCTTCCCTTTTTTCAGGTGAAAGTGATCTTTCTCTTCCAAAATTCTTATATGACTTTGCCAGTCTGTCTCCTTCCACCTATCTCATTGAGTTTACATTGTCTATGTCTTTTCTGCTGAGTTAATTTTAAATTCCTGGAAAGCAAGAGCTGTATTCCCAGGGTCACACATATTTTGAAGGAACTGTGACCTCATCAAAGTGAGCATTCCCTTTATTGGTACAGATTGCAGTCCTATCCTGTGGGACTCTTGTATGGTCCTCCTAAAAACATGCCACATGGGGGCACTCCACTGCTGGAGGCCTTCCTGTTCATCTGGTTCTTCTGCTTTAATCCTTTATTTGTAATGTTCTACAGGACACTCAAGTCCTCTGCCCCCTCTCTATTACCCTTTGGATGAAATTCAACTTTATTTCTTCAGATCCTTGCAACATCCTGTGCCTTTCAGTCATCCAATATCATTGGAAGAATATTGTTAAAAAGAAGATTTAGGCAGCACAGTGGGTGGAATGCTGGGCCTGGAGTCAGGAAGAACTGAGTTCAAAAATGACTGGATATTTACCACCATGTTTGCCATTTTCCCTCAACTATTCAATGGGAATAATAAGATCCCTTTCCTCCCACAGTGGTTGTGAATAATATTTGTTTAAAAAAAAACAAAACTGCTTAGCTCAATGCCTAGCACAAAGTAGGCACTTTATAAATGCTTATCTCCTTCCTTTCTCTTATTTTGGGAAGAAAATATATAAGACTTTAATAGTTGTTCAATTTAAATTTTCTCCTCACTTTTCATGTGTAATAGTTCAGTCATGTCTAACTCTTCATGGCCCCATTTGGGGTTTTCTTGGCAAAGACACTTTCAGATGAGGAAACTGAGTCAAACAGGATTAGTGACAGGGTCACACAGCTATTAAGTGTCAAGAGGTCAGATTTGAATTCAGAAAGAGGAGTCTTCTTGACTCTAGGCCAGGAGTTCTATCTACTGCCTTTATGGCTCAAGTCCTCTGAATTTCCATGGCATTCTATCTGCTGTTCCATCTAGCTGCCCTTTTCATATTTATAAGATGTGATTATAAAATAATGTAACTGATTGTTCTTAAGCAGAGAATTAGAGACAACCAAAATGAGTCACAAACTACATTTTGAAGCATAACATTTAATAAGCTGTACGCTTACTACAATAGTTCTTCCATTGCTCAGAACAAATCTGGAACTCTTTTTCAAAAGTCAAGATGAAGCAGCAGAAGATTGCTGGATTTGGAGGCAAGGAGCCCAATTTTGTTTGAATCCTGACTCTGTGTGGCTTCGGGTCGGTAACTTTTATCTGTCTGGGCCTCAGTTTTGTTAGCTCTAAAATTTATAAAATTCGAGGGGCATGGAGTAATTGACTTTTGCAGGTTTTTTTTTTTTTTTTTTTTTTTTGGAGGGGGAGTAAACACTTAAGGGAAATCCATGACTCATCCAAAGTAATCCTGAAGAAAATTCTTTTTTTTTTTTCTTTACTTATTATCATTTTACATTTATTTTACAGATTTATCATGCAGGAAGCTGCACGATAGAAGGGAAGTGCGTTTGTCATATCCTGAATTGAACCTAAGTATTCTTTCAGTCTATAAATTTTATGGGCAGATTTCTCAGTGAAAACAGCCCTCCTGATTCTTCAGACTTGGCTCTAAATGACTTGTGGCTATCTCTAGAATTCCAATTCATTTTCTTTTCTTTCCCCCCCCCCCAACTCATTCTTAAAGCAAATTTTGACATTCACAAGAACATTCCAGTTCAATTCAATAAATATAGTCTTTGAATGCTTCCAAATAAGAGACACTTTTAAGATGCTAAAGTTTGGACTGTTTGCTTAAAAAATGTCTTCTTATTTTATGGTCTTATCTTCTCACCACAGATGGGAGATTGTAGCTTAAAATTCTTTCTGTTGCCCACAATGCCCAGCATGTCTGGGGACCTGGACAACTTAATAAATATTTGTTGGAAGGATGGAGATCAGCAAAGAGTAGAGCTTGGATGTTAAAATTAAGGAAAAATCTTCTCACTTATTTCATTTCTACTCTCTGAAAAGGCCAAAACCTATCAGTCTATTCACCAAAAGTAGTTGACCTGGCCCGGTGAGTAAGACAATGAGACCTCCCAGCCAGTTCCTCAGCCATGATAAAGCTATGTTAATGGGTTTGTTAAGGTGCCCTTTGTCTTCTTTGTAAATTCTTTGTGCTTTTCAGGACTTTCAAAGTGGAACTGGAGGAGGGCCAAGGTTCGGAGGGATTGAATAAAGGTGAACTGTATTGTGGAATAATGAGTGTACAAAGGAGAGTGTTGAAATTTCATTATTTTTACTTGACAGTTTAAAAATATATAATATTTTCTTTTTTCCCAGTTATATGTAAAGATAATTTAAAGCATTAATTAAAAATTTTTTTTTTGAGTTTCAGATTTCTTTTTTTCTTCCCTCATTTCCCTCCCTCCCTGAGACTGTAAGTAATTTGATACAGATTATACTCACTTGCAGTTATTTTTGTTTTTGTTTTAAGCAAACCTCTGGTGTCTTTGTTAATATAGTACCTGAGGTTGGGCCTCTAGGAAGCCTGACTTTTTTTTTTTTTCCTACTTTTGCCTTCTGATCTTTTAGGAAGCCATGTTATTTCAAACAAATTGAATTTATAAATCCAAAGGAACATTACCCTTCAAAATGATCATTTCTCATGGCTATCTGGTTATATAGAGTTGTTTCTAGAAATGTGCTTAGGGTGAGTTTTATACATGGTTACGTCCTTGCTAAATGTTTATAATATTGAATTGTAAACTTGAATTTTGAGCGTTGCCTGGGGAGCCTGTAATAGATTCTTCCCCTTTAAAGGGAGAAGAGCTTTTCTTTTGAGGACTGATTTGATCTGAGGAAACAGCCATAAGTCATTCAGAAACCAAGTCTCCATAAGGTGTGAGGTCAAGCTAGGTCATATAATCTTTTCAATCACTACTAGGCATGTGCCCTAAAGAGGACAAGAACAGAGAGAAAGATCCACATGTACAAAAATACCCATAATTGCACTTTTTGTTGTGGCAAAGAACTGGAAACAAAATGGGTGCCCATCACTTGGAGAATGACTGAATAAATTATTATATAAGAATGTAATAGAATATTAGTGGCAAAAAATGAAAAAAAGGGATTCAAGGAAATCTGGAAATCAAACAAGTTTGAAAGGATGCAGAGTTTTTTTGTTTTTTTTGTTTTTAATTTTTATTTTATTTTATAATTATAACTTTTTTTTTTTGACAGTACATATGCATGGATAATTTTTTACAACATTATCCCTTGCACTTACTTCTGTTCAGATTTTTTTCCCTTCCTCCCCCAACCCCCTCCTCCAGATGGCAGGCAGTCTTGTACATGTTAAATATATTACAGTATATTCTAGATACAATATATGTGTGTAGAACCGAATTTCTTGTTGCACAGGAAGAATTGGATTCAGAAGGTAAAAATAACAGTTTACACTCATTTCCCATTGTTCCTTTTCTGGATGTAGTTGATTCTGTCCATCACTGATCAATTGGAATTGGATTAGCTCTTCTCTATGTTGAAGATATCCACTTCCATCAGAATACATCCTCATACAGTATCATTGTTGAAGTGTATAATGATCTTCTGGTTCTGCTCGTTTCACTTAGCATCAATTGATGTAAGTCTCTCCAAGCCTCTCTGTATTTCTCCTGTTGGTCATTTCTTACAGAACAATAATATTCCATAACATTCATATACCATAATTTATCCAACCATTCTCCAATTGATGGACATCCATTCATCTTCCAGCTTCTAGCCACTATGAAAAGGGCTGCCACAAACATTTTGGCACATACAGGTCCGAAAGGATGCAGAGTTGAAATGAGCAGAACCTGGGAAACAATTATACAATGGAAAATAATGAAAGGAAAACATATGAAAGACTTAATGACTATATCAATTCCATCACTAAAAAACTGATGATGGGGTAGCTAGGTGGCGCAGTGGATAGAGCACCAGCCTTGAATTCAGGAGGACCAGAGTTCAAATCTGATCTCAGACACTTAACACTTCCTAGCTGTGTGACCCTGGGCAAGTCACTTAACCCCAGCCTCAGGGAAAAAACAAAACAAAACAACAACAAAAAAAAAAACCAAAAAACTGATGGTGAAGGGTTTCCCATCTCTTAGAAGAGATGATGATTAGAAGTATAGAGTGAGACAGTGCTTTTCAGACAAAGCCAATGGATAAATTTGTTTTGCCTATCTATACCTATTTGTTAGAAGGGAAAGTTTTTCTTTGAGGCAGAGGAGGCGGTAAAGGGAAAAGTTATAAGGGAATGAGAGTAATGCAAAAAAGAAAAGAAAAATTCATAAATGAAACATTTTTTAAAAATACGCAGAACAGAAGAAAGTAGGTCAGTGTTGCTACCCTATGCTTAATTTATTAATATATACATTAAAAAACAAGTTGTAAATATTCCATTTCAGACACATGATTTCTTTTTCTTTGTATATAACAATGTTCATATTTGTTGATGTCTGTCAAGTTTAAAATTGAAACAAAAAAAATTAAAGGACAAAATGATGGAGACAGACGGAGTGATGAAGTATGCATGTCCATTGAAGTTCATTTATTTAAATGCATGTAGTTGTTAAGCAAGCTAAATTGTATTTATGCTTGTCAACTTTTCTTTTTTTTCTTTTTTTTTTAATTTTAATTTTATTTTATAATTATAACATTTTTTTGACAGTACATATGCATGGGTAATTTTTTACAACATTATCCCTTGCACTTACTTCTATTCAGATTTTTTCCCTTCCTCCCCCAACCCCCTCTCCCAGATGGCAAGCAGTCTTATATATGTTAAATATATTACAGTATATTCTAGATACAATATATGTGTGTAGAACCGAATTTTTTGTTGCACAGGAAGAATTGGATTCAGAAGGTAAAAATAACAGTTTACATTCATTTCCCAGTGTTCCTTTTCTGGATGTAGCTGGTTCTGTCCATCATTAATCAATTGGAATTGGATTAGCTCTTCTCTATGAAGAAATCCACTTCCATCAGCATACATCCTCGTACAGTATCATTGTTGAAGTGTATAATGATCTTCTGGTTCTGCTCGTTTCACTCAGCATCAGTTGATGTAAGTCTCTCCAAGCCTCTCTGTATTTCTCCTGTTGGTCATTTCTTATAGAACAATAATATTCCATAACATTCATATACCATAGTTTGCCCAACCATTCTCCAATTGATGGACATCCATTCATCTTCCAGCTTCTAGCCACTATGAAAAGGGCTGCCACAAACATTTTGGCACATACAGGTCCCTTTCCCTTCTTTAGTAGTTCCTTGGGGTATAAGCCCAGTAGTAGTATGGCTGGGTCAAAGGATATGCACATTTTATAACTTTTTGGGCATAATTCCAGATTGCTCTCCAGAATGGTTAGATTCTTTCACAACTCCACCAACAATGCATCAGTGTCCCAGTTTTCCCACAGCCCCTCCAACATTCATCGTTATTTGTTCCTGTCATCTTAGCCAATCTGACAGGTGTGTAATGATACCTCAGAGTTGTCTTAATTTGCATTTCTCTGATCAATAGTGATTTGGAACACTCTTTCATATGAGTGGAAATAGCTTTAATTTCATCATCTGAAAATTGTCTGTTCATATCCTTTGACCATTTATCAATTGGAGAATGGCTTGATTTCTTATAAATTTCTTATAAATAATCAATTCTCTGTATATTTTGGAGATGAGGCCTTTGTCAGAACCTTTAACTGTAAAAATGTTTTCCCAATTTGTTACTTCCCTTCTAATCTTGTTTGCATTAGTTTTGTTTGTGCAGAAACTTTTTAATTTGGTGTAATCAAAATGTTCTATTTTGTGATCAATAATGGTCTCTAGTTCTCCCTTGGACACAAACTCCTTCCTCCTCCACAAGTCTGAGAGGTAAACCATCCCATGTTCCTCCAATTTATTTATGATTTCGTTCTTTATGCTAAATCTTGGACCCATTTTGATCTAATCTTAGTATGTGGTGTTAAATGTGGGTCCATGCCTAGTTTCTGCCATACTAATTTCCAGTTTTCCCAGCAGTTTTTGTCAAATAATTAATTCTTATCCCAAAATTTGGGATCTTTGGGTTTGTCAAAGATTAGATTTCTATTTTTATTCACTATCTTGCCCTGTGAACCTAACCTATGCCACTGATCAACTAGTCTATTTCTTAGCCAATACCAAATGGTTTTGGTGACTGTTGCTTTATAATATAGTTTTAAATCAGGTACACTTAGACCACCTTCCTCTGACTTTTTTTTCATTACTTCCCTTGAAATTCTCGACCTTTTATTCTTCCATATGAATTTTGTTGTTATTTTTTCTAGGTCGTTAAAATAGTTTCTTGGGAGTCTGATGCTTGTCAACTTTTCAATAAAGCATTTTTAAAGACAAAAAAACCTTATGTAATTGTAAACTGGCAAAACTTAGGAGTCATATTGTAGATAGTGCATTGCAATGTGCAGGGAAGTTCTGGAATTGGATTCTATTTTCAAAACATTTACTAGCTTTGGATCTGCATGAGTCCAGACTTCTTTGGTCTGGATTTATCTATAAAATAGACTAATAGCATTTGTACTGTATTCCTTATGGAGTAGTTGTGAAGAATGTGCTTTGTAAATCATACAGTGCTATATATTGTGAGCTATTATCAATAAAATATTACATTAAATGAGAAAGGGGTTAACAAAATAATCTTTGAGTTTCTTTTCCACTCTAAATCTAGGATGCTATAAGCCAGTCTTAGAGAAGGAAAATTAAAAGTAATCTTTTTTTGTTTTGTTTTTATCATTGAGGAATCAGAGGCTCAGGGAAGTTGTAATTTACTTAAGGAACCACTCAGTCTAGGAATCCCCTCAAAGATAATAATATAACTTATTGAACCCTTAGCAACAGAGAGTTCATTCCTTACCAAGGATACCTTTTGTATTGTTCAGTGGGTCTGTGAGAGAAGGAATGTGACTGTCAAATATGAAATACTTTAGACTAACATATAGGCCATCCTATATGTAATGACACTATCCTTTACCTCTGATTACACTCATAAAGACTTGGTTTAATTCTAATGTTAGAGGGAATTTCCCAAGAGGGAAATTTTCTGTTTTTGGTTTACTGCTTTCAGCCAGGATTTACTCTGTAAAAACTTCTAAAATATAGATTGTGTTTAAGTTTCCATAAATATTGATAACAGGAGTCCTGAGATCCTGTCTAAGTATTCAAAATAAGAAATACATATTGGATATAGGACAGGCTTTCTATATACATAGAAAATATAGAATATGAAATGATTTCTTAGGAGCTCTTTCAGTAGTTCTCTGAGGAAAGAATATATTCTGGGCCAAGTATGTCTCAGAATAATGTGTAGGTGTGTACACAACACTTGCATGGAGAGAATGTTCAACAAAGATATAATGTTGGTTCAGTTGGTGAAGCATCCTCTACATTCGGTTTTGCCAGGACAGCACACTTAGTTGGGAAAGTTTATTGCCTCACAAGTAAGTGGAAGTCAGTTAAACCTGAAGGGATCAGAATGCTCAAACCCTGGACTTTTATGCTTTACATGTCAGGGAAGCTATGTCTAAGTTCAGGCATTGAAGCATTTCAGTTTCAATAAATGCTATTAGCCTATTTTATAGATAATTTATTGCCTTTTTAGAGAAAAACTAGCTTAAGTTTGAAGAATCTTTTAGTTTTCCTAACACTACTGACTTGGATCGTAATCAGTTTTGATCATAGCCTTTTAACCTGGCACCATAAACCTTTTTTTTTTTTTTTTTAATGTTATGATAGCTGTATTTCAATATAATTGGCTCCTTTTGTTTTCTTATATATTTTGCTTCATGTATTTTTTTTTTTTTATAAGTCTGTAAGTTTAAATATACAACTAGTGTCATAACACATTGTACAGACCTTTTCTTTATACAATACATACAACAAAAACCATAAATAATGCCCATTTTACAGGTGACATTTTAAAACAAATAATGAAACAAACCAACAGCTTTGACCGACTGCAACTGGGGCATTGGTCCATAAAAACCCTTTCTAAAAATAGAAATCTCTGTAGCAGCAATGCTTTCTTCAAGCATCTGGGTCCAAGTCATTGCAAGACCATTTTCAATAAATTTTAGTTATTAACTATATATATATATATATACATATATATCTTACAAAAAGAAACAAATCTACACATAAATTTATCTTCCAAATATGGAAGAATCAAACAATGTCCCACATTGTAGTGCCCTGCAAGTGTCACATTGATGCTTATAACTAAATCCATCTGTAGTAAGCATACCATACACATACACACCATTGTTCACATAGTAAACCCACAAGGGGGGGGGGAAACAAGATTAAAAATTGAAACATTCTGAAATAAGGAAAAAAAAAAAAGCTTTGGAGCCAACAAGGACCTTATCAGATAAAGGCACATTTCATAAAATCTATTATCATAGCCCATACAAATCTTCACAAGATTGTTTTCCAAACTCCATCTTCTTTCCTACAAAAACTGGCTATCCGTGATAGCACTATCACACTTGTTTCAAAGAGATTTGCTTCATGTATTAAAAACATTCTAATCATTGTGCCATTAGAAATTCCCAAATAGATATTTTCAGAGAAAATTGGGAAACTTGTACAAACCTACACAAAATAAAATAAGCAGAGTTAGAGCAATCTGTATGGTAAAAACATTATTTTAAAAATGATAATAAAACTTTGGAAGATCAGGGTAATGATAAGTACAGAAGACAAGATGAAATGTGACACCTGCTTCCTGCCAGAGACATGATAGACTTAAAATTCACAAAGACATTACATTTTTGGACATGGTCAATAAAACAATTTATTTTACTTAATTATGCATGTTTATTATGAGAAGCTTCTTTTTCTTTTTCTTTTAATTGTTCATTGGAGGGGGAGAGAGAAGGGGAGGGAGAAGAGAGATCATTTTTAAAAAAACAAAACATTATTCTAAGAAGAAGATCATAAACTCTACCAGGAGGTCAAAGCAGTGTCCCTGAAATAAAAATGGTTGAGAAACTGTGGTTTAGTTTAGATGTTGCTCCCGTGACATAACAAAACTTGAGATTGCCTCTGAGATATCAGCGAAATTCCAGTGAACCCCAGCTCTTTGGCACAGTCTTACCCAAGGAAAGACTTGTAATGCTCCTTGTATTTTAGATAATCCTCAGGAAGGGAAACACATTCCTTTTTTTTTTTTTTTTTTTTAATTAATTTTATAATTATAATTTTTTTTGACAGTACATATGTATGGGTAATTTTTTTTTTACATTATCCCTTGTATTTATTTTTCCAAATTTTCCCCTCCCTCCCTGCCCTCCCTCCCCTAGATGACAGGTAATCTCATACATATTAAATGTATTACAGTATAACCTAGATACAATATATGTGTGTAAAGCCACATTTCTTGTTGCACGGTAAGAATTGGATTCTGAAGGTATAAGTAACCTGGGTAGAAAGACAATAGTGCAAACATTTTACACTCAATTAAGGGAAACACATTTCATGCTGCTATATGAACAATCCTTTCCCATTGGATTTGCTTTGTTTGAATAACTAACAGTAATAGCTGTAGAGCAGCTATTGTCTTTTTTTTTTTTTTTTGTCATGTGCTTTTGAAGGAATACACTCATTGCTCAAGTTACCCCAGTTTCTGACCTGTGGCCTGTGGTTAGAAATGAACAGATGATTGAGCATATATAACGCCTTTTATTTTTGTCAAGGACATCACCATTTTTGTGTTTATCCAGTATGGAAAAAACCTTGGAGTTATCTTCAATTCCTCATTCTCCCTCACCCTAAAGAGGTGAAGCCATTTTGGTCTAGTCGGTGACCATTGATTTTGCAAAATCTTGTTGAATTTATTTCACAACATTCCTCTTATCAGTCTTCATCTCTTTACTTGTGGCCATCTACTTTAGTTCAGACTCCCATTGCAATGTCATTTGAAAAATAGCCTTTCAGTTCATCTCCCTGCATCATGTCTTTCCCCTCTCTACAAAAAGTGATTTTTTCCCTAAAGTATAGTTCTGATATTACTCCCTTGTTTGATACACTGCAATGGTATGGCTCCCAACGATCTCTAGGATCAATCCCAAACTCCTCAGTTTGGCATTAAAGCCCCTCACTTTCTGTTTCTACTTTTTAGTAGTATCTAACCAAACTGACTTTCTACTCTTCTTCATTCAGATTATTCCATTTCTCTATTACTAATATGTAAAGGGCTGAAACTCTTGAGTTAATGCACTGAGGTTGGACAATTGAGCACTTGAAGGCTAATTACCGATTGGACCATACTCTATAAGAATATGCTTGGAAAATGGCCCTTCCCACTATCCTGTGCTGGCCCAATCATTTGGTGTATACAGAAAAGAGATGAGGTCAAGGAGATTCTACCTGTCCATTCCCCTTGACTTCTAAAGCTAAAGACCAAGAATAAAGACTTTTGCTTATCCTGACTCCTGCTGATTCTAAGGAATCCAGAGTGCTAATGTAGTCATCACACTAATATATGTTGGGGTGTTTTTTGTCCTTAATTCTTGGAAGAGGAGGATGTCGACTTGCTAGGGAATTGGATTTAAGTGAGACAGGGCTATGCAAAGTGATCAGCCTCACTCCCTCCTCCAGATGTTCTTTATATCAACATCCATTGGCAAGACATAATTCAAGACAACTGACCATTGCCTAGTGCAAATTTATATTACATAATCTCAGCTCATTGCAGAGAGGCCCTCACTAAAGCAAGGCAATACTTTTATACCTTCCTAATCAATTTGCTATTGCTACAATAGTTATTCCTAATAAGAAGCTGTTTTACACTTTTTATACTGTTGATTTTAATAACTCCCATAGATTCAATTTTTATCCTTATATAGATGATATATAGATTTAAAAAAAAATATCTAGCTCTAACCCCCTTACTGGTTTCCAATCTTATTGCCATCAAATGTTTGCTTGATCCGGATGTTTTATAAACATCTCAGATTCAACATGTCCAAAATAGAGCTCATTATCTTCCCCCCTTAACTTTCCCCTCTTCTGAACTTCTCTATTATTTTTGAGAGCACCACTTACTATTGTCCTAGTTGGTCCTCAAAACCTGGATGCCAACTCATTTGTATTTATCCCATATATTCAATTCACTTTTAAATCATCTTTCTACATTCAGTACATCTTTTCTATATAAGCCCTTTATTACTGTGACACAGAAGCTACACTGGTGCACGTCCTTACCACTTTATGCCCGAACTATTACAGCAGTAGTTTGTTGTTTCTCTCCATTCCAACTCAGCTAAAAAGATGATCTTCCTGAAGATTAAAGTGAATGTCATTTCTCTATTTAGTAAAATTCAGTATTTCCCTATTACCTCCAGGATCAAATAAATCCTCTGTTTGGCATTTAAATCATTTTCCTATTGGTCCATTCTTTTTATACTTTCCTCTTCTCATTAGAATATAAACTTCCAGAAGGGATGGGCAGGGAGCACATTTTCACTTTGAAATATATATATATACATATATATATATATATGTATATATATATATTCCTAGTCCTTAGTACAGAGTATGGAATACAGTAGCCTCTACTTAAATACTTATATGTCCCTCATGCCTGGAATGTATTCCCTCTTCACTCCTACTTATTAGAATCTCTAATTTCTTTTTTTTTATGCATAATGAATATATATTATTCATATATGTATATATACATTTATAGATCTCCATTTTGTATGTAATACCCCACCCCATGACTTATTTTGTGAAAAACTTCTTTTTTTTAATTTAATTTTTATTTTATTTTATAATTATAACTTTTTTTTTTTGACAGTACATATGCATGGATAATTTTTTTACAACATTATCCCTTGCACTTACTTCTGTTCAGATTTTTTCCCTTCCTCCCCCAACCCCCTCCCCCAGATGGCAGGCAGTCTTATATATGTTAAATATATTACAGTATATTCTAGATACAATATATGTGTGTAGAACCGAATTTCTTGTTGCACAGGAAGAATTGGATTCAGAAGGTAAAAATAACAGTTTACACTTATTTTCCAGTGTTCCTTTTCTGGATGTAGCTGATTCTGTCCATCATTGATCAATTGGAATTGGATTAGCTCTTCTCTATGTTGAAGATATCCACTTCCATCAGAATACATCCTCATACAGTATCATTGTTGAAGTGTATAATGATCTTCTGGTTCTGCTCGTTTCACTTAGCATCAATTGATGTAAGTCTCTCCAAGCCTCTCTGTATTTCTCCTGTTGGTCATTTCTTACAGAACAATAATATTCCATAACATTCATATACCATAATTTACCCAACCATTCTCCAATTGATGGACATCCATTCATCTTCCAGCTTCTAGCCACTATGAAAAGGGCTGCCACAAACATTTTGGCACATACAGGTCCCTTTCCCTTCTTTAGTATTTGCTTGGGATATAAGCCCAGTAGTAGTATGGCTGGGTCAAAGGATATGCACATTTTGATAACTTTTTGGGCATAATTCCAGATTGCTCTCCAGAATGGTTGGATTCTTTCACAACTCCACCAACAATGCATCAGTGTCCCAGTTTTCCCACAGCCCCTCCAACATTCATCGTTATTTGTTCCTGTCATCTTAGCCAATCTGACAGGTGTGTAATGATACCTCAGAGTTGTCTTAATTTGCATTTCTCTGATCAATAGTGATTTGGAACACTCTTTCATATGAGTGGAAATAGTTTTAATTTCATCATCTGAAAATTGTCTGTTCATATCCTTTGACCATTTATCAATTGGAGAATGGCTTGATTTCTTATAAATTAAAGTAAATTCTCTGTATATTTTGGAGATGAGGCCTTTGTCAGAACCTTTAACTGTAAAAATGTTTTCCCAATTTGTTACTTCCCTTCTAATCTTGTTTGCATTAGTTTTGTTTGTGCAGAAACTTTTTAATTTGGTGTAATCAAAATGTTCTATTTTGTGATCAATAATGGTCTCTAGTTCTCCCTTGGACACAAACTCCTTCCTCCTCCACAAGTCTGAGAGGTAAATCATCCCATGTTCCTCCAATTTATTTATGATTTCGTTCTTTATGCCTAAATCTTGGACCCATTTTGATCTAATCTTAGTATGTGGTGTTAAATGTGGGTCCATGCCTAGTTTCTGCCATACTAATTTCCAGTTTTCCCAGCAGTTTTTGTCAAATAATGAATTCTTATCCCAAAATTTGGGATCTTTGGGTTTGTCAAAGATTAGATTGCTATTTTTATTCACTATCTTGCCCTGTGAACCTAACCTATGCCACTGATCAACTGGTCTATTTCTTAGCCAATACCAAATGGTTTTGGTGACTGTTGCTTTATAATACAGTTCTAGATCAGGTACAGCTAGACCACCTTCACTTAATTTTTTTTTCATTACTTCCCTTGAAATTCTCGACCTTTTGTTGTTCCATATGAATTCTGTTGTTATTTTTTCTAGGTTATTAAAATAGTTTCTTGGAAGTCTGCTTGGTATAGCACTAAATAAATAGATTAGTTTAGGGAGTATTGGCATCTTAATAATATTCACTCGGCCTATCCAAGAGCACTAAATGTCTTTCCAATTATTTAAATCTGACTTTATTTTTGTGGCAAGTGTTTTGTAATTTTGCTCATATAGAATCTCTAATTTCTTTCAAAGCTCAGTTCAAATGTTACTTTCTACCTGTAACCTCTTTCTCTGTCCCCATTCTAAAGCCTCTCCTAGAAGAGATCTAGGGTAGGTAGCTGAATGTTTTCAGAGAAAGCTTGAAGTACTGATAAGGTTATAATACTCTCTGTGGCAAGCAAAGAAGGGAATTGATGAGATCATCTCAGCCTTAAGTAGACTTTTTGTTCAAGAGACTTTTATTACAGTCCCATCCCAGGGGGGAGGTCTCTGGACTATATCCTATAAGAAAGCCAAGTTAGGGAAGATCTGCTTTTAGATCTTTGTTAATTCCTTTTTAGGTCTAGTGTACTGGCCTCTTTTCCCTAATGGAGTCTTCCTCCTTGTTAATTGCTAAAATCCTCTTTCCCTGCTAAAAACTGATAAATATTTAGCCTATTCTTAGCAGCATAATAAAATCTTTGCCTCTTGATTTTGAGGATGTCTAAGCTTACAAATTCTTTTGAGATATGACATTGGCCCATAACCCCAATATACTTTTTGGGTATTATCACCCATACCCTGTCATTTTATTGGCTTGATACAGGAAGAGTCTGACTGTACCTTGTAAACCTCAACATTTTGGTGACTTTATGGGGAACTTTAACATCACCACATTATTTTTATTTTGCATATACTTCTATATTTTCATGCATTAAAAACGCATTTATTAAGCATTTACTATGTGTATCGCACTTAAATATTGTCATTATTTCTTTGCAGGGAATATATAGATCCCCTTATAATATATGAACGAGATGAGGTGAGACCTCTCAAGACAGTTGTGAAAATCGAGTAAGGCCTCATCTACTTCAGAGTTGGAGTAGGCCTGAAGGTCCTTGAGCATTGACTCAAGAGCATACATAAGTCCTCTTCCTGCTATCCTCCTATGACATCATTTTCTCCCTACTTCCATCAAATATGGGCAACTATATACTTATTGGCCAAGATCAATTTCTTGGGTAGTTCCCAAATTTAGAACTTAAGACCCTCAGCCAATGAGGATGATGGTCAGTGGTGGGAGGGGTGTTTGTGTTAAGGACTATTTAAAGTGTAAACTTGTCCCAAAAGGTGCCTTCCTGATGAGTGCTTGTTCAACTGTAGGGAGGACAACTTCTTGGAAGAACATACAATAAACTTTTGTTTTGCTCCTGGAGATATCTCCAGCTTTTTATTAAATGGTGACCACTCACCATTCTGAGCCACACATATATTACATGGTATTAAATTGGGAATACTCAAAATAAACACATCTGCAACACAGTACATATATAGGACTTCTAGCTGGGGCTGGGAGGAGAGTATACTTTCATCTGGATGCTGAATAAATCTTTGGGGAAATCTGTGATCCATCCTTCCCAGAACATTGTTAGTACTGATTTGATTTGATTTGATTATTGACAATCATCAAGAATTGAAGGCAGGGATGAATTAGGGTGGAGAGAAGAGGGTGTTATGCACCAGGTAAAGCACATGGTGTCAGAGTGAATGTTGATTTGGAAAAGTGAAGCATGGTTCAGTCTCATCCCCATTGACGTTTTGATATATTGCAGATCTGCATAAGAAATTAAGAATTTTTGGAAGTTTTGTGGAAGCTGCAAATGACATGCAAAAGCCATAACATAACACAGAAAAAGTTAAGAAACTCAGAAATGAATAAAATATATGTATAGTATTTTATGATATTGATAAGGCTCTGAATGGTCCATCTGGTAAGAGAAACTTAAGTATTAATGAAAATTAAATTGTTCACTGGGGAAGGCTGGAAGAAGGCTCTGTTAGAGCTAAGTTTTCATAGAAATCAAACTAGGTAATCAAATCAGAAATCCAACTTTTATGTCAAGTTCCTGAAGTTAAATTTTCCTAATAAAACAGCTTATGGCCTATGGCTTTGCTACAGCCCTCCTTTGGGTCAGACAGCCATTGGCACTCTGTCGCATAGTATCTTTCCCCTTATCTCTCCCCCAAGCCACATGGCATCTCCCCTAACTCCACCATGCTTCCCAACACCACTTCTAGCTAATTCTTTTAGTCCCTTTCAGAATTTGGTCATTAGACAATGTAGATTTTGTGGAACAGCCCAACTTTCAAAGCCACTGTCCTTTGTTGCTTTCTATCTGAAAGCATACATAGAGATACATAAATTTCTATAGGACACCAAGTTAAAATCTTATTTGCATGTGTTATCAAATAAAAGCAACAAATACACTTTTATTATTACTTTATATTAATTTTATTACTAAATCTTTTGTAATCAATGAACTTCTGATACTAGCTGTATAATTCTGGGTAAGCTACTTCACCTGGTTTGCCTCAGTTTCCTCAACTGTAAAATGAACTGGAGAAGGAGATGGCACACAATTCCAGTATCTTTGCCAAGAAAATCCCAAATGGGGTTAATGAGGGAAAGGAAAGGGGAACCCCATTTGCCGGGGCATAGATAGTAAGATAATCCCATGAGGCACAGTGTCCCTTATAAATGAATTTACAGGCTCGAAAACCTAGATTGATAAATAAAAGGTTTATTGTAGAAATTGGAAGTAAAGCTCAGTTAGAAAGACCCCAGGACCAGAGGTGGCTGCTGGGCGAGCAGGAACCCTTACATGGCTGGAAGGATACCATGTGTTGGTGGGCTCCTCCTGCAAAGAGGGCTCCGGCTTGGCCCTTTTTTATATCTAGAAGATGATGGGCGGTACCCCTAAGTTCTCGGTAGGCTTTTCAGTTAGCTCAGATCAGGTGAGGGCTGGGGGAAGCTGAGCTGATAGTGGGGCTGGGCCAGGTAGTCAAAGGGTGCCTTTGACCAGGATTTGTGAATCAAGGTCAGCCATGAGTTGGGCAATTAGAAAGGAATCTTAAAGGGACCTCAACCCCCATCAGTTCCCCCCTTAAACAGTTGAGACTTAAATTCATTTAAAAAAAGAAAATAGGGAACAGTGTCCTTCATTTAAGGCAAGGTTGAAGATTTTCTCCAAAGATCTTCAGAGTAGCGGGGTCCCCTCGTCTTGTTCCTCCCTCAAACCATCGCCTCCAGATGCATGTGGGAAAGGGGGGGCGTCGATCTCCTCTTTAACTGCTTCGAGCTGACAAGGGTCTTAGAGATTTGGGGTTCCATGCCAGGAGGTGAGGTGTGAGGTATGGGGGATGGCAGCAGGCATCGAGGGGGTGTCCCTGTCAGTTGTCCCCAGTCAATGTTTTCCAGGCTGAAGGCCAGCTGAGAATCCAAAATGTGAAGCCTAGAGAAAACAGATCTCGGGAACACATTAAAAGTGCCGTGTCATCCAGGGTGGAGATGGTGACATTCAGGAGAATGGGACCTTTAGCAAGAAATGCATCAGGTCCCTTCTGTGGGCTGCTTGTCTGATGGCCCATCTAATTATCAAAGAGAAATAGGAGAAAATGCTGAGAAAAGATTATTTGTAGCCTAGCTCTTTCACCCTTAATTTCCAGGAAAGCTAATTTCTCCTGGGGTTGGGATTAACAGGTGTGGACTCAGAAGTCAGGGGAGGCAAGAGGCCTTGATATCTAGTAGATTTAATGAACCACTGCTCTTTTGTAAGGCAGGGTCTAGGAATGGGTATGTATCCCCAGTTGTCAGAGCTGCAGATCAAGATAAGAATGTGGTTTAAGCTCTTGGAAAGGTTGGAAAAACTGCTGTTTTTCTTGAAGAGAGTTGGTTATTCAATAAGCAAAAATCCTGAATCTTTTCCTTCCTAATTTCCCCACTCTTTATGTAGGAGGGGTGAAAAGTATTAGCATAGCCAACCCAGCTTACCAGCCCCTGAGGTGTTCAGGCTGTCTTGAGATAAAAGGGAAACAAATTCCTACCAGGGAGCAGGACGCTGGGGGGCCAGTTCAACCCTTGTGGTGTTCTGTGGTGGTGAGAAGGCAGTTCCTCCTGCTCAAATTCAGGGCAGAGACTGGGATCTTCTAACGCTTAAGTCTAGAAGAAATTTGCATTAAAAGGGCATCTCTGCTTCTTTCTGAGTGTCTGGAGGCAGGAGTTGCCCTGAGAAGAGAACTGAGAATCTCAGGTTAACTAGATAAACCAACAGGTGTTAGAAATCAGTTTTGGTCTTACAGATCTCTATTAGTTGTCCAGTAGCAGACAAATGACCAGGCTAAATACTTATTTGCCCAAGCATTTAGAATATAATGATTAAATATAATCAAGCTAGAAACAGCAAGGTATGACATAATTGAATTGCATTAACAATTTCTAATGACTATTGCTCTGATCTTAAAATCATACATGAGGAAAAAATGCAAGAACATATTTTTTTTTAATTTAAAATTTTTTCCCACAGTATATATGCATGAGTAATTTTTTTTATAATATTATCCCTTGTATTCATTTTTCCAAATTATCCCCCCCTCCACTCCCTCCCCCCGATGACAGGCAATCCCATACATTTTACATGTAAAGAACATAAATTCTAAACAAATATTTATAATAACCTTATATTGATAATAATAAGGAATTTGTCCCCATAGGTTCATATCCAAGTAGATGATATCCATACAAATTATTCATACAAATCAGTTTGTTTTTAAAATACCCAATCATATTAAATACCCAATACAATAAATAAATAAAATACCCAAATACAATCATATACAGAATGTCTAATTCCACATAAGAGAATTCAAGAAATTAGCAGTTAAACTTTTAGAAATAAATCCTACCAAAGTATGGATGACATTCACAGAAACCCAGGCTAAGTTTGAATATTGCTTTTTTCCCAACCTTTTGGCTTCAAAGGGGCTAGCTTTGCTAGGTGTAGAAGCCCTGTCAAGGTGGGTGGAGATAAGATTAGATAATCTGTTCAGTGGAGTTTATTGAGAGGCAGTCACCGGACCCCAACTCTATAGCTTTAATTCCCTTTAGGCATCCCTAAGAGAGAGATATGACAAAAACTTTTATTTCGCCAGAGCTGTGCCATGCCGTCTCAATGAGCAATGCTTGGCTTGAGTGTAGAGCTCCAGACAGCATCAATCAAGTCCTGGGAAATTGAGCTGTCCCAACTTGCTGATAGAGGGTGGGGGGTTTGTATTGTTACCTCATGAACAGGAAGACTGAAATAGAGGCGAGAGAAATATTGGAGTAGGTTTCTAGAGAGATGATATAATCAGTGGAGACAGGGTCTTGATAAGACATTCCCCTAGCTTGGAATGGGAGAGGCATTCTGCTATTCTGAAACATAAGATCTTATTAAGTATTCTGATAAAGAGGCAGGGGAAGGTTTTGCAGAACTAAGAGGCAGGGAAACTGAGGCAGGACTGAGTCAGGATAATTAGGGAAACTGAGTCAAGACAATAAAACAAACCAGACTAAAACTAGAAAATGCAAGGACTTGTGGCAAGCACCAATTTCTCCCTGATAACCCCAGAATTATTAGCATAGGATAGCACTCCTTATTCAGAGAGACACACACCTCCCTGGCCTTCAGCCAGAGATGGACAGTCTTTAGGTCTGTGGTAATTTGTGGATTTAATTCAGCCTCTGCTGTTTAGCAGTGCTCAAGGCAGTCCTGCTGCCCTGAGAAGGCACCCCAAGTCAGGGGCTCCGAGAGAGAGACCAAAAAATGGAGTTGAGGGCTTCATTCTCTCTCTCTCTCTCTAGGAGGAGAGATTTCTGAGTAAATTATGCAATTAGACCAAGACAGGCCACCCCAAACCATTAGAGTCCTGATGTCAAAATGCTGAAATATTAAGGAACTGGGGTAACAGGGGTGGAGAAATAAATGAGAGAGGCTGCCAATCCTTGGACAGGTGTCTGATTTTTGGTTGTTTCTAAAGAATAATACTAAAGACTGAATAAGGGATTTCAAAGTTAAAACATAAGTCAGCAAATCATAGTCTAGCAAATTTTTAAGCAAAGAGTAAATTTCCTGAAAGAGTAATAGTAAGCAGTTTTAAGCACCAATAGTTAAAAGTTTTTCTCATACAGAACAATAGTCAAACAGTTTAGCCAGTCCCCCAGTTTTAATGAGTCTTAAAAAAGTAGATGGATTGGGCAGCTAGGTGGCAAAGTGGATAGAGCACCAGCCCTGAATTCAGGAGGACCCGAGTTCGAATCTGGTCTCAGACACTTAACACTTCCTAGCTGTGTGACCCTGGGTAAGTCACTTAACCCCAGCCTCAAAAAAAAAAAAAAAAAAAAAAAAAAGGGAAGCAAAAAAATAGATGGATTAATTTGAAAGCTGGCTTATCTCACTCAGAACCTTCTCTTTGAAAGGTAGGGGTGAAGAAATTCCACGTGGCCCCTCCCTACTCTGTTAGAAGAGGCAGAGGGAGGGGAAGGCAGCTAGCATTTACCTCAGGCTACCAGGTACTTCATGCAGAGAATAGTGAGTCAAAGACAAAAGATCCTACCCCCATCCATCTTCTAGTGATTAGGGTGTGGGGTGTTTGGGGCATTTAGAAAGGTCAGACCCTAATTGGAGATAAGTGAAGAAAGTTGGGGGTTGGTCTAGTAAAGAGAGATTGGAACTCTACATAGAATTCAGGTGTTAATTTAGCCATTCTCTAAAAGGCAGCTTGAGGGAGAATCTATTCTTTCTATATCCCTGGCTTCCTGGACTGAAGCCAGAGAAATTGAGGTGAGAGAGAGACAGTTTAAGGAAACTGAGGCACACTAGAACAGAGAAAGATTCTAAAGAGGCGCCAAACTAAAAGTAGTTAAGGAGTGTTTAAATAGTTTCAATTTCTTAATTCTCCTCCTACTGCAGTCAGGATGAGAGAAAGATAAAAGAAACTATTTTCACTTTCTTAACCATTAATTTGCCTGGATTCGGAATTTAGTTCCCCAGCCAAAATTACAAAGATGTCCTTTCTGAAGCTCTAGGCTGGCCAGGACCAGAACTTAGAAAGGGCATCTTTTAATTGTCAGCATAGGAGGCATAGGATGCCAATCCAGAGAAATAGGAGAGTGGGCTAGGAGCTCCTGAGACAGAGAAAGGCTTGAACAGTTTAAATTCTCAGTCTAGGTTTTAGAGAGCAGGTAAGTATGCCCTGAGGCTTAGAAAGAAAATGGGCGGTTTTAAAATCCTATATCCAGCCTAGAGAGCATGTTCTAATGCAGGATGACTAAATCAGGAAGCCCAGTCCCGTTTTAAAAGGTATGGGACAAGCTAGTTCTCTGAGAGTGCTGGAAGCCTTGACTCCTTTAAGAGCCAGGTAGAAACTATGAGAGGGGCATTCTGAGTTGCAGCAGAGCATCTTTTAAAAGTGAATAGGAGGGGGCAGCTAGGTGGCATGTGGATAGAGCACCAGCCCTGAATTCAGGAGGACCCGAGTTCAAATCTGGTCTCAGACACTTAACACTTCCTAGCTGTGTGACCCTGGACAAGTCACTTAACCTCAGCCTTAAAAAAAAAAAAAAGTGAATAGGAGATTTCTCTAGAGATCTTGAAGAGTCCCCAAATCTCCCCACCATACCCCAAGAAGGGGACAGGATGGGAGCATTTAAATGGGTGGGTTGCCAAGCCACATGGGAGAGGTAGGAAAAGAGAGAGGATGGGGGAAGAGAGAGATGTTATCTTACCCAGTGCTTCTTGGGTGGCGAAGGTGAAGGCTCATGCCATGGGGTAAAGACACATCTCCAAGTTCACCCCAATCCATTGACCGCCTCCTTGTGGCTACAGCCTGACCACTATGGAGGAGTGTGAGAGGGCTCAAACACAGATTTCTCCCCCAGAAGAAATCAAGGAGACTGCCAGCCTGGGACCCGAGAGGGATGGCCACTTGGTGGGGGGAGGGGTGAAGAAGAGCCATTCTCCCCTGAGTGTCTGAGTTGCTGCTTGAGGGCAGGCTTTTCTGGAGAGATAAAGGGATTAGAAATGCCTTGGAAAAGAAGGTCTTTTGTCTCTGGAGACAGAGTTAGACAAAAGGAAGGCTTTTTTCCTGAAAAGTAAGACTGCACACACCTCAAACCTGGTCTGGGTACTGGCTGTTTTAGAGCTAGAGTGAGAACACAGATATTCTTCCCGGAAGCTGCTCAAACTGCTAAGATTGGTTCTGAGAGACCTGAAAAGGTTAAGGTTAGTTTTTGGGGTAACAATTTTTGGGATTCCCATAGGGCCACCAAATAATGAAGGAAAGGAAAGGGGGGATCCCATTGCTCGGTGCATAGATAATCCCATGAGGCGCAGTGTCCCCTGTAAATGAATTTATAGGCCTGAAAACCTAGATTGATAAATAAAAGGTTTATTGTAGAAATTGGAAGTAAAGCTCAGTTAGAAAGACCCCAGGGCCAGAGGTGGCGTCTGGGTGGGCAGGAACCCTTACATGGCTGGAAGGATACCATGTGCTGCAAAGAGGGCTCAGGCTTGGCCCTTTTTATATCTAGAAGATGATGGGCGGTACCCCTAAGTTCTCGGTGGGCTTTTCAGTTAGCTCAGATCAGGTGAGGGCGGGGGAAGCTGAGCTGATAGTGGGGCAGGGCCAGGATATTCAAAGAGTACCTTTGACCAGGATTTGTGAATCAAGGTCAGCCATGGGTTGGGCAATTAGAAAGGAATCTTAAAGGGACCTCAATCCCCATCAGCATCACATGACTAAAAAAACCGGACAGAACAAGAAACCTAACTAATACAAAAAGGAGCAAAATAGTCCCTGTCCTCAAAGAACTTAAGCTCCAACAAATATATATACAACGAACTATGTAAAAATTAGGAAATAATTAACAGAGGCAAGTCACTGAAATTAAGGTGTTCAGGAAGGCTTTGAGACTTAAAGATAACAAAGTGTTTTGCAAAACTTAATCCTCAATTATAACTGCTTGCTATTGTCACTACTATTATTTCAATTTTCCATTCTTCTTTTGGAGGACTAGGGCCTAGCACATAGTAGGTATTCATAGAATTAGGGTATGGCTTGCAGGAGTCTGAATGACTCGGGTTCAGTATGAGATTTAAGGAGGTTTTCCTGGCTCGAGGCTGACAGGGAGGGGGGAGGGGAGAGAGGAGGTCCTAGAAATCTGCGGGGGTTCTTCCTTCCCACCTCCATTTTTAAGCTTAGAAAGCAGAGATTCGGGTCGGGGAAGGGATTTGCCCAAGGTCACGCAGTAGTGAGTGAAGAGCCCTTCCATGTCCAGCCTTCGGGTGCTGCAAGATCCGATTCAGCTGCCGCAGCAGCTGCTGCAGCCCCCCCCCCCCCCTCCCCGAGTGCCTCCCAAGCGACCTTCCCCTTCGCCGCCATCTTAGAGCCTGGTACAGGCTAGCCCACTGTCTCTTATATATCAAATAAGCGCTGGGCCTTCTTTCCCGCCCCTTAGAGATCAGCTGGCCCGCTCAAGGCCACCACGCCACCTTTCTCTAAAGTAAAGTCCCTTAAGTAGTACGAAACTTGCCCACGGTCAAGATGGCGGCAAAGGCCTCAGCCCTCGCCTGAGGCCCCTGATGCAAGGCGTCATCAAGAGGCGTCAGCCTCTAAGGGAAGAGGAGGCGGTCGGGAACCATCTCCATGGAAACCGCTGGGCGTAGGGCGCGGCCAAATACTAGAGGCTGGCGGCGGGGGAAGATCAGAAACGCCTCCAATCCCCGGCGACCTGATTCTGACCCTGGCCCCCATCTAGGTTGGAGCTCCAATCCTGAACCAAACCTCTGCTCACTCTCGAGTCTCCGCTCACGTCCGCATCCCGACAGAGAGCCCAATCCTGACCCAGGCCCCTACAAGGCCCCTGAACCCGGTCCCGATCTTGACTTCGTCACTGATCCTGACCCTAACTCCAACTCCAGCCCCGACTCCGGCCCCGACTCCGGCCCTGGCCCAGGCCCGGGTCCTAGCCCCGGTCCTGGCCTCGGACCCGGCCCGGGCCCTGACCAGGCTCCCGGCATGTTGCGGGACGAGACCCTGGACGGGGCCACGGTGCCCTCCCTCTGGAGAGGATCCCTGGAGATCCGCAGTGAACCGGTGAGTGAAAGTGGGGGGACTCCTCGACCCGAGGAGTTGGCGAAGCCCATTTCCCTCCCCTCCGTGCCCTCAGTGGCTCCTCTGGCCCCCACCCCTCACCTCTTGTTCTAACAGTTGTATAACCTAGAAAGAAGCACTTCCCTTCTCCTGGACCTCTGTTACCTCATCTGTAGTTCGGGGTGCACAGTTGGTACTGTCTGTCACATGAGGTGAAGGGGTTTCAGATACAAAAAATGAAATAAGCAGTCCCTGCTTCCAAAGCGCTTCCACTTTATTTGCAAAAATAGACCCGTATTTGTATATACAAAATAAATGTGTATAGTCTCCATGAACTAAATCGATGATTCTAAATCTAAATTGAAATCAAACAAAATTACGTTCTCTAGTGAAACAAGTCTGGGTTTTGGAACTGTGGTTACAACAATCAATACTGTTATCAGCAAAGGAGCACTAGCTCCCTATGTGGATTCCGAAAGGACCTGCACACATTTTTAAGGGAGGGACAGCTTTCCCTGACTTACTGAGTGGACAGCTCCTTCTGAAAAAGGCTGGGCTCTTGGGGCTGTTGGTGGAGCCAGATTGTCTGCTTGTATCTTGGTGTCTGTTTCTAAGGAGGGAACTGGTTTTGGCTGGTCTGAAGGAGCCAAGGATGGATTTAAGCACTCTTGAAGCAGGGGATTAGGTTCTGGCCCTGGCTCTGATACTAATTAGTTTTGTAACTTTAGGCAAATAAATCACTTAAATCTTTTTTAGGTCTCCGTTTTTTTCTGTAAAACGAGGGGCTGAAATTTTATGGTCTTTTACTCAGTTCCAAAATTTTTAGATTCTATGTTCTCTTCTTTTCCAACAGATTTTATACATTCTGATTTGGAGAGTCATCAGCTTCTTTTAATGCTGGGAAATTTTCTGCTCTATTTTTGAGCCATTCTTACTGTTTGGCCCTTCTGAAAGTTGCCAGAACTTGGGACCTCACAAGGGGAATTTGAATGATTTCAAAATATTCCCCAAGGAGAAATTATGTAAAAGTATACTTCCCAGCTCACCTTTTTCCCCTACCAAGCTCCAAGACTAGCTTTTAAAATAATTTCCCCATTTCCCCCTTCCTGATTACTCCAGGACTACTGTCTTTTGTCTTGTTTGAACAAGAATTTTGCTAACGTAATTGAACTCTACCTCTTCTGAATTCTCCATTTAATACCTAACTCTCAAAAGAAGTGAGATATACAGATTTAAGAGAATCCACTCTAAAACTTCACTTGGCCTATTTGTGCCTTACTTGTAATGGAACATTTCATGTTCATATTGGTTTGATCAGTCATAGTTGGATACACTGTAACTTGAGTCTAACATAGTGATGTCATTTTGGTCCTTCTCTTCAGAAACAAAGGACAACAATCGACTAAGTAATAAGGATTCAAACCTAGGCCTAGTTACACCAAATTTAGACTCCATATTGTTTTTTTTTTCCTTCTGTACTGAACTATCTCCATCCTAGATCTCAATTTCTTCCTTTGTAAAAGTAGAGGCTAAAACTAACTCTGAAATCCCATGTAGCTCTTAATATGTTAAAATTCTGTGGTCCCCTAGGTCTGGGATGATCTCTTTAAGGTATTTTGTATCTTGGGTATCTTTGTATCAATATCATGTAGATATTGATTGATTAGCATACATGTTCCTGATTACCTCTTCTCCCAGTGTATACAGATGTTTACTGAGGAAGATGATCTCACGTAATAATAACATCTTGATTTCCTTGAGGCCTTTCTTAGGTGAAGTGGAGGTATACAAAACACTTAAGTTCTTTTTAAAACAGTGGTTTGTGTTCTTTTTTTTTTAATCTCTGTGTCGTGATTTCCTGATGATTGTTCCCTTAATATATACTTCATTAAAACATTTCAACCCATTGACTGTGTCTGAAAAATCTTTGTCTTTCTCCACACCTATAGTACCTCACCTTTCTGCCAAGAAGAGGGAGACATGAATCACCTTTAACCTTCTGAAATCAAAATTGGTCACTTTATTGATCAGAGTTTTGGAGTCTTTCATTGTTTTCAGTTAACACTTGTCCCTTTAAAGGATGTCAAGAGACTCAAATGAGATAATATATAAAAAATGTTTTGTAAACTTTAAAACAATACGTAGATATCAACTATTATTTTTATTGTTGTTATATTGAAAAAAAGTATGATCCATAGTCTGTTAGATGCTGGCAGATGACAACAATAAAGACCTGAACAGTATATTACAGATAGAGGGAAGGAAAAGAGTTTACTGAGCAATGGCAGCATAGGGGAGGGTCTGGAAATAGAAGTATATAGCAAAAAGTATGCTTACTCCTACAACATTCTATTAGGGGACATAAAATAAGAAGCACATAGAATTAGAGGGAATGGCCAGAGATATCATGTATTTCAGAGGAAGCCAGGTTTCTGTAATTATGAGAGGAGAGAAACGTTTTTTAAAGGTTTTGGAGAACTAAACATGCAGAATTGGAGAAAGACAAATTTTCTCCTTGTTTTCATAAAAGAGAAAAGAACAATTTCTATATACTATATATAGCCTTAATTTCAATCCTCCTACAACTCTTAAGTATCTTATTAACATATTATCAGTGGTTGGTAAGTGAATAGGGAAAAGGATTCAGTGATCATAAAGAAATAAGAAAAATGGTATTTACACACATATATTGTATCTAGGTTATATTGTAACACATGTAAAATGTATGGGATTGCCTGTCATGGGGGGGAAGAAGGGGGGGGATAATTTGGAAAAATGGATACAAGGGATAATATTATAAAAAAATGACTCATGCATATATACTGTGGGAAAAAAATTCTAAAAAAAAAAAAAAGAAATAAGATCAGTGCATTTGGGACTAATCTTATTCCTTTTTTGGCAATATTAAAAACTTGGGTAGATCAAAGCAATGATATTTATGGTATTTATCTAGATTTTAGCAAAATTGTTTGGCAACTAGATGGTCTAGAGGCTAAAGTTGGATCATGAAGACCTGAATTTAAATCCAGTTACTTATCAGCTGATTTGGGGCAAGTGTTTACTTCAGTTTTCTCAACTGTAAAAAGAGCCTAATGAAGTTTTAAGGATCAAATAAGATAATATTTGTAGAGTGCTTCTAGGAGCTATATACATGCTGGCTATTACTGTTATTGCTACATTTGCCTAAAGTGACATACTATTTTTATGGGAATGATTTAGACTTGTGGCCTAAGTGAATAAGAATAGTCATTCTAGGTTTCATGTCTACTTGATTAGAATTTTCTAGTGCAGTGCCTCAGAGGGATTGATGAAAAGCAGCCTAGATCACCAGGATCTCATCATTTGATCTCCAAGAGCCAGTGTGGTTTCATCAAGATGGGGCACAGAGAAGTATGGGTTAGATGATAACACAATCCAATCGATTCAAAGCTGGTGGAATATATACCCAGGGTAGATCTTTGGAAGTATTGAAAAAAATTTTCAGTGATAGCAAGTGAACATGTTTGATTAGATTTTAGGGTTTATTTTGAGAGATACAGACAGAAACTTAGGTAAGGACCAGATTGTGAGAAGTCTTTAAAGTCAGGCTCAGCTGCTCAGAGTTTATAGTAGTTTTTGTGGTTTATTTTCAACAAAAAGTGTTGATATAAATATTTTTACATATATGAGAATATTATCAGTAGTCTCCTTGGGGTAAAAACCTAATAATATAATCTCTGGGTCAAAGGGTATGGATATTTTTGGAAGAAAAAAAATGAGCATTTAATATCTATATGTCAACTATGTTCCAGGTACTATTAAATACTTTATAAATATATCATTTGATGCTCATTTGATGCTCCCAACAACACTAGGAGATTGGTGCTATAATTTTCACCTCCTTCCCCCCCCTCCTTTATAGGTGAGGAAACTGAGAATTACTTGCTCAAGGTCACACAGCTTAGTAATTGTATAAAGCCATATTTGAGTTCAAATACCTCACAACAGATCTAGTACTTTATCCACTGTGCCATCTAACTGCCTTTTAATTTTTACTCTATTTCCAAATTGCTTTGCAACTCTACCAACAATGCATTGGTATAACCTTCTTCCCACAGTATTGACTATATGTTTCTTTTATCATCTTTATCAGTTTGTAAAGTATGAGGTTAAACCTCAGGCTTATTTTCATTTGGATCATTCTTTTTATTATTTTGAACATTTTAATATGATTATGATAAGGTTCGAATCCCCTCAATTCCTGGAAGTGATTAAGTTTGGCTCCCTTCAATTCCCTGTCAGGAAGCCGATTGATGAAGTTCAGCACCGGGCAAGGAATTGTGGGAACCCCTTCTGGTGGCGCAGGTCCTTTTTTTTTTTTTCTGAGGCAATTGGGGTTAAGTGACTTGCCCAGGGTCACACAGCTAGGAAGTGTTAAGTGTCTAAGGTCACATTTGAACTCCGGTCCTCCTGACTTCAGGGCTGATGCTCTATCCACTGCGCCACCTAGCTGCCCTTTGCGCAGGTCTTCTTAAATGAATTTACGAACCCAAAAAGTTAAACTAGCAAAAGAAGTTATTGGCATTGGGAAGTCAACCTTTGCTAGAAAGACTATATTCCTTGGTGGCAAGGTCCCGATAAAGGGGTTTATAAAATTTTTAGCAGAAAAATCCTACTCTAGCAGAGAAAGTGAATAAGGTCTTGTTTGGGAAATAGGAGAGAGAGATAAAGAGGGAGTAATGCTGAAAGAGAATGTCTTTCAGTAGGCAGAGTCCCTTGAGGGAGCTATGCCAAGGGAGATCCCTTGGCCTGGTATGATTCCTGCTTTGAGATCTTTACTGCCAATGATTGAGCTCAACTGCCCCCTTTTATGGCTAGAAGCTGAGGGCAGCTCTTGGTGAGGGCTGGGAGCATTTTTAGCTGGAATCAGAATAGAAAATCTTGGAATTGAAAGAAATCTCCAGCTAGGGCTAAGTAGGAGTGGTCCTGGATTCAACTAGTTCCACTCAGATAACTGTGTGAAACTACTTTATCTTGATTTCCTGGGGGCGGGTCTCTCAGAGAAGAGGTTAGCATTCTAGAGAGCAGGAAAGAGAAAGAGTTTGGGGGCTCCTTTTGTCAAATATTAATAGTTTGCAATTCTTTGAGATTTGTTTATTTATATCCTTTGTTAGCTTATCTATTGGAGAATGGCTTTTCTTCATTTATATGTATATATATTCATTTATATGTATATATGTAAACATATATATATATACATATATATACATATATATACATATATATGTATATATGTAAACACATCTATTTCTATACACACACATAAGCATTTTTTTCATATTCATCATGCTGCACAAGATAAATCAAAGGGGGAAAAAAAAAGAGAAGAAAAACAAACAAACACCTCAACAAAGATAAAAATACTATGGTTTGATCCACATTCAGCCTCTATAGTTCTCTCTCTGGATGTGGATGGCATTTTCTATCCCTGCAACAATATGGGATTCTACCGAGAAGGAATACCAAAGCCACCTCAACCCTTCATGCACAATAAATTTTCTGTCATATTGCAGAAATGCCCTTGTTGAGCAAGAAGCATTGAATTGTGACCCTGGGAATGAGTGAGCTAAAGGGTCACAGCTAGTGGCTATATGAATGGGGATGCCTGAATATGGCCTCTCACCTGTGAGCAAGCTGCTGAATTGCTGGATTGGTTCTTCTCCCATTGGTAGATGTCATGCTTCCGCAATGCCCTCGTGCTGCTTCTCTGAATGGTGACTGGGGATTGCCTACTGTCCACGGGCTGATCACTCTTGCAAAAATGTATATTTTTATATATACATTTGTATATATATATATATATATATATATATACAGGGCTGTACGGCATAATAAACTGGAGCCCTTTTCACACCTTATGAATCTCCTACCTCATTCATCTCCTTTCTGAGATCAAAGGGCTCATATGCCACGAGCTCTTAAAAGCCAGCCACAACATATACCAAATATATTGAAATTGTCTTTAATCACCCATTGTTAAAAAGAGCCAACTCCATTACAGTTGATCCTCACATAATCTTGTTGATGCTATAGATAGTATTTTCTAATTTATCCATTCCCCAATTGAGGGGCATCCACTCACTTTCCAGTTCCTTGCCACTACAGAAGTTTTGCCTGTTACAAACATTTTTGTACATGTGTGTCCTTTTCCCTCTTTTATGATCTCTTTGGGATACAGGCCCAGTAGAGTCACTGCTATGTCAAAAAGTAGACACAGTTTTATAGCCGTCAGGACAGTTTTAAATTGCTCTCCAGAATGGTTGGATCAGTTCACAACTCCACCAACAATGTATTGATGTCCCATTTTCCCATATCCCCTCCAACATTTATCGTTATTTTTTCCTGTCATCTTAGCCAATCTGAAAAGTGTGAGATAGTATCTCAGAGTTGTCTTAATTTTCATTTCTCTAATCAATAGTGATTTAGTAATTTTTTTCATCTGGCTATAGATAGCTTTAATTTCTTCATCTGAAAATTACTTATTCATATTCTTTGAAATGGTCTCATTTTCTAAAGCCACTTCTTACTTCTTGCTGGGAATGGGTATAGAGCTGAGTCCATCCTACCGGGTTCCATTTTGGATTGGGTGGTGAGCTTAAGGGGCCAGGAGCTGGTTAAAGCAGCTATCAAAATAGTCAAGATTGACCAAAGTGTACAAAAAATAAATCTTAAGAAGGGTTTAGGGACAATATCATTGGAATGTATGAGATTGGATTGACCAAAGCCTACAAAAAATCTAACAAGCAGGGGTTAGGGACAATATCATTAGATATTTGGTAGAGAAAATAACTGGTTGAGAAGTCTCCAGTTGGAGATATTCTTCTTGATAGGGCTTTTGAAATATTTAGGGTAGATTCATGTTATAGCCTTTAGTTTGGCTAAAGAGTTATTTCCTATTTGTGGGAGCCCATGAATTGGGACAGTGAGAGTGAGAGAGGAGCACTTAAAAGTAAAGCCCTAATCTTTGGTGTGTAAACTAAAGGGCAATCAAGAAGTGTGGGAGAAAGCAGATGATCTGGAGAGAGTTATGATCTATTTTCACTACCTTCCCTAAAGATAAAGAATACCAGGTAGACTGAACTCTGTAAAAAGCTAGTTGGGCATAATCCCTTAAAATAGAGACTACATTTTGTGCAAGGGGAGATCTTCAATCAGTTGATAAGGAAACCCAGAAGTAATTACTAATAAAAGGAGAGAGGATGGGATGGGGTCTCCAGAGATCTCAGTTTTCCGAGAGCTCTACCTGCATCAAAGGTGCATCGAACAGAAGGCCTACTTGAGAACAAAATGTCCACTTAAGGCTGAGAAAATGATTACATTTGGGGTGCCAAGCAAAGAGAGTAACCAAAATCCCAGTGAAGAATATTGCTTTGGGAAATTGAAGTTATATTTAATTCAGAAGCAGATTTCAGAAAAGGGGATTCCTCTAGGCTAACAGAAGCATTCACAAACCCTTCTTTAACCATCTTAGTTTGTTCAGCAGCTGTGAAGCTTGATTAACAATTACGTGTCAAAAGCAGAACGTTTGATATAGAAAGACCAATCCACAAAGGAAGGAGTAACACAAGTGGGGTTGCAAAGAGAAAAGTTTTTGCAAAACATTGCATTTTGTTGGAGATGCTGAATGTGAGTAACATATCCAGAAATCCTAGACTATTTCTCCCAGTTTGTGAGGCTCTTTTTGTAGGTTGATGTAGTTAAGTCACCCATAGTGTGAAAAGATTATATCCCTTTATTTTACAAGGGTCTGTTATTAGATGGAATATCATTGGGAGGGGGGTAAGGATGCCAATCATCAGCTTGGTTTGTGCATATCAAATAAATTGTTTTTAAGAAACACAATATAAGCAGATGTTATTCCCACATTAACAAAAAACTTAAATAAAATTGACTTTTATATCAATGTAACACAAAATAGCCCATGAATTATATCTTCTAAGAAAACTGAGTGCATTAAAATTTTCTAAGTCACATTGAAAGTGTTTAAGGTTTCTCATTATTAATTATTATTATCAATAATCATTATAATAGCTGGATCTCACAAGTAGTTGTACCAATAGCTAAATGTTCTTAAATTTTGAAAGATTTAAAGACTTCATTTCATATAAGTATATATTTATTTCTAATAAGTTATATTTAAATATATCCAGGAACAGGCAGATGACTAGGCCAAATATTCATTTACCCAATGATTTACCCATTTCAGATGGAAAATAGTAATTTGATTAATGACTACACATTTTCAGATAGAAAACAGCAAGATCTTACATACTTGCATTGTGCTCATGGCTCTTGCACTGATCACTTACTCTGAATATAAATATTTTTTTATAAGCAGGGACATAAATAATTATAATAACAGGACAAAATAAGTATCCTTAGCTCTGTTTGACTTCAGGTATGAGTCATAAATGATAACCAAACATGCACTAACAATCTCACCAATTCAGGAATGATTAGGTGGGAAACATTACTATCCAAAAGAACACAATTGGGAAACTTGAGCCACAAGGATCCCACCTTAAGGAGACCTCAAAGTTTTATTGCCAATCTCTTTGCCCAGATGCAAGCCTCTGCACATTGATCATATCCTCATATTTCTCTGGAATGGCGGGTTTCTGACTTAATAGTTTATTGTACACATCTGCATTCAAACTCAAAAAGAAATATCAGTTATAGTTATGGGCCCAAGAAATTTGCTCAGATAGCCATGTCTCATATCAGAGGTTTCAGATAGGTTCATATCTAAAGCAAAACAGGCTTGCATATTCTGAGCAAGCAATACTCATTGTTTAGGAACTGAATCTAAACTATCTCAGGACTGATATTAGTGATGAGATATGATGGGGGCAGGCACTCCCATGCCATGCTTTCTTTTCATGTGCATGGCAGAGAGGAAAATGAACTTGCAGAGAGGAGAAAAAGATAATTTGCAATATGATCACAGCAAGAATTGGTGATATTGATCTCATATTATTGTTCATAGGGTGAAGGGCTTGTAGGGCATAGCCAAAATCATGTGTAGAAAAAGTAGAGGTTTTGTTAAAATTATTCAGCATAGATATATTGCCTATAAAGTGATTTCCAGTTTACAAAGTAATTCCAATTACTTATAAAGATAATTTTTAACATTTATTTTTTTTTTAAAATTGAGATACAAATATTCCCCCTCCCTCTCTAAAATAGTAAGTAATTTAATGTAGCTTATATGTCTATAATCATGTAAAATATATTTCCATATTAGTCATGTTGTGAAAGAAGAAACAGATCAAAAGGAAAAGAAAACATGAAAAATAAGCGAAAATAGTATGTGGGGGAGCAGCTAGGTGGTGCAGAATAGAGCACCAGCCTTGAAGTCAGGCGGACCTAAGTTCAAATCTGGTCTCATACACTTATACACTCATACACTTCTTACTTGTGTGACCCTGGGCAAGTCACTTAACTCCAATTGCCTCAGCACACACACACACACACACACACACACACACACACACACACACACACAAAAGAAAGAAAGAAAAAAAAATAGTATGCTTTATTTTTTATTCAGACTCCATTAATTGTTTGGATGTGGATAGTTTTTTCCATCATAAGTCCTTTATAATTGTCTTGGATCATTGTATTATTGAGAAGAGCTAAGTCATTCATCATTGTACCATTATTATTATGTATACAGTGTTCTTCTAGTTCTGTTCATTTCACTTTGCATTAGTTCATGTCATTCTTTTCGGGTTTTCCTCATCATTTCTTATAGCACTTTGCATTAGTTCATGATATTCTTTTCGGGTTTTCCTCATCATTTCTTATAGCACAATAGTATTGAACTCAACTTGTCCAGCAAAAAATTAATCCTCCAAACATATTACTTTTCCAAAAATTACTGTTACTAAAGAGGATACCACCATCCTTGCAATCATCCAGGTTCTTAACATGGTCATTACTGATTTCTTCTTCTCACTCACTCTATATATTCCGTCATTTAGTAAGTCTTATCATTTCTATTTTCCACATCTCTTCCATGTGCCTCTTTTCTAGCTCAGCTACCACCTTTATTCAGTCCCTTTTCATCTCTCCTATTGTCTGTTGTAATAATCTCCTATTTATTTATTCTCTTTGCTTGCAGTTTCTTCTACTCAACTGCCAAAATGATTTATCTAAAGTGCTGACTATATCATACTCTCCCTTCACTGCCCTCAGTTTCTTAGTACCTCTAGGATCAGGAAATCTTTTTGCATTAAAACTCTTGGCCTATACACTTTATGGTACTGGCCTCTTCTTCCTTAAATAAAACACTCCATCTCCTATCTTCTTTTTCTTTAAAAAAAAACAAAAATCAGTTTTATTTTCAGTTTTGATTTATCTCTGCTCCAATTCCCCTCTCCCGTTTATTGAGAAGACAAGAAAAACAAAACCCATTATAAATACGTATAGGCATGCAAAACAAATTCCCGTATTAGCTGTGTCCAAAAAAATTAAGAAAAAAAATGAAAGGAAATATTCCATTTGTAAGAGAATAGCATGATTCGTTATGAATCCTTTGGAACTGTGGTTGGTCATTGTGTTGATCAGAGTTGATAAGTTATTTTTCAGAGATGATTACCTTTCAAAGTTTATCTTTTCACGTGCTGTTACTGTAAAATTGTTCTTCTGATTCTGCTCACTACACTTTGTATTAGTTTATCTAAGTTCTGCTAGGTTTTTCTGAAACATCTCCGTCATTTTTTTAGAATAATCTAATTTCATCACATTCATATATCATAACTTGTTTATCCATTCCCCAATTAATTGGTATTTCCTCAGCTTCCAATTCTTTGCTGCAAAAAAAGTTGCTATAAATATTTTTGCACATATGGATACATTTCCTCTTCTCTCTTTCTCATTCCTTTAATTTCTTTTTTCTTGACTTAATTAGCTTTTTAAAGCATGAAATTGAATGATAATCATGATAGTGGATATTTTTATTCTTTCTTTACCATGTCTTACCCCCATTACAGATAATACTTGTTCTTGGTTTAGAGCAGCAATGGATAGAATGACAGACCTGAAGTCAGGAAGACTCTTCTTGAGCTTAAATTTTGCCTCAGAGACTTACTAGCTGTGTCACTTTGGATTGTGTCTTAACCCTAACTATTCTAATATTTTTGCCAAGAAAACACCAAGTGGGGTCATGAAGAGTCAAACACACTGAATAACTTACCATTTTTATTTATACCTATGTTCATGTGTGTGTGCACACATGCAAGTGCTTAATAGGAATGGATGTTGAATTTTGTGTATATTGAAATAATTGTTATTTTTGTTGGTTTTGTTATTAATATGGTCAATTATGCTTATACTCTTCCTAATACTGACCCAGCTTTTCATTCCTGTATATATCCATTCTGGCCATAGTATATGCATGGGGGTAGCAGCTTAATGGCATAGTGTGTAGAGCATTGGCCTTGGAGTTGGGAGGTAGCTGAGTTCACCATTTAATAACTTAACTTAATACACAACACAGTGTGACCTTGGGTTAGTCATTAACCCCAATTGCCTTGCATAAAAAACAAAGCAACACAACCCCTTTCCCCCCAAACATAGTATAAGCATGATCTTTGTGATGTATTGCTTCAGGTGCTTTGTAAATTTGTCTTGTTTAATTTTTTTTCATCGGTATTCATTTCAGAAATTGGTTTATAGTTTTTTTTTTGTGTTTTGACTCTGGTTTAAGTATCAAGGCCATATTTATGTCACAGAAGGAATTTTATAAGATTCTTTATTTACCTAATTTTTTAGATTGTCTCATTTTTGTTGTTATCTTTTTAAAAATTTAGGTTATATATGCACTATCATTTTAAAAAAAAAAAAACTTATTTCCCTGTAAGTCGTGTTGGGAGAGAAAATCACAACAAAAGGGAAAAACAATGAGAAAAAAAAAAGTGAAAATAGTATGCATTGCTTCACATTCAAACTCCTTAGTTTTTTTTCTGGATGTGAAAAGCTCTTTCCATCCAGAAAATTCCAAGTTTATTGGAATTAGAGTCAGTGGGATTGCTGAATTGCTGAGAAGAACCAAGACTTTCATAGTTAATCATTGCATAAACTTGTTGCTGTATACAATGTTTTCCTACTTTTGCTCACTTTACAGCATCATATAAGTCTTTACATTTACAAACTTTTCTAAAATCAGTCCATTCATCATTTTTTATAGAACAATAATATTACATTACTTTCATATACCATAATTTATTCGGACATTCCTCAACTAATAGGCATCCACTCATTTTCCAATTCCAATTGTGCCACCACAAACTACTTTACTACTTTACTTTACATTACTACAAATGTTTTTATACATGTGTATCCTTTCCCTCTTTTATGATTTCTTTGGGATATAGACTCAGTAGTGGCACTTCTGGATCAAAGGATATGCAGTTTCATATCCCTTTGGACAAATTGTTTGGACAAAATGTTCTCTAAAATTCAACTCTAAAATTCTATGATTCTTTTTAAAAAATAAATTGTCATTAATGTCTTTTTAGTCACCATGATTTTTTCCAGTTAGATGTCTGCCCACCCTCCTCCCAGTGAGTCATTCCAAAAAAACAAATAGTACTTTTTTTAAAAAAAGAAAAAGAAGTAAAACATAACTGATCAATAAATTGTAAAGTCTGAGAATGGGTATACTGTGCAACATTTTTGGACTTTCCATTTCAACAAAGGGATAGATTGGGAGTGTTTTCTCTTAACTTTTCTTTGGAGCATTTCATGTTCTTTATAATTTTTCAACATTGACTTTTTATTTATTTTTATATGGTGATTCATTCTTTTTGCATTGTTGGAATCTATGTATTATTATTTTTTTTAGCTCTGGTTGCTTCACTTTGCATCAGTTCAGGAATATTTATTCATGCTTTCCTGTATCTATCCCATTCATCATGATTTAGAGTTTATATCTACCTTGCCCTAAATACTATGTTCTTTCTTATTGTTCTTCCCTAGAAAAGTTGCCAGACTGCCAGCATTTCCACTTCAGAAGGAGCCTGCCAAGCCCGTGAACAGGTTGATGCAGAGGTACAAACTGATCCACCTTTTCCTGTGGCCCTACGATATGCATCCCAGCAAGATATCCCTGGGTTGGCCTCCTTCCTCCGTCGGGTAGAAAACCTTATCATCCGGGAGCTGGATAAGAACTGGCAGAGCCATGCATTTGATGGCTTCGAGGTGAACTGGACAGAGCAGCAGCAAACGGTATGGAAGGGTAAGGAAAATGGGATTCCCCATGTCCTCTGACAACTCCAGTGCCTCTTGTCTTTTTTATTTTCTACTTTCAGGTCTTCCCATTAAAATTTCTGCAAGCCTCTAGAACTCAAAATTGTTGTTTCATGAAAATCATTATCTGTTCCTGTAGAATTCTGAGAACCTGAGACTCAGGAAAATTTGAATGGTTTTTTTTCCCTCCTCAGTCTTGATCAATGAAGTGGGCTTTCTATTCATTCTTTGTGTCTCTAACTTGCCTTCCCAGGGTGACTGAGGAAAAGAAATCAGTTTAATAATAACATTTGATCACAAAGATAAAAACATTCATTGAAATAATTTGAAAAGACTACCATGATTACTTTAGTAATTTTTCACCTCTTTGGGTCTTGTAGGATAACTCTTCTTTCTGGATAGCAAGTTTTCTGGCTAGCCTTAAGCAACAAAATTTAATTTATTTTTACCATTTGGGTAGAAAATTTTCTAAAATATGTCACACATTTCCGTGCTTACTTACACAGAAAATATCACACAAAATGTTACCTCTTTTTAAAAAAATGTCTTTGTTGATGCTCTGCTTTTTAATTAAGTTTTATTGAAGATTTCAGTCATCTTTGAACATGACAACACTGATGTATAGTGATTCTTAGTAGGATTTTCCCTTGGCTTATTACAGAGCCAAGTCTCTTCTCTTTTTGACCTAGATTTTCCTTTTTCTACTTGTACATAATTTTAAAATCAGCTTGGATTTTTAATTTATACATTATATTCTTCTGCTTATGAAATTTAAACTTTGTTGTCATTTAAAAATAGTGATTATTGGGGAGCTAGTGGCACAATGGCTAGAGCACCAGCCCTGAAATCAGGAGGACCTGTGTTCAAATCTGGTCTCAGACATTTACCACTTCCTAGCTATGTGACCCTGAGCAAGTCATTTCACCCCAATTGCCTCAGCAAAAAAAAAAAAAAAAAAAAATTTAGTTTCATTGATTGTAGTATAAGTTTGTAGTGAGGTTTTTAGGCTAGAGTTATAAATTATAGATTTTAGAATTTGTACATTTAATGGACAGAATTAAATATATAAGTTTCTGAAAATTTTGGATATCTCCTTTAGATACTTTTAACTTTCATTGTTAAGCAATTTGGAGAATCCTTTTATTGTAAGTAAAAGGGTTAATATGACTAGACAATGTTTGATGAAGTCTGCTAGTATGGCAAAGGAGAAAACAGCCCACCAACACATTAATGAGAAATATATCTTTGAGTTGAGAGCCAAAAAAAAAAAAAAAAAAAAAAAAATCAGAACACAGAAGTTCTTGTTATAAATATATCTATATCTTAAAATGCAGTTATGTGGATTGTCAAGTCTTTGTGGCTAGTATTGATTTTCATAGTCATTTTAAGAACTTCCAAAAGAAGCTACTAACAGGTACTACCATGTCTTTACTCTAGAATCTCTTCTGTGTACTTGTCTATAGTATTTCCATGCAAAAAAAAATTTTAATTTTTAAAATTTAAATTTAAATCCAATTCTTGCTATGCTTAGACTTTCATCTAAGGTGTTACTAACATGATTAAGAACAATCTTTTGAGGAGAGCACCTTCCTATCTAGTAGCATAACATAACATTGATAAATTCAGGGACATATAAATAGTGTTATAAGATTAAGGACCCAATCTTTGAGTGTTTAAAAGAAATTATTGTAAAGACACTATAGTCTTTGTCCTTCTTGTATATGTAGAGAACCTGTTTCTTGAATTAAGAAATTTTGTCCTGAGACTTGAAATACAGTCATTTTGAAAGTTTTCTTAGCTTCTCCCAGGTTGGAAGTCCACAACTTTGTAGGGGTGTGAAAGCCCTTGAAGTCAAATGAATTTTGGATGTGGGATCTGATAATCTAATCCTAGTTCAATTCTTGTTGTGTGCATTCAGATATCTGTACATTGTTTAATCAGTTTTGAATCTATAAGATTTTCGTTTTTTGGAAAACATCCTGGCCTTGTTTATAATGAACTGCTTTTCTCTGATGATGTGTTCTATCTGTCCCAACGTTGAATGCCTTTTCTTTGCAAAGCTGAAAATCTTGTGGTACAGATGAGAATTTCTTTGACATGTCGCTGTTGTCATCTCTGAATCCATTCTGTATTCTTTCCAGTATTCCCTAAATAAGATAATCCTCAGGATTGTGTCCGTCATCTCTCTCCTCTCCCCCAAATACACACACACACTCTGCCAGGGGTGAGAAGAGGGAGCATCATGATCTTAATGGAGCTAAGGGGGAAAGACCAGGATCTGGTGTGATGCTCTATTTTTTTTTTTAAACTTTGTTTTGGTTTGTTTCCTTTTTTTCTGGTTATATATATATACATTATTTTTTAAAAATACACATTACTTTATGAATCATGTTGGAAGGGAAAAAACGGAACAAAAGGGAAAAACCATAAGAGAAAAAAAACATAAGGAAAAAAAGTGAACATGGCTTGTATTATTTTACATTCATTCTCCATAGATCTCTCTCTGAATGCAGGTAGTGTTTTATGTCCAAAGTTTATTGGGATTGCCTTGGATCACTGAACTGCCAAGAAAAAACAAGTCTTTCATAGTTGATCATCACACAATCTTGCTGTTAACTATGTACAATGTATTTCTTGCTCTACTTGTTTCCCTCAGCATGTTTGTATAAATCTTTCCAGGACTTTGTAAAATCAGCTTGTTCATCATTTTTAAAAGAACAGTAATATTGCATTCAGCCATTCTCTGATAGATGGGCATTTACTCATTTTCCAGTTCTTTGCCACCACAAAAAGAGCTGCTACAAACATTTTTGCACATGTGGATTCTTTTGCCTCCTTTATGATTTCCTTGGGATATAGACCCAATCAAAGATTTTGCACAGTTTGATAGCCCGTTGGGCATTGTTCCAAATTGTTCTCCAGAATGGTTGGATCAGTTCACAGCTCCACCAACAATGTATTAGTGCCCCAGTTTTCCCACATCCCTTCCAATATTTATCTTCATCTTTTTCTGTCATCTTAGCTAAACTGAGAGGTATGAGGTGGTACCTCAGAGTTGTTTTAATTTGAATTTCTGTCATCAGTAGTGATTTAGAACATTTTTTCATGTGACTAGAAATAGCTTTACTTTCATCATCTAAGAATTGTTTGTTCAGATCCTTTGACCATTTATTAATTGGGTAATGACTTGTATTCTTATAAATTTGACACAGTTCTTTATATATTTTAGAAATGAGACTTTAGTGATATAATAGATTTTACATTGATTTTATTCCCAAAGACTTTCTTTTCCTCCCAAAAGAACCCTCTTTTTTTTTTTTTTTTCAATCTACAAACATTTATTAAAGATTTACTATTCCCCAGGCATTGTGCTTGATGGTCAATATAGCAAAAGACTCCTTGACCTTGATAAACCTAACAACATCAGCACACAGTTGAATATACAAAGAAAAACAAAAAGAATCTTCATGAAAGAGCATTATGAAGCATTGAACTTCAGTTTGATTAAATATCTATCTATCTCTCTCTATATAAGCTATAATCTACTCACTTGATTCTGTTTTCATTTATATCAAGAATGCCACAATTGATATGATTCAGCTATTCCAGCACCAAGCCCAATCATTGGTCACTGGTTAAAGAAAAGTTTAAGAATGGTCTATAGATTTTGTGATTTTTAATGTCCTTGGTCATCGTTTCCCCTACTCTGTCATTAAAAATGAATAAGCAAATGAGGACAACATAGGACCAGTTTTTTTTTTTTTTACATTTACATTTTTTTTGTTTTGTTTTTGTTTATTCATGAGTTGAATTGGCTTTAAAAACTTTGTCACAAGTGGATAGTCTTCTGGCGATGTTGAAGAACCCTTTCTTATAAGCAATAAATACAGTTTAGTGAAACAAATCAACATATTGTCCATGTTTGAAATTATATGCCAGCCTGGGGATGGACTTTCCTTTCAGTCTTTTGTAGTTCTCATTGATCAGTGTATTGATAGAACGTCCTCGAGGCTTTCACTGTTATTTTTCTTTACATTATTGTGGTCAGTATGTAAATGGTTCTCTTAGCTCTGCTTATTTTGTACAAGTCCCCTGAGTCTCAGTGAATTCTTTAGAAATAATACCTTTTTTTATATAATAGTTTTTATTTACCAGATATATGCATGGGTAATTTTACAACATTGACAATTACCAAAACTTTTGTTCTAATTTTTCCCTCCTTCCCTTCCCAGATGGCAGGTTGACCAATACATAGTAAATATGTTAAAGTATAAGTTAAGTACAATATATGTATACATGTCCAAACAGTTGTTTTGCTGTACAAAAAGAATCAGACTTTGAAATAGTACAATTAGCCTGTGAAGGAAATCAAAAATACAGGCAGACAAAAATAGAGGGATTGGGAATTCTATGTAGTGGTTCATAGTCATCTCCCAGAGTTCTTTCTCTGGGTATAGTTGATGCAGTTCATTACTGCTCCATTGGAATTGATCTCATTGTTGAAGAGGGCCACGTCCATCAGAATTGATCATTATATCGTATTATTGTTGAAGTATACAATGATCTCGTGGTCCTGCTCATTTCACTCAGCATCAGTTCACGTAAGTCTCTCCAGGCCTTTCTGAAATCATCCTGTTGGTCATTTCTTACAGATCAGTAATATTCCATATCACAATTCATTCAGCCATTCTGAGAAATGATACCTTCTTAAAGATTTGTGGTCATGATTGTGGACTTCTATTATTGGACCATACCATATTACTGTTGAAGTATACAGGGATGTTTATCCATAAGCTAAATGATGCTAGATCACTGTGCTTTTTGAGTTTTATATTTGCTTTTTAAAAATTACATTTTCCCCCATGGATTCGTTTAATCCTATTGTTGGGCATTTGTGATTCTTCTAGATTTGTAAAGAATATCTTCCAGTATAGATCCCTTCCCTTTACTGATCTTTCTTCCCAAAAACCTCTACCCCCACATACTTTAGGTTTTTTTCCTTGGGATTTTTTCATTAAGGAAGAATTACTGTGTGTGTTTGTGTGTGTATGTGTACATGTAAATATCAGAAGACCCTTGATTTATTTTTGGTTTTGATTTGTCTCTTACAAATTCCCAAATTTAATTTTTTTCAATTTACATTATTTTCCTCTGCTCACTTCTTCCTCTTTTCAAAAGAAAAGAAAAAGGAAACCCTTATGACAAATATGTATTGTCAAACAAAACAAATTCCCATATGCAGAAATGTATATCTCACTCTGAATTAAAAGTTCATCACTTTTCTTTGGTTTCTAGAAGCATGATTCATTGCATTGATCAGAATTTTAGTCTTTCAAAGTGGTTTTTCTTTTTTTCCCCCTACTGAGGAAATTGGGGTTAAGTGACTTGCCCAGGGTAACACAGCTAGGACGAGTTAAGTGTCTGAGGTCAGATTTGAACTCAGGTCCTCCTGACTTCAGGGCTGGTGCTCTATCCACTGTGCTATCTAGCTGCCCATGTTTTTTTTTTTTTTTTTTTTTTTTTTTGATTGTTTCCTTAAGGTCTTGTCATTCCTTGTCATTTCTGAGACTGTCCCCCCTGCCCCTGGTACAAGCCCTCTTTATCTTGCTCCTGGATCATTGCAATAGGCTGCTGGTTGTTCTCCCTGCTTCCCTCTCCTCGCTACAGGCCATCCTCCCTCAGTTATGAAAGTTGTCTTCCTCAAGCAGAATCTGATTCCTACTCATTGAACTCTAGTGGCTCCCCATTACCTCCAGGATCAAATATAAATTTCCCTGTTGACTTTTAAAGCCCTTCACAACTGGCTCCTTCCTATTTTTCTCCTTTTCTTTACGCTTTCCTGCCTTCTTTAGCCTCCTTACTTTTCTTCACACATGGCACTCCATGACCCTCTGCCTTGTTCCTGGCCAACCCATTTTACTTAGCTTTAATTACTGATTCTCTTGGAGAATGCTCTTGCCCAGAGAGTTCTCCCTGTTGCTTTTCTGACTTCATCCAAATCTCAGTTTAAGCTCTGTGTTCTATGAGAGGCCCTTCCAGTTCCCCATTAATGTCGGTGGCTTTAGCCTAATCTGTCTTTTCCTCTGTGTTGTCTCCCCAGTAGATGTGAGCTCCACGGAGTCAGGACTGATTTTTTCCTCTCTTTGTATCCCCAGTACTTAGCTCAATGCCTGGCACAGAGCAAGTACTTAGTAAATGTTGTAGTTGTTCCCTAAGGTGGAGTTATTTTTTGTTTTTTCACAAATTTTCTGTGATTTGCCTCATTGTCAGGGTACTGCTGATCGTTCATAGAATTGTAAAAATGGCTGAGATTTCAGTAGTCATTTAGTTCCACTTGTAGGTAGGTAAGATTTCTTTGTAATTCCGGTGTAGCATTTTGTGCTCCACCAGCTCCCTTTCCTGCTTCTCATTTGCTTCCTTTAACCTACCTAAATCTAGGGATAAGGATAGGGACTAAATCGGGGATTTTATTGATCTGGGTAATCTGTGGATAAAGATTTTCTTATCCCAGTGCAGATTGGCACCATTTGACTTAAGGTCCCAAGAGCTTAAGTGATTTGCTAGAGGTGAGACTTGAATCCAGATCTCTGTGTCTTGCAACCACCAGTCCTCTGTCCACTTAGTGTACAGCCTCTCTGCTGAATAGATCTTTAAGCTGTTTAGAATGGTGCATAAAATAGGAGACAGGGGAGGATGATGGGCTTCTGGTGAGGAAAAGCAAGGTGCATTAGAGTACTAACTTCATGATCTGGCTGTTCAGAAGACTCTAAGGCTTCTTTCATAGCACTTTGCTTTGTTCCACATAGAAGGTGAATTAACTATATTTAACTCTGTTTCTCCCAAGTGCAGGGCAGAAATAGGAGGGAAACTTTTGGAGCAGAGTTGAAGATGTCTGTATTTCTTTGCAAGGCTTGTAAGCTTCCTCAGCCCAGAAGGAGTTTCTCTTCCCTTCTGGCATGGAGATGCCTCATCTCGCAGGCTAAGGAGTGTATGGCTTCTTTGTTTGGCAGGTGACCTGCCAGCACACTTTGTGCTACCCCCTGGCCCAGGCTCAGAAGCTGCAGGTGACCAGCGTCTCCTGGAATGCCACTGGCTCTGTGGTGGCCTGCTCCTACGGTCGGTGAGTATCTGTGCAAGGGCCATTAGGAGCTTCAGCTAGTTTGGGGCTGGAGCAGAGATTAGTCCCAGCTCTGCCATTGATCTGCTTTTTGATCTTGGATAAATTATTCTGGACTCTGGATTTTATGTTTTTATTTTCATTGAGCAAAAATTTTATTTTCTACCCTCATCACCAACAAAAGAAAATAAAAAACTAATGCGCACAATTCAGCAAACCAGATTCCCAAATTGGCTACATCCAAAAACGTGCATTTCATTCTGTACCCTGAGCCCATCACCTACCATCAGCTCCCAGGTGGGGAACATTGCCATCAGCACTCTGGAATCACGGCGGGGAGCCAGGCAAAACTCAGAGACCACTTAGTTAGGTAGTCAGGAAGGGCTGGGAGGCCCACCCCTGACCAGCCACAGAAATGGTAAGTTTGAGACGTCTGTAGGACATCTGGGGGCAGCTAGGAGGCGCCATAGTGCACAGATGGCCAGGTCTGGAGTCAGTTCAAATCCAGCCTGGGACACTTCCTGGCTGGGGGAGCCTGGCCAAGGCACTTCATCCTGCCTGCCTCAGTGTCCTCTTCTATAAAATGAACTGGAGGAGATGGCGAGCCTCTCCAGTATTGCTGCCCAGAAAGCCCACACGGAGAGTTGGGCATGACTGGAAGTGCAGGCTTTGGATTCATCTGCACAGACCCAGTGATGGAACCCACAAGAGAAGGGCAGAGCATAGTGAGAGAAGGCCCATATGGCCATCAGACTTGTAGAAAAGAGACCCAGAAAAAACGGCATCAGGAGAATTGTGGGGAGAATGTTGGGGATAGGGGCTGGTGGGGACTATTAGAAGTGACAGAGAGGTTGAATGAAATGAGGGCTGAACAAAACCACTGAGATTAGTAGTTAAAAGATTGTTGATAACTCTGGTGAGAGCGCATCCCCTGGTGGGATCAGAGACCAGATTTCAGTGAATGCCTCTAATTGTTTAAACATTCTTCCTTCTCTTGTACTAAATCCAGTGAGTCAGTTCCCCTCCTCAGGGGCCAAGCACAGTAAGTCTTTTCCACTTGACAAACCTCCAGATACTTGAATGTGCCCATCCTATCTTTTCTAATCATCTCTTTTTCAGGCTAAACATTTCTTCGTTCCCTTCCTTAATCCTTATATGGCACAGTTCTGAGTTTCCTCAGCATTCTGTTCAATCTTCTTTGAACTTGTTTTGGCAGGTCTTTGGTCTTTTTAAAATGTGATTTAGGCCTGAAACAGTCTTCTAGATGGGTTCTGCCCTAAGTGGAGCACAGAAAAATTGTCACCTCCTGCATGGAGGACCATGTTCTTTAATTTCACGTAGCTGATGCATCATCCATGTTAAGCTTAGATATAGTTAGCTATGACCACCAGGATTTTCATTTAACCTGTGGTCTTGCTTGTAATATCTCATCCATTTTGAACTGTTAGAGATGATTTTTTTGCACTCAATTACAAGACACAGAGTATTTATCCTTTTGATTACATTCACTTCATCATCCTAGGTTGCCAGCTACTATATTGGCCATCTTTATTATAGATGCCATCTATATCTTCATTTAAACCACTGATAAAAATGTTGAACAGAATGTGTGATTATCAGCTTGAATCCATTATGATCCTTTTAATTCATCCATTTGCTAGACTAGACCAGGCTAGTTATATAGTGGGGATCCAAGAGAGTGTTGGAGAGGGGATAAGGACAGGGACACTTTTCTGTTTGCCCAGAAAAGGCATCTACCTGGCCCCCAGGACCCAGTTCATTGTTGTTAGATTGTTGCTGTTGCTGTTATTATTATTATACTTATTTCCACTTCATCTTCAGTGGGGTTCATATAGAAAATTGCTATCCTGCTAGTATTCTTTAGTCTTTAGTGCTCTCTTAAACAGGTAATTAAAGTAGCATTCTTGTATTTTTTTGGTTTTGAGTAAAAGTATTGGGATGTTTAGCTCATTTTTTGTGGGCTCATTGAAAGCATCTTTGGCACAACTTCAGAAACAGGCAGATGATATGTACCACATTCTGTTGCAACATAGCATTATTCTCTGCTATGTCTCTATATTTTGAAGGCTATTTATTACATGTAGCTTAGAGATTTTGAACAATGGTTATAGAGAGATCTATTGAAAACATAGTTAATTTTTTTTGAATTAGGGTTATATCTTATCATTATTGTTATTGTAATCCTAAAAATAGAACACATTACATAAAATTATGTAAAATATAATAATAAATGACTGAAATTTATATAGCACTTTATTACGTGCATTATCTCATTTGATCCTCAAAACTAAGATAGATTGATATTCCCATGGGGGGAAAAAAAGGATCAGAGAATTTAAGTGATTTTTCCACAGCTCATAAGTAGCAGAGATAGCCTTTGAACCCATGTTCTGGATTCAAAATTTTAGACATTCTTAGTTTAGGTGAGGCTGTGGTTCCCTTTTCTTTTTTTTTTCTTTTTTTGCTGAGGTAATTGGGGTTAAGTGACTTGCCCAGGGTCCCACAACTAGGAAGTGTTAAGTGTCTGAGACCAGATTTGAACTCTGGTCGTCCTGACTTCAAGGCTGGTGCTCTATCCACTGTACCACCTTGCTGCCTCAAGGCTGTACTTCTCAACTCCTTCCTAGTTGGGTTTTTATTTGTGCAGCCTAACTGAGCTTATGTTTTTGCTACTTGGAGGATTTTTTAAATTAATTTTTTGAGTTAAATCTTCACATTTAGGGCCAATATCTTCATCCTCTCCTAGGGGATCACATATTACAAATAGCATTTTTAAAAGATAAAACAGGAGAAAAAATCAGCATAACAGATCAATACCCTGAAAAAGTCTAAAATCATGTGAGTGGATAATTTCTTTCTTTCTTTCTTTTTTTTTTTTTTTTTTTCTTTTCTCCTGGTTAATGACTCATTTCTGGAAGTTCCAGAAAAGCCCAAAATCACTGGATTTTTTTTTTTTAATTAAAGCTTTTTGTTTATAAAACATAAGCATGAGCAGTTTTTTAACATCGATCCTTGCAAAACTTTCTATTCCAAATTTTTCCTTTCTTCCCTCCACCCTCTCCCTTAGATGGCAGGTAGTCCAATACGTGTTAAATGTGTTAAAATATGTTAAAATCCAATATATGTATACATATTTATATACTTATCTTGCTGCACACACACACACACACACACACACACACACACACACACACACACACACAAATAGAATCTAGAAAGAAAAAAACCTGAGAAGGAAAACAAAATGCAAGCAAACATCAATAGAACGCGTAAAAATGCTGTGTTGTGGTCCACACTCAGTTGCCACAATCCTCTCTCTGGGTGGAGATGACTTTCTTCATCACTGAACAATTGGAACTGGTTTGAATCATCTCATTGTTGAAGAGAGCCACATCCATCAGAATTGATTGTTGCATAATCTATTATTGTATCTTATGTATAAAGATCTCCTGGTTCTGCTCATCTCACTCAGCATCAGTTCATGTAAGTCTCTCCAGGCCTTTCTGAAATCATCCTGCTGGTCATTTCTTACAGAACAATAATATTCCATAACATTCATATACCATAATTTATTCTGCCATTCTCCAGTTGATGGGCATCCACTCACTTCCCAGTTTCTGGCCACTACAAAGAGGGTTGCAAACATTTTGGCACATACGGGTCCCTTTCCCTCCTTTAAGATCTCTTTGGGGTGGGGCAGCTAGGTGGTACAGTGGATAGAGCACCAGCCCTGAAGTCAGGAGGACCTGAGTTCAAATCTGGTCTCAGACACTTAACACTTCCTAGTTGTGTGACTGTGGGCAAGTCACTTAACCCCAGCCTCACAGGGAAAAAAAAAAAAAAAAAAAAAAAAGATCTCTTTGGGGTAAGCCCAGTAAAAACACTTCTGGGTCAAAAGATGTGCACTGTTTGATAAATTTTTGCGCAAAGTTCCAAATTGTTCTCCAGAATGGTTGGATCCATTCTGAGTGCGTAATTTCTAAGGATTGATTTTTTGATTTTAATTAACATAAATAGGGGAGATTAGGGAGACATTTGATTTGATCTGATCAGATTTGGAGCTACCCTTGGTTAATCTGCTGCTGAGAGCCTGAATTTATAACCTAAAGAAAAGTATTCACTTAATTCCTTATCAACTCATGGTCCTCCCAAAGGATTTTGGGGATGTGGACAAGGGATATTGTGTCATTACCCTGGAATCAGAAGCCAGATTAGGTTCTTTGTTCAACCCTTCTTTGCCCTGTTCCTGATTCAGCCCACAAGGGTCAAACTCTCAGTTTGAAGGCACTCTACTTTAAAGGAAGCAAATCAGTAGACTGTATTTGATGGAGTACTGGTTTGGGGATCAGGAAACTTGATTTTTTGCCATGATATTCACTGGTGTGCCTTTGTCATACCAGTCACTGCCTAGCCCTGACTGCTCCATTTCTTCTTCCTGGGCTGTTGTATCTGTCCGTTAGTGTGTGCCTACCTGCTATTTCCTTGGAATAGGGACGTGTTAATGATCCTCAAACTAATGAAAATCAATTAAAAGTCAGAAACACTGCTTGGCTTATTGCAATGGTGTTTGCAATAGAATTTATCTAGCCTTGAGATGTTTAAAGTGAATTTTGTCTCCTAATGTGCTTTGTGCTAGCATAGTGAATTTTTTTTGTTTATTGGGAAGATGTAGTCCTGACCATCCAGTTTTGCTTTTTAAGAAGAGAAAGTTGAGTCTTAAAATTCTGTCCAGGGTATGTGTGTCTGGTGTAAGATAAAAGATCCTTTCGCAAGTCTGTGGAGTTGATATGAAACCTCTAATAAGCAAATGGTAATGATTGGGAGGAAACACCATTTCTTTGCTTCTTTCTCCCCCGCTCAGTTTAGATGATGGTGACTGGAGCACTGAGAAGTCTTTTGTGTGCACCTGGAATCTGGATCGTCGGGGGCTGAATCCCAAGCAACCTTCTGCTGTGGTGGAGGTGCCCAGCTCAGTCATGTGCCTGGCGTTCCATCCCACTCAGCCCTCTCACATTGCAGGTAACCCCTGCACTGTTTTCTCTTTCTATTAACCAGCACCTTGTGCTTTTCCAGTCCACTCCCACTCTCCCAAGTCTTCATCCCTTCCCCCCCAAATGGGCAGACAGAAGGGCCTCTGGGGAAATAAATCTGCAGTTCTTTATGGATAAGCTGCTGTGGGTATAACATCATGCTAGGAGTTGTGGAGGATTTAGCTCAATTCAGTAACTATCAGATGCTGGTGCTCAGGGTGCAAAGACAGGAAACAATAACAACGGGCCTGCCATCAGGGAGCTTATGTACAGATGACAAGATGATTTGGGGAGAAAAAGATTTAACTATTAGAGGGAGAAGTTAGATGGGGCAGTGGATAGAGCACTGACCCTGCAAGACCTGAGTTCAAATCTGGGCTCATATACTTGACATTTACTTGCTGTGTGACTCTGGGCAAGTCACTTAAATCCAACTGCTTTGCTTAAAGAAAAAGCAAATTAACTATTAGAGAGATCAAGAAAGGCTTCCTAATATGTATAGAGGAATTGCACATGTTTAATATATATTGGATCACTTGCTGGCCGGGGGAGGAAGTGGAGGAAGGAAAGAGAAAAAAATTAGAACACAGAGTTTTTAGGGGTGAATGCTAAAAATTATCTATGTATATATTTTTAAAATAAAAAACTTTAATGAAAAAAAAAAAAAAAGAAAGGCTTCCTAGAGATGGCCCCTGAACTAAGCCTTGAAAAATATCATTATAAGAGGCAACGTGAGGAAGGTGTGAGTTCCAGACCTGGGCCTGTCTACTTGGGGGTTGCTGATCGGGGAAGTATGCTGGTATGTGCCTGATGGTAGTGGAGACCCCAGTAGAGAGAAGGCATACTCTTTGTTGGTATGGTTAGGGCAGTGTCCCTGCAGGAGCCAAGAGTGAAGGATCTTTGGGCAATGAAAGGCAGTAGTGGGATGACCCGTGGAAAAGCAGGGCAGTTTTTGTGCGGATCTATGTGTGTTTTAGAATGTGACATGGTTGGGAGGGACTTAGGTGGGGGCAGGAAATGGAGGGGCTTTTAGTGTGGGGTAGCCTGGTCAAAATTTCCTTGCTTTTCTCTCAGGTGGCCTCTATAGCGGGGAGGTGCTAGTCTGGGACATGAGCCGGCCCGAGGACTCCTTGCTCTGGAGAACTGGCATGACGGACGACACTCACACAGATCCTGTCTATCAGGTCAGCCCAGCCCCGCTGTAGGACATTGTACACAATTTATTGTAAATGCCTAGGAGGGCCAGGAGCAGCCCCTGACTGCCTTGTCAGGAAAGAAAGTCCACAGACTCACAGTCAATTCAACAAAATGCAAAAGCCCAACCTCCTAGGAATGAAATCACTCAGAATCAAGTAGATGGTAGCTAATGAATAGGTAGATTGCTCATTGTCATCAAAGCTGCCCCCACCTCCTCCCAGAGGCTCCCTGGTCGCCAGCCTCTGGCCCAGGCTCCCCCACTAGAAATGTCTAGACAGAAGTGGCAGTGAGCCGCCTCTTGTGCTTGCTTCTGGCTGGCATGAGATCCCCAGCACAGTGACCACAAAGCTGCTGCTCTTCACCTGCCCTGGGCTCCAGAGGAGAGTCACTCATCTCATCATAGGGCACTGGGCTGTCGAGGGGCCTGGATTGCCTCTGTTGCCCATTCTGCCTCCCCTGGGGTGTGGCCGAGTAATTAGAGCAGTTGATGGGGAGACCAGTGGCCCATTTTCTTCTGCCGGGTGGGTGAAGTTTTGTGACCTGGTACTGTTGTGCCCAGGGAGGGCCTAGAAAGCACAATCAGGGGACACTGGGTAGAAGTTACAGAAAAGCAGGCTTAGGCTCTCAGGAAACACCTCCTAATGATTCAAGCCTCCCCAACTTACAGCTTAAAGAAGTATTAGGTTTTCCCATGCCACAGAAGTTGGGGATATTTCTGAGATTTCTGCTTGAGGTTTGGGTTAGGCCAGAGGAGTGATTAAGTCCCTTCCAACTTGTGATTTTGTTCTTATGAAGGAAGGGCCATAGATTGCCGGGTGCTGTGTCGTTACACCAGGGTGTCCTCAGGAAGTCCCCGTCCCTGGGCTCTGTCTGCTCTGGAGCCTGCCGGAGCCTCCAGGTTCTGCCCTTCAGCTCCCTAGCTCTCTTCTTTTTTTTGTCAGCACAGATGGGGACCGAAGCTCTGGAAGGGAGGAAAGGGTGTTAAATATATGCTGAGGCAAGGATTCTGCAGGTCTCTGAAGCGGCCTCTTTCCACGGTCTGCCTTTGTCTGGCGTCCTCCACCATTTCCCCTGTACTTTTTCCTTCCCTTGCGGTACCCACAGGTGGCCTGGCTGCCAGAGCCGCGGCACAGCCACCGCTTCCAGCTGCTGAGTGTCTCCACGGATGGGAAGGTGTTGCTGTGGCAGGCGGCTGGCTCGGGACAGCTGCAGCTGACAGAGGGCTTTGCTCTGGTGGTCCAGCAGATCCCCCGAAATACAAAGCTGAAGAAGGTGAGCCGAGCAATTTGCCTGGGGAAGGGGCACAGAACACTCTCCCGGAATCAGCGTGAAGTTTCTCCCATACAGAGGGCCCAGTCAGAGCCGGCAGTGCTGCTGCCCTTCTCTAATTTGCCTTTATCTTCCTGAGGACAACAGAGAGCTGAACACCAGGAACTGGGGAGCCTAATATGGCAAAGGCCTCCCCTGTCCCAGGGAAGTGGCAGGTAGTACTAAGCACAGGAACAGGAAGGCAGAAGCTGAAGAGCCTGAACCTGAGGCTGCCCAGTCTGGCTGGTGATTCCTTGGAGAACAAAACTGCCTGCTGGAGGGCTGCTTCTAGCTCTGGCTTCCAAAGCCACTGCTCAAACATCCTCTAAACTTGGTGGTCAAAGCCCCAGGTTCTGGTCCTCAGGATACACTGTGTAAACTTGACCAGACAAAAAAAGGGCTGGTTTCTGTGATCTCTGGTGTCCCTCTACCTTGGAAATGTTTCCCAGTTTCATGTGGGGGGTTATGGGTTGTGCTTGTTACTGCTGGCCACAGCAATCTGGTTCTGACACTCTTGCTGATGTCTTTCTGTAGCCTACCCGAGGTGAGACAGAGGTAGGGGTCACAGCCCTAGCCTTCTCCAGCTTTGACCCCAGCTTGTTCATCCTGGGCACTGAAGGCGGCTTCCCACTCAAATGCTCTACGGCAGTAGAAGTGGCAGCCCTTACCCGAATGCCCAGCTCCTTACCCCTCCGAGCACCTGCCCAATTCACCTTCTCTCCTCACGGTGGCCCCATCTACTCTGTGAGCTGCTCACCCTTCCACAGGTAAGGTCCAGGTGTGCATCAGAGCCAGGTGAGTTTGCACCTTCTCTCTTTAGTCTACAAGACTAATCATTTAGAGCCAGGGGTCTTAGATGAGGTCCATGAACTTTTTTTCCCCTGAGGCAATTGGGGTTAAGGGACTTTTTCAGGGTCACACAGCTAGAAGTGTTAAGTGTCTGAGGCCACATTTGAACTCAGGTCCTCCTGACTTCAGGGCTGGTGCTCTATCCACTGCACCACCCAGCTGCCCCCTATGAACTTATTTTTTAATAGTTTGATAGTTAAATTTCACTATCACTGGTTTTTTTTTTTACTCCTTATTTTATGCATGTATAACAATGGCTTCACCTAACTGCCAGAAGAGAGTCCAATGGCCCCAAGTTAAGAATGCTTGTTCAAGGGGCCCTTTGACAAGTCCCCTCTTTTTACTCAATGGGATTGGAAGAATAAGCCCCCTTTCCCTTCTTGAGAAAACCTCTATATCCTTTAATGATTAATTCAGTTTTTGATCCCTACCCTCTTCTCCATTTTGTGTGGACTAGTCATCTTTTCAAAGATTAGGGGGATGTTGTATGTGGTGCAGTCCTGGGCTTAGGGTTCAAGAAATCTGGATGAAGGTCCAGCTCAGACACATATTTGCTGTGGGACCTTGGGCCCATTGGACCTAACTGAACAAGCTGGGCCAGTCACTGTCCTTAAGTCTCCCCATCAGTATAGGAAGATGGACTTTTTAATCCACCAAGTTTTATTAAAGGTGCTCTAAAATCTTGGCTGTGTCCACTCTTCATTTCTACTAGGGTTGGGGAACCTTTTTTCTGCCAAGGGCCATTTGGATATTCATTTGCAGGCCAAGCTCATCACCTGCCGTGGTCCTAGCAGATGAGTTTGTGGGCCCTTATACAGCCCTCCTTACTGAAATGCTATCCCCCTTCACCAATGCTCAGGACAGATCCAAACTCTACTCACACCCAGTGGAAGCTTTTCGTGTTTGACTGTGTGACCTCCCTCTTTGAACCTTGCTTGGCAGAGATGCTGAAATGGATGGCAGATGACAATTTAATTTTTCAGTTGAGGAAAACAAACAGGCTTCAGTGATTTGCCTGGGACCACAGAGCATCTTTGAGGCCAGATCTGAACTTGGGGAGACAAGCGGGCTCTACCTAGCTCCCTCAGGGCTCTTTTTCTTCTCAGTGTTTGCATCTTGGAACATCCACTAGGATTCTGAGTGCAATACTGATGGACTGACTTGCTCTCTTGCTTTTCCCTAGAAACTTGTTTCTGAGCGCTGGCACGGATGGCCACATCCACCTTTATTCTATGCTGCAGGCCCAGCCCCTGACGTCACTCCAGCTGTCCCACAAGTACTTGTTTAGTGTGCGTTGGTCTCCTGTCCGACCCTTGGTCTTTGCTGCTGCTTCTGGGGAAGGTAAGCCTAATTATTTTGGAGAAGCTTCCACTCCCAGGAAAAGAGAGGGGGCAAATTACTTTTGGACAATTTAATTCTCATCTCTTTATTGGTTTATGGGATGAGATTGTTAAATTTTAGTCGAATTTAACTCTGGTTCTGGAAGCCTGGCTTTTAAAGAAACTCCAGTGATTCCAAGGGTAAGAACTGTTTCTTCTTTGTACCTTATCATCAGAAACGACTCACCTTTCAAAGGCATTTTAGTTGGATAATTAATTCTCACCTTTTTCTTAAAGGAGACATACAGCTGTTTGATCTCAGAAAGAGCTCCCAAAAACCCACAGTTTCTATCAAGCAAACTCCAGATGAAAGCCCAGTATACTGTCTGGAATTCAATCTTCAACAGACTCAACTTCTGGCTGCTGGGGATGCCAAAGGTGTCGTAAAGATATGGCAGCTAAGCACAGAGTTCACAGAACAAGCACCTCGGGAAACAGAAGACCTGGACCAATTGGCAACTGAGGTGGCTAGCTGAGGACACCCAGCCCACTTTCCTTGTCTGGGAGGGTGGCGACAAGCAGAAGAAATGAGCAGTATAAGGCGTTTAAATCGCACAAGGAATGTTGTTCAAGGCTTGTGGGGAGAATTCTGTTCCTAGGAGCAGATACTTGAATAGGTCTAAATATACATAAAAGTGGAACTTTAAAATGATTAAAAAACAAACAAAAGCTCTTTTTTGGGGGATGAGTAATTTATTTATCATCTTTTGCATACAGAAAATTGGGAGGAAACAGGAATGAAGTGAAGCCAGCTTTATAGAATTTTTCCCCTTCAGGTTCCATTTGGGGATGGGTGGGGTGGGGTGGGGGAAGACCTCTTTTTAGGACATATAGGAGACATAGGAGACAGGGTGGGTGAAATCCCATAATTTTAAATGTAAATCTCCTGACAGTGATCCAGCAATTTCATCTGGACTCAAATCATTTTATTGAAGCACCGTTTCTCTAATCCCCCCCAAGCTAAGCATTTTAAGGTTACATTTGGAAGTAACACTGTCTGAAATTTTTTTTTCCTTTAAGAGCACAAAGATGGACAGACATGCAGTGAGGCAGCAAGACGAGCGATGTTTGGCTGTGGCTAAGACTAGGGATTGTGAATCAATTCACAAAGAGAGAACGGGTAAATTCTACGTAGTCAAAAGCAGAGGGGAGTTCTCGGCCTTTGCCATCAACATAGGGCTTCATGTGCGAGATGCAGTAGTCTGCTTGCTCCCTTGTCAGATTCTGAAAGTGGAAAAGAAAAGAGAGATCAGAGTATTTCATTATCTAATCCTGAGTCCAAGAGCTGAATTGTTGTCTCTAGCCAAAACTGACTAGTTATACTTGTAGAAGTCTATGAACTCTTGTAATCTCTGCACAGGATAAGAGCAGTGTAAAAATCATGACTGACTTCACAAGTGCAAAAATGAGTCAAGACCTGGCTTCTACTCAAATCACAAAAGGCTGGTTCTCAAATATCCAAATGGGGACATTCCCACATATCTAAAGAGAATTGTTAAAAGTGCTTTAAAAATAACAAATGTTACACGGTTAACCTATATTGCAATCCTTGCTGTTTTGTGAAGGGGGACATAAGGGAGAAAGGTGATGAGATGTGTTCAAGTAAGGCAAGCTCACATGGAATGGAGTTGCTGTCCTGTGGGATTCCTGTCACCTAGTGAGACTCTAGTTCTCTACCCTGGTCAGTTTGTGTGCTCCCAATATAAGCCCCAATGCTTTCAGTCTCTTCCTGATGACAAGAATGCCCAACAGTCACTATGTATTTCATATGTATGTACCTGGTATAATTCTTCCTTGGTCACATAGGGTTTTCCCTCAGAACTGAGGGCACGGAAAGCACTTTCAATCTCCTCGCTGGATTTGACATTTTCAGTCTCTCTGCTGATCATAAAAGCCATGTATTCTTGCAGTGATACATGGCCATCCCTGGGAGAAGGAGAGGGAAATGAGTAAGATGATGATATGATTTTCTAACGTTTTTAGCCTGGATATCACCTTGAAAAAATGATCCTTTGTTCTTGCCCATTCTTTTATTTCTGGCATTGTACCTGTTTGGATCCACAGTGTCGAGGATAGCTTCAAACTCAGGGTCTGGTTCTCCTTCTTCCACCATAGGCAGGTCATAACCCAGAGAACGCAAGCAAGATTTAAATTCTTGGTGATTAAGTCGGCCAGATTTATCCTTGTCAAAATGCCTGTAATGCAAAGAACCAGGTAGTATTATTAGCTCAGAGTTGTCACAATTGAGAGCATGAAGCCCAAAGTGATGCCCCTTTTAGAAACCTCCCTGGGGAATTGGGGCAGTACTCACTTAAACATCATGCTAAACTCCTTTAGGGCCTCTTCAGTCACACCAGTTGTATTCCTGTAAACAAAAGTGTAATTATGGATCTGCCCATGGAGTCCAGGCACTTGCCAATGGGTGATAAGTTTTTTGTTTTCGGCCAACAAAAACATGGTTCTCTTGTTCCTTGTTACCAGATGAAAGACTAAATGGTTGTCTGTCTTTTTTCACTAATCTTCCTGTTGATAGATCATTGTTACCCCCTTTTCCCTAGAATCACTGAGACCCACCCAAGTTTTCATGAGAAATGGAAGGATGCAGTAGAAGCATACCTGGCTTGGATCTGTTGCTCCAGGTTGTGCTGCATTCGCATCCCAAGTTGGTCCAGTTGATCCCACTGCTGGGCCAGCCCTACAGTGCTATGCTCAGTGTATTTGTTGTCCAGGATGAGGGCTTCCTCCATGGCTGCCCCCAGGTCTTCAATCTTCTTCAGCTGACTCCTCATGGCCCGAATCTCCTGGTGTTTACGCTGTGGGCAAGAGGAAATTCAAAAAGATAAAAGAGTTGAAGTTGAGAATGGTCATTTGCATATATATTTTTTCAGTTTCTGAGAAGGGCTGTCCAGATTCAGCCCTGAGTCTTTTTAAACTAGGATAAGAGGCCTAGTGAAGGCACAACGAAGAATCCAAGAATCCCTGGTTGCCTCAGAGCATGGCCCCCTGGGTAGCTCTCTTATGAGCTAAATGTCTCATACCAAACTCTGGATCTTTTAAATTAACGCTAAGGAGGAAAACAATATAACCTCGGGAAGGAAGAAGAGATTCACTAGCAGGGCTATTCCAGTGAGTGACTTTAAGCAGATGCCAGAGACCAGGAGTCACATCTGGCACACTTACTTTAGTGGCTTCCAGCTGCGATTCTAGGGTACCAGATTCTTCCACCATACAGGACCTAAACAAAGAAGCATTTTTACATGTTGGAAAGAACAACAGATTGGGGACTTGCAATTAACCCCATCCTCTCCGCAATGAAATAATGCCTTTTGTATTTCATTTAAGCCCCTTTACTCATGAAGCACAAAACATCTTTCATCAGCTAACATTCTTTCACAGATGCCTCATGGGGTAGTTACCTCCATTTTATGGAGTAGAAAAACTGAAGCTCAACAGGGGTTAGGCAACATTGACAATGGAGACAGGAATAGATCCAAGGCCTCCCACTTCCTCAGCCTGGTACTTTGACCATTTACTGTGTTTTAACTACACCTGCCTCACACTGGTCCACCAAAGTCACATTTTCCCATGTTTTCTCAATCTCAAGTGTTTTAAATGGAGACTATTCAGTTTAGGTAGCCATTTTTGTGACCTTAGTGACCTGGGAATTAACTTCAATCCCCATGATCCCCATGGAAGAACTGATTTTATGCTCAATTCAAAGTGCTCACCTCTCTCCCTACCTCATAAGATTAGAAACAGTGCAGCTCCAACAACCATGCTCTATATACTAGAACAGTAGGAACCTCAGGAGAAGGACTACATACATGGTCAAGATGGGAAAGGAGGACAGAAGACCAGAGCTGCTGGCCAAAATGTTTCTGGCTTGGTTGCCAGGGGCTCAATCTCAAGGCCTTTGTTTAAAAAAAAAAAAAATCTATTCAATGTGGGAAAGGGAAATATGGTACCAATCCCAAAGTGCATGGGTATGTGTGACACTGAGAATGGGGCCAATACCTTAGAAACTTCATTATACTGAATCAAATACTCTACTCTGTGTAAGAGTTGCCGAGACGATAGGCATTTGTTGTTTTTAGAAGTTTTAGGAAAGCCCTGACAGTTTGGCTCCACAAGGAAAACAATAGCGATTGGGCCCGTCAGACCCTGGGTTATGTATCGGGCCCCAGGTTTGGATACTGATGTACTGAGGGGTGTTCCATGTGACTCATGACCATGTGCTTTGGTTCTCAGATACACTGGTCTCTAATATAATATGTCAGTGTGAGGTTTCACAGCAGGCAACCAGTGAATAAAGAGCTGGTGGCTACCATGACAAAGACAAGGTAACACAGCATTCTTGATGGAGAAAACAAGTTTCCGAACCATCTGCTACCATTTCCCCTGGGAACTATCTTTCCATACATATCCCTGGGAGGTTGGAAAACATGATTTCATGGGGATAGAGAATTTCTGGTTTAAAAAAAAAAACAACACCTCACCCCCACCCCAAAACCAATCTCCCTCTACCAGCAGTTATGTGCCTGTCAGAAGAACGACTTCAACTCAGGTTTTCCTGATTCCCAGGATTCCTCTCTAGTCCTGATACCCTTTGCCCCTTGAAATTGAGAATCAAAGTTGCTCTAGCTATGGAACTCAATAAAGCTTTCCTCTATAACAGCAAGTCAGAGCCTAGTTATGCCCTAATCCCATGGGAAAAGCACACACCAGGATCTGGGATAGGGTGGTGGGCAGAGTGGGGGTCCGGGCACTGGAGCAGGGGAAAGGACCAAGGCCCCTTCTTCCCAAGCGGCCATGGGGCAGTGAGTTAGTGAGGAAGCAGAGCCGCCCAGGAAGTCAAAAGTGCATTGGGAAAAACCACAGTGAGGTAAAGAAGAGAAAATAAGAGGAGAAAAACCTTCCAGACAGATCATCCCCAACTTCATACTGATAGACACGAATGACCCGACGATATGCTATGCTATTCAAAGAAAAGAAACCAAATGAATACACACCAAAGGAGGAAGAAGGGAAAGAGGTCAGAGCACACAGACGGAAACACACTATGGTCTGAGCTGGCAGTGCACAGAAAACAGGAAGATCAAAGCCAAGGCAGTGTACCCAGTGGGGGACTGGGACCTCTAGCCACAAGGGACCACAGGCAGGTGGACCAGAGTCAAAAGGGAGAAGGATTTTTTTGGACCCACAAGGAAACTGGAGCATTTTACACCACTCAAACATTACTGGCAGATAGAGACACGCGGGCTTACAGGTGGCAGTCTGGGAAGGAGAGCCAGGTAGCCAATTGTTCCAGAGGTCTCCAGTTCTTTTGGGGTCAGACTTCTTTCTGACAAAGAAGTGACAATCCTAAGGTGTGGCCTAACTTCAGTGGATCAAAGATTATGAGTGTAGGGGTTCCTATCTTGTACTGAAAGAACATAGTGATATTGTATATCTTTTTCTCAACCACCAACTTAAAAATTCAGTGTCCAAAATATCTTCCTAAGAGCAAGATAGGATCCTCCCAAGATCCATTTCCTCGATAGTTCAAAAAAGAGCCTATTTTTCTTTTAGAGAGCTGAGTCTTAAAATGAAGCATCACCCAGCTCAACAAATTTCAAATAATTTGTACAAATGATACCAAAATTGCCAAATGATGTTTCTCTGAACTGTTCTGAGCTTTCAGCACATTTCAAATAATATTCCACCTAGCTTTGCAACAAAGAACTTGAATGGAACCATTTTCCTACTGACTTAGATGGAAAAAAGACACAGACATGACATATTACTATATTAATGGAGAAAGAATAGATTAAAAACTCAAGACACTCCAATCAATGATTTGTCCCTTCCCTACTTTCACCAAAGGAGACTCTGGCTTACAAAAAAAAATAAAATAAAATAGAGAAATGGCTCTCCTCCCGAGGCTTTAGGTCTTTAAGGAAACAGGCAAAAAGCTGGGATATCCAAGCTGGACATTAGGATCAAGGAGATACTCCCTCTTAGGGAGGGATGGTGCTTGGCACAGTATTTTAAGAATGGTACAATCTACTCCTGAGTAGGGAGGCCCATCAAATACTTCAAACCAAGCCACTGGGCAAGGGGAAAGGGAAGGGAGGAGAAGGACATAACAAGCACACAATACACCAATGCCACAATACAAGCCTGGAGAGAATAAAAAGGTGATATTAACCCATCGAGGAGATATGTTCTGTGGAGTCATGGATCCAAGAAGCCGGAGGTGGTATCAGGAGAACCAACCATTAAAAAGGGAAAAAAAAAGAGGAAGAGAAAAAAGACATTAGTATAATGTCTACACTAGTTCATCAATAAGCAGGCACTGAACAATTGCTATACATAAGAAAAAACCTTTCTGTTCCTAATTTTTGGATTTGCAATCGACCCCTCTGGGAAAAACCTGTGTCCATGTTTTCTTTTTGTTCCCTTCCCAAGCACTTATTGTGTATCAGAGAGTGAGGGTATTTAAAAAAAAAAAAAAAATCATAAGCACCACAATAGGGAGGGCCAGTTTGGTTGGAGTATGGGGAGTACCTGCAGTGAGACTCCCATAGGCTATAAGAGCCAAATTTTTATTTGGTTGCAAGTTTCAGTGACAAGATTCTTTTCTAATCAGAGCTGGAGATTTTGGAGGATAGGTGGTACTGCCTCAGAATATAAAATTTGCAAAGAATCCATGGTACCGTGATTTCAGCAAATGACTTTAGCAAATGCTCTATAAACTCCCAAGGTAAAGTGAATGGGTTTCCCTGGAGAGCTGCTACCCTGAGCACGACCATCCTCATCCCAGCTTTCGCTCAAGACCAATGAAGTCCACAAGAAGATGGGCACCTGGTCTCCTGGATCCACTGGTGGAAAGCATTGGCATGCTGGGCAAACTCCTGTCTTAACTTGTCATTCTCTTCTTGCCTCCGCTGTTCCTTCTGTAGCTCCAGCTCCCGCTCCTAAGAACCAGAGGGTAATGCAGATGTAGTATCCAGAGAGGGGCAAACTGATTTTATGTCTCAAAAAAATTAGCTGAAGGAACTAGGGATACTTAGCTTGGAGAGACAAAGAAGACACAAAAGCTGCCAAGTATAGGATGGACTGATATTTGGAAAAAAGGATCAGTCTGATTTCTAATTGGTACCAGAGGATGAAAGAGGCTTAATGGATAGAGGTTGTACAGAGAAGCAGATTTCTTAATCTGCTGTACCAAGGAGCCTTAAGATAAATTGGTTGCATTTTATCACTTGCTGGAGACCCTGTAGAGAAGGAGTTCTTAACCTGGAATCTGTTTTGATAATTGTACTTCAATGTGATTGAATGGGCTATCTTATGCATTAAAAACGTTATTCTGAGAAGGGAATCATAAACTTTAGACTGCCAAGGGGTCCATACCTCTGACAAAGGTTAAGCAGCCTCTTGCTGTATATGGAGTTTTCTCAAGTGGATTAGAGTGCCTTTTCCTTTTCTTGAAATTATGTGCTATCTTGGCAAGAAAGGGCAATTTAGGAAGGAAAATCAGTGAACCAGAGGGATGAGGCTTAAAAGGATAGAAGACCTACTTTGATGATTTTCTGTAGATTCCTCCAAGTTTCTTCCAGGGCCTCCATTGTAAACCAAGTATAAGGATTAGAGGCCACCCGAAAGCTCTTGATTTGTCTGTCTAGTTCAGCCAGTTGATTAAAATCCGCCTGGGCAGAACTGAGGGAGGAGCGGAAGGCATCATGGGCCTCTCGCAATGCTTTGATTTCCTCCAGCGAATTGCAGCGAACAGGGTCTGTTAGGTCTTCCTCAGCGTTTTCAAACCAGCTGTTGAAGGCTGAAGCCTTCTTGGCAAAGGTTAGGAAAAGATCTTCTACCTGGAAGCAGAGGTGAACCTGGTTTAGGATACTCACCTGATGATAAGCTTATTAGAAATACAACTTACAAAAACATGGAAAATTCATGGTTATCAGGAATAATACAAGCTGTTTTGGGGTCAGCTTTACATTTTAACATCCACTTCTCTCAGATTCCTCTCACGTCTGTAAATTGGCATTCCTAATCAACCTTATCTCCTCTTTAACTTTTCCTAAACAACAATAAAACTGCAAAGTCTTTTCTGCCTGCTTTTTAAGGAAACTTCATAAACAATTTACAGATGTCTGCACTGTCTCTGTCTCTCATGCACAGTTATATACATCATTTGCATTTTACAATTTTTACTGCAACAAATAAAACCCTGGTTCAGACATCATAGAAAAAAGGGCAGATGTCCAATTCAGCATCTAACCTCAAAGAGCTGATTCATTCTGATTTTTACCTTTCGGAAATGTTCTTGGGCTTCTAAAAGCTTCTTCTTCCGGGTGGCTGAATTGGCCAGCAACTGGTTCCAACGCTTCATCAGAGAGGCGTGCCGTGCCTCGATGGCCTTGGACTGAACATGCTTGGCAGCCAGCAGCTGATCTTTGAGGGCTGTGATGTTGGCAATCCCTTCCTGTTGGAAGGCCTGAAGCCCTGCATCGAAGGTTTCCTGTAAGTAACAGAGGGGGTTAGGGGCACTGAGACACAGAGGAAGCAGCTTACCTGCCCTTCTAGGAAGTGAGAGCCACTGACCTGTTTGGTGAGAAGAGTCTGAACAGAAGAGAGGTCCCGGCCATAATCATCTGTCTTCAAACTGTTTTCTTTCTCACCTGGAAATTTAAATTTGCAAAATATGTAGTTTCCCTTTCCCACAAAAGAAAGGCAAAGGGCATTTTGAATAAGCTCAAATTCTATTAAATTTCTTCCAAGTGATTTTAGCTACCTGTGTGATAGATAATAAGTAACTATAAATGACTATAAAATGAATGTTCAAAAACAGTTACAACAGTTCTCTGTGATGGCAAACAACGGAAAACTAAAGGCATTTTCATAAATTAAAATGGCTGAACAAATTATTGTATGTGAAAAAAATATTATTATGCTGATGTACTGATGTGAGCAGAACTAGGAAAAAGTTTATGGCAGCATAGTAAAGACAAGAAATTTGAAAAGATTAAGAATTCTAACCAACACAATGATGAACCAAAATTCTAGTGGACTTATGAGAAAACATGTTATGCATCTCCTGAAAAGTGATGGCACTTGGTGCAGAATGTCTCATTTTGCAAGACCAATGCAGAAATCTGTTTGACTAATTTGACTATGCATATTTGTTTCCCCTCCTCCATACCCACCATGGATGAAGGAGAGAGAGAGAGGAAAAGTAGAAGACACAGGCAAAAATATGCTTGCTAATTTAAAGTTAAAATAAAATAAAGAGATTAAACATTATGAAATTGAGAACCTTTATTTTGTAACTCATCTATGAAGAAAATCTAATTGACTATGACTTGTACGAACTATATTCCTTCATCTTCCAGATCTGGGTAAATCATGTGATCTTAATGATCAGGAATGATAGATCTTACTGAAATATTACTTACCAATCCAAGATTCCACCACATCAGCCTTCCAGTTGAACTGAAGGAAAGCTGAATTCTCATCTAGCTTGGCCTTCCTTTGAGCTGCAGCTTTCTCTAGGTCAGACACTTTCCCATTCAGGCCCTTCATTTTTGCAGAGATATTCTCCTCATGGTGATTATTCTATTGGATTAAAAAAAAAAAAAACCAAAATTGTTAACATTGTCCCCTGGTCTAGAGCCTAAAAATGGCCACTTTAAATTCCACCGTGTCATTTAGGAACTAACAGTAATGCAAGAGAACAATTAGCTAAAATATTAAAACACGAGAAGATTTCACCTTCTTCTGTGTTTGCCTAACTAAGGTTAGTATATACTATTTCCTGGCCTACTAAAAAAAAAAAAAAATCAACTTTTAGTATTACAGAATGTGGGAAAGAATTACTCTATTATGGGCATTTTACTTGGGAAAAACACTCTAAGTCAAGTTTTCCGCATCCATCATTAAACAGAATAGGATTAGGAGATAGGAGATAGAATCTTTCTTTTAATCTACTTTTACCTTCTTAATGAGATCTTGTCCATTGGTACAGACATCATTCACTCGGTCTTTGTGAACGGTAAAGTCTGTCTCAAAAGCTTCATGTTTTTTCAGTAAGCCCTGTGAGGGAGAGACAGTACCTGTAGCTATGATTCAGAGCCAGAGCAATACTATGATTCATAGTTTGCTGGCTCCATCTGTCCTCCAAAAGACAAAAAATAAAGCACAGGTTTAAATGAAATAAGTTCAGCAAAAGCCAACTTAAAATATTTTAATAAAAGGGGAATTATTTTTTAAATTTTATAAGGTATTTTTTAATCCATTAATAATTATAATTAAATTAAAATGCTAGTTTGAAAAAGTTATCATTTGCTCTTTTATGATATTCTTCATAAAACATGGAAAAGTAAGTTATTAATTTTAATTCAGAACTAAACAATCATTGACAAATAGTTACTGACTTAGTGGTTCAAAGATTAAAAAGCCTATTCTGTAATAGCAGGTTAAGGAATTCAAATACAATTAAGCTTTTGACATGCTGCAACATTGAGGTGCATTCTTGCTATCTTTCAGAACTAATACCATGCTCTCATAAAATGTCCTTTTGTGATAGTATTTTAGCATTACTTCGATGGCTGAATGCTGGGTAGATGGATCTTAGGTCTGACCTAGCAGAACAGTTTACTTCCATGGGAAGGATGAAATATGGATGAAATATGGTGTGTCCAGGTAGGCATCATCAGCAAATGGAAAATCAGATCACGTTCATGATGTTCTGAGCAAAAAGGATTTTTTTTTTTTTTTTAAATAATAGCTAGAAGAAACTGGAAGTTGAATGGATGTCCATCAATTGGAGAATGGTTGGGTAAATTGTGGTATATGAAGGTTATGGAATATTATTGCTCTGTAAGAAATGACCAGCAGGAGGAATACAGAGAGGCTTGGAGAGACTTAAATCAACTGTTGCTGAGTGAAATGAGCAGAACCAGAAGATCACTATACACTTCAACAACAATACTATATGAGGATGTATTCTGATGGAAGTGGAAATCTTCAACATAAAGAAGATCCAACTCACTTCCAGTTGATCAATGATGGACAGAAATAACTATACCCAGAGAAGGAACACTGGGAAGCGAATGTAAATTGTTAGCACTACTGTCTATCTACCCAGGTTACTTATACCTTCGGAAGCTAATAATTAATGTGCAACAAGAAAATGGTATTTACACACATATATTGTATCTAGGTTATATTGTAACACATGTAAAATGTATGGGATTGCCTGCCATCGGGGGGAGGGAGTGGAGGGAGGGAGGGGATAATTTGGAAAAATGAATAAAAAAAATTTTTAAAAATTAAAAAAAAAAAAATAATAATAATACATCTGACTTGATTTTGGAGAGGCCTGGACAGACCTACATGAACTGATGCAAAGTGAAATGAGTAGAACCAGGAGATCATTATACAGGGCAACAAGAAGACTATAAGAGGATCAATTCTGATGGGCGTGGCTCTCTTAAACAATGAGATGACATCAGTTCCAATAATCTTGTGATGAAGAGAGCCACCTGCACCCAGAGAGAGGATTGTGGAACTGAGTGTAGATCACAACATAGCATCCTCACTTTTTGTTGTTGTTCACTTGCATTTTGTTTTCTTATTCATTTTCTTTCCTTTTTGATCTGATCTATCTTGTGCAGCAAGAGAATTGTACAAATATGTTTACATATATTGGAACTAACATATTTTAACATGTATAACATATGTTGGATTACTTGCCATCTAGGGGAGGGGGTGGGGGAAAGGAAGGGAAAATTTGGAACACAAGGCTACATGAGAATTAATGTTGACAAATTATCCATAAATATGTTTTGAAAATAAAAAGCTTTAATAATTAAAAAATAATAATAATAATAGCTAGATAGCTAGTACATAAGAATGAGGATTTTTTTTTTTTTTTTTTTTAAAGTGGCTTATTTACCTGTATAGCAGCAAGTGTATCACCATAATCCTCACTAGCTACTAAGGTCATTTTTTCATTAATCCAGGCTTCCTCTTCCTCCACATTGGCTACAAACTGCTGATACTCCAAGGATTCTTCTAAACGTTGGCCCCTATTAAGAATAAAAAAACAGCCATTTTAAGTCATGCTCTGGTATCTGTCCAGCTGAATGTACAACAAGCCACAATCTGGTATAGAAAAAAGATGGGAAAACTTTCCTCCCTCAGTCTGAAGGGAACCGTCATTGTAAGGCAGAAAACAGGTTGAATCTACATGCAATTTCACATCCCTTTCTTCCCTTGTAGTATAATATGAACTAGGACTAGCTTCATATGTGTTCCCATGGGGATTTGAAGGCAGCTTCAGATTTGCCGGGTATACTGAAGGAGGATCCAGGAATGGGCTATCTCAGTTCAGTCTGACCCAGACACTGTTAGTTATTGATGCTTCATTCACAGAGAGAGAAAGGAGTTCTCATTCGCTCCATGAAACTCAGACAAGCAGCTCAGAGTCTCACTCACCGAGCAGCCGCCAGCTGCTTCAGCTCCTTCCAGTGCTCTACAAACTGTGCCAGACGCTGTTGGATCTCCTCTTTGCCAATCGTGTTGTCGTCAGACAGTTTCTTTCCGGTGTCCAGAACAGCCTGAGGGCCCCAGAGTGATCACAGTGACGCTGTTCTCTGGTCCCCCCTTCCACTCCTTGCCCCCCTCCCCAGTGCTCTTTTGGCTGTGGGCTTTTTTTATGACCACACCAGATAATATCTACGTTTTCCCGATTGTCACCCACCCTGCTTCTCCTTTCTCAGCCTGTCCTGGGGATCAGATAAGGTCACCGTTAGCTTTGTCTAAGTAAGGACACTACTTTTCTAACTCTGACCAAAAGTTCACCACTTTCTGTTATCCAGATCTTACCTGGATGGCAGGTTCATGTGCAGCTAATTCAGCTTCTAAACGTTTATGTTTTTTGCGTAGGTTCTGTACACCTGTTAGATCCCGACCATAATCCTCTGAACTCACTAGAAGTTTCTTTTCTCTGTATGGGAGAGCAAAGGGAAAAAACAAATTTTTAAGAACATAAAAACTCTTGGAAACCAAAAACTTCCAGACTACAACACCCACCTAGGAGTTCAGCCTGATTTATATGCATGGTCTCATTTATTTTCTCAAGAACAAAGAAACTTAAAGAGTTTAAATAGAACTTAAGAGACCTAATTCAGTCTGCTCATTTTACATTATCAAGAAACTGAGGCCTGAGAGACCTTCCCACAGTTGCACAGTGACTCAGTCCTCCAAAGCAGAGATGGGTTGACAGCCTGTGCATGGCCCAGAGATCAGAGGTGGGCCTGAGGGCATACAGCTCCCGGAAAGCCTCTTGCTGGCCCAGCCCACTGCTTCTGCCTCTCTGCATCCATTACAAGTTTTAGTCACACATACTTGATCCAGGATTCTTCATCATCCATGTCCCGGAAAAACTGGTGCAGCCGATGACTTTCGTTCAGGTTGGCTCGCCGGGTAGCCGCCATGCCCTTGATCCTCTGGAAGCGGCTGTTGATGGTGTCACGCTTCTCCTTCACCTGAGAAGTGTCAAAGGCGCTGCTCGTCATCAGGCTGTCTGCTTGGCCATTCAGGTCTTTCAGACGGTCCTGTGGATATACAAGGAGAGCCATGAAACGTGGAAACTATCAGCTGGGTGGATGGCCCCAGCATCCCACGGCCAGCTTATTTGCTTATTTGTAGAGGCAGCTCCCAGAAGGCTGGGCCGGTAAATGAGGACTCAAAGGTGTACGCTGCAGACTTAGAGGCATCCGATCACAAAAGCCATGTGTGTCACTGTCACAGAACCCCCCTGGCATGCCCTCTGTTGTCCGCTCTAAAAGGTCTTATCTATCTTTTCTGGAGGCAACCTTACCTCATGGGCTGAAATGTCTGCCTCAAGTAGCTGATGCTTCTTCAGCAGATTGTTCACAGAAGCTAGGTCTTTACCATAATCTTCTGAAGCTAAGAGAGCTTCCACCTGGTGGGGGAAGGACATAAGAAGATGGTGTCACTTAATACAAATCTAAATCTTTATGAGAATAAGACTAAAGTCACCTTTGAATCACCTGCATTATCCAGCTTTGAACAATTTAAATCTAGATTTTATATCACTTAGCACATTTCTAAGCTAACCTGGTCACCTATTCAGCATATGATTGGGGCAATAGCCAACAAATCTTACTATCAGCATAAATAATGCAGTTCTATCTACTGCAGAAACATTAAGCTGAATTCTAAAATCAAACAAATAATGTTGTGCATCTACTGCTTTGGTTTATAAATTATGAATTTTTGCAATCAAAGCTAAGCTAAGTACAAACTACTCTTTTCAAACCAATTTAGGAAAGTAGTAGCTGATGACCCATCTAAGTCAGGTTCTGTTTGAAAAAAGCTTGCCTTCTTTGTTATATAAGGTAATTAAAGGATAGTCTCCAAAATCCTTAGTTAAATGACCAAGAAATATACCAAAATAGAAGGGAAAAAATTCTCCTGGTTCAGTGGAGAAGTTTCTATGCTTACCTCTGAGAGCCAAAAATCAAAATCCTTGATGCCGGTGTTAAAGTTTTGCTGCTTATTGGCTTCCTTTAGCTTCTGGCTCTTTTCGGCTGACTTTTGCACCAAGAACTGCCACTGATCAGCAAGGGCTGCCAGCCGGGCCTGTAAAGGAGAGAGCAAAGAACTGAAAGCTGCCCAGAGCTGCTATTGTCTGCTCTGAGCACTTGCCAACCTATCTAGCCTAGGATTTCCTATTATATCATGGATCTTAGGCTATGTGATATTTAAAACTTAAATCATTTCTTCTCCTGCTAAGTGAGAATGGCCAGACAAGGAAATGCATGAATTGGTAGAAGTATAGATTCACCTTAACAGCATCTTCACTGCCAGCACAAGCCCCTCGCTCAATGAGGGAGTTGCCCATGTCAATGACACCTCGGATCCGGTCAGCATTGGCATGCAGTTCAGCTTCAAAGGCTTGATGTTTCTGGTGTTTGCTCTGGAGAAAGCAAAAACTGAGTGTCATTACACAGCAAGTCAGACTGGGCCCAAAGCTATTCTCATGGAAAGGTTGGTAATGAAAAATTCTCTCGAGGAGACTTGGAGGAAGTTTGAAAAAGATTCAAATGACGAAATTTACAAAGGCTACAAATGAGAGAATCCTTCCCTTTTCTTCATCTCTCACATTTTATGTCTCATTTTATGTATTATTTTATATACTATGGTAAATAAATTTCAATTTTGACTCTATTTCAAATTACTTTCCCCACATGGATTTCAGATTTACAAGACAAACCCAATTAACAATATTATATATTAGGTATATATATGGTTTCATATTTGAAATCCATGTTGGGGAAATTAATTGTTTTGGGAATTCTAATTTAGTGATTTTTTTCAATCCATCTGAAAGGCCTCTTGTGTCCACATATTGCAGAAAACAGAGACCAAGTAATTTAAGTCATCTGGTAACTGTAATTAACCTAAAACCACTAAAGAATCACATCTTGTTAAGTAAGAGTTTGTCTTGGCTAAGAAATAAGAACAACAAAACCATGAGAACAACTGGACCCTAATGGGGTGAAAGTCTATGATATTTACTTGAAAAATTCATTAAAAAACAAAGCAAAGGGGCAGCTAGGTGGTGCGGTGGATAGAGCACCAGCCCTGAAATCAGGAGGACCTGAATTCAAATCTGGCCTCAGACACTTAACACTTCCTAGCTGTGTAAAAAAACCCAAAACAAAACAGAGAATGTACTCTTATTAGCATAAACAAAAACCCAGTAGCAATGATGACTGCTGCAACTCCCCAAATCTGAAAAATCACAATGAGGGTAGAATTATATTAACAAACAAACGAACCCCAAGAGAACTCAAAAGTACAGAAGGCAGAGAAGAAAGGTTCTTTCTACTGTTGCTGATAATTCTGCATCAAATGTTTATTTACAGAGGCAGCAACTGTTCAAGGATTGAGGCTATGTCACAGGCTAACAAATCCATTATTAAGAGTTAAAATGGAGGAAGGTTATTTGAAAAAAGGAACTTACCAAATAATTTTAAAAGGGGAAAAATGTCACTTAATATGACAATTTCATCATCAGCTTCTTACTACAAATTCAGAAGGACCTACATATCTGAAACAGCCTACACATCTGTTGTTATAGATTAAATTCTTGTTTCTAGTTGTGAATATTTTCTAATTCAAATCCCATTCTTCTTATTATCAAATTCTTTTTAATTTTTTCATTTGCTTTTCACATACCCATTCATTATTCTATAATTATTCTATGATATCTAAATTTAATTTCTCTTACTGTCCTCTAGGTAAACAATCTCACTAACTTAGCTTATTATGCTGTTGTCCTACCAGGCCTTTAATGCAAAGATTTGCATCTTTTTAGGCCATAAGACAATTTCTTTTTAGTAGAATGGCAACTTAAGGCTTCATACATATTATGGATTTTTCATCCCTGACCACAGAAGAACTGAAGACCAAGTCAAAAGTCTAAAGAGAAGATGGTTAACGTCTGCTAAAAAAGAAAATAGTAACACTTATCAATGAAATATGAAGTGTAGTATATTCTGATACTAAGAACTCCTTTGAAGAAAACCCAAGTACTGCCTCAGAATCAAACAGATCATGCAGAACATGCCTAGACAATGAGTTTTTCCAGCCACGTGATTAAAACAAAAAAAGCCACATCCCACAAGGGACACCTAGATGGAACATGATGGATGATTAGAGAAGCCAATAGATGAACAGATGACAAAATGAACATGATCATGTTTCAATCTATACAAAAGAACACAAATACTGGCAGCTAATGAACCAAGCTCTTAAAAAAAAAAATCCCAAACTTACCAGCAGCTTGGAAAGCTACAAAATAGATGAAGAAGAACAAAAATTCAGTACACTGACAGATCTATATTATCAGTTACAGAAAAAAAAAAAAAAGAAAATTTATTTTGCTATTATACTTACCCCCAAAAGCCAACATTATTAAACAGTTAAATAGAATTTAAAATGTTTTATTTTAGCCTAATTAGTGCTACATGGTCTCACATTACATCACTGGGCAAGGAAGATAGGTGTAAGAGCAGCTTACAAAAAGCTTTATCAATTTCTAAAGCCTGGGAACGACATTTTCTTGAGTTTTTCCATAGGTAACGCTTCACTTTATCTCTCTTCTAATATTTGTTAGAAGAGCCATTCTGAGGCTAAGATTTCCAATTAATTCAGTAACTCACCTGAATGTTGGTAGGATCCTTATAGGATTCATCACTTGCTGTTTGTAGCTTTTCACTAATCCAGGCCTCAATCTCATCTACATCTCGACTGAATTGCTGAAGAGTTTGAGATTCTCCCAGCTTGGATCTCTTCTCAATCATTTGGGCTTTTAAGCGTCTCCACCTAGAGAAAGAAAATCAAACCACATTTTTTAAAAAAAAATTAATAGTTTTTATTTACCAGATATATACATGGGTAATTTTACAACATTGACAATTGCCAGACTTTTTGTTCTAATTTTTCCCCTCCTTCGCCCCTCCCCAGATGGCAGGTTGACCAATACATGTTCAATATGTTAAAATATAAAATATGTATACATGTCCAAACAGTTGTTTTGCTGTACAAAAAGAATCGAGCTTTGAAATAGTGTACAATTAGCCTGTGAAGGAAATAAAAAATGCAGGTGGACAAAATAGCAGGATTGGGAATTCTATGTAGTGCTTTTGCTGAGTGTAGCTGGTTCAGTTCATTACTGCTCTATTGGCACTGATTTGGTTCATCTCATTGTTGAAAATGGCCACGTCCATCAGAATTGATCATCATATAGTATTGTTGTTGAAGTATACAACGATCTCCTGGTCCTGCTCATTTCACTCAGCATCAGTTCATCTAAGTCTCTCCAGGCCTTTCTGAAATCATCCTTTTGGTCATTTCTTACAGAAAAATAATATTCCATAATATTCATATACCACAATTTCAGCCATTCTCCAATTGATGGGAATCCACTTGGTTTCCAGTTTCTGGCCACTACAAAGAGGGCTGCCACAAAGATTCTTGCACATACAGGTCCCTTTCCCTTCTTTAAGATCTCTTTAGGATATAAGCCCAGTAATAACACTGCTAGGTCAAAGGGTATGCACAGTTTGTAACTTTTTGATCATAGTTCCAAATTGCTCTCCAGAATGGCTGGATGTGTTCACAATTCCACCAACAATGTATTAGTGTCCCTGTTTTCCCACATCCCCTCTAACATTCTGCATTATCTTCCCCTGTCATTCTAGCCAATCTGACAGGTGTGTAGTGGTATCTCAGAGTTGTCTTAATTTGCATTTCTCTAATTAATGACTTGGAGCATCTTTTCATATGGTTAGAAATAATTTTTTCATCTGAGAATTGTCTGTTCATATCCTTTGACCATTTATCAAATGGAGAATGGCTTGATCTATAATGGCTTCTCTATATATTTTGGAAGTGAGGCTTTTATCAGAACCTTTGACTATAAAAATGTTTTCCCAGTTTATTGTTTCTCCCTTCTAATCTTATCTGCATTAGTTTTGTTTGTACAAAAACTTTTCAATTTGATATAATCAAAGTTTTCTACTTTGTGATCAATAATGATCTCTAGTTCTTCTTTGAACATAAATTCATTCCTCTTCCACAGGTCTGAGAGGTAAACTATCCTATGTTCCTCCACTTTATTTATAATCTCATTTTTTATGCCTAGGTCATGAACCCATTTTAACCTGAGCGTGGTGTACGGTGTTAAGTGTGGGTCAATGCCTAGTTTCTGCCATATTAATTTCCAATTTTCTCAGCAATTTTTGTCAAATATTGAGTTCTTATCCCAAAGGCTGGGGTCCTTGGCTTTGTCTAACACTAGATTATATTAAAGTTATTGATTATTTTGTCCCTTGGACCTAACCTATTTCACTGATCAACTAGTCTATTTCTTAGCCAGTACCATATGGTTTTGGTAACAGTTGCTTTATAATAGAATTTTAGATCTGGTATAGCTAGGCCATCTTCATTTGATTTTTTTTTTTTCATTAATTCCCTTGAAATTCTTGACCTTTTGTTTTTCCATATGAACTTTGTTTTTATTTTTTTCTAGGTCATTAAAATAGTTTTTTGGGAGTCTGATTGGTATAGCCACTAAATAAATAGATTAGTTTAAGTAGTATTGTTATCTTTATATTTGCTCGCCCTATCCAAGAGCATTAATATTTTCCCAATTGGTTAGATGAGACAATTTGTGTGGAAAGTGTTTTGTAGTTTTGCTCATATAGTTTCTAATTTTCCCGTGGCAGATTCCTAAATAAAATCAGACCACATTAACACGGTTCCACCATCCAATATGAGATTAAAAAGCTAACGATGATGACCAAAGGCCAGGGGTTGACAGGAAGCTGTCTTGAATGGTTTTTAATTTTAAAATAAAGTTTGCAGTTTGCCAGCCCTTGACCTAAAGGGTCAAAATTAATTATCAAGAGAGATTTTCATTGTTAAATCTAAATTTACTTAGCAATGAAATTTACATTTTCATACTCACCTATCCAGAACCTCATTTCGACGATTAGCTATGTCTCCTTTAGCATAATGATCTGCAGAAATTAATTGATCAGCAAAAGACTGCAGAGCTGCAATCTTTTCTTCCTGTAAAAGAAGAAAACCACAATTTGAAATTGGGAAGCATATAGAGGATGAAATACTTAAAAAGAATAATCATTAACCCATAGCTCCACGTGAAGCTGTTTGAAAGCAAGATGACTGCTTTGGATGATTCAGAAAACCTGCTTGATGAGAATGTTCTGTTACAAACTTTCAAAATCTTGAAGAACTTGATTAAAGAAGAGCTCACAGCATCAGAAAGAGAAAGGACAGCAAGGATTGACGTAGCAATTAAGAGTTTGATAAATACATGCTCCCCCAAGATGAATCAGTGTCAATTTTTCTCTTGATGAATCAAACCATAGCTTACATCTAAAACAACCTCATTCATAGGCCAATTGTTGTTCTGCCCCCTCCCCCCTTTTCTGTGACAAGGTATCTCATTCTAACTTGATCAAATTAGGTGAGTAAAAATATGCAAATAAAAGGCAAAGAATATTAATTTGGGGAAGCATGTTTCATCTTATCATTCAAATTCCATACCTGGACATTGATTGCTTTATCAAAGTCTTCATGTTTCTTGATCAGTGCCTCCACACTATCCAGTGAATCCCCCTTATCTTCAGTATTCAGGAAGGCCTCCCGAGCAGCCATCCAATTTTCTGCTTGTTCACAATCCCGATGAAACAGCTAAAGAGGAGAAAAACCTGATGAGAGCTCAGTTACAAGGAGATTTCTGTGGTAAAAAATAAATAGAAACCAAAGGTAAATAGGTACCTGCAGTTCAAGACACTGATCCAACATCATTCTGCGCTGAACCCAGGCTTTCTCTAGATCGGCCCTCTCCTGATCAAGAATATCTAGTTTCTCTTTGATCTCTGGGCTGGCATAGTGCCCACGAGCCAACAGCTGCTGCCCAAACTGCTCAAATGCCTGGAAAGTACCAGCCCTGGCATCAATTTCTGTTCGGTGTTCCTGCCAAAAGAAGGGAAAGGATTAAATAACTAGCAGTGGAATGTCCATTCCAATATTATCAACCTACTCATAACAAAAGATAGAGAGAGGTCTTCAAGAGATAGTGAATAAACTGAATTCAAATACATGGTGGCTTTAACATCCAGCAGGAAAATTTCACCTACCTGATGTCTTTCCAACAAAGCTTCAGCTCCTGTGACATCTTTGGCTAATTCATCAGAGGATACTAAGCCCCGGATACCATTGATCCAAGACATGAGGTCCCTAGAAAACCAACCCATGGAGAAATTACATTCTCTGGCAGGCAGGCCATCTGTCCAAGAAAACAGCAATTTGTAAACACTGGGCTAAGATACTAAGAGACAAGCTAGATTGTATTTAAAAACCATTAATTCCACAGAGAAAAAACAAAACAGTTTCTCTGGTCAGTTCTTTTTAAAAGACAGACACCTAGAAATCTTCTAAAAGCAACAACTTAAGAGAAGGATGAAGGAGACTGGTTCCTACTTTTTATTCAGGACTATAAAAAAAAACCATGTCCAAATGGAACCTTAACACACCAAACCACCAGTAGTATGTGTTTGTGAAAATGCTTTTTTTTTTTTTTTTTTTTTTTTTACCGAAAATCACTGAGGAAACGTTGCAGGTCATGAGAATCCCCCAGCTTGGCTTTACGCTGGTCAGCTCTTTTTCCTAGGCTGTTCCAGGCCTGATTTAACTCTGTGCATTTCTCTTGAAGGTCTTCCGCTGATTCGGGATGGGACTGAATCAGGCGCTCAGCAGTCTCTCCAAGGGAATTCACCTACAGAAGAAATCAGAAGAAAAAAGTGAGGAACCAGGCTCAGGAGAATCATAATTCTTTTGTTGTATGGGTCAGAAAGAGGCTTACCTTATCACCTAATGCAGCCAAGTCTCTCTCAAAGCCCTCATGCTTGCGCTGTAATGCCTGGACACTGGCCAGATCATGACCATAATTGTCTGTGTTTAGAGCTTGATTCTTTTCTTCAATCCATTCCTTGGTTTCATCAGCATCTCTACAGAAGGAAAATAATTATTCCAGATGTGTCCAAAGACCAGTTTATGTGCTTTAGGAACTTTTTTTTTTTTTTTTAAATAAAAACATTAACCATGCAACTTTATCCTTTGCACTATATATTAGTGTGATTTAAGGAATAGAATAATTTTATAGATAATTTAACTCATCTCTATACCTTGCACTCTATTCCTGACCCTTCAAAAGAATGCCCTTTTGTAACAACAAAGCACACAATCGAACAAAACAATGCCATGGCCAAGTCTGATAATGCATGCTTCATTCCACACCTACAATTTATTATCTTTTCTGCTGAGGGGCAAAATGTATTTTGTCCTTAGTCCATTGTAGTCATTTTAATCACTAGTAAGTCTGTGGCACCCTTGTATCAATGGCAGACACACCTGTGCCTATAACAGCATTTTTCATGGCAGCAAAACAATGCCCACCAAGTAAGTGGGCACCTATTAATAGTCCTCCCCTAAACAAATCATGACATGTCAATTTAATCCTAAGGAACAAAATTAAGCATGGGAAAGCATCTATCAAAGTCTTGTATGAGCAGAACCAGGGCAAAATTTACAAGAAAGTAACAAAATCTTCATTAAAAGGTAGCCGAGCACCAATTAACTCTAATGACCAATCTTATGAACATATTTTTTCCTTTGTAGCAGCAAGTCTGATAGGACACTAAAGGAGTAGAATGTTGTATATGTAAGGGAAAGCATCAAATATTAAGCTCTTACTGTGCTAAGGCACACTGAAATCACATAATCTTTTGTATATTGATTTTTAACTGTTTTTCTTTGGTATAAGGAATCATTCCATCAGACAGAAGTAGAGGAAAATACACAGATAAATAGCTGTGATTAAAAAATCAAGGCTTCTTTTAGGGGGGAGGGAAAGGTAGGGGGAGGGAAAGGTAGGGGAAGGCATTCAGTGTTAAGTGACTTGCTCAGGGCCACACAACTAAAAAGTATCTGAGATCAGATCTGAACTCAGGTCCTCCTGATTCCAGGATCAGTGTGCTCTATCTATTGCACCACCTAGCTGCCCCAATAAACTTTGAAAAAATCAAATAGTACACATTATTTTGGTTTGACCAAGAATCAAATTTTGGGTTTTTAGTTGCTTTATTTACCTCATATTTGGTTTATTCATGAATATTATATTAGATTTCCTAATTCACTATAAGAATCTACTCTATTACATTCTTGACAAGTTACTCAAGCTTCACTTGAAAAACATTTACAATAAAGGTGATCACTAAAAGTGATTTTATATGTAATTTTATACTTCTAAAGAACTTTACACGTGTATCCTGATAATTATGACAAGGTAAATAATATATGTCATTATCACCATCTTACAGTGAAGCAACTGAGGACCACAAAAAGAGAGCACATTTGCTGTGATCATAGCAGCAGGTGTCCTTTCCATTGCATGGTACTATTTTTCTCCCTCATGAGACAGCTCAGTTCACTCTAGTTTTAAAAATATCTTAATTGTTAAAAAGTTTAACAGACCTAAATAAATTTCAAGTCTAGACTTTTATAATGAAGAGTACAAACAAACAAACCCCAAAGTACATATGACCCAGGGGGCCAGGAAAAGTTGGGGCATTACACCAAACAATTGAATAACACTGATTTTTAAGATTTACCTAAACTATACTCATATGTGTATGCTACAATTTTTTTTTTTTTTTTTGAGACAACTGTGGTTAAGTGACTTGCCTAGGGTTACACAGCTAAGAAGTGTTAAGTGTCTGAGGGCAGATTTGAACTCAGGTTCTCCTGACTCCAGGGCTGGTGCTCTATCCACTGTGCCACCTAGCTGCACCAACAATTAATTTTTAATGTACAAAAAAAATTTCACTTATAAGTCCTCAAAATGTGACAGAAAAAAAACCAAAAAAGCAAAATTAGGCAGCAGGTTGGATTTGATCTGCAGGCCACAGTTTACTAACTTCCAAGTCTAAGTAGGGAAGAATCTTCCTCTACTTAGCTTTGTAGAGACTTAAATCACTTTTAAGTTCTAAGAACATTACAAATCAAGTATTCCTTTTTTCTTTGTCTGTTCTCTGCCCCATTCCTAATATGGTCATCAACAAGGACCTCTCACCTATGGAATCTCTGAACTTCATGGGCACTGCCTAGAAGTTGGCTCCGCTCTTCAGCCAACTGCTGCAGGGACCGCCAGCGCTCATTTAGTTCCTATAAAAAAGAATGCAAATCATCAGTTTTGCTTGAGATTCTTGTCCTTTCAATGAGATTTGAAATCTTTCCTGAAACATTCCATTCTTGGTGATAATGATAAAAAGCAAGATGAGATAAAGGGAACTAATGGGTTATGTCAAGTTCCAATATACATGTAATCTGTTCCTTAGACAAGGAAAGTAATTTGATTTGACTATGAATATACAGGTGAAGTCACATCATAAAATAGCTGACCACAAAGTAGAAGTAGCAACAAAAACCTCATTAACCTTATTCAAAATGATAGGATTATGGCAGCTAACATTGAGCCTTGGAGTTGTGCTGGATTCTTTCTAGCCCTTGAGCTATATTCATGTCTTTCAAAAGCAGCCCAGGGAAGAGTGTTGACTCCCAAAATCTCTTAAGGAGTAAAAGCTAAACTCCAAGGGGATTCAAACATCCATGGAGAAAAATCAATTTCATGTTCGAGAACTCAAGTACAAAGCATGCTATATTCTTTCCACTTCAATCCACTATGGATCTTTACAAATTAAGGAGAAAGGACTAACACTGCTTATAAAGTTAATTTCTCAAAAGGTTTAGTTTCAATGTAAAATGGGAAATCAGGTAAAGATTAATGAAAGCTACTTTTTTTGGGACTAAAGTAGATAGTATTCTTCATCAATGCCATGAGTAACTTGAAAATGAAGGAGAGAGAGAGAGAGAGAGAGAGAGAGAGAGAGAGAGAGAGAGAGAGAGAGAGTGTTTTAACAGTGTTATCCCTTGTGAATTTTCTATGACAGAGAATATGAACAAGAACCTCAGAATTAGTATTTGAAATTCAGCACTAATTCAAGAGTCTCCTGAATAGTGGAGGCCCACAAAATTGGGATGTTAGTCATAAAAAATGAAAGAAAAGAGAGAAGAACAAGAAAATAACAAGTAAAAGCAGATGTTCATTGGTTCTTACCTTGATTGAATTAAAAAGTGGCCACTGTGTGAACCATCAGACGTGCAGACTGCAGGGGGAAGGAAAGCAGGAAAGTAAAAGTAATCAAAGATCTGCTAATCAGGGACAGAAAATCAGACTTTCAACATCAATTATGCCTGACTAATTGTCAAACAATATGATGTTAAAAGGAGCTGAGTTTTTAATCAAAGACATCCACTGTAGCATTGATTACAATGTCCACTGTCAACAATTAGACACATTTCATTGGTTCATTTTCCCCACTGCACAATAAGATTAAAAGAGTTTAATTAAAGCCATAGAAACTTATATGTAGAGTATTAAAAAATATAAATCCAGAACATATAGCATGGGGAAAAACACTGGAGAAATTATAAATGGCAATTAAGCCTATTTAATCAGTTAGATTAACCAATCAGAGAAATTACTAATTATGGTCATAAAGTTGTTTAAATCAACAGGGTCAGCACAAAGGGCAAGAAAAGAAAAGATTAAGAAACAAAATAGGAATTTCAGTGAAGTAAGTAAAAGTGAGAATAAGGAAAAATAATAGATTTGGAGAAGAAATATTGTAATCCTATTTAGTGGCCTTCTCTAAAAGTTTTGTGATATGTTCTTTAGATGGCAATATGAATAAGTAGGTAGTATATGTGCTCAACCATGCAGAACAATACTCCCTCTTTTTAAACCTGAAACAAAAAACTACTTTAAACAGTTTAAACTGTGTCCTTGGTTTCTACTGTGACTGAAATGTTAATCAATCCATAAAAGAAATCTATCCATCCACTTAATGAATATATATAAAAGCAAGAAACTGAAGTTCAAAGCTCTCAAGTTCAAGAGAATCCTTAATTTCTCAGTTGTTCCAGAAGAGATTAAAAATATGTCCCTTCCTTCCTTCTTTTCTTCCTTGCATAGGAGACTATGAGTATGGACTACTGCATATACAGTCAATTTTGGGTGATAAGCTAGTTTTTGCTGAATTTTTTGTTATAAGGAATGGCTCACTGGGTGGGGAAAAAAGGAAGATACATTCTGAAGTTGAAGGGGGAGGGAAACTGTTCCCTTTTAAGATTATCACTGAAACTGTGTTCCCTTTATTGAAACTGTGTTCCCTTTAAGATTATCACTCTGAAACTGTGTTCCGTTTTGATCTGTGATTCTTTTTGGAATCTCAGTCCCCATCTGGAGAAGGCATATCCTCCCAGATAAGTTATCTTTCCAGGATGCCAGAGCCTTTGATTCAATTAGAAATCCTGGTCAAAAAGTACCTCTTTGAAGTGTTGTTAATTCTGGGCTGGATACTGATAAGCATCTAGGCCTGGGAACCTCCTTTTAAAGGGCAATTTCTAAATTTACTCTTTGCAGAGGCCCAAACAGCTTGCCAGGACCCTGCACAGTGAGAAGCCATTCTCTTCTCAGTGCCAGGCTCCATTTCCCTAATAGGACTTTGCCACTATAGAAATCAGTCTCTTAGCAAACTGGTTTCTATCCAATAATAAACTTGCATTTTTGCCAATTAACAATTCAGGGTTTCATGAATTCTTTCATGAAGAACCTTTGCACCAATCCATAAGGGGATTTTAACAACTCTCAGTCACTAATCTCATCAAAATGAAGGTAATAAAAAACCCCAAAAGATAATATAAATAAAATCTAGGCAATATATTGTAGGAGAAAGCCAACAGTTTGAAATGGTTAAAAAGATAAAACAATATAAAAAAGCAACATAATACAATAGGGTTCTTACCTTCCAGGGAGAAGCAGTCTTAGAATCAGTATCATCCTATCCAAAATACAAAAATGAATTTAGATCCCCCTTGCAAGCCAGTACAAAACACTATCAGATCAGCTCCATTTTATTAGTTCTTTCCCCACCAGATGATTAAAAAAGCAAACTGGCTAAATCAACATTTTTATCTGCCTAGCTATCTGCACAGTATTGAACTAGTTATTTACAAGATTAGTTGAAAGAGGCTGGCAACAAAAATGACAAAATAATCCCTCAAGGGAAAATGCAGTAATTGGACCAGTAGTATTGAAGGGAGCCCTAAAGTTTGGGGGAAGGGACACTCAATCCAAGGAGGAGGAGAAGACAGGAGAGGAGAAATCCATTTAAAAATTCTGGCAGTTTGGTTAAAAAATCTCTAGAAATGTAACAAGGAATAAAGAAATCCATACAAAATTGTTTTCAGCAGCTCTGAGGAAAGACAGGAGCTGGGTAAGGAAAGTGAGTTTGTCATTATCTATCTATAATGATAAGATTTGAAAGAGCAAAGGAAGAAAAAGAAAAAAGTTTATTATTTCTTATACCACACTTTTGCTAATTTTTTTAAAAAAGGGGAAAAGTGAACATTGAAATGACAGATATGGAAAATATCCTAAAAGGTTAAAAAGGTCTTTTGCAGCATGGGCAAGAAAAATTTAAAAGGATTTATCTATTTAAAATAACCCCTCCCCCACCAAGGAATCAACAAGAAACATCTCCGGTGGTTTTAAAAATCTTTGTCAGTGGTTTTAAAATCTCACTCTATTCTAGGTCTTCAAAAATTCTATTTGCAATAATTAAGACTTACCCTGGGCATCATACCATATACTTCCTGCAAAGGAAGAAAGATAAATGTTTACTATCATAGGAAGGGAAACTCCCTGGTAGTTTTAGATAATTTAGATTTATATAGTACTTTAATGTTTGCAAAGTACTTATATATGCATTTTTTCACATTATCACAAAAAATATTAATAAACAAAAATATTCTTATTTCCATTTTAGAGATGAGGAGGTTGTGACTTGCCCAGAGACACATTGGTTAGGTCTAGAATTGGGGGTACCTAAATGAAATAAGGATTTAATTGAGGTCTAGTGGCAGGTTCGAGGTACAGGGAGTCAAATAGAGCTCTACTTTGGATTCGGCGCAAGGATATGGAGTTAAATAAGGTCTAGTGGCAGTGCAAGAGTCCCCTGTAAAGGAATTTACAGACCCAAAAACCTAGATTGATAAAAGAGGTTTATTATGGGGTTTGGAAGTAAAGTTATAGTCTAATTAGTAAAGTTGAAGGTAGAGATAAGAGGTCACCAGAAACAGTGTTCCAGTGGGCAGAGATCCTTGGCATGCCAGGAGTAAGGCTGCCATGTCTGGAACCTCTGCAAAGAGAGAGCTCCAATCTAGCTCTTTATAATAGGCTTATGAGCTGAAGGGGGTTTGTGGGTGGAGTTCCACCTTGGCTCCTAGCTGGGTTTCAGCCAGGGTTAGAATTTGAATTGAATTCAATGGGTTTCAGGACTGAGCCAACCCCACAAAGATGAAACTGTTTGTGCTTGGGGTGGAGTTCCCTCATTGAGGCAGAGTCCAAGGAGGTTTTCTCCTTTAAGGATTTTTCAGAGTTTTGGGGTTTCCTCTTCATTTACAGGAAGAAGACTTGGGGCAGTGTCCCTTATTGAGGCAGAGTTGAAGAAGATTTTCTCCTTGAAGGAGTTTCAGAGTTCTAGGATCTCCTCTTCAACATGACTACTACGTTTCAGAACCCTAGTGTCTTCTCACTTTGAGTCCAATGCCCTTTCTATCACTCACTCTACACTCTCCCTCTCTGAGGAGTTATGCACATTATTAGTACTAGGGTAGAAATGGGTCTAATGGTTTTCCAAAAGTGATGAGCCTGGAGTCAGGATGACTTCAATTCCAGCCTTAAACACTTTGCTGTGTGACCCTGGGCAAATCATTTAATCTTATTTGCCTCAGTTTCTTCATCTGTAAAATGAGCTAGCAAAATAAATGGCAAACCACTTTAGTTATCTCTGCCAAGAAAAGCCCAAATGGGATCACCACAAGTCAGGCATGACTGAAGTGAATGAAGTATCACCCACTAGCAGTTTTGCATAATGAAAAGCAAAGTATACAACACCCCAGTAGAGAACACAAGAAGAAATTGACTACAATACTTGTTCTGTTTGCTCATTATTCCAAATTAGCACACTAATGCAAAATTTTAATATAGATTAAGTATAAGTGTTTCATTAAAATCTTGGTTCTCAAACCATGTCAGCAGAATGCTAGCTTGCTGGAGAGCTGACTGCACAACTACCTGGTGACAGACAGGTGAACTATCACCCAAACTAGATGATATAGCCTCAGGCTGGCTACATAATAAATAGTTGTTACCCAAAGAAACTCATGATGATTATCTATTAATCTGTGAAATACATAGCACCTAGAACAAAGTTAGCATTTTAAAAACACTTATTGACTGATTAAAGCGATTTACAATCTTTGTCAATGAAAGAGTATCTCTACAGATCCTTTTGTTCAGAAAGAAATCTCTGCTTTCTCTTGGCCAGAAAAGAAATTTCTTTAAAAGAAGAGGTTGAAAAAGAGTTCTAATGATTAATATAAGTACTCATCAGAAATCAAAGAAAATGCAAATATTTAAAGATCTAAAAAAACTTTCATGAAATAATGCACAGTAAAAACAGTGAAAACAGACTCAAAGGAATGAAGTGTATATATATATATATATATATATATATATATATATATATATATATATGAACTGCAACTTGGAACAACTCTTTGCAGAGGACCTGACATGCCATGCTATGCTATGCCAAGAAAATCTCTGCCTGCAGAAATGATATTCTCTTCTAGCACTACCCTCTCTTTATCCTCACCTATTTCCTAAAGAAACTTTATACCTCTCTGTCAGGATTTCTCTATTAGAAACTTTACTTAGGCTGACTTCCCAATGCCTCTTTTATCAATCTAGTTTTTTTTGGGTTTGTGAATTCCTTTAAAGAGAATCTCTGCGCTGCCAGAAGGGGGTTCCCCAAAACTCCCTACCTCTCCATTTGGTTCTCTTAAACCCTGAACCTGCCACTAGACCATATCATTTAACTCTCTGACCACCAGGAACCCCAAATACCTAAGTCTCATCATATTCATGAATTAGATTTAGAGGAAATAACTGAAAAATTACTATGATACATTATACATTGAAATTAACTGAAGGAAACATTGTTGTCAGAGCAAGTTTGCTTGATGGTTCTGATATTTCATACCAAGGGTTTTTTTTTTGTTTTTTTTTGTTTGTTTTTAAATCCAATATAAATAACAAAATAGCATTAAGTAACTTTCATGTATAAAGAGAAAGGAGGTTTGGATGAGATTTTGTCTCCTGATTCAAGGAATTAATACAACCTCATGAACTTGCACAGAAATTAGGTCTAGGTAATCTCAATATATCAACTTTGACATAAATTTTCAGTCATCTGTACTTACTAAAGACTGTTAAAGGTATATAGATGCGACATCTTAGTCCAGATGAAAGAAAACTTTCTACCTGTTGCTGTACAGCTTGAACTTCCTCTGCCATTAATCCTTCTGACTCCAGGTCTTCAGCAACCTTGTTGATATCCTTTAGTCGGGATTCATTGGCTTTCAAATCCTTTAATTGGAAAAAACAAAACAAAACCCAACATATAAATGAACACAACTCCAAGTCAAATAGAAACAAAGAGGTGGGCAACAATTAAAGGTTGATAAAGAGAATCCCTGTACATTGGGAACTCTTCATAATAACCCTGTCATTACACTCTTCCACAATGACTTAGATCAGGAAATCCCAGCTACAACAGTCAAGAAAATAAGTGTATGATGGCAACTTTTTCCATCTCAAAGGAGCAGTTATTAATTATCTATGTCTAATTATTACAGTATCTTGAACAAATAGGTAATGTTATTTAAATAAGATGAGTAGTTGTATATTTAAGGGATAGCAGCTGAAATGCTGAAAATATAACAATATGTTATTAGAATTCATTTTGGCTATGATATTTTAAATCTAGAATGGTCCTTTATCATCTCTTGTGAGCAGCACCCAGATGTTTACATCTCTAGATAAGAAAACAATTATCTGTAGTTCTTGCATACAATATCTGACACTGGGGCAGACAAAGGGGGACACCCACATAGACTGAGGATGTGACTGATATTTTAGATCTAGAATGGTTAATATCCACTGTTGTATGAAGCAATAAAATCTTGGAACTGTATTAAATCGTATTATTAAGAGTCTTGAAAGTCAATAGGTTTCAGTCTGCAAAATAAAAATGATATAAAGACAATAATACTAGAATGCCATATTTCAATCTAGACTCACAAAAGCTATACCTATTTTCAAATGTTGGCTATTTTGGATAAATGTATATTTGTAAAGAGAATGTCAATATAGAAGAAACATTTTCCCCCTGTGTACTTAAGTTATTTAGTTAATTCCCCATCCAAACTATCAGTATCAAAAAACTCAATTATGGGGCAGCTAGGTGGTGCAGTGGATAGAGCACCAGCCTTGAATTCAGGAGGACCTGAATTCAAACCTGGTCTCAGACACTTAACACTTCCTAGCTGTGTGAACCTGGGCAAGTCACTTAACCCCAGCCTCAGGAAAAAAACAAAACAAAACAACAAAAAAAACTCAATTACCCCCCTACCTTCTGGAAGTCATCAAACTTCTTCTGTAGCACCTCCACCTGTTCTAGGTCTGTGCCAACTTCCTCATTGGTCAATGTGGCCTCCTTCTCGTTGATCCACTGCTGAAGCTCGTTAGCTTCCCGGAACAACATGAACTTCTTGCAGCTCTTCTCCAACATGCCTTTGCGCTTCTCACCCAGTTCCAGAAGGGAATGGTACCTGGCAGGATTGAGAAGGAGAACGCAGTTGAATCATCTCATGATGCAGATGCACCAAGCCAACACTGTGGAGCTGCCAAGGCACAAATCCAAAAGTTTATTACTGCACATGATACACACAGTAACCAAGGACCTAGATCTGTGCACAGGTCAAAACTCCAAGTTCCAATACAGGAAGACCAGGAAGCTGGCGAATGGCCTTCTCCATACCAAGAAACACCCAAGCACAGAACAGCCAAGCACACCCAAGTCTGTCACTTAATACTACAACTAACTACTACAAATGACCAGAAAAAAAGCACATGGTACATGTGGAGCATGCAACTACAAACAAGAGATGAAATGGACATTCTACAAGGTAACACGTATCACAGAGGATTTCCTTTTTTCTCCCATACAAATTATTTTCAAGAACCCTGAAGGCCAGTTGGACTAGAAAGCAGCCTGATATTACAGGCATCTAGCTTATGCTAAAACCACATCCTAAATGATTAGAAATATATATATATATTAAAAAAAAAAAAAAAAAAAAAAGGGCAGCTAGGTGGTGCAGTGAATAGAGCACCAGCCTTGAATTCAGGAGGACCCGAGTTCAAATCTGGTCTCAGACCCTTAACACTTCCTAGCTGTGTGAACCTGGGAAAGTCACTTAACCCCAGCCTCGGGGGGGGGAGAGGAGAAATATATATATATATTTTTTAATTTAAGGCAGAAAGATGATGAATGGTTTTCAAAAATGTGTCTCTAAAAGAATGAACACATGCTGGCATGAATTACAACACAGTTTATGATTAGTTGAGTGTTATTAAGATAGCTCAAAGATAACTTAAAAGTCTGCCAGATAAAGACTTGACACAAAGAATAAGAATCAAAGATGTATATTCTAACTTGGTAAAGAAAATACAAAGGCTGCAATTTCATTGGGTTCATAGAGAGTAATAAAAATGATTTGAGGCAAAAAAAAAAAAAATCTCACATAACTCCAAAATATTGAACTTAAGCTTCTAAAAGTGAAGTAAAGCATATCTTGAATTTACACAACAATCAACATCTATTTAAGGTTTACTGAATCTCCCTATAATAGTCAACTAGGTATTAAGAGCAATTTAGAATCTTGTGCTGACAAAATGACTGGTCAGCTAAATAGAACCAAGAGGGTGAAACCAAGGATACTCTGAACACATGAAGACATGAAAGCAACTGATGAGAAAAGCAACAACCAACCGAAAAAGTTTTTCTTTTTGGATGAAAGATGGATGACTAGCAGACATTCTTCCCACCACTCTACCTATGGAGAAGCAGTAGGTACCCCCCACTCCCTCTAAATTATGTGGCAGAGGCAAGACCAATAAGCACACCAATGGACAGGGGCTCAAGAAAGGCTCTCAGCCTACTCACAGTTCTTCCACCTGTTTCATACGTAGAGATACACTGCCAGCCTCCTTAGTTATGAGTGTCCTGCACAGATAGAGGGGGCACAGCAAAAGCATGCAAAAATTAGTGAGATTAATTCAACTAATTATAAAGCAGGAAGCTCCACCAGAGGCCATGTTGGAGGAATGAGGAGAAAAGATCCATTCAAAGATTAGAGAGTCATTCAAAAGCTGTCAGAAAGCAGAGCAGATCTGCAAATGGCAAAGAAATAATAAGCATGGCATTTATTTCAACTTATTAGTAGGTCAGAATATCTTAGATTTCTAAACCTGAAGACAACATTCATTAAACAAACATCTTGGCTTTAAAGTTATAGAGGCAATAGAAGTAGATAAGATATTTCTTTGATTCAAATCCTGGGTTCAGAATTGGGTTTCCTTTGGAAACAATGAGAAAGCCAATAAATTCCCTTTGGAATATAATGTTTTAAAACATTAGGGCTTAAAAACAATGCCAGGTTTAGTTTGCACTGTTTATAATGGAAACCACAATCCCCCTACCATAATAAAAAACTCTTAATGGCATAGTAAAAATGACTCAAATTACAAATTGTAAGTGCTATACAAAAGTCCTTTCTTTCTTACTATTAGCAAAGTTGGACAAACATGATTTAAGCCAACTTTGCAGAGAAGACTAATGACTTGTTCGTCACTGGCTGCGAAAATGATAATTCCAGAACTTGAATTCAAGACCTTCTGATTCAAGAATGTTGTCATTTTGAATACATAAAGGTTGACTCTCTATAGAAAAGAGTTTTCTTTAGTCACTGAGTAAACAATCAGTTCTACTTTTTTCCTCTCAACAAAATTAAGAAACGAGGCCAGCTGATACTTTAAATTGAAGTAGATAGGCAGGGGGAAAAAAAGATGGGCTAGTTACCAAAGTTCTAGGGAGGTAAAGTCCATTACTGAAATTAATTATGCCACAATATAGTCCACCAAAGGGATTTGGGGAAAGTGCTATTCTTCACAAAACAAATTACACTGACAAACAGTAAGCCCCATTAGAAAATTTGTCTGTGTGTTTGAGCAAGGCTTGAATAATAGAACAAGGGATAGAAAGTAGAAGCCTATTCAGAAAGCCAGTTTAAAGAGATTTCTACATCAGATGTAAAGATTAAAAAGGGTTGTAATTACAAAAAGGAAAATTGCCTAGGGGGAAAATAAAAAAGATACTCCATGAAAGTTAGGGAAAACAAAAACAAAAAAGGAAGGAAAATTAGCTAGAAAATTTGGTTAAAATTGGGGGTCATTCACATATTAAAGATGATAAAGAAAAGAATAGGGAAGCACATCCTAGAGTACAGACGTACGTGAGGAAAATGTTCAGCTCCAGAGAAATCAAAATCAAGATTTAAACCATTGTTTACTGACTACACGCATGGATATGCTTTGACTTGGTATCTTATCTGTAATGCCCTTACTGGTTGTCAATCTGTTCCTGTCTCAGGGCGATACTGCCCTGTTCTTCCAATAGGTTCTCTCGTGATGCTGACTGGGCTGGGTCCAATTTCTTTACATAGGCAGCAGGTACAAAACCTTGACGGTCATTCACTTCCACTTTCCACCAGTCCTGGAGGGAAAAAGAAGAGCCCTTGAATCTTAAGTTCAACATTGCTCCTCAAAAGAAACTGAGAATTTCGTTTTTATATGTATATTCAAAGATATCATACTACTCCTAAAAGTAGCCCTATTAACTTGTACTTTAATTTTAATTATGATTCCAATGTCATACTAAAAACTATAAAGAAAAAAAGGGTTACTATCAAGGAAAAAACTAAATGACAGTTATATCTGAATACAAGCAAAGACTAGGGAATAAAAAGCTTACTAAGATATCAATGCTGGGACTTTTTCTTGTTTTAACCAATGCAAGGTAACACATTAAATAAAAGATATTAACTGTGTCTAGTGTATCAAGAATACAGATTCAAGTACAAAAAATATTATGGGAAAACAGGTTAAAGAAATGGGATGTATAATGGGGGGAGGTGGACGGGGCTCTGGTGGTGTTACTAATCCAGGAAAAACATGACTAAGGGGAAGAATTATAGCTATCTTCAAATATCTGCAGGGTCAGAAGAAGTAAGGTGACCTCTCCATAAGCTATCTAGATCAATAGGTAGAAATTAATTTCTTCAGGTTGCCAAAGACCTGCTTTTTTCCACTGCCTTAGATATTGGATTAAACAACTTTCAAGTTCTCTTCTAATGTTAACAATTTATTATTCTAAACCGAACCTGGGATTTACTTTCAGGTCATGGGCAATTACAGAAGGACAAGATTGAGGGGAAATCTTTGCCCAATTTGGAAGGCAAAATGGACGGGAGAAGGGAGTTTGTGATGATTACAAGTGTAAAAATTCAGAAACTACAATAGTCCTGATGAAAAGAGAAGGATCACCAATCTCGAATCTAAAGTACCTTACCTTGTTTGTGCTGTTGAGTAGCGTGAGAATATCTCCCTTTTTCATAGTGACCTCTCGAGGACTCTTTTCTTGATAATCATAGAGAGCCAACACTAGCTCCTTCCCAGTTTCATCATCTGTGGGAGCAACTTGTTGCTACAATGCCAAGAAGAAATTAAAACATTTAGTATTTTAAAAAAAAAAAAAAAGAAAGAAAATCAACTCTCTGTTTACAGAATACCATTTAAATGAAAGAGACTATCATCTTATCACTATTCCCACTTATTGCTTTTATTCATTTACAGTTTTCTCCACTAGATACGTTGAAATTTTAACTCAAGTGTATGGGAATGTGTACAAACACACACACACACACACACACACACACACACAAGCATTCATGTGCACAAGTGCTAAGTTGAATGTACCTTCAAAATAGGGAAAGCTTCATGATTAGGTGTCACCACTACCATGCCAATCTCTGTATTGTTCAAATTTTAGTTTACATAGCACTGAAGAGAACAGTTAAATTTTTATGCTATTTAAAGTAAATGCTCTTAAACTATATTGAACCATACACCTTTTCTTCCTCCTCCAGATTTGTTTCAGAGTGCAGGCTGCATTCATTCTGATTGTCAATATATATTCAGCAAGTGCCTACTATGTACCAGGCACACATTTAAAGTTTATTTTTGAAATACTAATTAATAGTATCCAAAGGCATACTAAATTAAGAGGAAAAAAAAGGGAACTATTATATCAGTTGTTTTTACCCGGCATGATTGAGCTTGTTCCCGCAAAGCCTGTATACTGCTGCCATAGGCACTGAGATCTGACATCAAAGCTTCATGTTTCTTCAGAAGAGCCTAAAACCAAAATTAAATGTATCAAAAATATGAATGGGAAATCTATGACTATTTTATCAATACACTCTATTTCAAGTTTTATTAAACTGCTTGTTATTTTACATAATGAGAAAAAATGCTGGCTATTTAAAGTTATGCAAATTCAAGTTCATGGATCACATTAAATGTCACCTAACCTTGTTCTTTGTATCCATCCTAATGACTCTTTAAAAATTCAAACTGATAGATGATATGAAAAGTCAAAATTCTACCTCCTACTAGGAAATTCCTCCACCTAATTAGAATACCTAGAAGTTAATAGCAACCTTTAATGTTGCTATAGTTCTATGGACTCCCATTGTCTACTACAGAAGGACAAAGTGAGATATAGTCAGATAGTCTCAAGCTGAGGGGAAAAAAGGGCAACTCTACCCAAGTTTTCTGATTATTCTAACCAAACGGTTTATACTTATCTGTCAAATGCTTCAACTCTTCCCACTTTCTAAGAAGACCTTACCTCAGCAGAGTCCTCGTCTTTCCCATAGTCTGTACTGCCCACAATAGGTTCTTTTTCTCGCATCCAAGATTCAGCTTCATTAGCATCAGCAAAATACTGCTGAGCCTGTAAAGAGTCTTCTAAGTCCTGCCGACGCTGAGAAGCTTTTGCTTTTAGAGACTCCCACTTCTGATTCAATTCATTTAGCTTGGCCTTCACATCCTCGGCAGCAAAATGACCTGAGGTATGAATTTTGAAGAAAATGGAGAGAAAAGAAAAGGACATCAATAAAGAGGAGGATGAACAAAAAACTTCCCCAGAACAATTACTGGAATGTTATGTTGAATCACAGTTATTCTGCCTGCTGTAAAGAACACAAAAACATCTTTGGAATCCCAAGATCTAAGGGAGTTAAAGTTCAATAAGAACCTGGAATCTCATTTTCTTGACCATAAAATTTGGGCATTTGGGCAACATCAGAACTTAAAAGGCAGTACACAAAAGATCTCTTTCAAGATCATTCTAAATTAATAAACCAAGAGAAACTTATGGTAAGCTGAGTATCATCTGCCCCTGAGAATATCACGTACAAAAAATTCAGAGAAACATGACAAGGTTTGTAGTGATAAGAGTGAAGAAATCACAGTTGAACAATATATATATCACATATTTCAACAACTTGTAATAGTTAACAAAACCCTGGTATAATACAATGGTCAATGTTAGGACTGTAACTATACTAAGATACTTAAGTTCTGTTAACAATAAAGAAACTTTTTTGGAGGAGAGGTTGGAAAGCATTGTTCATTAGGAAGTTGTGCCAAAACAAACTACATCAATAATATTTTAAAATTGGAAGAAAATTATCTGTCTTTGAATTCAAAAAATGATCACAATCTGTCAAACTCACCTTCCTCTACCATAGCATTTCCTTTCTGCGTGACAGCTTTGATACGGGGCTCATGACCAGCAATTTCGGCTTGAAGGGCCTGGTGTTTCTTTAGGAGGTTTTGGACGCCAATTAGATCCTTGCCTGAAAATGGAAATCATAATTTTTTCATCCAAGTCATTAAATAAAATAAATCAAGGCTGAACTCTCCCATTCAACTTAAAAAACATCAAAGGCTACTATATACAAAGGAGTCATCATCACAGTTCAAATTTGAATACAAAATTATGAACTAGCAACAAATAACATAACAGCATTTTAAAATTTCAAAGAATATAATTTGCATATATCATCTTATTTAAATTTTAAAACTCAATTAGAAACTCAATTAGATTTGAGTATTATCTCTTTAAACTTGCTTTACATATAATGGAGGTGGCCTGACCTCTATTAGTGGAAGCAGCAATGGGCTCTTTCTCCCGGATCCATGTTTCTTCATCCTCAACATCCCGGAAAAGCTGCTGTAAGCGCAGGGAATCAGCTAGCTTCTGCTTTCGAGCAACCATAGGATCCTTAAGAGCTTCATATCGAGCTACAAGGGCCTCTTGCTTCTTCTTGATATTGTCAGCATCAAAGTGACCAGCATCTTGAAATTGTCGAGCTTGGATAGTAATGCCATCAATTCGATCCTTGGATCGAAGACAAAAGACAAGAGATAAAACTGATTAAAATGTTCTCCACTGTTTACTTTCTGTCATTACTTTGGGCATTCTGAGCCTAGACCAATTGCTTCAATTCTCGGCTAACAAGAAACCAATGCAGGACTTTGGCAAATTTAGTAAATTTCACCACTGCAACATCCAGGAAGATATCAATTTCTTAAGGGCAGAAACTCTCTCTTTTGTCTTTGTAATTCCCTGACTTGACAGAGTAGAAGCCTAATAAACCTTTAATAAGCTGAATGAACTCTTCCCTTTGAATTATATGGCATCTCATGACTGGAGACTAGTTTAGGAGCATTTTTTTCTACATTCCCAAATTACGGTGCTGAAAATCCCCAAGGAAAAGATTCTCTACCTGATGGGCTGCAACATCTGCCTCCAGGAGGGCATGCTTTTTCTGTAGGTTCTGGACATTAGTAAGATCTTTCCCATAATCATCAGAGGCCAAATGACCTTCTACTTCATAAAGCCACAATTCAATATCCTCCACATTACGGTTGAATTGCTGTTGTTGGTTAGCTTCACGAAGTTTTATTCCTATTCAGGGAGAAGGGTCTGAGATTCAGAATTTCTATATGCTAATACTGATGGTTCACTTTTTATGTCAATACTTGCGCTAAAGAGGTCATGTGACAACATAGAAACTGTGATCAAAAACCTATTTTATATTCTTTTCTTGTGATTCAATAGCAAAAGAAAGATGACTACTTTTCATATATCTCTTACTATGGAAAAACCAATCTGTGCTGTCTCCTATCTGTTAAGTATTTCTTAAAGAGTACTCTGAGCGCCATGAGGAAAAAAACCCTAAGAAAATACAAAACATAATTGCTCAATTGAATGTTCATTTTTATTTTCAGATATGAAATGAGTCTATTTCGTTAGACAATTGGAACTGAGCTCCATCCCCTTTTCAGATTGAATAATTTATTAACCATTTTCTCCAATTTTTTTTCCCCCAATGGTAGGAAACAACATCTATCTCATCTACCATGTTCAATTATATTTATTACATAAGTCTGGCATCTAAATCTGTTCCCAATCATTTTTTCATAGAATCATTAGTCCTAATACTGAAATTATCCTCAAAACCACTCTTCTTAAGGTATAATTTTCTCCAGTATAAATTTTTAGGTCACAATAAATTTGACAAAACTGATCAATATATTTCACAATGTCTTAAACTAAGAGAGCTCAACTACCCAGGAATTCCTATTCTTAAGAACCCAACAATTTAGGAATGAAGTATTTCTTACCTTTCAGTTCTGTAGCTTCCAACAGTTTCTTCCACAAACTGATTACCTCATTCATTCGAGTTGCTACCTCATCCTTGGCATAATGATTAACATCAATCAGCTTTTGTCCTGCTTTCTCCAAGGCATCAATTCGACTCTGATTAGCCGACAGCTCAGCCTCAAAAGCCTGATGCTTCTGAACTTTGCCCTGCAAGTTGGATGGATCCTGAGGGAAATGAAAGAAAAATATTTCTACTTGGAATTTTAATTTCAACATGAACTTGTAATAGAAATTCACATTCACAATATCTAATCTACCATCAACAGTCTTGAATTAGGAAGTACCTTCTTTAGAAGTCTAATTTCTGGGGCAGCTAGATGGCACAGTGGATAGAGTATCAGCCCTAAAATCAGGAGGACCCGAGTTCAAATCCAACCTCAGTCACTTAACAGTTCCTAGCTATACGACCCTGAGCAAGTCACTTAACTCCAACTGTCTCAGCAAAAAAAAGAAAAAGAAATCATCTAATTTCCTAAAACTATTTATATTATTATAGCCTTATATCTATCTCTCCCAGCAGTTATAGTTACACATTACCTTGTAAGCTTCATCTGTTGCAGTTTTCATCTTCTCATTCACCCAACTTTTGAGCTCATCAGAATCTCTGAAAAACTGCTGTAGATGGAATGAATCAGCCAGTTGTGCCCGGCGATACATAGCCCGTTCATGAAGGGCATTGCGACGGCTCAGTAACTGAAAGGCAAGGATCATTTGTGAATTCCTGGTTCTTGGCTCCCAGTGTTATTAAATTTTGTCTAGGAGACTTTCTTTCTTTGTCTTGAATGGTCGACTCTTTTCTAGATTACAGATTACAAAGCACTTAGAAACTTACTGCATCTCTACGTGTAGCTACATCTTCCATTGCATAATGGTTATTTTGAATTAGCTTGGTTGCAAACTCATCCAGTGCCTAGAAAGACAGAAACATTCATTAATAATATGATATTCCTCAAGTTGAGCTCACTTTGCACTAGATACTGCAGAGATTTATAGAATTAGATTACATACCACTTTAAAATTCATGCAGAGGTAGTTAGGTGTATTGGAGTCATAAAGACCTGAATTCAAATCCTGCTTCAGTTATCTATTCAGTTTCTTACAACTGAATGTGGGGGCCACAACTGTGATTATAATTTTTCAATTTGTATACCTATTTTATATACCATTATATGTGGGGATCACATAAAAATTTCTCAGGTGAAAAGGAGTTTCAAGAGGAAAAAGTTTTAAGAAGCTGGTGTAGATTAAATGATACAATATTGGAAAAATATTTTGCAAACCTTTCAGTGTCACAGAATTATGACATAATAGTAAACTATCTTACATCAAGGCTACATTTGTGCTCAAGGCGCATGTGGTTGGTAAATTTCCTCATCAGATGTTTTAGAATACTGGGGTCAAACTTAAAAAGAAAGACCTGTGGGTTGCTCATTAACTCAGAAAACCACAAAATGACATCCATGTTGTATTCTATTTTTCTTTTGTTTAAAATTTTCCCTATTATATATTTTTTTCTTCTTCCTCCATCCCCCCAATTATGTTTTAATCTAACTGTGGTTGCACTAAAGAATTTGTTGGTCTTGAATTCGATGCCTGTTATTAGAGGGTCCTGACCTCTCTCTCAGTTCTGCAGATGGCAGCTCGGTTCCATAAGTCAGACAGGGTTATGAACCTGCCAATGTCTACCTGCCTATCTTTAAGCAAAAGGTCAATTCCAAATTTGGAATCAAATATACCAACCTGGCTTCATGTCACCAAACTCACCATGTCATTGAAGATCTCTGGTTCAGATTTTGGATATCAATAAAAAAACAAAACAAAACAAAAAAAAAAAACAACAACAAAGCACCTTCCACAAAAACATTTTGTGTAGGAATTTCTCTTAGGAAATGATAAATCTTATAGAATATTTTTGAGATCATTATGAAAGGACCAGAAGTTAAATCAAATATCTTACTGTAATTTTTTCTTCCTGAGCACTGAGGGATTTCTCAAAGTCTTCATGCTTCTTGAGAAGAGCTTCTACACTGTCCAGAGAATCGCCCAAGTCTTCATTTAAAAGAAATGCCTTTGAAAAGGAAACAGAGGGTTTGGGAGAATGCTGTCATTTCTAAAAGGTAAATGGCATGAACTACTTCAATCTGAAAGGGAACAAGAAATTATGAACATCAATTTCCAAAGAAAACAGGGAGACACTAACAGAAACAACAAAAGAGGAAATCAAGTCAGTCCTGATAGCCCTCAATAAAATGAATAATAGTTATTCTAAAAGACTGTAAATATGAAGTTTTCTTTTAGGGAGAGGTCTAGTTACACCACTGGCTGAGGAAGAAATGCCAGTAATTTAAGAACAGTGACAGTACTTTCACTTGCTGAGTTAAGACCCTTATCTCCAATGGAACAAGATTCACTCAAAAAGGAAAAAAACAAGATTTTTCTTCCCCCACGCCCAGCACCAAAACTTCCTATTTCCCTAATAGATTCTCATTCAAATTCTACACCTCTTGTTTGCTCATCCAATTGTCCACTTGTTCAGTATCTCTGTAAAAGAGCTGCAGATCCATGCATTGTTCATACTGCTGCCGGCGAAGTTCCCAAAGTTCCAGAAGGGCAGCTCTTTCATCAGAAAGGATAGTGAGCTAAAGGTAAGAGAAGATTATCATTACTGTAGCTTCACAATTATGTGATAACACAACTAAGTGAAAAATTTTGAGGTTGGAAAATTCTATTACAAGAATGTTGAGCCTAGTTTTCTTACCTCTAATCACTTATTAGGATGATGGGTTAATAAAAATAAAACACTTGGCAAACCTACATTTGTATGTATACAGCCACAATAGGATCAGTCTTGAGGCTAATTAAAAGAGGAAAACTCTACTTCTCTATTTTTATTCTGGGGTTAATTCAATGCTACATTACAATAAGCTTATTTAATAGATAATTATTTAAATAGTATCTGCCTAAAGAATGAAACATCTAATAAATAAAGATTTTAATCTAAAAGATGATAAATAATCAACTTAGAAATTTTAGTTTCTTAACCATTACTAAAAGCCTTCTATTTATTAATGGTAATCCTCTAATAATTTAGGTTACTCCTTAATTTTTATGCTTATAACTTAAAATGCAAAGAAAGTTATATATTTTGGGCCAATATAAAAAGGTTTTGCTGGAATGTTGCATATATTTTTGATGAGAGGTTTTCTTTCCTTTCCTTTTTTTTTTTTTTTCGGTTGGGAGTGAGGTCAGCAATAGGAACAAATTGTAAATACATGTAATAACAAACCTATTTTTGAAAAAACTACTTGCTCATAAGATTGTGTCACATAGTAACGAGATGTGAAGGCTGGATATAAGACTGATATGTAAAAATATGTACATCTAGATCTGTAGTTATAAATATTTGCGGGATGGGTGAGAAGAGAGTAGGTGGGTAAAAGAAAATAATTGTTTAGAAAATGAAGCCTGGAAAACAGGAGTAGTAGTCAAGTTCTCAGGTTCAGAAAATTCTCCACAGATCACAATCTTATTTACCTTCTCTCTCACTTCATCAGAGGCATAATGACCAGCAGCAAGAAGAGCTTGTCCTGATTCATCAGCAGATTTAAAACTATCTTCATGAGCATCAATTTCACCCTAGGAGAGGGGGAAAAAACTCATATAAATCAAACTCTACACTTTGCAAAAAGTGCTTTACCTCTTTATTTCCAATTCTTTTCAGAATATCACATGGAATTAGAAATAAAACCAAATATTATAAGTTTATTAAAAAAAATCAATTGCAAAATCTCTGCAAGACTTTTAGAAGTCTGAAATAACAGCTCAGATTACTGAATCTCATTAGCCTTTCTAAACAAAGAATTTCTTCAAAAAAGAAAAAAAAAAAGTGGGGGTGGTAGAATTAACCAAAAAGCTTACGCTATTATTCAAGAACATTCCATCGAGAAACAAAAATATCAAAGTTTAGCACCCAATGGGCATGTAATAAAAAGACCAGACTGCAATAGTATAAGAGTTTAAGATGTTATATATAAAGTACATAGGATCACAGATTAGTGTTGGAAAGGATGTTAACAAGTAATCCAATCCAGCTCCTTCATTTTTACAGATGAAGCCCAGAAATCTTAAAAGTGCTGCCCAAGGTGCTAAAGAAACTAAATAGGAAAGGTAGGATTTGAAATTGGGATCACTGGAAATTTAAAAATATACCTAAATGTGTAACAAGATATACATATTTACAGAATATCCTAACATGGTTACCTTATGCTCTTGGTGCCTATCAAGTAAAGCTTCAGCCCCAGCAACATCATTGGCAAGCTCATCTGCATTGATGAGAGCCTTCATCTCAGTCACCCAACTGGTGAGATCTCGAAAGTCTGCAAGGAAGCGCTGAAGTCTTTGAAAAATCAGAAAGAAACAATGAGCTTTTCTTCACCCAAAAGTGGAAATTTTTTCCCTCTGGTCCCAACTTAAAAAAAACACAGGGCTATCCCTGAATCAGGCTGATACCTCTCTAGAACATGCTAAAATATAGTGAAGGATTAAAGGGCATATGGTAGGCAAAGACATGGTATTAAAAATAATTTCAATTTCAAACATAAATTCAATGTAAATCAAAAGAATCTTCAAGTTTTACTATACTTCTGGTAAATTGGCAAAGGTGACAAAAGATGAAAAGAGTTAAAAAGGTTGTATTAAAAAAAAATACACTATTGGTGGAACCATAAATTGGTCTCCAAAGATTATGGAAAATAATCTAGAATTTTGTGAAGAGAATGACTAAAATGTCCATATCCATTAACTCAGATTCTATTGTGAAGTGTATGCTTTAAGGAAGTTATTGACAAAAAGACCCCATGAACACCAAAACGTCTTTAAAAATAGCACTTTTGTGGTAGCAAGAAATTGGAAACAAAGTAGATGTCCACTAAACAGGAAATAGGTAAAGAAATTCTGGAACATGAATAATAATGGAAATGAAAAAGCATGGAAAAATTTAAATAAACTGATGCAAAGTGAAATCAGCAGAGCCAGAAAAACAATAAACAAAATTATGAAGAGTAAGCCTAGCACCTCACAGAAAAAAAAAAAAAAGAAAGGACATATCCCCTACTCCTGCAGAGATCAGAGTCCATAAGTGTTTAACATTATATATCTAGTCAGATTTTCTTCTCAGGTGTTTATTGGTTTCTCTAAATTTCTTCTCTTCTTTCTCTTTTAAAAAGAATTGTTGTAATGACTCTTTGTAATGAGAGAAGAGGAGGAATGCAGGGAGAAGTAGAAGTGATATAGAAAAGTGTTCCCCTACCTATAAGAATCATTGAGGCGTGCATGTCTTTCAGCTGCCAGCGTACGGATCTGCTCCCAATTTGTAATCAGTTCTTCTCTCTTGACTTGGATCTGAGTAGCACTCAGAGGGTGAGATTGCTGCAGACGGTCTGCCTCAGCACACAAAGCTTTGACCTATGAACACATTAACTCTAAGTAACTACCATCCTCTAAGACCACTGTTTACCCAAATGAATGAATTAGTTTCCTGTCAAACCTACCTTATCTTCTAGGGCGGCAAGATCTCTTTCTAGTCCCTCATGTTTCCGTAGTAAAGCCTGAACACTGGCCAAGTCTCGGCCAAAATCATCAGAGGCCATTAACTGCTCCTTCTCTTTAATCCAGCTGATAGTTTCATCCACATCTCTAAAAGAAACACATAGTAGTAGCTCATTCACAAGAATTCAGGAACACCAAGGAGAAGGAGCTCTAGGATTATTTTATGATGATTTCCACACATATCAAAATCTTATCTGCTCTGTCACAAGTGCCCATCTCTCTTTCTCTCCCAAGGATCTCTGGGGTTGGTTGGTACCTGTTAAACCGCTGTACTTCAGCTGCTCCAAAGAGCTTCCCCTGCCTTTGGAGGGCCAGACCCTTCAGACGTTGCCAAGCTGCATTCACTTCATCTTGTTTGGTTTTGATCAGGTCTTCTTCAGGATGTTGCTCCTAAAAGAAATAAATGAAGAATAACTTCTGGTTCCTTCATTGGCATTTCTTGAAAGCATAATTTCGTGTTAAGAAATATGTATCTCATGACAATTTACAACATGGCTTAAAATTAATCGCTTATGTGAACCTCAATTATTTCTTTGGTAATTATGATCAATGATCTTGGAGGAAATTAACTCAAGTATCACTGTGAAGTAATTATGACACAAAATATAATTTTTACAATTTCTGATCTCCTACCACAAAGAAACAAAATGAATACAGGTTAGTAAATTCAAAATAGATATGAAATAAATACAAATATAACTGGGAGTGGAGGAAGAAAGTAACTATGTTAGACCTTGGATCAGAGGTATCACATGAACTAAGTAAGGTTTGAAGGAAACTACGGATTGTTAGGGAAACTGAAAAGTGAATGTGTTCAGGTATAGGCAGAAGGACAGGGATGGAGTGTTCTGAAATTAGACAGGAAGCAAGAATGTAGAGTACACAATGATAATAATAGGTAATAAGTCTGGAGCCAGATTATTTACTCTAGAGACAATTTAGAACTAGTGAAGCCTCTGGGCTAGGTCACACCATTAAGAAGTTGTATGGAAAAAGGAGAGGATGAAGAGAAATTCAAAGGATATTCTATAGTCTGGATAAGAGGGGATAAAGACCTGAACTATGGGAAAATACAGTAAAAGAGACAAATATAAGTAATGCTGAAGTATGATAAACAAGACTTGGCAGATAATTAGATATGGAATGTATGGGAAAGAATAGGGTTGAGGATGACTCAAAATTGTGAGCCTGGGCAACTGCAAGGATGCCAGCACGCTCTTCAGAAATATGCAATTAAAAAAAAAGTTTTGTTATGAAGATAATCACTTCTATTTTGGATATGTTGCATTTGAGATGCTTACAGTATGAGACAGGGCAGTTGTTGTTGGAACTAAAGAGAGACTACAGTTGAGTGTCCATACATCTGGAAATCACTGGTATAGAGAGGACAGGTGAATGTGCAGAATGCAATGAGATCAAAGAACTAGAGAGAGAGGAGAAACTAGGAGGGAGTTTTCACACAGACAGGCCAGGGCACAAGGGAGATGATGGCAGCATTGAGTAAATGCAGCCAAAGGAGGCAGCTAGATGACCTAGCTGTGTGATCCTGGGCAAGTCACTTAACCCCACACTGTCTCACCCAAAAAGAAAAATTAGTTGAAAAGTACAGCCAAGTAAGTGGCAGAACCAAGAGAAATCAGTGTCAAGAAAACCTAGAGCAGAACATAACCAGGAAGAAGGATGTTTGACAGTACCAAATGCTGCAGAAGCCAAGAATGTTGAGGATCAAGATCAGAAAAAAAATTCTATTGGTTTGTCCTCTTCTCATCATAAATGCTATCTAATTTACTCCTTCTATTCAACAATATTTTTATTTCCAAATTCAAGTCATTTGTTTTCATGTTCTGTGCTTGTGAATTGTTTATGTGTCTGTTGAGTAACTCTGCCTGCACTCTCAGATATCCAAAGCAATCAATCTGCTCCTAATTTCAAAATGTCAAAGGTTCCTAAAGAGTATATTCTTCTTTTAGGACACAACTGATGATCTACAATGAAGTGGGGACTTTACAACACCAGGAAACAAGGTAGTGGATCTTTTACAGTATTTTGTGACAGGTGATAGGGTCAGGTTTCACTGGTAGAATGAAGGCCAATTTATTTCATTCAGCATAACTAGGTCCAGAAAATCTAAGAATATATCTTCAGCAGAAAGCATTTAAAATTGAAATTACCCTGTAAGGAACAGATGGACAAATCATGATATGTAAATGTTAAAGAATACTACTGTGCTCCAAGAAATGATAGAAAGGGATGGCTTTTAGAAAAACAAGGGATGACTTGTATGAATTGATAAGAGTAAACAAAATCAACTGAGACAGCAATTTGTACAATGAAAAGAATATGGTAAAGTTAAACAACCATGAAAGAATTAGGTACTTCCATCAATGAAATAACCCACCACAAATTCAGAGAATTAATAATGAAACCTCTCCTGAAATTCAGTAGAATGAAACATTTTTTGACACAACCAATGCATACATGTGTTCTGTTTAATTATACATGCTTCTAAGTGAGGTTTTTTGTTCATTCTCAATTTGAAAGGAGAGGATTGATGGGAAAGGGGAGGATCTGGAGAAAAAATACACTCCCCCCACATACACAATTATCTGAAATATAAATTTCTATAAAAACAAGTAGCTGATATATGTAAATTAATACACCAAGTTTGTGTAGAACTTTATACACATTTACTTTATTAGTTAAACAAGCTAGAACTGTATTATGAAGTTCAGAGCATGTTTCACAGTATATTTTGAGCGCTATAGACAAAGCTAACAGGGGAAGGATGTTTTTTGTACTGTAAAAACAGTGAGGTAAAGTCTAGTTCTCTTCCATTTTGTAGGATTCCATTTCTACTATTTATTACCATGTCTTCCCTAAGCTAAAATACCTTAGGAACCTTGGAAGACTTATATTCATAGTGGAAGTAAAGAATAATCAGGCTTGATGGAAGCCTGTCAATTCTTTCTAAGGAAACTCTCCCTACCACACCCTCCCCTGAGAAACCCTTTGGGGCAGAGCTTCAAATAAAATTTGATTTTAAGCCTCATCCCAAATTGGGTGGAGGTGAGAATGATCAAATATACTTGCCTTTTTTGCCCAGTGACCAGTATAGGTTGTTTAAGAAAGCAAACATTTTGGGGCAACTAGGTGGTGCAGTGGATAGAGCACCAGCCTTAAATTCAGGAGGACCTGAGTTCAAATCTGGTCTCAGACACTTAACACTTCCTAGCTGTGTGACCCTGAGCAAGTCACTTAACTCCAGCCTCAGGGGAAAGGAAAAAAAAAAAAAAAGCAAACATTTAAAGAAAAATAAAAGAAGTCTATCAAACTGACAAACCAATGTACTGAACATGTCAGTCACCATTCTATTTTGGGATCTGTGATCCATTCAAAAGATTATAAACAATACCTAAATTGCCTTTTTTATTTCCTTTTGAATGTCCTATAAGTTGGTATTAATGAGATCCTAGAATACTTATTATTCCTTTGCTGTTTACCTGGATGAGTTTGGCAGCAAACTGATTTACTTCATTTACTCTTTCCTCATGAGCAGCCATATCTGTCTGAAATTCTTCAAATTTCTTCTGTAAAACTTCCACATGTTCCAGGTCCTGACCCAACTCCTCTGAAGTAACAATTGCTTCCTGTCCAGTAATCAAATTAGAAAGTTATCCACTAATGCACAAAAAAATCCTTCTTTATGAAGAATCATATATGGGGATACATATATTTACAACAAGAAGACTCAAGAGAGTATAAGCCCTGAGAGCAAGACAAAATCAAATCACCCTCATTTTTGTTGTAGATCCTTCTATGATCTAGATATATGACAACCCAAATCATCATCTCTACCACAAAATCCTATTCCTCTTGCCAGATACTATCAAATACTGTGTTTTCCTTTACATTCCCAGAATCTGGCAAAGAAGGTATGTATAGCAGACTGTCTCACTCAGACCTACTTTGTCAGTGATCCAGTCCATCACATCTTCGCACTCTCGTAAATATTGCACCAATTTCTGTGCTTGCAGTAATTTTACTCCCTTTTCCCGCATCTTCTCCAAAAGTAGCTCCCACTGACGGTGTAGTTCCATCAAACGAGCCTACAGAAGAAAAACAAGCTCATTAGCACAGCCAGCCTCAGGGGCCCTGGTGGTGAGCAACAACTTTTTGGAAGAGTAACAAGTAGTCTGAAACATAATGAAGCTTTGCATCAAAACTTTTTTGATAGGAGCATTAGAGCAGCAAGAAAAGAATATGACCAGTAATAATGAGAAAGTGATTAAAATCTTTACAGTCAGATTTATAATGGTCTGTTTTAAGGTAGTATTCACAAATTAGGTTTGACCAGCTAAGAGACTCCCCGATAGAAGAGGTGATGATCTAAAAAGTGAAGGATAAAATGTTAATGGAGATTGTCTAACGGAAAGGATTCCCAATTAAGGGGGCATATCTTGAATGTGAAAAAATAAGTTATGTCACTTAAGGAAAACTGAAATAAGTATAAAGACCAAAAAGGAAGAGGTTCCTGAAATTTAAGCAAATGACAAAAACGGATTCTTGGCAGAATAAATTTGGGAGTTTGTTTTGTTGAAATTATTGGGAGAACACAGTTATCAAATTTGACTCAATTCAGATATCATACAAATAACAATCATAAGTCACATGCTCTTTTACCAAAGTAGAAAGAAATATATCTTAATGTTCCCAGCATCATTGGGTTTTTTTTGGTTGGGACCTGGCCAAATTTAGACTCTTATACTAGGTTACAAAGAAGCAGGCCAAAACTCTCCAATCAGATTTGGAATAAACATCTCTTCTTAATAAGGTTGTGCCTAACCCAAGATGCTGGAAGTGTTTCCATAACACCAACAAAAGCAAAGAAACTAAACACAAAAGAGAAAGAGACACAAAATCCCACCCACTGTTGATAATGCCCACTCCCATTAAAAATATAACTTGAAAGTCAAGTTACTGTGGCTAATGGCCATTCAACACAGGAGGATTTTCAGGAGACCACTGTGGATATTACTAGAAAAGGAAAAAGCAATAGGGGCGGAAAGGTTCACACAAAACACTTCCAACATTGCTCATTAACAATGCAACTAAGTCAAGAAAGAAAACAGTGGCATCTCCAAGGAGTAGAAAGAGAGAAGGCACATATGGCACAGTCTACCTACTCGTATGTGGGACCCAATGTGGGTGGCTGTGACTATGGGACGACATGCAGTCCGGTAAGGCGTGAAAGTCTGAACCAGTAATAGATACGTTACCCATAATACAGCATACATACAACTTTTGTTCACCTACCCAACCCCAAGTCAGTAAAGACATTGTGCAGATTTACTTTGTAAAAGATCAATAAGGAATTACTGATTTTTGAAAGCAGAAGGAACTGACAACACTAGGAAAAAGAGTAAGAAAGGAACCAGTCCAAATTTAAAATGTTACAAAAATAAAAATATGTTTTACAAAGAATTCTACTCCAAAATTAACTCTTTATCCATAGCACATTTAATTTTCATATTTATTGATTAAAGGTCTGATACAAAACAAAGTACTATTTTCAAGAATAGTTTTTTCCTTCCTGATTATTCTGATCTTCCGAATTCTGTAAATTAGACATCAGTTTCACAAAGCTATTATTACAAGATGGTGGTAAGGATTACTAGGCTGAACAAAGATTTCAAAACTAATGTCATAACACTTGAGAAATGTAGTAAAGGTTGACTGGCTGGAGGGAAAATATTGGTCTTGATTAAGATAGATTTCTCAATAGCAATTTGATGTAAACAGCAATATTTTTTCAAAGAAGTAGAAGTTTAAAAAAAAGGGCAGGAAAAAAAAAAGACAGGAAAACTAATAGGGATTATTAACCAATGACTTGAAATAAGAAAAAAAGTAATATATTAATATAGGTTAAGAAAGACAAATAGAAGAAAATATTTTAATGACTCATCTAGGATTTCTCAGGAGTTCTTAGGTGAATTAACAATCTGGATTTAGGGATGGTTGGATTTTGATACCAACTGATTGATACTACAGTAGTCGTTTGAGCTTTTCTTGCTTTTTCCATTAGTAATGTAGTATTTCTTCTATTAACAGTAGTAATGAATGATTGATTTCTACCACATTGGTTACATGTATTCATTACAGTAATTCAAGAGAAAAACTGATGAATAAAAAACTGACTTAAAAAGTCTAAGTTCTGAGAGAAACTTTTATAGAATACAGAAAAGCTTTGGTCAATTCTCCAATGAAAGCAAGAATGTCCTGAAAAGCAAAAGTGAATAAAAAGCTCATTGAAAAAAATGGAATCAAAGTAATATCTTACAGAGAATTATTTTCCCCAAATTCCCAGCATTAGAAATCTGTACAACAAATGAATCAAAGACTAGTTATTATCACACTCCCTTTTCCATGTTGTTAACACTGAATTTAGTCATGAGGTAAAACACAACTGGATAACAAGCATGCTTCAGACTCATGGGCTAACAGAAGTTGAGTTCATCTATTTGCTGTGACTTTTTCTAACGGATTTTTTTCAGAGCAATGACACCATCTAGAGTTAAGTCCACAGATGGTTGACCTCTGTTAATGTGTCAGTGAATAATCCTATATTCATCATTATGTCAATGCTCATCTAAATTGTCATTGACATGTTCCCCATTCCTAATTACCTCCTTTAAAAATATAGTTTAATAAATCCTGTTTCTAGCATTTCATTCTAGTTACTTTTTGGACCCCTGTCCAAAAAGTACAGTAATTTCTGCTATGAATACATAATTAATGTTTATTATGTTCCCTCAGAATCTCCATGGTTATCTTTTTTAAGGATTCAATAACTCTTTAAAAAGCATTTGAAAAATCCAAAATCTATTAAGTGACCCAAGCGGCCATGGCCTTCATCAAATTCTTCCTACTCTCCCAAAAGTCACTGCACTGTATACTCATACTTACTCTTATAGTTTCAGATGCAAAATGCCCTTCTGAGATCATCAAGTTGCCAGTCTCATCCAGCTTCACGATGGCACCCGAATTAGCCTGCACTTCAGCTTCAAAGGCCTGGTGTTTCTGAAGCTTCCCCTATTGGGAGAACAAAGGAAGATGGAAGAAACAATATTCAGTTCAATATAGCTTTCTTCCTACCCTTGTCCCACCCAACACTCTCACACTATCAATGCTGTTCTTCCTTCTCCCCATCACATAGCTCAAAACCCACAATGTTTCAAAATACATTGTTCTATAAAAAAATTGAGCTTGTGATAAAGGGGAAAAAAAGTATGTATATATTATATATATATATATATATATATATATATATATATATATATATATATATATATATATATATATATATATATATATATATAAAATAAAAATTCAGTTTTTAAAGTATTTTGCTATTTTTATAAAACTTTTGTTCTGATTTTTCTCCCCCAACATGACTCATAAAGAAATGTATATTTTTTAAAAAATTAATGTACACGTATAACCAGAAAAAAAGCAATAAAAAAGGAAAATCCAGTGAAAAAAGTTTCCACACAAACAATATCCACGCCTCCCCAAAAGCTCTTTTAATCACTTTGATAATGACTGCCTTTATCTTCATCATTTTTAATCAACATTCTCTTAAGAAGAACGTGATTACAGGCTACAAGGTTTTATGACAGATCTATAAGTGGCGAAACTCCTTGGTTTACATTCACATGAAGCTTCCAAGAGAAAGACTATGGTAGATCCAAAACTCATACCAACCACACCTCTAAGAGTAGATTTGATGAAACTGAAAAACCTACTTATTTTATAGTCATATTAAGAGCTATATAGAGTGCCAAGAAGAGGATGTACAATGAGCATAAATCAGCTAGTCATTTCTAATAATGCCATCACATTGCTTCATGTACCAAGTTTATACCACAAAAATCTTTCCCCTTCACAGACTATTCGACAGTGGCTTGCTACAGCTGTAGGGACTCTATAATCCCACATGGACTCAACTTTTTAATATCTAATTATACAAATTTTCATAAAATATTAAGGTCAGATGAAGCCTTTAGAATTCTAGGGCCAAATTCTAGTTCTAGCAATACTTTTAAATCGTAACATGCTTTAGGCAGGACAAAAGGTTCCTAAACCTCAACACTTAATACTTGAAACCATAAAGAGTATTTCTCTCCAGAATTAATAGAAAGGATAATATCGTCTTTTTTTTTTTTTTTTTTTTTTAAATAATAAGCCACTGATGAAAGATTTTGTAGTTATTAAATATTCTACAGTAACTGTCTAGAGATAGTATGGGATAGTGATACATAGTGAGAGGGCAGAATTACCACGATTTAGGTCCAAAAATCATCTGATACTTAACCAGCTGTATGGCTCTGGACATGTCACTAATATTTCTGTTTTTCAGGTACCTCCCCTAGGACTTATTTTTATATAGTAAATCACAAATCAGTTTTGATCTGCATTAGCAGAGGGGATTCCCTCGCAGAGTTTTGTCTTCCATCATTTTCAATTCACATCAGCAACAAAAATATAAACATAAGATTAATTCTATAAAAGATTAATGAATGGGATACCAAGATGATGTTGATAGATCATCCAAACAGATTTTGCATGCCTTCTTATAAGATTTTAAATAAGTTCAAGAGACAGCTCTAGTATTATACTATAGAGTTTCATCTGAATTCATTTACAGTTGTATGACCTTAGGCACCTCATTTAATCTATATTTGTCTCAGTCTCTTCATTTGAAAAATGGGGATAATTACAGTTCCTATCTCACAAGCTTCTTGAAGATCAGATAAAATATTTGAAACTATTTTAAAATAAATTATACAAAATACAGCAAAATGTTTATTATGATTTCACACTGACACTATCAAAAATTGAACTCTCTTACTAATTTCTCTTGGAATAATCTTAAAAAAAGAAAAAAAAAAATCTCTTGCCCTTAAGCCTAAGAGTTCTTTAATTTAGAGAGACATTTTGAAAGGCTGAGACCTACCTGCAAATTGGTTGGGTCCTTATAATTCTCATCTGATGCAATCTGTAGCTTCTCCTGGATCCATTTTTCTAACTCTTCAGCATCTCGTTGGAAAAACTGGAAACGGTAAGAATCCTCAAGTTTCTGACGCCTAAGGGTTGACAGCTCCTTAAAGCGGTGGTATCGGTCCAGAACCTGCTGTCTTCTTTCCTGGATGTCTTCAGCTGTTTCCAGCACTTTGACCCCACTTGGGTCCATTTTCTGAAAAGCAAAGTGCTTTGAATTATAATATTCTCAGAGTAAATGGAAGAGAATCAGCATAAATATTTTTTCTTTTTTTCCCTTGACCAAAACTGATTTGAAGGGGTTGTTGAATAGGGGAAAAGAATGAGGCTTACTGAATAAGGAATTTTCTACATCAGTACAGGTCTATACTTTCTCTGCAGCTAAATCCTACAAAGTGCCTGGGACCCCAAGAGGGCCTTGCCAACGGTCATCCAGTTTATCATCCATTAGGCAGGCTTGAATGCAGGTCTTGCCAACTCTATCCACTCTCACATTGTGGTGTCCGCATTCCTAACATATCTAAAGGAAAAGAGCTTTCCAGAAGATCAGCTCATCTAAGTAAAAATAAGAAAGGGGAGCACCTTCCTAGCAGCCAACAATGGAGTTCAGATGTAGATTGCTTTTACCTTTTAATTTCCAAAACCTGTACATGTTTCCATGTATTCCCCAAATGACCAATGTAGCAGAGGGAAGAGATGGGAGTAGTTAGAATTCTAAAAAGCCTTTTGAGAATCCAAAGACTGTCCTATCTATAGTAATCAAGGCTTACTGCCAAATACATTCAAAAAGTCCTTTCATTTATTTTTTTCCATTTCCTTGAGCAAAAAGTAGGGAGAATTAAACTTTTCCACTGTCAGCTATTTTTTTTTATCCCTGTTCTCTCAACCTCATTTAGACTTTCAATGATGTTGGAAAGTGACTATATGTTATCAATTCTTTAATTATCAATTAAGTTAAATATGAAAACCAAACATTATTGGCTGGCTTATCTCAGTCACATCATGATTTAATACCAAAGAAGTCAGATAAATGTCAGATTAAATCAAATTGAGCAAAGTGGCAAGAAATCTAAAACAAAGTACTTCTATTTACATAACTGTGGTTAACAAAACTTAACATACATAAGTTAAGATAATAACCCCTAGGGTTTTGCCTTATAATCCCTACTTTTCATTGCAAGGCTTCCCCCCTACACACACATCCTCCCCTCTTTTTTTTTTTTTAAGAGAAACACTTCAGAAGCCAGAAACAAGAATACTATTTCTTTTGCTAATTTCTTTTTCCTATTTGTTTTTCTAGAAACAATTGTACTATTGTCCTTCTAACACTATATAAGAAGTTCTAGCTTAATCTTTATTTCCATGTGGCAAAACTATTACAATGAAAAAAAAATTATGGCAGGGGAAATAGAGAGTAAACTTAGCCTTAATTTCAAGTTCATTTAATGGGGAAATCAGCTTGTCAAAAGCTGGCAAATGAAGAAGGCAAAGTTTTCAGTTGAACCCAATTTCTTTCTTTCTTTTTTTTTTAAATTTTCAATAGCATTTTATTTTTCCAAATACACATAAAGATAGTATTCAACATTCACTATTGTAAGACACTTTGTTCCAATCCTTCCTCTCCCTTTACCTCTTCCTCTCCAAGACAGCAAGCAATCTGAAATAGGTTAAATATTGTTGCATCTACCTTCAAATCATCATTAAATGAAGTGGGCAACTTCATTGAAATTTAAATGTCAGAGGTAGTAATAGGATTTTCTGGTTTACACAAGTTAGAATTGGTGCGAAGAACCCAAGAAACTTTACTAAATAAAAGGTCCATTCTCATTCCTCAGATGATTTGATAAGACAAGTAAAATAGGTACAGAGAAGGGTAACACCTCTCCAAATCTGTAAAAAGTTCAACAATTTGTTACTCAGAAAACAGTTAAAAAACTGAGTATAGTGTATCTCAAGCTATTCTTTTTTTTTTTTTTTTTGCTGAGGCAATTGGAGTTAAGTAACTTGTCCAGGGTTACATAGCCAGGAAATGTTGAAGTGTTTAAGTGTCTGAGGCCACATTTGAACTTGGGTACTCTCGACTTCAGGGCTGGTGCTCTATGGTGCCAACTAACTGCTCTATTCTTTTGTTTATAAAGGACACATCTACATATAACAATCAGTGCCAGAATTTCCAGTAAAATGCCAACATTATTGAGGAGAGATCTAGTCACCGGCACACTTAGACAATTTTGAAGGAATACATTAGTCAGTCACATTATGACTTTTCTTCCTCATAATATCCAGGCAAGACTAGTTATTATGAGGGAAAGCAGGAATTTTTTAGGTGAGTCCTGAACTTAGCTTATTTCAGGAGCTTTACGTGTTTATAAGTTTTAAGCAGAGAATGAGGTAAAAGTTTAATAGTCCATTCACAATTTCATTTTCCAAATTGAAAAACTGGTGTTTCATTTAGAAACAAGCTGTACTATTTACTTAAAAAAACAAAGCCAGGAAATATTAACTAGAGAAACAGTCAACCTAATTAACAAGTCTGAACCACACTTAAGGAGTTCAACCCAAGGAAAGCTTAGCTCTACCATAGGACAACATTTTGAAAAAATAGAAAGAAAAAAAAAAAAAGATAATTTTTTCATTGTAATAGTTTTGCCACATGGAAATAAAGATTAAGATAGAACTTCTTATATAGTGTTAGAAGGACGATAGTAAAATTGTTTCTAGAAAAACAAATAGGAAAAAGAAATTAGCAAAAGAAATAGTATTCTTGTTTCTGGCTTCTGAAGTGTTTCTCTTAAAAAAAAAAAAGAGGGGAGGGTGTGTGTTTAGGGGGGAAGCCTTGCAATGAAAAACAAAACAGGTTATAGTGAAAACATACACCAGACAGGCACTGAATCTTTTCTAATGTATAGATATTAAAAAATACAATCCAAAAACATCCCCTTTCTTGGTGTCCTAATATATAAATTAGTATGTATTTTGGTGAAATTACAGGATAAAATTAGAAAAGTTTGTATCTTGCTGATAACACCACAATCACCACCATACACTGTATTTTCTATTGGTTCCTCATTCATTATGGACATGACCTCATTAATCCTCAAATTATTACTAGGGAAATAGAGTGTTTTCATTCTTATAACTCAATAAACCAAAGCACATAAGCAAAGTTATCTATTCAATGTTATCATAAAGTCAACAGTAAGGCTAAAAATTGATCCCAAGTATCTTTATCTGGATCCATTGCTTTGCCTATTAGACAAAAAATTGCTACCCTTTTTTCTTTTTCTTTTTTTTTAAGAGCTAATAAACTACTATGGATTAAATCTGTGTTCTCCACCCTGAGCTATATGGCATTTATCTACACTTTAATTTAAATGAATGTCACAGATAAGACAGAGACATAGCCTGAGATGACTGAGCAAACCAAACCTAGTCAGAATGTTTGAGAATCTCTACATAGGTCACACCACCCATCATCTCTCATACTGCATATTTCCTAGGGAACAGAAGAATGAGCAACCTTCCTTAAGAAAGGAGAAACTTTGCTCTCATAAATAAAAATCTAAAAACAGTTCCTGCCAATAGTTCCATAGCAAGGAATGTCATAAGTACAGGTATGATATAATCACTTTCTCAAAGACATTTGAAATTCCAGGGATCATTATTGTGTTATTTTGCCTTGCCTCTTCACATTACAATTTCCATTACTATTCCATTATACTTCACAGCTGCTATGGAAATCTCCAAGTCATATTCATTTAAAAAAGTCCTTTGTGATCGTAAAAAACAAAAACAACCCCTCCCCCCCCCCAACCATTACCATGCCTTTTCAAGGTTTTCCTGTCCCTGTCCATTCCTGTTCCTCCTCCCTCTTCTTTTCCCCTCAGCTCACTTGCCTTAATCTACCAATGAGTTTTAGACCATCCAGAGGCCTGTGGCTGAAGTAACCAACCTAAAAGGACCTCTTTGTAACCCTAGTGAAGTAGAGCCAGTCAATTGTATACCAAGTACTTTGGTCGGGTGATAATGGACTGTTCTTTCCCCCAAAGCGGATCAGCTGACATCAGCAGGCCCTGGTTCTGCCAAGACACAATCAGCAGTCACTAGGGAGCTAGGAAAGTCATCCATGCTGCAGAATGAGCTATGCTTTCAGTGTTTTCATTTGTAGAATTACAAAAAGGCCCCAACTTGAAATGGAGCTCTCTCCATTTTAGCTGCTGTTTTCTATTAGTATTGTCCCAATCTTACTACAGATTGGGTGGTGGGGGTGGGAAACCTATCTCATTTGGTAAGAATTTTCTGAATTACTAAAAGCTATTATCATCCCATAATACTGCTACCTCTCACATAACAGGAAATAATCAACTGAAGTCTTTACATACAATCTTTATCCCTCCCATAACTGAAGTGGCAAAATTCCAAGAAATCTGCCCCAATCTCTCTTTAGCAACATGCAGTGAGCAGGTAAAGTCAAGTTAGAGATAAAAAAACACCACTTTTTTCCCCCAAGTTCTAAACTCTTGCTTAAAAACCTCAAAGTAGATAATTTTTAGACTATTACAAATATAAAGCAAACAACTACTTCTCTCAAATCAGGTTGTAAACTGATTTTAAAAACCGACACTGTCTGAATAAGGGAGCTTAACAGTGAGTAAAACTGGCCTGATAATAAAAATATGTATTTATTTTAAAAAATTATAAACATACACTTTAAATTAGTGGAAAACAAAAAAAAAGTTTTTAAATAGTTTAAACAGTTTTTTTTTGTTTTGTTTTGCAAATGGTATTTGAAGAATGATGCTAAAATATAATGACGACATTCAATGGGGGCTATTTATAAATGCTGCAATGCAATAGTCATGATGTCAGCAATCTTTCACCAAAGAAAGCTGTTTGATCTCAGGGGGTTAAAGAGGAATTATAGCCATGCCACCAATAGTGACAAATAAAAATTAAGACTTTGTCAGCATTTTAACAGTACCACTTAAATTCTAGGGAGGAAAGTCTCAGGACACTGTGGAACATCCCAGATCCATTTTTCAATTTAAAGCTTAAATACCTCATCAATGGAATATGCTTGCATTTTGTAGATTTCTAATTGGAGCAGGATTTGACATTCATTAACATTTGTAGCTTCTGAATCAGTACCCTAGACAGACTTTAATATGTATTTGCATAATGTATTGTCAATTACAAGCAAAATCCCTTCATGTGGGCTGAGGGATGTGTTCCCTCCATAAGAAAGATGACTGTTAAGCAACACATTGCACCCAAAGGTCAAAGATGTGGGGCACTGCAGACGTGCCATCTGCAGTGAGCCTGCAATTTACAGATTCTTTCCAGATCTCTTGAGGAGAAAAATGTGTAGTGAAGACGGTCACAAGTTTCTAAAACAGGAAAATCTTGAATCAATACTTTTTAAGAAATGGCTGGCACAAAAATTTGAAAGGTATCAAAGCCTAACGAATGGTTCGGTATAAATTCAGGCTTTGAAAAAAGTAATGAATTTTTTTTTTTAATTAAAAAACTGCAAAGCCAGTCCCACTCATTTCATTTGTTTTTATAGAAGTCAGGAATACCTATTCAATTAAAACAAAACTAAAATGTAACTAGGGAGGGGTTCCCATAATAAAATCTGTCTTAACTCAGTAACAGGATGAACAAGTACCAGCCCCATGAGGAAAATCTTTACATTAAACCAAATAAAGGAGCCATTCATTTAACAGTTTTGCTTTTCTGCTTACTCAGACCTCAGGTATTTAGAAAAGAAAATGCAGTTTACCACAGCTTTGGAGAATGCCCGTAAACTACATTTTAATGTTTCCCGGCAAAAATATTAAATCTATAGTTAGCACCCAGAAAATGTTACACTAATTTTCACTTAACAAGCAGAAGCCAATCATTAGAAGTCAGCAGGGTCTTAAGTTTTGAGAAAACTGTCCAGACTGCATTGCATCAAAATCCAAAAAGGACATGATTTCTAGATGATCTGATTCCTAAATGCTTCTCAAATATCATACCACTTACCTTTTAACCTATAATATTCAAATAAGAAATACTTAAGCACAGTATTATCTTTACTGTAGTTCAAACAAGAAAATATTCTGTAATATAGTCCATAGTTAAAAAAAACCCACTTAGAGAGTTAAAAACAGGGTTGATTTTTTTAAAAGGCTCGCAACCTTGGATTTATTGACTATAAAATCACAAGATTACAACCTCTCATTTTACAAATGAGGAAATTGAGGTTTGGAGGGATTAAGTGACTAGCCCAAGAACATACATTATTAAGTAGCAGGTCATGATTCCATATCAAGGGCTCTTTATTACACACCATTATCCCTCTGGTTTGAAAATCAATATATTTCTTTTTATTGGACACAAATTCTACTTGTTTTTAGATTAAAAAAAAAAGATTCAAATTTAACAAATGCTCTGAAATATTTCAAATAAAATGGTTATTAGCTATTTTGGGTATTTTTTAAAGATAAAATTCAAAATTCCTATTATTCTAGTGACAAGGTTATAATAAAAATAAAGACAGGAAACAAACCCAAGTTATAAACATATGACAATGAGAGCCAAAATGTCACTTTTACTAAGTGAATTGAGGTTCAAATTCTTTTCTAAACATTAACAACCTGTTTTGTCCCTTGGTTCCTAAGAGCCAAGCAATGACCAGAAAAGAAAAAAATTCAAATCCATGACACATGCAAACTATAGTCCAGTGATGAGATAATACATTCATGCGTCAGAAGGAAGAAAAATACAAAAGGATTAAGAAATTTTAAAGAGAAGCTACTAAGAATCCTTGATCACAGGCCACACCAACTTTTCCTTTCATTCCTAAACTTCCCTCCCCCTCCCCAACTTGTCTGCTTAACAGAAAGGTCCATGCAAATCAAATTCCTCCCTCCTGCCCTTCTCTGGATCACAAACCTCTCCGACATCAATATTGTGCCATCACTGCAAAACAGGCAAAACAGAGAAAGCAACACATTTCCTGCATGCTTCATGTCAAATACCTGGACTCTGCGCTTACGAAACGATGACAACATGATGGAAGAATGCAGAGTCTAAAGGGGGAGGGGGAAGAGCAAGATAATAAACTGCTAAAGGCAAACTCAACAAGAGTAAAATAAAAAGATATAAAAATGAACTGGTAATTGCCATTTTCAGATTTTTTTCCCCTTCCTTCTCCATGCTCCAAAGAATAATGTTATCTGCCACAATGATCATTTTTTATTTAAAGCATTGTTCCACCAGATTGCAGTTCTTTTATTTAATAAAATTGTGGCTGATTACTTTCAAACTATAGGCAATAATTTGAATAAGATTCCTTAAAGAAATGTGATCATACCTTTCCTGTATTCTGTATTGTTTGCTTCATTCTCTACATTTATTTTAAAAACTCTCAACAAGAAAAAGATTTAAGTAAAAAATGTTAGGGTATTTATGCCCATACATTATATAGCCCAACCCATTGAACTGACCTCCCCCAGATGAAGTCTGAGCTTCCTCTTTCAAATGTTATTACTTGTTTAAAAACAAACAAAAATGGTCCAAAGGGAACACATACACACACACACACAAACATGCAAGTGACTATTGGAGGTGAGGAACAGCTGCTCTACTTAAGGAGCCAAATGATTAGCCACAGCTTTTTTTGCATTGTCTTTCTCTGAATTTACCATCGAAGGATTGCATGCTAAGCTACTGTACATGGCTAACTGCTGCAAATGTACCCTTGCAGTTGAGAGTGCATAATGAGCACAATCCTTGCATAGCTCAGAAAGGATTGATTACAGTTAGTTGGGAAAGCAGGCAGTCAGGACCTATTGCCCTTCACTCAAGTTCCGCAATGGAAGGATTGTGCTGGACCTCTCCCAGTTATCCAACTATCACCATCTGCAATATGCTGCTCCCTTTCATAGGGCTTTATTCCAAAGAACCAAAACGTAAAGTCATTTTGAGCAAAACCATATTCATCATTTAAAATGGCTTGTCAGACATTCTGTTATTACAATCTTAAGAGTAAGTGTAAAATCCAATAGGAACTTTTATAATCTGTCCAAAACACCCTCCAATTTTTTTCTTGACTTTGGCTGGGTCCCTAGATAATATCTAACACAATTTAAGTGTCCCTTTGCTAATTATTGATCCACTTACCAAAAAAAGAATTAAATCTCCTGTGGTAAAAAGTTGACTATAGCACAATCATTTCCCTGATTGGCCTAAATTTGACCTTGCAAAATGCACTTTTATGACAAGACAGAAGTAAGCTGCCTTAACTCAATGATTTTTACCTCAGTAATTACAGTGCCACTCAAAATCTGCCTCATTTTCTTGTAGGAAAAAAAAAAATCATCTCCCATGCCTTTGTGCTTTTCTGTCCTCTTTTCTCCCCACCCACAATGGCTGGTGATATATTTAAGCCTGCATGCTTATACTAATTTTTTTCAACAGATCACTAAAATATTATACTTTGTTAAGTGGAATTCTCTTCTCCCTGAAAAGGCCCGAGTTTGGGTTTTTCCAACATAACTTGATACAGCTAGAACAATGAGTGCAGATATTTCAGGAGTCATTATATAAACACCCATTTCCCAAATCGATTCACCTTATGCCAGTTTTCCCAGGATGCCCAGTAATTTATATAGCTTTTAAACCCCAGCAGATTAATTTTTTTAAAAAAAGACAATCTACACTCCAGAGTTAGAGACTTACAAGCAACATCTCTTTTAAAAAATCACTTTAGCATTACCTTTCAAGCAAGACTGCTCTAGCATTCAATAGATGCAAAAAGGTAAATAATTATCTTATGGATTCCAAGCACAAGGGGAAAAATCTTTCTAACCTAATAAGGTTTTATTTGAATGTTTTCACAATTTTAAGTGTTGCATGATACCAACCTGACTGACAAACTACAGCTGAGCTGAGAAAAAAGGACATATTTAGTGGAATTATAAAAAATGGTTACTGAGATCTGTCAGGGGCCAAAAAGTCTTTTCTCAAATCTTTCACGTAAAGAGAACAAGAAAAAATGGGGGAGGGGACAGATATATAATAGATTCTTTCGTAAAGGATTTTTCTTGAAGCCACAGGGACGTCTTTCTCGATTTGCCCTCAGTCAAAGGATTTCACTGCTCTGACTGTCCAGCACACAAATTCTGACTTCTCTCACCCGGTGGAGATTCGGTAAAGGGGGCTTCCTCAGCGAACCCCACTTCGCCCCACGTCCATCTCCGAGGAGATCTAAGCTGCCTCTGACTCGATCAGGGTGAATAGGGGTGAGGCCAAGATGCCTCCGAGACCCATACTCCGTAGCCCCACAGCCCAGTCAGGACGAAGGGACGATTCAGAGGTGGGTGGGCTGAGGCGGGGCGGGCCGAGCCGGAGAGGCGGGGGGGATGGGACCAGCTGCCCCGGCGATCCTCTCAATGACATTCCAGCCTCCATCTGCCCAGGGCGGAACCGCCGCACTCTTCCCCCACGCCACCGAGCCGGCTCCATCCCCCGTCCCCTCCAGTCGAGGATGCGGGGGCGCGGGCGGGGCGGGGCGCGGGCCTAGCGATCCGGAGAGGACCGGCTGGCTCTCGACAGCCGCCCCCGCCCGAGCTCACCTGTCCGTTTCCTGCCGACGCCGCCCCGCCCCTTCCAGCGAGCCCAACGCCTCCAGCCCTCCAGGGGACCCTTTCTCTCCCCTCCCCAGCCTCCCTTCTGTTCCCCGCATCCTCCCAAAATGCCAGGATGTGCTTCCCCACCTCCACCCTCACCTCCACCTCCGCCCTGCCCCCTCCCCTCCAGCTTCTTAAGTTTCCCAGGCTAGGCTCCAAGGCAAAGAGAAAACCGCCCTCGCCTGCCCCTGCGAGTAGGGGACACCCCACTGCCTCTCACCGATTCTGGGGTGGGGGAGTGGGGTTCGCGGGGACAGAGAAGGGGGGGAATAAAAGGCTCGGCTCAGCTTAGCTCTGCTCCGATCGTTTCCGCAGCGGCAGTGGAGGCAGCGCGCGTTCTTCTGACTCTTTTATAGACAGCTCAGGCGCGCTCCCGACAGCAACGCGCAAGAGGGAGGGAGGAATAATCGGGAGCGGGGAAGAGAAGAAATCACGCAGCGAGGGGTGGGGAAGAGGGGGTGAGGGGCGGGGCTTTCGGGCCTCGCCCCAACAGGATGGGGCGGAAAGGGCCGAGAGGTTCCGGAAGGAGCCGAAGCGGGGTGGGGATTGCAGAGCAAACTGCGTGGGAGTAGAACGAGAAAGGAAGACGCCAGCGGGTGGGGGGAAGAGAGTGAGTCGGGATTGGCGCGCCTAGGGTGGGGCCGTTCACCCAGTTACCTCCGCCCCTTGGCATAGCTTCCATTCTCCCCCACCCCTTGCAAAGATGCTGTGAAGGGACTAAATACCGAGTTCCCAGGAAAGGGGGGAAGGGAGGTAGGAATGGTTCTAGGGTGGGCAATCAGGAAAACGATTTGAGGAAGACCCCTGGACCCATTGTCCCTCTCCTACCCAGATTCCCGCAACAAAATGTTTATGGGAAATTAGCCTGCCTATGCTCCTGCTTTCTCCGAGTCTAGCATCCCTTCCCCCCTCGCGAGGTGGGGCTGGTCCTCCAGGCATTCACTGCAGTTCAGCCCGGTAAAAATAGCTCTTGCAGCCTCCGCTGCAGCATCTGCCTCCTGGGAAAGATGGAGCAGACACACGGGATTAAACCGAGGGGTGTGAGAGAACCAAAACATCAAGGGGTCGTCATGACAGAAGCATTTTAATATATATTTAATAAAACAGCAAATATCCGAACATCAAAGGTCGTCATGACAGAGGCACTTTAAATACGTGTTTAATACAACAGCAAATATCTTTTAACCGTAGACCTGAGGGAGCTGAACCTACCACTTTAGCTAAAAAGGATGAATCCCGCCAGGAAGTTGGGGGGAAGAGACATGCGGAAGGTTGTTTCCTAGAAAAAAAAACAGCAGCAGAATAGATTGGAAATAACTATGGAGTTGGAATCATAAGACTGTTCAAGTCTACCATTTATTAATATGGCGACCCTTCAGAATGTTCATCTGTAAAATGGGATAGTACCCTAGATCACAGATGTATTAAGAAATAATACATGTAAAAACTTTTTCAAAGCCTAAAGAGATAAAACGGTGGGATGTTAAATCCCTCCCCTGGAGTGGTATATCTGCAATAATTTTTTCTTAATCTAGTTTTGCTAAAGGCAGGAGCTTGAAGGAAAACAGCCTTTAAGAGTAGTGGGAAAAACCATTACACTGCTTTTAGGGAGAAGGAGATCTACAGTGCTCAGTCGGAGAGCCTCAAAGCCGCATCAGACTGCCATAATGTTCATTAAATAAACATGCAAGGCAGTGGCCCTCTGCGCAAAAGGTAGGTCGGGCCCCAGCGCCGAGTCTCCCTTTTATTCATGGGCGGGTTCCTTCCTTTCACTTAGGGAGCTCTGCCCACATTCCTATACGGCAGTGCAGGGATGGAAATGTTTTACTAGGGAAAATCATTATCCCAAAGGAAAACAACTGGCCACTCCCAGAAATCTTTGCAGATTCAGAAAAAAAAAACGAGCCAGTGGAGAAAAATATTTCCTAAATCCTTATGTGAAGAAAAGGCCAGACAGAGCCGAACGATTCCTCCCTAGAGGAAATCGTTTCAATGAACAGCTGATCCTTTCAATATCTTCTTCCACTCCTTGGCAGCAACAAAATGTCCAATCAAATATTCAGCTCAGTGTACAAAATGGCAAACGTCATCTAATGTGGCATTGATTGCTACGGATCTCCCAGAATGAGAATACCGGTTTGCACCAGTAACGAATGCATTTAATTTCAATTATGGATGGGTAGCTATAATAGCCTTTTTGTACCTTTGTCGCTTTGAAAAATAACACTGACCCAAAGTATGCTCTGCAGTGAGATGGGGTTCCAACTACTAACGCCGAATACAAAAGGAATCTAGAAGCTTCCATACTGTCAAATTATTATACTGATTACAAAAACTTCAATTTTATTCAATTAAGAAAATGACTAAGGCTTTACCTGGAAAACTATCAATCAGTATCAGTGATGCCCACCTTTTAATTTAATACTATAAATTTTAAAGGATTTTCCAAAAGATCCAAGTTAACATCTGCATTAACCAATTTCCATTTATTTAAAGAGAATTTATTAGTGCTTCCAATTAGGAAGAATGCCTAAGTTTATTATCACAATCCATCTTCACACAAGAGCTCATTTGATTAAATACACTTTAAATTGCCTTCATATCTTAAGGGTTTATCAAGTTCTGGCTCAGTACACTTTTTAGGTGAATATATTCAAAATCAAGGAAAGTACTTATTGTTATGATTGTTATTATTATTTTTTAATGTATTCCACCTTCAAAAATAGTCACTTGCTTTTTCTTACCCTGGAACAATTATAAGTTATTTGAAGGCAAGTCTAAGAGAATACTGACCCTATTATTTCATTACCAAGGGATCCCCTGAGGGAGGGCTGGTAAAGTCACTTGTTCACAACACAACTAAGTAAATTTTGGTGAAATAGGTCCCATAATTTTTCCACTAATGAATCTGACTATCCTCAATGGCCTTATTATGTAAAATTTCATCTAGATTCTTCCATAAATCCTCTACAAGAGTCTTATCAATTCAGTAGTTATTGGATGAAGGTTTCATGTATAGCTTACCAACAGTTAAATTAAATTGTTTCTTGGCAATATAAAAAACAAATACCCACCCAACTGATTCTTACTACTACCTGGCTTCTGTTCTACCATGGTCACCAGTGGAGCAGGAGTAGGCTACACACAGGGTCAAGGGACATTTTAGTTTTATCTGTTTCAGAAGAATTTACCACCTGATGGTCAATATGTACTTAGCTAAGTAGTTAAGACATGGTATATTGGAGGAACCATATAAAAAGTTTATCCATATTGTTAGGATATTCCCTTAAAGCTCTCACTGTACTTAATAGTCTCAAGAATCTAAGGTCATACCTCAATGGTAAAGTAAGACTTTTGTGGGGGAGATAAAAATAGATCTAAATAAAAACAAAAAAAACACCCACTAATGCTTTTGAAGACAAATACCACTTACATTTTTTTTTTTTTTTTTTTTTTGGTGAAGCAATGAGGGTTAAAATGACTTGCCCAGAGACACACAGCTAAGAAGTATTAAGTGTCTGTGGCTGGATTTGAACTCATATCCTCCCGACTAAAGATCCAGTGCTCTTCTGATTTTGCCATCTAACTGCCCTGATAGATAACTTTTTACAAGAAAAATGGATAGAAAAAAAGAAATTTATATAAACATAGGGGGCAAAACTCCCTAAATATAGGAATTACTTACCACCCCTCCTCACATGATAAACTATTTTCTTAACCATAATAGCCATAATTCGACTTAAGGAAATTTAGCTATGTATTTCTGTGCATAGAGCAGTCTGGGGATCCATATTTAAGAGGAATGCCTTCTGGAAATACAATTTTCATACTTAGTAGTGAAACTTTACCAAGCAAATTATAGTCAATTCTGTATCATGTATACTACAGCAGGCAGAAAACCCATATAATAGAGTAATGTCTGCCAATAGTAGTTACTAATGGTAGTTCAAGAAAGGCCTTCAAGTTCAATGGCCTTCAAGAAGCCTTCGGCTAGGGTTCCTATTTTCAAACTTTCACTATCAGAGACTAGATGTAACTAATTCATTGAGTATTCAGATCCCAGCTAATTAATTTACACTGATAAAACTCACAAGAGGGAAAATGTAAACCAGAACATACATTTATTATATTACAATGGGAAACATACTTCAGAACGTAGAGGAACTGTGTTATCACTTGTGTCCTTCCTCTACCAACACTCTAGAACCCCTCTAAAGAAACAGTAAACAGTCTTAAATAGTAATGGCAAAAATATTTGTTCACCCTGCAGCCAGCCTGATGATGACCTCCAAATTTAGCTAAGTTGGTCCTTAGATAATAAATATATAATCTTTATCACTGGGCCTTTCTAATTCAGTTTGAACTTGCAAGAGGAAGGATGCATTCCAGAACCCAAGGACACTTCCATGCCATCAAGTAGGGGTTTAATACAAGGGGACATATTTTAAATTAACAAAGTGGTCTGAAAAATATATCAAATTATATACAGAGTGGCCCCTTTTTTCTGGAAGGTTCCTTTAGGAAGCATTTAGAAGAATATGGACAAGAAAAAAGGAAAATACCCACATTTAGTGTGGTATTTATAAACATCGAGGATTTGTTCTCATTTTTTAAAGATCTTATCAGTGACTTAGCCTGTACCTACCTTATAAAGTGCAGCTGTTAATCCATTACTGCCATATCTTCACACAATCACTTCTTAGGCTGCTTTTAGTTAGTTCTATCACCTTTCCCATAACCATCTATGGGTTTCTTTATCTGGCCCAACTTTTGGAAATATTCTTCAAAGGGGAAGATCCTAGCCATATCTGAAATTGTCTTTTTATAGATAAGGGATATATCAAGGACTTTTGCCCTATTTCTAATTCATATTCATTATATTCATTTTGTGGTTATATAAGGCACTAATTAAAATAAGAAAAGAGAAATGGGCTCACATCCTGAAATAAGGTCAAACCTGGAGGAAAATTAGAAAACAGGGGAGAACATGAATAAAAACTGAATCAGATCACTACTACTTTAAAGAAACATGCTCATTCCTTCAGCAGCTGCATCCATCTAATTGATTTCTTTCTATGTGAGAACTACAATATCGGTAACTATCAAAAATCATACTACCCCACTTTCCATTTATTTGTAAAAAAGAAGAAGTGTAGTACTGTGAAGAGTGTGTCTCACTAGATCTAGAGACAAAGAATTTGAGTTCAAATTTCATGATACTAAATGTGTAATCTTGGACAAATCTCTCTGCACCTGTTTCATCTATAAAACAAGGGAATTTGATTATATGGTCTTTAGTTCTACATCAACTGACATAAACCATGTCCACTGGACAACTCTAAAGATTAGTAAAGATCTTGCACTTATCAAATAAAATACTTATTAAAAATCAACTAGAGTTCTATCACATTCCTATTAGACAGAAAGAGCTCAGTTATTGACACCTAATTATATAGCAGACAGACTAAAAAAAGGCTATTTTTCCAAGATCAAAGAATCCTGGTCACCTTAACTATGCTTACTTTACAAACATCACATCATGACCCCAAAAATATAGCTAAGGCCATAAAGAATTAACCACATTGTTCTCAAACTGACCCAACCAAGGATCAACTTGCCACATATTAGAAATAAAATTTTTATTATTTCTTTTTTAGAAGTATATAGTCAACCATTCACAGAATGAATCACTGCATACCACATGAGTATTAAAAAACTACTAGGCTCTATATTACACACATTCTAATCAGACACCAAGGAATAGATATATAGTTGTCCCTTCCAAGTTGTAAAAGGGGAATGGTTTTTTTTCCTAACAACAAATCCAGAATTTCCTAACAACCCAAGATTCACATTTCCCTGATGGATATGGCAAATTTATTATTATTTATGCAGATTTATAACATAATTTTTTTTTGCATTTAATCTGTGGCTCATGAAAACTCCCCTCCACAATTAATACATATGGCATGAATCTCAACAAATCCTAGATAAATTGCAAAAATCAAGGAATCGGCTGTGAGGCGGAGAAATAAAAACAAAGTAAAGCCTAAAGAAATCAATACTGCGTAAAAACTCCCAATTCAAAATGGGATCTAAGATCACTGATTCCAGCTGAATGGGTTCAGCCATCTCAATTGCATTTTTAGATTTAATATATATGCTGTTGAAGTGAGCATGTCTTTTTGAATTTAACACAATCTATCAAACACATTTAATCCAAAGTTGTGAAAAATGAATCTAATAGAAACCAGATTTATGATTACAATTACAAAGGGATCTGAACCATATTTATTACCATTCAATGAGAATTCCAAAAAGTACTCTCTAAACTTTGTTCCTTTTCAAGGAATTCAGCTGAATATGAGGAACTGGCTCTACTCTAAACCTAATGCCCAAATTGCTAGAAAAATATAAAAAAGGAAGGACAAGTTGGGACAAGTTCTGCAGCTGTGTGACTATGAGTCAAGTCACAAACTTTCTGAGCCTATTTCTTTATCTACCAAATAGGGACAATAGCAGTTACACTACCTACCAGAAAGTACTGTTATAAGGAGTAAGATCATTCAAAAGCACATTGCAGTCATAAAATGATTTATGAATGTGAACTTATTATCATAATTAACTAAATATCTTTTTTTTCCTATATCTTTCATTAAGAATAAAACTGTTAAATTCCTTTTACTATTCCATGGTTATCAAAGCTCATCTTCTTCTTGGTTACTATGTCAATAAAGTGAAGATCCTTGATGTAATTCATGATCAAGTTTGAGAAGACATTAAAACTGTGAAAATAACCTCCCTGAGACAACTTCCCCCAAAACTCTGCTGTCTTCTGTTGCTTTATTTCTTTCCTTCCAAGAAAGGAACCAGCACCCAAGTCACCATCAGGAACGCCAAAAAGAAGAGGGCAGAGAGCCCTTTGGGATGGGAATCTCCCTGCGTTGTAGACATTTCTGAATAAGGAAAAGGGAAAAAAAAAAAAAAAAATGAATGTCTGCAGAAGTGTTTCCAAAATGAGTGACAAGATATATTATGTTAAATGGCAAGTATTCAATTCAACAACAACAAAAACTTCAAAAGTCTGATATGCAACTGAAAAAATAGGGGGGGAAAAGTGAGATAGTTCTAAAATAAAAGCTTTGCTTTTTGTAAGCCTTAATTTGCCTTTTGCCATTACTAAAAGAATTTGACTCAATGAAGAATCTACGAGTTATGCTGGCAATAACAATACTATGCCACCAAATTATTTCTGAAAATTAACCTTTTGCTGTTTCTAGAAAAACTGTGGTAGAAGGCTTAGTTTCTCTGAAGAGATTACCACATTTCCTAGTTTATGAGCTCTAAGACAAAGAAAGGGATGTTGTAGTTAATATGACAATCTCTTAAGATAAAGGGTGAGCCAAAACAACAAATTAAAAGGGTGAGCCTTTGATTTTTGAAACAACTTATCCACAGAAGAACATCACAACTAATTGGAACACTAGGCAGTGATTAGTGAAAATTGATGAGAACTCAATTACTGAACTGAAACCAAAGAAAGAAGGAAAAAACAGATTAGGGGCAAGAAGAGTTCAGAAAAGCAAAAATAAACAAAAGAATGAAAAAAAGGAATAAAGGCATATGATAATGGCATAAAGATCCAAGAATTTCTCAGATACTTAATTTACCTCCAGGAATTGTTTGAGACGTATGAAAGACCCCATTTGTCCTGAGCTGGTTATGGCTTCAATTCTAAAAAGAGATGCACAGGAGAAACATTAAAGCAAGAAAGGGATATCTGGGGTGCTTTTCAGTGGAGAACAGACATCTATCTTTCAGAGCATAATTAAATATAATCTTGTCACATAATTTCATAGTTGGAATGGCAAGTCTAAACAAATGGTCTTAGACCATATCCAAAAGGAATCCTCCATTTAAATGTACCAGACAAGTGGCTATATCACTTCTGCTTGAAGACTTCTAAGTAGGAGAAGCACATTACCTCCAAGGTAAACCCATTCTATGTTTTTGGCAGTTCTGTTAAGGTTTTCTTAGCATTAAGTTTAATGTGACTCTGTAACTTCCATCCATCAATCCCTGGTTCTGTTCACTAAAGGCAGACATGACAAGTCTACCTTTTTTTCACAAAACAGCCCTTCAAACACTTCAAAAATAATTATAATATCTCTACCCATCCTACTGATTTTACTAATTTTTACTAATTTTCAAATGATCCTTACAACCTAGATTCAAATGAAGATTCAGTATCTTGTAGTTCAAGGATTCCCAACCTTTTTGGTAGGCAGTGATATGCTAGGCACTCCAGGCATCTTATCCCTTCCAATTTCAAATGCCACTCGCTTACAGACATAGGGGAAGCTGTGGGCCACTGACTGATTAGGTTAGGTAGGTGATCAATGAATACTATCACAATTTACTAGGTGGAAATCCATGTTTTATTGGCTTAACATGTGCAAGAATCATCTCAGCTAATTTTATCTGTGTGTGCATGTAAAGCAGGTGAGAAATACCATACATATTAATCATAAATAGTCCTAAATTGTGTTATCTTGAAAGAGCCAAACGCCTTTTGCAGATATTTTTATCAGCTTTCAAATGTATTAAATATCAGTAGACAGGGGAAGAAATGCTTTTCTTTATATAATGATAAAGCTCAATATTACTAGTAGAAACTAAATTTTTTTGAAGTTTAATTCACAACTCTCTTTAATAACCCATGTTGTCTCTATTCATCAACTTCAGTACCTGGGGAAATATTCTTCTTTTATGAGTAGCATCATCTTCCAGAATTGAACTTGGTACTGTCTCATGAGTGCATTCCCACATACCTGGAAGAGATAGGCACAATCAATGTCAGAAAGGAAACTGAAACTTCCACTGATGCAGAAAGATCTAGGAGGCCCAACCAAGCTTTTATTTTCTACTTCTCCCATAAGGCATACCATGCCCATCCTGCCACTGAGCCAGCCATTAATGGTAGCCAATTCTAAAGTATGTGTCTCATCTACCAAATACCACTGAGATAAAATATATTATACTTAATTTTTTCTAGCTTATACCTTTTAAAAATCAAAATTTCATCTCAATCATTTTTGATAGGTTATAGGATAAAACTTTCTTGTCTTCTTAATCCAGATACATTAAACATAAGTTAACTTTTTTTATAAGAACCAGTTAATATTATGAATATCTCTTAATGATGTAAGTCAGAAGGGGACTTTAAGCTGTAATTATATTGTAATAAAACTTACTCAGGTCAACTAAAGTATATAGGTCTGCTCCTATTCCCAAATCCTAGACCACTCTGTATTTTGTGGGTGTTTTATTTTGGTTTTTTTTGGCTTATTAGCAATAATTATTTGCTGTTGCTAATACACCAATTTCAAGTAATCCCTTTTCAAATTTATTGCTTCAATTTTACTAAGGATTAGGAAAATGAATAAGAAGGTGATTAGAAGCATGTATAAAATTAAAGAATAGGCTAAATGAAGGCCTGAAGAATTACCCTATAAGAAAGCAGAGGTTCTGTAATACTTATTTCAGCTGTTCATTGACCCTTTTTTTTAAATGGTCTATTTTTCAGTTTCATAGAACTGAATTTGCCAGGTAGATGATTTAAGAGATAAGGGAGTCACTGAGAGTAGGATCAGTCCTATTTATACTGGAATAAAAGAAAAAACAACTAGCTCAGGAGTCCTCTAAGTCACTTTTGTAGCTCTAAATAAACCTCAAAGTCTTGATTCCTGCCTTAACATCTCCCAAATACATGTTTTTTCCAGTTCTGTTACTCTTCAATCTCTTATTGGCCAAGAAATTAAAAGCCCACTGGCTTCATCAAAAAAGGTTGTTTTCCTATACCTCTAAGAAGTCAAACAGAAGTGTGGCAGTCACATCTGAGAGAGGCTCCATATTCAAAATCTGTGCCAACCATCGCCAGCCATGATTTAAACCATGAGGATGAACCTATGGGAAGAATTCAATCATGTAACAATCAAGCCAAAGAATCAATATCCCCCCCCTTCATCACAGAATTTTTAAAAGATGGAGGAAACCTCAATATCAAGCTATTTATTTCCATCTTTGCCATAGGACAGGAATAACAGATAGAATGAATCTTTTTTCATGAAATGGACTAATCCACTGAATATCCCAACTTTTCCTTCCTGGGATCAGAGAGACATTTCACTCAATTTTAGAGACTCTACTTTACTTCTTCAATGGTGATGCTAAATTTTAAATTACTAATAATTATTTATATTTTTCCCCCTCCATTTTGGGCCCAAGTGAAAATAGGTCCACAGCAAATCCCATTTTGAAAACTCCAGTCCAAATCACAATTGCCTCAACTGAGGCAGTTAGTCCATGGTCTAATTATTTACTGAAAAACACATTTCTTCATCCTCATCTTTATTCTTAGAGTACCACTTAATCTGTTCTCCCTAAACAATAATGTACACCTTTCTAATTTGACCCATCAAGTCATTCAGTGAGACATCTCTTGAAGAAAAGAAATGATAGAATATAAGTTATCCCCCAACTGATAAATGGTCAAAGTATATGAACAGACAATTTTCAGATGAAGAAATTAAAGTCATTTATAGTCATATGAAAATTGCTCTACATCACTATTGATTAGAGAAATGCAAATTAAAACAACATTGAGGTACTACACTTGTAATATATTAAGAAAAAATGATAAATGCTAGAGGGGATGTGGGAAAACTGGGACACTAATACTCTGTTGGTGGAGTTGTGAAATGATCCAATCAATTTGGAACTATACCCAAAGGGTTATAAAACTATATTCTCTTTGACCCAGCAGTGCCATTACTAGATCTGTATCCCAAGGAAATCATAAAGGAGGGAAAAGGACCCACAATGTGCAAATGTTTGTAGCAGCTTTTTGTGGTAGCAAAGAATTAGAAAATGAGTAGATACCCAGAGAAAGAACTGAAAGCATATTATTTTCAAGTTTTTGTTGTTTGTTTTTTCCCCTTTGTCCTGATTCTTCATTCACTACATTCACTATATGACTAATGTAGAAATATATTTAATGTAATTGTACATATATAATATGAAAAATAAAAAGAAACTGTTCATCAGGTCAAAAAAAAAAAAAAGGAATATTTCCTGAGGTTCTGATAGACTGAGCATTTTCTGAACAAAATGTCCACTGTAACAGAATCTGGTCCAATTTCTTATTGTAGTTGAGAAGTCCCTCCTGCCTACCCCTTGCCTATTTCCATAAGGCCAACGGAGTTGAATGATGGCAGCATAGAGACGAATCATCCCAGACATGCGTTTCAGGAAATTATCCTGTTGTTCGACTTTGGAATCCTTTACTAGGTAGCCAAGGAGCCTGTGAAGGAAAAAAAAAAAAAAAAAAAAACATTTAAGGTGATAGGGATAAAATGAGAATGAGGAATCTAAGCTGCTAGTTTAGCATTCCCATTTACCTCTTATAGCTACAAAAATCTATTTCTTCCCTCCCCTGACAAATCCAGATAAAGACTTCTATTTGTAGCAATAGACACAATTAATCTCTGACAGAGAACTGAATTGGGCAATGGGAGAATCTGCATTTTTATGTTGTATCATTTCAATTCGATACAACACTATCTATCAAGCACCAACTATATGGAAGGTATTGTACTGACAATGGGCATACAAAACACAAAAATAAGAGTCTCCATCTTCAAAAAGCTTACATTTCACCGTGAGTAATTATGATATAATATACTGATGTACAAAATACATATAAGTAAATATTAAGTATGTACAATTCAAAGGAGAAAATGTTATAAAATTAAGTAAAGAGGGGAAAAGTTGGAACAAAAGGTTTTGCAATTGTCAATGCTGAAAAATTACCCATGCATATATCTTGTAAAAAAAAAGCTATAATAAAAATAAATAAATAAAAGAAAGGAAGGAAGGAAGAAAGGAAGGAAGAAAAAGAAACCTAATTATTGTTTAAGGATCATTCCAATAAATGTTAAATAGTCAGAAGTAATAGGATTCTCACTTCTGATATTCTTCCAAGGCCATTCCCTCCTTAAAGGCTGGGTAGAAAGGCACAGAGTAAGGGCACTTTTTATGAAGATGAGCAAGGATGAGGTCCCCCACTCTGGGATGGAGTTCCCAGATTCCTGATGCTACAACAGCAATGGGGAATGCTGCTTCATGGTGAGAAGCCACTTCTTCTTCTCCTTGTTTCTGCCAAGAAAAAGATAGTATTAATTTTGAAGAGACTTTTCTGCTCCCTTTTCAGTCTCCAATAATAAAAGCAACTCTGATCCTGTGATTTTGTCGCTATAGTAAAGAACTCCCAAGTGAGGAAACTTCTTATGCCAATACCAATCAGCAACTAACTGTATTAGTTAGAAAGTATGCCTTAATGTCAGGAACAACAACTCAAAGGTAAAAGTCTGACACTTACTAGCTATGTAACCCTGGGGCAAATCAGTGAGTGCCCATAGACAACTCTTTACCAACAATATCTGACATTCATATAGAACATTTACAACAAAATGCTTTCTATACATTATGTTATTTGATCTCGAAGATCCTTCCTATGAAGTAATACGGCAGATGTTAATGAATGAAAAGATGAAAAACATTAACCATCTATTACATACCAAAAATGTATTTTAAAGATAAAGAAACTGAGGCTCAAAGGAATTAAGTGTGTTGCCCTAAATCTCCCAGCTAGTCAGAAGTGGTATTTGAATATCAGTTCTTTCCTCACCAAGTCCTGTGCTGCTTCTACTAAGTGATATAGTCTTTCCAAAAAAGTTTCTCTCACCACAAATTTCTCTGCCAACTTATAATGGACAAAGTCCAGTCCTTGTTGATGGTTCGTCACTGACACAGCCCGACCTCCACAGTGAACAGCCTTTCCCAAAAGCAGACTGTTGATCTTATCAAATATTTCCTTTAGCTGGGAGCCTGTGGTAGATAAGATATAGGACAAAGAGAACTACAGATAATCAACAAGTATATCAACCTAGTGATTCCTCTGGTAACATCACAATTAAACAATATAAGAACACAGAGCAATAACAAGAAATAGGATTTGCATGGTGGGAGCTCAAAGTTTAAGCCTGAAAACCCTGATGCAAACAAACTATCAATTATTTATTTAACACTTTTGTTTTCAGTAAGGGGTTAGGATAATGGTGGATACAACAGTAACACTGGTCAAACTCTTAAGTGAGGTGTCAACATATACACAATAAAACCCCATGATATTATTCAAATTGAGTAGTACATCCCATTAAGTGCTGCAAGAGATTTATATATGCCACAAATGATAAATTCCCTTCCTTAACTCCTGCTCCTATCTACCCAGAAAATTTACAAATACTTCAAGAAATATTATAAAAGTTTCAGAAATTTTCTCCAAAACTTTTCAATTTAATTCATATTAATTTTTAAAATCCTACATATTTTAGAGCAATGAGCATGACATCAAAGAATGAAAAATTAGATTACATTCCGTAATCTGGAAATGTAGCTGTAAAAACTTTATATTCAGACATAAAAACTTTAGCGATATACACAACAATGGTGCAAGAATATTTACATGGTAATTGCATAATCACTTATTCTTATGTTATATCTTACTACTACTTTGGATATGGTTTAAACCTCACAACTTTTCTTACTTTGTGGAGGATGAGACCTATCACTACCAGCTGCCAAATGACAGGTAAATCCAAGAGGCCTCGGGGAATAAATATTACATATCTCCTCCTCCCTTTCTGATTATTAGTCTAGACCCTATAGCAATCATCCAGAGGAGAAACCCTTGTGGAGATGTGAGCTGTCGAATGCCTCTGCAAGTCACTTCCTTCACAACCATAACTACTGAAGATCAAGAAAAGAAAATTCTTTCTATCAAGATTCTTGAAATTGTTAAAATCACTTCATTGATATAATTTTATTAGTGAAAATGATATTAAGTAAATTTGTACTACTACTTAATCTCTATGCCCTAATGATTAGTAGGCCTTTCTATCTAGGCAAAAAAACCCTGCCATATATGTGTTGTCTCTCTCTTAACTATACCTGTGACTTGAAGACAAGAATTATCTTGCACATGAAACAAGATAGCATACAATAGGATCCAGAACCAAAAGATACTGGGTGATAACAAGCTTGATTGAACACAAGTTAACACAAGTTAATAAATGAAAAACAACTGAGGCTTGTGTAGAGAAAGTAACTTACTCAAAGATCTCTTCAGATTAATAATGCTAAAGAACAATAATCAGATCTCCAGAACTTCTGGTTTATACTATCAACTGAGAACCAATTTGCAATTCTGAGGATTCTTCACCCAGAGTTCTATAAAATTTAGTAACTTCAAAGAAGGTCTCTTCCCAACTGCTGTTCTTTATTCCATTTGTGTAAATACCATTCTTCAAAGAGATAAATTTATATATTTATCCCATTATTTTCCTGAACATATTCTCAAGAAACTCTAAAGTGAAGAGGAAGATTGGCAGAATCCATCTGTCCCATGAGTTTTTTTCCTAAGGGTGTTCATCAATGGCTTGTTCAATTTTTTTCCCCCTAAAATGGGACTATTTAAGTAATCTATAATTATATGAAAATGTTTTAAATCATTATTGATTAGAGAAATGCAAATTAAAACAACTCTAAGGTACTACCTCATATCTCTCAGATTGGCTAAGATGACAAAAAAAGATAATTATAAATATTAGATGGGATGTGGGAAAACTGAGATACTGATACATCATTGTGAACTGAGCCAGTCATTCTGGAGAACAATTTGCAACTATGCCAAAAGGACATACTCTTTGACCCAGCAGTGCCATGACTGGGTCTGTATCCCAAGGAAATCATAGAGAAAGGAAAAGGACCCACATATACAAATGTTTGTAGCAGCTCTTTTTGTGATAGCAAAGAATTAGAAAATGAGTAGATGCTCATCAATTAGGAAATGGCTGAATAAGTTGTGGTATTTGAAAGGTAATGGAATGTTACTGTTCTATTAAAAAAAATGAACAAGCTGATTTTAGAAAGGCCTGGAAAGATTTATACAAACTGAGGCGAGTGAAACAAGCAGAACCAGGAATACATTGTATGCAATAACATCAAGAATGTGAGATAATCAACTATAAAAGGCTTAGTTCTTCTCAGTGGTTCAGTCATCCAAAGCAATCCAAATAGACTTTGGAAAAAAAATGCCATCTGCATCCAGATAAAGAACTAAGGTGACTGAATCAATATATGCTATATTCACTCTTTTTTTCTGTTTCTTTTTTCCCTCTCCCATTTTCCCTTTCACTCTGATTTTTCTCTCCCAACATGATTCATAAAGCAATATGCATAATAAAGAAACAAACAACAAATAAACAAAGTGAAGAAGTAGGACACCTTGGTCATACTAACCTGCTATAGTAGAGATCTGACTGACAGGAATGGTGGCAGCTTTCTGCAGGTCCATCTTAATCTTTTTAGTCTGCTCAATAACAGATAGAAAAGAGAATGAAAGAATGTTCTGTAAGAAACTAAGAAATCACATTCAGGATAAGGAAAGTACCAATAAGGAAAGCCAATTTGTTGGATACACTCACTTATGGTAGAGACAAGAACCAGTCTTTAGGGAAAATTCTATGGATAATACTTTTAGCACCAAGATTCCTTAATATGGCCCTCTCCAGTATAGGAATAAATGGACCATTCCTTAGAATAATCAGGAGCATATATTTAAGACTGTCAGTAAGCATAATATGCAATAGAAATAAACTGCAACCTTTCCCAGTAAGATCAGGAGTGAAACAAGGTTGCCCACTATCACCATTACTATTCAATATAGTACTAGAAACGCTAGCCTTGGCAATAAGAGCCGAGAAAGAGATTCAAGGAATTAGAGTAGGAAATGAGGAAATCAAACTATCACTCTTTGCAGATGACATGATGGTATACTTAGAGAACCCCAAAGACTCTGCTAAAAAGCTACTAGAAATAATTCAAAATTTCAGCAAAGTGGCAGGATACAAAATAAATCCACATAAATCCTCAACATTTTTATATATCACCAACAAAATGCAACAGCAAGAGATACAAAGAGAAATTCCATTCCAAACAAATGTTGAGAGTATAAAGTATTTGGGAATCCATCTACCAAAGAAAAGAAAGGAATTATATGAGAAAAATTACAAAACACTTGCCACAAAAATAAAGTCAGATTTAAATAACTGGAAAGATATTCAGTGCTCTTGGATAGGCCGAGCGAATATAATAAAGATGACCATACTCCCCAAACGAATCTATTTATTTAGTGCTATACCAATCAGACTCCCAAGAAACTATTTTAATGACCTAGAAAAAATAACAACAAAATTCATATGGAAGAATAAAAGGTCGAGAATTGCAAGGGAACTAATGAAAAAAAACTCAGAGGAAGGTGGTCTAAGTGTACCTGATCTAAAGCTATATTATATAGCAGCAGTCACCAAAACCATTTGGTATTGGCTAAGAAATAGACCGGTAGATCAGTGGAACAGATTAGATACAAAGGACAAAAAAGGGTACGTCTATAACAATTTAATCTTTGACAAACCCAAAGATACCAACATTAGGGATAAAAATTCATTATTTGGAAAAAACTGTTGGGAAAACTGGAAATTAATATGGCAGAAATTAGATATGGATCCACACTTAATACCATATACCAAGATAAGATCAAAATGGGTCCATGATTTAGGCATAAAGAGTGAGATAATAAATAGATTAGAGGAACAGAGGATAGTCTACCTCTCAGACCTGTGGAGGAGGAAGGAATTTATGACCAGAGGAGAACTAGAGATCATTATTGATCACAAAATAGAAGATTTTGATTACATCAAACTAAAAAGTTTCTGTACAAACAATACTAATGCAAACAAGATTAGAAAGGAAGTAACAAATTGGGAAAATATTTTTAAAAGTAAAGGTTCTGACAAAGGTCTCATTTCCAAAATATATAGAGAACTGACCCTAATTTATAAGAAACCAAACCATTCTCCAATTGATAAATGGTCAAAGGATATGAACAGACAATTCTCAGATGATGAAATTGAAACTATATCCACTCATATGAAAGAGTGTTCCAAATCACTACTGATCAGAGAAATGCAAATTAAGACAACTCTGAGATACCACTATACACCTGTCAGATTGGCTAAGATGACAGGAACAAATAATGTTGGAGGGGATGTGGGAAAACTGGGACACTGATACATTGCTGGTGGAATTGTGAAAGAATCCAGCCATTCTGGAGAGCAATTTGGAACTATGCCCAAAAAGTTATCAGACCTGGATACCCTTTGACCCAGCAGTACTACTACTGGGCTTATATCCCAAAGAAATACTAAAGAGCGGAAAGAGACCTGTATGTGCCAAAATGTTTGTGGCAGCTCTTTTTGTTGTAGCTAGAAACTGGAAGATGAATGGATGCCCATCAGTTGGAGAATGGTTGGGTAAATTATGGTAAATGAAGGTTATGGAATATTATTGCTCTGTAAGAAATGACCAGCAGGAGGAATACAGAGAGGCTTGGAGAGACTTACATCAATTGATGCTGAGTGAAATGAGCAGAACCAGAAGATCACTATACACTTCAACAACAATACTGTATGAGGATATATTCTGATGGAAAGTGGAAATCTTCAACATAAAGAAGATCCAACTCACTTCCAGTTGATCAATGATGGACAGAGGTAGCTACACCCAGAGAAGGAACACTGAGAAGTGAATGTAAATTGTTAGTACTAATGTCTGTCTGCCCAGGTTACATGTACCTTCGGAATCTAATACTTATTGTGCAACAAGAAAATGGTATTTACACACATGTATTGTTATCTAGGTTATATTGTAACACATGTAAAATGTATGGGATTGCCTGTCATCAGGGGGGAGGGAGTAGAGGGAGGAAGGGATAATCTGGAAAAATGAATACAAGGGATAATATTATAAAAAAAATATATAATAATAAAAAATAATTTAAAAAAAAAAATGGCCCTCTCCACCCCTTACCTGATGATCTTTGCTGTTGGTTAACCCATCAAAGGCCAAAACACATTGACTGGCAGCATCCTGCAGCTGTTGGTACCACTGCATCGTACTGTCTACTGCTTTCACCTGGAGGCCTGAGGAAAAGAGCCATGACTCTTATATAATGCTATGTTTATACTATAAGTACTCAATAAATAGATCATGAATTTTCAGAAATCCATCCTAAGAAAACTGCAGAAGATTCCAAGAACCTTATGAAAAAAGTCAGAGTCCAAACTTAGGATCTGCATTAATTAGAACAAAATGTAATAGTTACAACCAATAGCCATAGTTGATTATATTCAGACAAAACCAGTAAAAACACTCCAAAACTGAAAGAACTGTTTTATCTATCTTAATTCAGCTTATAAGCTGTCCCTCTAAAGAAATATTAAAAATTTATCTAATAGTGGATAGAGCACTAGCCCTGAATTCAGGAGGACCCAAGTCTCAGACACTTAACATTTCCTAGTTGTGTGACCCTGGGCAAGTCACTTAACCTCAGCCTCAGGAAAAAAAAAAAAAAAGAAAAAAAATTATCTAATAAGATACTATTAGCCATCTGAACAGCTATATGATGAATTTCTATTACCTTCTCTCTGTTTTCCTCCTGGGGAATGGGTAGGAACCGGGGTCTCCTTCTCTGCTTTTGGCTGCTGCTGTAATTCCCTCTGCTTCTGCTTGGCCTCTTCTTCGTCTCGTCTCCTCTTTTCTTCAATAGCTTTGGAAATCTCCTGTTGCAAGCTGGTAAGCACCTGCCGCATCTCCTGCAAGGCGCGCTCTGCCATGGCTTCATCCTCTGGGGTAGGAAAACCTCTCTGCAAACCCAAAGTAAAGCAGAACTTAGTGACAGAAAGGAGTTAGAGAATGAAAGGATATAAATCAACATTAAAATATCACTAAGAGTTTGGATCATCTCATTCAAAATTTAAATCATGTATGACTTTTTTTTTTTAAAGGCAACCAAGGCCTAAATGACTTGCCCAAGTAAGTAAGTGTCTGAGGCTGAATTAGAGCTCAGGTTGTTCTGACTTCAGGGCTGGTACTCTGTCTACTACTACTCTACCTAGCTATACCCCATTCTCTCCCCCCAAATTTGTGTGTGTGTGTGTGTGTATGTGTGTAAAAATGTTTTAGTATTTCTTTTTATTAGGACTCTTCTGCAAAATAAGAAACAACCGTGGTGGAAGCTATTGTAAAAATCCTTCCCCAGGGGTCATCTCCTTTGGACAACAGGAATTATAATTATTTTCCTTTCACGTCAGGTTTGTGGCCCATAGACAGAAATATCCTGGTGTTTAAATGTATTAAATTAATTTGATCAACATTAAAATTAATGTTAATTTATGGTTTGCTAAATTAGTAATATAGTTTAGAGGGACCCATTTCTATTTGATTCTGGCACCACTGTTATAATCTACTCCTCTGCTTTTTGGTACACTTAGGAACTCTATCAAGGTACTAGTTACTTTTAGCCATGTAGAAAAAGAATTCTCTTGATACCAAGTATTAAGCAATTAAACTTAAGTCTCAATCCTACAAAGCTAAAATTGATAAAGATTATTTTTGTCTACCCAAAATGCTTTTCTATATTTTTATTATATGATTTGAAAAACAATTATTTTCCCCAGTTATGTGTAAAACCTTTTTTTGGGGTTATAAATAAAGATTCACATTTTTACATATTTCCTTATGAATCATGTAGGAAGGAAAAAAATCAGAATAAAATAAAAAACCACAAGAGAAAGAAAAAACAGAAGAAAAAGAAAAAAAAAAAGTTAACATAGTATGTGATCATTTACATTAAGTCTCCAAAGTTCTCTCTCTGGATGCAGATGGCATTTTCTATTCCAAGTTTATTGGGATTGTCTTGGATCACTGAACTGATGAGAAGAATCAAGTCTTTCATAGTTATCTTCACACAATTTGTGCTCTTTTTCCATACAATATATTCTTGGTTCTGCTTGTTTTGCTCAGTTTGTGCAAATCTTTCCAGACCTTTCTAAATCAGGCTATTCATCAATTTTTATATAACAATAATATTCCAATTACTTTCATATACTATATCTTAAGCCATTCCCCAACTGATGGGCATATATACATTTTCCAATTCTTTGACACCACAAAAAGAGGTACTACAGTTCTGTACAAGTGGATCCTTTTCCCTCTTTTATGATTTCTTTGAAATGCAGATCCAGTAGTAGTATTGCTGGATCAATGGTGATACACATAACTTTATAGCCCTTTGGGCACAGTTCCAAATTGCTCTTCAGAATGGTTGGATCATTTCACAACCCCACCAACAACGCATTAGTGTCCCAGTTTTCCCACATCCCCTCTGACATTTATCATTACTGAAATTTTCTTGTCATCTTAGCCAATCTGAGAGGTGTGAGGTAATACTTCAGAGTTCTTTTAATTTGCATTTCTCTAATTAATGACAGAGGATTTTTCATATAATTAGATTACTCAAATAGTTCTATTTTAGAAAACAAGTAATTTTTTCTCATATGCTACAAATGATTTTAATTTCTTCACCTGAAAACTGTTCCTTCTTTTGACCATTTATATTGACTTATATTCTTACAAGTTTGACGCAGTTCTTTATATATTTTAGAAATGAAGCCTTTATCAGAAGCAATGGTTGTAAAATTTTTCCCCCAGCTCTCTGCTTCCCTTTTAATCTTTTCTGCATTGGTTTTGTTTGTATTTTTTAAATTTAATGGAATCAGTTATCCATTTTTCATTTCATACTTTCATTAATTATCTTTTTCTTCTTTGGCCATAAAGTCCTCCCTTCTCCAAAGATCACTTAGGAAACTATCCCTTGGTCTCCTAATTTGCTTACAGAATCATTCTTTATGCCTAAATCATTTGCCTATTTTGACCTTATTTTGGTATGGGGTGTAAGATATAGGTTTAAGCCAAGTGACATATTATTTTCCAGTTTTCCCAGAAATTTTATGAACCCAGAGTTTTGGGTTTATTAAGTAACCAAACTACTATGATCATTGATTATTGTGTCGTGTTTATCTAACCTAATTCCACACCTGATCCACACCACTCTATTTCTTAGCCAGTATCAGAGGGTTTTGATGACTATAGTTTTATAATAGAGTTTTTGGTCCGGTACTCATAATAGTCACTGTCCTTTGTATTCTTTAACTTTTTTGTTCTTCCAGACGAATTATGTTAGGTTTTTTTTTTTTTTTTTAGCTCTATAAAATAATTTTTTGGCAGTTTAGTATGGCACTGAACAGTCTATTTAGATAGAACTGTCATTTTTATTATGTTAGCTCAATCTAACCTTGATATTTTTCCAACTGCTCAAGTGTTTTGTAATTGTGTTCATATAGTTCCTGGGTTTGTCTTGAGAGGTAGATACTCAAATATTTTATTTTGTTTAAAGTTATTTTAAATGAAATTTCTCTTACTATGTCTTGCTGCTGGGCTTCATTAGTAATGATTCGTGTGTATTTACTTTATATCCTGCAACTTTGCTAAAGCCAATAATTGTTTCAAGTAAATTTTTAGATGATTCTCTAGAATTCTCTAAGTATACCATCATATCATCTAGAAAGAGTGATAGTTTTATCTCCTCACATTGTCTACTCTAATTTCTTTAATTTCTTTTTTTTTCTTATTGCTAAAGCCAACATTTCTAGTACAATATTGAATAATAGTGGTGATAATGAGCATCCTTGTTTTCACCCTTGATCTTACTGGCAATGTCTGGCTTCTTCCCATTATAAATTACTTGCTGATACTTTTAAATAGATGCTATTTATTATTTTAAGGAAAACTCCATTTATTCCTTACTCTTTAGGGTTTTTAATAGGAATGGGTATTATTTTGTTACAAGCTTTTTCTGCATCTATTAAGATCATCATATATTTCTGTTAGTTTGTCATTCATATGGTCAATAATGGCAATAATTTTCCTTATATTAAATCAGTTCTGTAAACTGGTATAAATCTCACTTGGCATAGTGTATTATCTTGCTGATAAATTGTTGTAATCTCTTTGTTAAATGTTTTATTTAAAATTTTTGCATCAATCTTCATTAGGGAGATAGATGTATAATTTTCTTTTTCTATTTTGGCTCTCTCTTGTTCAAGCATAAACATCATATTTGTGTTATAGAAGGAATTTGACAGGACTCCTTTACCTATTTTTCTAAATAGTTTACATAGTATGGGAATTAATTATTTTTTAAATGTTTGGCAAAATTCACTTCTAAATCCATTTAGTTCTGGATACTTTTTTTTCACAAGGAGTTCATAGTTTGTTCAATTCCTTTTTCTAAAATAGGATTATTTAAGTAATTTATCCCCTATTTTTTTAATCTAGAAAATTTGTATTTTTGTAAATATTCATACATGTCAATTAAATTGTCATATTTGTTTAGCATACAAATAATTCCTACTTATTGCTTTAATTTCTTCTTCATTGGTGATACATTTACCCTTTTCATTTTTGATGCTGGTAATTTATTTTTTTTTCTTTCTTTTTTCTAATCAAATTAACCAAAAGTTTATCTATTTTGTTTTTTTTTTTTTCATAAAAACAATTCTTAATTTTATTAATCAGTTCAAGTTTTCTTACTTTTCATTTTATTAATCTATCCTTTGAAAATCAAAAAATGATTTTCCAAATTTCTAATTTAGAATTGGAATTAATTTTTAATGTTATTTTTCTAGCTTTTTTGGTTCCATGCCCAATTCACTGTTCTCTTCTTTTTCTACTTTATTCATATGACTATTTAGAAATACAAAGTTTTCCCTAAGAACTGCTTTGGATGCATCCCATAGGTTTTGGTATGTTGTCTCATTATTGTCATTCTCTTTGATGAAATTATTGGTTATTTTTATTTGTTGTTTGACCCACTTATTCCTTAATATTAGGTTATTCAATTTCCAATTGGTTTCTAGTCTGTCTTTTCCTGGCCTTTTATTGAATGTAGTTTTTATTGCCTCATAATCTGAAAAGGAAGCATTTACTATTTCGGCCTTTTTGCATTTGATTGTGAAAGTTTTTATGTATATAATACATGATCAATTTTTGGTAGGTGCCATGTACTGTTGAAAAAAAGGTTTATCCTTTTCTATTGCTATTTAATTTTCTCCAGGTCTACCATATCTAAGTTTTCTAAGATTCTATAAATCTCCCGAGTTTCTTTCTTGTTTACTCTGAAGTTAGATTTATCTGTGTTTGAGAGAGGAAGATTGAGGCCCCTCACCAACATAGTTTTGCTGTCTATTTCTTCCTGAAACTGGCTTAAACAACTTCTCTAAGAATATGGATTCTGTGCCACTTGGTGCATATACCTTTAGTATTGATACTACTTCATTATCTACAGTACCCTTTAAGAAAATGTAGTTTCCTTCCCTATTTCTTTTAATTGGATCTATTTTTGCTTTTTGTTTTATCGGAGGATCAGAATTGCTACCCCAGCTTTTTTTTCTTTTTGCTTCAGCTGAAGCATAATGAATTCTCCTCCAGTCCTTTACTACCCCTTATTCCGTAAGTACCTTTTTGTTTCAAATGTGTTTCTAGAAAATAACATATTGTAGGATTAATTTTTTAATCCATTCTGAGATCCACTTCTGTTTTATGGGAGAGTTCATCCCATTCATATTCACACTTATGATTACAATCTTTCACCAGCATCCTCTTTTCTCTCTTATATTATAGACTTTTGTTCTCTTTCTACCTTGTCCCTAATTAGTAATAGTAGTGTGTTTTGTTTGTGACTCACCCTATTCTCAATCTTTATTGCCCTTCCTTTTATCACCCCTCCTCTCTGCTAAAACATACTTTTCTCAAGAGTTACAAGTATCATTTTCTCATCTAAACATGTAAACAATTTAACCTTTAAATAATTTTTTTGTTTCCTGTTTATCTTTTTCTCTGGAGTCCTGTATTTAAAGATCAAATTTTCCATTCAATTCTGATTTTTTCAAAGAAATTACTGAAAGTTCCTTATTTTACTGAAAAATCCATCTCTTCCTCTGATGATGCTCAGTTTTGCTAGAGAGTTACTTCTTGGTGGTAATCCTAGGTTTGCCTAGACTCTCCAATCCATTATTTTGGAAGCTGCCAGATCCTGGATAATCTTGACTGTGGCTCCTTGATACCTGAATTGGTTTTCTTCTTGATGCTTGTAGCATTTTTTTCTTCTGAAGTTTCTACAACAATATTTCTTGAGTTTTCCTTGTGGGATCTCTTTCCAGAGGTGATTGATGGCTTCTTTCAGTGAATATTTTGCCCTATGGTTCTAGTATATTATGGCAGTTTTCCTTGATGATTTCTTTCTTTTTTAAATTTTATTTTAATAGTTTTTATTTACCAGATATATGTATGGGTAATTTTACAACACTGACAATTGCCAAACCTTTTGTTTTAATTTTTCCCCTCCTTCCCCCCACCCCGATGGCAGGTTGACCAATACATGTTCAATATGTTAAAGTATAAATTAAATACAATATATGTATACATGTCCAAACAGCTGTTTTGCTGTACAAAAAGAATCAGACTTTGAAATAGTATATAATTAGCCTGTGAAGGAAATAAAAAAATGCAGGCAGACAAAAATAGAGGGATTGGGAATTCTATGTAGTGGTTCATAGTCATCTCCCATAGTTCTTTTGCTGAGTGTAGCTAGTTCAGTTCATTACTACTCTATTGGAACTGATTTGGTTCATCTCAATGTTGAAGATGGCCATGTCCATCAGAATTTATCTTCATATAGTATTGTTGTTGAAGTATACAATGATCTCCTGGTCCTGCTCATTTCACTCAGCATCAGTTCATCCAAGTCTCTCCAGGCCTTTCTGAAATCATCCTGTTGGTCATTTCTTACAGAACAATAATATTCCATAATATTCATATACCACAATTTATTCAGCCATTCTCCAATTGATGGGAATCCACTTGGTTTCCAGTTTCTGGACACTACAAAGAGGGCTGCCACAAAGATTCTTGCACTTACAGGTCCCTTTCCCTTCTTTAAGATCTCTTTAGGATATAAGCCCAGTAATAACACTGCTAGGTCAAAGGGTATGCACAGTTTGATAACTTTTTGAGCATAGTTCCAAATTGCTCTCCAGAATGGCTGGATGTGTTCACAATTCCACCAACAATGTATCAGTGTCCCTACTTTCCCACATCCCCTCCAACATTCTGCATTATCTTTCCCTGTCATTCTAGCCAATCTGACAGGTGTGTAGTGGTATCTCAGAGTTGTCTTAATTTGCATTTCTCTGATTAAAAATGACTTGGAGCATCTTTACATATGGCTAGAAATAGTTTCAATTTCTTCATCTGAGAATTATCTGTTCATATCCTTTGACCATTTATCCTTGATGATTTCTTAAAGAATGTTATCCACACTATTTTTTTCATCATGGCCTTCAGGTAGATTAATAAATTTTAAATTGTCTCTCCTGAATCTATTTTCCAGGTTGGCTATTTTTCCAATGAGGTTTTTTATATTTTCTTCCATTTTTCCAGTTTTTAAAAGTTTGTTTGATTGATCCTTGATGTTCTTAAAGACTCATTAGTTACCATTTATCTGGCCCTAGGTTTTTTTTTTTTTTGTTTTCTTGCTGAGGCAATTGTGGTTTAAGCGATTTGCCTAGCGTCACATAGCTAGGAAGATGGTACCCGTTTTTAATGTATGATTTTCTTCAGTTAACTTTTCTCTTTTTGTCCATTTGATTAATTCTATTTTTAAAGGTAGTGTTTTCCTTAGCGAATTTGTTTTGCAAATGACCAATTGTGTTTTTTAAGGAATTGTGTTCTTCAGTCAATTTTTATATTTTTATTTCTAAGCTGTCTCCTCTCTCTTGAATACATCTTTTTTCTTTTACCTATTTTTCTTCTACCTCTCTTATTTGCCTTTTAAAATCCTTTTATGAGTGTTCCTAAGAAGTCTCTTTGGGCTTAAGACCAATTCATATCACCCTTTGGAGATTTCCTATGTGGGCATTTTGTCCTCATTCTGAGTAGTCATTTTGGTCTTCCCTTCTCCACAAAAGCTTTCTACAATTAAGATTCTTTTTTGTTTCTTGCTCATTTTCTTTCTTTCTCTTAAGGTCAAGTTCTGCTCCTGGGCAGCTCTTGGACACTGTCCCAAGATTTTTATGAAGGTCTGAGCCTTGGTTTTGAGGATAGGGGCCCCTTGTGTTTGTTGCCTTGCTCACAACAAGGGTAACCCTGACTACTTTCTCCAGATAATAGCCTGGTTTCTTGAGCTGGTCCTGGGGGATGCCCCTCTGATCTGCTCTGTTACTGAGCTAGGATCAAGCATCTTAGTTGCTGATCTGATGTGATTAAGATCCTCTCACTGGTTTTTCCAAATACTATCTGGGCTGGGCTGAACACTCCCTTTTGCTCCAGTGAGACTGACCTTTCTTAAAGTCCTTCCAATTTATCTTGAACTAGAAAGTAGTTTCATTTTATCAGGCTCTGTTCAGAGGTTTGGTTTCATGTGGTTTTCAAGGAAAATGTATTTTTATTATATAAGACTTACATGAAATTGCATAAAAGGATTTTTTGGGTCTAAATTCATTATTCCTTTAGGATAGAGAGCTCCTGATGGAAAACTCCTTTGACCAATATAGACTGACCCTTGATCTACAACTTAAAAGAAAGTAGTTTCTTTCTTTTTTTTTAAATTTTATTTTTTATTATAGATTTTTATTTACAAGACATATGCATGGGTAATTTTTCAGCATTGATCCTTGCAAAACCTTCTGTTCCAACCTTTCCTCTCCTCCCCCACATCCCCTCACCTGGCAGTTAGTTCAATACATGTTAAATATGTTAAAGTATATGTTAAATACAATATATGTATACATATTACCTTGCTGCACAAGTAAAATTGGATTTAGAAATAAGGTAAAAATAACCTGAGAAGGAAAACAAAAATGCAATAACAGGACAATAACAGGAGTGGAAATGGTATGTTATGGTCCACACTTGTTCCCATTGTTAAAAGACAGTAGTTTCAAGTATGAGAAGCTATGACTTGCCCAGAGTGAGAGAGTACAAGTACAAGGCTGGATTTAAAGAACTCACCTCTTTCTCTCCTATACCACAATGAGATTCACACATAATGGTAGGGAAAAGAAACATGAAGATATCCTCAAACTACAGTGATGGTAGGCACTGACTCAATCACAGAGCAAATTCTTTTTTAAAAAACTTTCTCTCCAAGTGGATAGAAAGGGAAATTGAGGTCACAAGTTGTCAAATATTTGTCTTAGTATGTTGTAGTAAAGCCAAAATAATGTAATTATTTATTTAACCATAAGAAAATATCTGTGAAAAAACTGCTCAGGAAAAGGAAGAACATTGCTGGGTAAATCTCTTACCTCACTGGTGGTCCGAATGATACCTGAGATAAGCCCACATAAATGGTTTCCTTTGCTTCCATAACTAGACAGGTCTATTCTCAGAAGATCTTTGTGCTGATAATTAGGGTCCAGCTGTTGGTTGAGCTGCAACACCTCCTCTTGAAGGGCATAGAGACGCCGCAAACGATCCTGACCTTCTTCCTTTCTAAGCCGCTCTTGTTCTATCTGCCTCAACCGCTGTTGTTCAGCTTCACGTAGCTTCAGGTTGAGAATCTATAAAGAGGAACATCGGGTGAAAAATCTAGTCTAGTGACTAGAAAAAAATCTAGTGACTTCTAAGCCCTTTACTTTCATATCTTAAGTTCTATAGAGTCTAACCACTTTGTAAGTAGGGAGAATTCCAGGCAAAGAAATTCTCCATAATCACTTGGAGGCAATGATGAGAAAAATCAAACAGGTTGTAGTGTGACATAAAGGGAGGTCTCTATTATCAGAGATGTTCAAATAGAGAAGCTTTCAGATATCAGAGATACTGAAACAGAATTCCTGAATTATTTGAAAGAGCAAACCAGAGGCAGCTAGATAGCACAGTAGATAGGCCCTGGAGTCAGGAGGACCTGAGTTCAAATACATCCTCAGACACTTCCTAGACGTGTGACCCTGGGCAAGTCACTTAACCCCAATTGCCTCGGGAAAAATAAAAAAGAAAAGAAAAGAAAAAAAGACCTAAATGACCTAAGTATTTTTCAGAATTTAAGATACTATAAATCAAATTCTAGTATTCCAAACCCAACTAGAAAGATGTTGTAATAGGTACACAAAAGCTTCTCAATCACACTTTCCAAATTCATTTTCCAGCCTCTGACCTTGGCTCTATGACGGTGTTCCTCTTTTAACTTCTCCTGCTGACCTTGTGCTTCTTTGAAACTGAAATAGATTCAGAAGGGAAAAAAAAATTAGGAATTCCTATTCAAAAATTATTCTCCACACAACATACAATTGGTATAATAATACAAACAATACTAAAAAGTATCCAAATTCAGATCAGTAATTTTTGGTCAGTAATGACCAAACTTGGTTCCAAAAAAACAAATGAAAATACAATATTCATTTTTCCTCACAGGAGAGAGATGTAGGACAACAGATATGAAATGCTGCAGATATCATCATATGCAATCACTCAGTTTATTGTTTTTGTATCTTTTTTTTTTTTAAACATGTTATAACTATAGGATTTGAGAAATAGTGTCATTGTGAAAGGAAAGAGTCTTAAAAGTCAAGATGAATTGGGTTCAAGTTCTACAATTGAGACATATGAGTTATCTGATCAAAGACAAGTCATCTAACTTCTTAGTATCCCAGATAATTCTCTAAGAATATAAACTGAAAGACAACTGATTGACTGCATCAGTAGAGAATGAACAGAACAGGACACTTTTTATCTCCTAAAAAAGAGAAAAACAAAAACATCACTCCCAGCCTCCACACTCTCCACTACTGCCATAAGGGAAGGGAGGATCAGTGGTGGGGAAGAGGTTTTACTGAGAGAGGACTATAATATAAAAGACATCAGTAACACATTTAAAAATTATTTTTATAAATGTACTAAAGGTCAATGAATTTTAGATCAACTTTCTTTTTTTTAAATTTTTTTTTCAACAAATATATGCAAAGATAGTTTTCACCATTGATCTTTGTAAAATCTTGTTCCACATTTTTCTCCCTTTCCTCCTCCCTCCTCCCTTTTAGACAGCAAGCAATTCACTATACATTAAACACATGCAATTCTCCTAAACATATTTCCATATTTGTTATGGTGAACAAGAAAATCAGATCAAAAGGGGAAAAAAACTACAAGGAAAGAAAAAAAACCAAGCAAACAAACATCACCACCACAAAAAGTGAAAATACTGTACTTTGATCTACATTCAGACAGAATCTTTCATAAGAAATAATGTTCTGGGGGCAGCTAGGTAGCGCAGTGGATAGAGAACCAGCCCTGAATTCAGGAGGACCCGAGTTCAAATATGGTCTCAGACACTTAACGCTTCCTAGCTATGTGATCCTGGGCAAGTCACTAAACCCCAGCCTCAGAAAAAATAAAAAATAAATAAATAAAAATAATGTTCTTTGGATCTTTTTGTTATGGACCATACCTAAGTGAAGTGGCAAATCAATTCTCCAAGTGCCTCCACAGCTGTGAATCATAACACTTGAAGGAGTTGCAAAGCAGCCTTTACTAACAAAGATAGTCCTTGCGGATTGGAAATGAAATAAACTGGAGGCAGAGGAGAGAGATTAGAGAACACAAATGCCTCTCAGTCTCTTTGTGTCATCATCATCACCCTCTCACATGAAGGTCTCAGACCTCCTGCAGCCACTTGCTGGTGGCTCCCGTATCACAACATCTTTTATTCCAGAATAACTGCTATCCATCTTTTATCTAACCTTTCTAACATTATCTGATACTGGTTAGCCTCTGGATGTTTCTACCTTTTCTCTATCACCTCACGAAGGTCCTGATATTCCTTGTGCTGTTTTAATGACTTTCGTTCATCAAACCGCTTCAGCTGCTCTGATGCCATTTCAGAGAGGACCCGTACCCTCCTTTCATGCTCCTCTTGCCATTGTCTTAATCCTTTCTGAAAGAAAGATTGAAAAATTGTATATTAGAAACAAACACAAAAGACCTGGACTTGAATCCTGGTTCTGCTCCTGTGTTATCTTAGGCAAATTTAATTTCTCTAGGACTCAGTTTCTCAATTTGTAAAAAGAGAGTTTGAATAGATGAATTCTGACATCCTTGACTCCAAGGATAGTGGTTCTATCTGCTGCACTACCTCACTATCCCAAAAGCCTTCTTTTTAAAAAAAACATTATTTATTTGTACCTCAAACATAAAGGGGGGGGGGGGAAAGTGTTCTCATAAACATGACAGAATCAAATAAGAGGTTTCTATATGAAACTGTGAATCTCCATTTTAAACTGGTTTGATTATCAAAAAAAGTATATCATTCCACATACTATTTTCAAAACTGTTATGCTTGTCTATGTTTCCTTCTGAACTTTTCTGTTCATTTTAAATATATTCCAATGGTTCTCTTATTTTTGATATCATTACTAATAATCTCCCCTATCTATCCACCCACCCCCAAATTAAAAACTGAAAGAAAAACAAAATCGTCATAAACAAGTAATAACAAGCTTTTGAAAGGAACATAAGGAAGGAACCCATACAAAATGTATGCATGCATCTTATATCTGTTACCTTTCTGATAGAGGTATATAACATCCTTCATCCATCTGCTGGGGATATGATCATTGATCTGAACTGCTAAGTTTTTTAAAGCGGCTTATCTTCATAATGTTGTTGGTATTGAATAAACTGTTCTGGTGGTCCTATTCTTATTACTTTGGTTCACATATTACCCAGAATTCCCTGAATTGTTTTTTTTTTTTTATAATTGCTTAAGGTATAATAAAGTTCTATTACCTTCATATACCACAATTTATTTAGGTATTCTCCAACTAATACACATCTCCCTTAGATGCTTCTTTTTTGCTTTAATTTTTTTTCCCCAATTTGATGTCTTCAAGATCAGAAAATCTGTTTTGCTCATGGCTATTCCCACTCTATTATTATCTTCACTCTTACCCTCCCACCTTTCACCCAAATACCCCTAATGCTTGTTCTCCTGCTGATTTTGATTCCTACATCAAATTCTGTGTGTGTGAGCACACGCATGCACACACAATCTTTTTTTTGTTCATTTCAAAATGAGATATATCTGATGTCTGCTACCAACACATTATCCTTTATGCTAGCATATTCTTCTCACATCTTAATTATGAAAAAATAACAGGTTCCACTTTCTTCTTCCTATATTACTAGGAAATAGCTTTCTCCTTTTACCCTTCTCTCTCTCCTTGAAATGCACATAAATTAATCCAAATCCAAATCCTTTTTTTAGTTTTTCTTAATTCCCCTGAGACTTAGGGTTCTTAAAGGACACTTGTTTCTTCTCTCTTTCTCCCTTTATATAAAAGTTAACCCTAAATTATCACATAGCCCCTTCCAAGTCATAAATACTGCTCAGACATTTTATTTTTCACTTAGGATTTCCTGAACAATAGGGTCTAGGATTTTTTGTTATAGTTTTCAATTCTTAAATTATCTCACCTAGATTTAAATTCTAGATCAGTTATTTTTTATATCAGATTATCTTATATTTTCTTCTATTTTTTTTCAATCTTTTCATTTTAGTCTATCATTTGTATTAGGTTTATTCTAGTTTCCAGGAACTCTGTTACTTGAGAAGTCTGCCCCTTTGTGACCTACGCTATTTATTCTCCTCTAAATTCTTTTTTCCTGAACTATCATTTCATTTAATTTCTTGCTTCATTTCATCTAGATATTCGTGTAGTCCTAGTCCTTATACAAAGTCCATTTTTTCCCCTTTGAGTCGTTGTTTACAGATGTTACAATTATTTCCTTCTTATTTTGGGAGAATATCTAGATCTAAAAGAATTTTTGGCAGTAGTAGTGATATTTATATTGATCCCTCCAGTTTTAATAGCTGAAATAGGGCTTTATGCCAGAAACAGACCCTACTGAGAGTTCTTCTCTTAATGGTTTTGCCTGAGTTCCGTTAGGTCTTGAATTAGGTCCTCTTAGTTCCTAAGCACAAGCCCCTGTGAACCTTGAAGTCTGGATCTACAGAACCCTCTATAATATCTCAGAACAGACCACTACTAAAGACACTGAAGATCCTATGGGTGGCCTGGGATTTTTAATGAACATTTGAAAGATAAAATTATGATCAGCAAGCACAATGATTTATTAAGCTAGGTATTGCAAATACATGACAATTCGGGACCAAGACTCCTCAACTTTGGTACTAGACTCCTAATTGGAGATGCTGAACAGGAGGAAGACAGATTTTTATGCATTAAAAAGATAATTAAATAAGATCAATTAATGAAAAAAAAAATTACCAGTGTAAAAACCAGGTTACAAAATTAGGTAACCTGATTTCTAATTGGAAGACTAAGGGCTTTCAAAGTTGAGAGGGGGATGAGTAAATTTTGTGAGTTGGGAGAAGTGACAATGAAGAGAACAATTCCCTGAAATAAAATAATAATAATAATAATAATAATATTAGGGTGCCCCCCCAAATCCATATTCAGTTAAAGGAACAAAGAAACATCAAGCTAGTTTTCAGATTAAGATATATGGGTTGCTCGAGATGGATAACTGAGAGAAAATATAGACTCAATTTTCAGATCTGACTGAGTTTCTGGTCAACATAACCTAAATCCTTAGTTATAAGGATCTCTAAGCAAAAGATAGAGGGGAGAGTTTAGCTTCCCAGCCACAAAGGGCTAAGTTTAAACAATACAATAAAGTTTTCTCACAATTCCCATTAATTGAATAAAAGCTTTCTCACCACTCAGAAATTGGACTAGATCTATAAATGAATAGAAAAGAAACTGACCTAGATCTAAAACTGAGTCAAAAGATGGAATCGATGTGGTTCAGATCCCACAATTCCCTCACCAGGTTGTAAATGACTTTAAAAAGTAAAAAGGAGTTTATATGTCATACTGGAGAGCAAGTGTTCTTAATCTAGGTAAGACAATTTTTTTGGTAAGTAAGCAAAGTCAAGATGAAAGCATATAGGCAGCAAATTGATGGAATTATCCCAATATTCCTCCTCAAAAAACTTTACAAGAATATCTCAAATTGGAATATGGAGCAGCAGATCCAACAAAAAGTTAGAATAAGATATTTTCCCAGACCAATAGAAATTAGAAGATTAGCAGAAGAGGCCTGAGACACCTGAGTGGTAATTGATCCAGAGCACAGTGCACAACTCAGAAATAGCAGTAGGAGGCTTTGCAGTTCTGGACTGCAGTTCCAAGGTAAAGAGGGGTGCTAGTGCTTTTAATTCAGGAATGAAGGGGACCTAGCTAAAATTGTAGGGCAGAGAAGAGTGCTTGCAGTGACTCACAAGGAAAAGGGGTCCTGGTCTCAGTTCTGAAATAAAAAGGAGCACCAGCACTTGTAACCACAAGAGCAGAGACCCTGGTCACAACACGAAAAGGATCACTTATACTTGCAGCAGCAGGGAAACAAAGTCCCTTCCTTGACAAAGACCAGAAGATAGGCAAGGAAAGCAGTGACCAACCACTCTCTAGATCCAATACTTTGGAAACACTGAAAACTTATAGATTCTAGGAACAACTTATGAAAATAGCACAAAAACCGTGAAACTTGGGAGAGCGCCTCCTTTACTCTGGTAAGAAATCCCAATATTAACAAAGTTAAAAGTCAAGAAATAGGCTGGGAAAATGAACAACAACAACAAAAGAACCTAACCATAAAAAGCTACTGTGCTGACAGGGAAGATCAAGACAGAGATGAAGAACACCACAATGTTAAAATACAGCTACAAAAAAAGTCTCAAAGAAAAAAATGTGAATTGGACACAAACCAAGCAATAATCCCTCAAAAAGGATTTTAGAAACAAAATAAGGGGAGAAGAAAATCTTGGAAAAGAAATACGAATGATGCCAGAAAATTGTGAACAGAGAGCCAATAGTTTGGTTAAAAGAGGCACAAAAAATAATTAAGAAATGCAAATTAAAACAACTCTGAGATACCACTACACACCTATCAGATTGGCTAAGATGACAGGAAAAGATAATGATGAATGTTGGAGGGGATGTGGAAAAACTGGGACACTGAAACATTGTTGGTGGAGTTGTGAATGAATCCAACCATTCTGGAGAGCAATCTGGAACTATGCCAAAGGGTTATCAACCTGTGCATACCCTTTAACCCAGCAGTGTTACTACTGGGTTTATATCCCAAAGAGATCAAAAAGGAGGAAAAGGGACCCACACGTGCAAAAATGTTTGTGGCAACCCTTTTTGTAGTGGCAAGAAACTGGAAACTGAGTGGATACCCATCAATTGGAGAATGGCTAAATAAGTTATAGTATATGGACGTTACAAAATACTATTGTTTTGTAAGAAACAACCAGCAGGATGATTTTAGAAAGGCTTGGAGACTTAAATGGACGGATGCTGAGTGAAGTGAGCAAAACCAGGAGATCATTGTATATGGAAACAACAAGATTATATGATGATTAATTCTGATGGACAAGGCTCTTTTTAACAATGAGGTGATTCATGCCAGGTGCAATGATCTTTTGATAAAGAAAGCCACTTGCACTCAGAGTGGACTGTGGGGACTGAGTGTGGAACACAACATAGTATTTTTCACTTTTTTTCATTGCTTATTTACTTGCATTTTGTTTTCTTTCTTATTTTTTCCCCCTTTTTACACTTATTTTTCTTGTGCAGCATTATTGTGGAAATATGTATAGAAGAACTGTACATGTTTAATATATTGGATTACTTGCTATCTAGGGAAGAAGGAAAGGAGAAATGAGAGAGAAAAATAATTTGAACACAAAGTTTTGCAAGTGTGAATATTGAAAATTATCTATGCATGTGTTTTGAAAATAAAAAATTTTATATAAAAAAAAAATCAAACTTTTTGTTGGAATTTGAATGAATGCCCATTAGCTAGGGAATGGACGAATAAGTTAGAGTATATGAATGTAATAGAATATTATTGTTCTATAAGAAATGATGAGCAGGCTGATTTCAAAAAGGCCTGGAAAGACAGACATAAACTGGTATTAAGTGAAGTGAACATTATCAAGAGAACATTGTCCACAGAAACAAGATGATGTGATGATCAACTGAGATGGAACTTGGCTTTTTCAGGTAATTCAGGCCAATTCCAATAGATTTGGGATGGAAAGTGCCATCCATATCCAGAGAGAGAACTATGGAGACTAAATGTGAATCAAAGCATAGTATGTATTTTCCACCTTTTTTTGCTCTCTTTTTTTTTTCTTCCTCCCATTTTGATTTATTTTTATATAGCATGAACAAAAATACATGTTTAGAAGAATTGCACGGTTTAACTTAATTTTGATTGCTTGCTGCCTTGGGGAGGGGGGAGGCGGAGGAAAGGAAGAAAAATTTGGAAGACAAGGTTTTACAAAGGTGAATTTTTAAAAAAATTGATTCAAGTTTTTTATTTTCAAAATATATGCATAGATAATTTAGCCATTGGATAACCTCGTGTTCCAATTTTCCCACTCCTTCCTTCTATCCCCTCTCCTCTAGGTTGTAAGTAATCCAATATATGTTATACATGGTAAAAATATATGTTAAATCTAACATATGCATACATATTTATATAATTATCTTGCTGCACAAGAAAAATCAAATCAAGAAGGAAAAAAAAAGTAAGAAAGAAAATAAAATTCAAGCAAACCACAACAAAAAGAGTGAAAATGCTATGTTGTACTCCACCCCTTAGTCCCCACAGTCCTCTCTATTCATCACAAGATCACTGGAACTGTCCTGAATCATCTCATGTTGAAGAGAGCCATGTCCATCAGAACTGATCGTCATATAATCTTCTTGTTGCTGTGTATAATAATGATCTTCTGGTTCTGCTAATTTCACTTAGCATCAGTTTAAGTCTCTCCAAGCCTCTCTAAAATCATGCTCCTGATTGTTTCATATTGAATAATAATATTCCATAACATTCATATACCATAATCTATTCACCTAGTCTTCAACTGATGGGCATCCACTCAGTTTCCAGTTTCTTGCCACTACAAAAAGGGTTGCCACAAACATTTTGCACTTGTGGGTCCCTTTCCCTTTTTTAAGACCTCTTTGGGATATAAGCCCAATAGAAAACACTGCTGGATCAAAAAGTACGCACAATTTTAATAACCCGCACAAAGATGAATGTTGAAAACTACCTATGCATATATTTAGAAAAAGACTGTATCCCCAAATTCTTCTTGCTCTTTCCCTTACTTTCACCCTCTCCCCAAGAAAGCAAACAATCTGATATAGGTTAAATATATGCAATTCTTTTAAACATATGTCTATATCTGTCATGTTGTGCAAAAAAAAAAAAAAAAAAAAAAAAAAAAAAGATCAGGGGCAACTAGATGGCACACTGGATAAAGCACTGGCCTTGGATTCTGGAGGACCTGAGTTTAAATCCAAACACTTAATATTTACTATGTGCTTGCATTTTTTTTTTCTTATTTATTTTTCCTTTTTAAACTGATTTTCTTGTGCAGCATTATTGTGGAAATAATGGGTAAGTCATTGAACTCCAATTGCCTCACCAGAAAAAAAAAAAAAAAGAAAATTCAGACTAAAAAGGGAAAAAAAAAAACCAAGAAAGAAACAAATGAGCAAAAAAGATGAAAATACTATCCTTCAATCCACAATCAGTCTTTATAGTTCTCTCCTTAGATGCAGATGGCATTTTCCACCTTAAATCTACTGGAATTGCTTTAAATCACTGCATTGTTGAAAAAAGCCAAGTCCATCACCATCAATCATCATACAATCTTGATGTTACTATATACATTTGCTTGGTTCTGCTCACTGAAGCATCGGTTCATTTAAATCTTTCCAGGCCTTTCTGAAATCAGCATCATTTCTTATAAAACAATAATATGCCATTACATTCATTTATCATAACTTATTCAGCCATTCTCCAATTGATAGGCATCCACTCAATTTCCAAGTTCTTACCACTACAAAGCTGCCACAAACATTTTTGCACATGTGGGTCTTTTCCCCTCTTTTATGATTTCATTGGGATACAGACCCAGTAGTGGCACTGCTGGATCACAGGTATACACAATTTGATAGCTCTTTGGTCATAGTTCCAAATTGCTCTACAGAATGGTTGGATTGGTTAACAACCCAACCAAAAATTAATTAATGTCCCAGTTTTCCCACATCCTCTCCAACATTCATCATTATCTTTTCTTAGCCAATCTGAAAGATGTGAAGTGGTACCTCAGAGTTGTTAGACATCATATTTTAAAAATTTATGAAACATGATGGAAATAGTATCCACATCCAGAGAAAAAACAAATGGAGACTGAATGCAGATTGAAACTTACTATTTTCATTTTATTTTATTTTGTACTTTTTTTCCTTTAGATGTTTCTTTTTTCACAACATGCTAATATGGAAAGATGTTTTACATGATTGCACATACATAACTTAACTAAAAATTCTTACCTTTTTAGGGAAAAGAAAGGGGAGAGAAGGAAAAATCTGGAACTCAAAATTTCTAAAAAATAAATATTTAAAAACTGTCTTTATTTGTAATTTTTAAAAATAAAATACTATTTTAGAATGTTATGATGGAAAACTGTCCTGACATCCTAGAAACAGAAGTTAAAACTGAAATGGAAAGAATTCATCAATTATCTCCTGAAAGAGAACCCAAAATGAAAACTCCCAGAAATATAGCCATTAGATTTAGAATCCATATTCCAGAATGCAAAGGAACTAGGAGTACAACTAAGGATAATTTACCCAATAAAACTGAGTATAAGCCTTCAGATGAAAAAATACACATTTAATAAAATAAGAATTACAAACAGTTCTGATAAAAAGACCAAAAATGAATATAAAATCTGACTTTCAAATAAAGACATGAAAGTAGCATAAAAAGGTAAACATAAAAAGAAATAACAGGGGATTAACATAAGGTTTAAACTGTTTATATTCCTTGCTGTATCCTAAAACTATCATTACTAAGGGCACTTAGTAATTTCATTCTTTCAGGTGAGGAAATTAAAAACCATTTCTAATCATATGAAAAAATGCTCTAAATCACTATTGATCAGAGAAATGCAAATCAAGACAACTTTGAGGTACCACTACAACCTCTCAGACGGGCTAAGATGACAGGAAAAGATAATGATAAATGCCGGAGGGATGTGGGAAAACTGGGACACTAATACATTGTTGGTAGAGTCGGGTAAATGATCTCAAACAGAACAAAAATACATCCAATTAAAAGAGATAAGCAAGGAAACAAACATTTTGCTAAGTAGTACCATGGAAAATGAACTAATATTATTGCCAAACATATTGCAACAAATGGCATAGCATCCAATTCTTAAAGGAAATTAAATGAGTTACAGGGGCAAAGAAGCAATAAAATCATGTTAGTAGGGCCCTTAAATTTCTCCTCTCAGAATTAGATTAATATAACCACAAAATAAACAAGCAAAATTAAGGAGACGAAGAGAATTTTAGAAAAGTTAGATATTAATTTCTTAAGAAAACTAAATGGTCACAAAAACTGACCATATATATTAAGCCTAAACCTCACAACCAAAGGCATAAAAGCAGAAATATTAAATATATCTTTTCTAGACTATAATACAATAAAGTCATATTCAATAGTTATAGAAATATAGATCAACAATTATTAGAAACTAAACAATCTAATCCTAAAAAACAAGTGGGTCAAAGAACAAATCTCCCCCCCCCACCCCCGCTGGAGTTAAGTGACTTGCCCAGGGTCACACAGCTAGGAAGTCTTAAGTGTCTGAGACTAGATTTGAACTCGGGTCCTCCTGAATTCAGGGCTAGTGCTCTATCCACTGCGCCACCTAGCTGCCCCAGAACAAATCTTAAAAACAAATAATTTTTAAAATGACAACAATCAGTTAACATACCAAAATTTTTGGAAAGCAGTTAAAATAGTACTTAGGGGAAAATTTATCTCTAAACACTTTCATCAATAAAATAAAGAGCTGATCAATGAATTCTGCACGAAACCAAGAAAAAACAAAAACAAAAACACCTCAATAAAGAACAAGTTAAAAATCACCAATTAAACACCAAATTGGAAATCCTGAAAATCAAGAGAGATATGAATACAACTGAAAGTAAAAACAAAACAAAAAAAATAATAACAAACCATGAACTAATAAAATTAGGAGCTGGTTTTATGGGGGGGGAAATGGGAAAAAAAAACAAAAACAAAAACAAAAAAAAAACTAGTGAATTTTTAAAAACAACCCTAAATTAACCATCAAAAATGAAAAGGGTAACTTTATCACCACTAATCAAATTAAAACAATTAGGAGCGATTTTGTCCAATTATATGAAAACAAAGCTAAAAATTGAAGCGAAATGGAAGAATATTTACAAAAAATTTTCTGGGATTAACAGAAGAGGAAAAAAATATTTAAGTAATCTTATCTTATATCAAGCCAATATTGAGCTCCATAAGAAAAAAAAACTACAGAAACAGATAAATTCACAAATGAAATTCCACCAAATATTAATGGAACTACTAATTCCAATACTGTATAAATTATTTGGAAAAATATGCAAAGAAGGAGTCCTAAACCAAATTCCTTTCATGAAACAAATTTGTTGATACCTAAACAAAGAAAAGCAAAAATAAAGAAAATCACAGACCAATTTCCCTAATATTGATGCAAAAATTTAGAAAATATATCACAGAAACATATAATATGGTCAGATGGGATTTATATGAGGAATACAGGAGTGGTTCAATATTAGAAAAACTATCAGAAAAATTAGTGATATCAATAATAAAAACAACAAAAATCACATAATTACCTCAATAGACTGAAAAAACAAAAATACAACACTTATTAAAAATATTAGAAAGCAAAGAACTTTCCTCCCCCTCCCCCCCCCCCCCCCAGGCTGGGGGGTTAAGTGACTTGCCCAGGGTCACAGAGCTAGGAAGTGTTAAGTATCTGAGACCACATTTGAACTCGGGTCCTCCTGAATTCAGGGCTGGTGCTCTATCCACTGCCTCACCTAGCTGCCCCTGCAAATGAACTTTTAATAGACTTTTAATACCACACTATTAGTAAGCATTATCTGCAATAGGAAAAAGAAAAAAGCCTTCCCAGTAAGATCAGTATTGATGTAAGGATGGCCCCATCATCACCACTATTATTCAACACTATTCAAAAAATGCCAGTTATAGCAATAAGACAAGAAAAAGAAATTAATTAGAACAGGAAATAAGGAAATAAAATTCTCTTTGCAGACAATATTTATGATATACTTAGAAAATCAACTTTGTAAAATACTGGGGAGTCTTCCTGTTAAAACAAACCCATGAACTATAAGAACACAATTATAAAACACTTTTCCCACTCATAAAGTTTGATCTAAACAACTGGAGAAATAGTAATCATTTGTGAATAGGCCAAGCCAATATGATAAAAATGACAAGTCTACCTAAATTATGTATTCACTGCCATACATATCAAACTACCAAAAATTATTTTATAAAGCTAGAGAAAATATAACAAAATTCATTAGGAAAAAGAAAAGGTAAAGAATTGTCAAGGGAATTAATGCAAAAAAAAAAAAAAAAAAAGTGCAAACGGCAGTGGCTTAGCAGTACAAGACCTAAAATTCTATTATAAAGCAGCAGTCATCAAAACCATATGGTACTGGCTATGAAATAAAGTGGTAGATCACTGAAACAGGTTAGGTGAACGTAACACAATAATCAATGAATAGTAATTTTCTGTTTGATAAATCCAAATCTGGGATAAAAATTCACTATTTGACAAAAATTTCTGGGAAAACATTATGTCATACCAAAATAAGTTCAAAATGGGTATGTGATTTAGGCAAAAAGGATAATCTTGGGAGAGCCAGGGATAGTTTTCCTATCAGATCTTTGGAGAGAGGAGGATTTATGGCCAAAGAAGACCTAGAGAACATTATGAAATGCAAAATGGATAATACTGATTACATTAAATTTAAAAATTTTTGCACAAATAAAACCAATGCATTAGAAGGGAAGCAAAAAAGCTGGGGAAAAAAAAAAAAAAAGGACCCACATATGCAAAAATGTTTGTAGCAGTTCTGTTTGTGGTGGCAAAGAATTGGAAAATGAGGAGATATTCATTAATTGGCAAATGGCAAAATGATATAAAAGTAATGGAATATTATTTTTCTATTAAAAAATGAACAGGCTGACTTCAGAGGGGCCTGGAAAGATGTTGAATGAAGCAAACAGAAACAGAAAAATATTGTATACAGCAAAAACACTGTGTGATGATAAACTATGATAAATTCTATTCTTCTCAGCAATTCAGCAATCCAAGGCAATCTCGGTGGATTTTGGATAGAAAATACTATCTGCATCCAGAAAAGAACTATAGAGACTAAATATAAATCAACATATACTACGTTTCCTTTTTTTTTTTTTCCCCTGTTTTTTTCCTTTTCTGATTTTTCTCTCCCAACAATATGATTTATGTGGAAATATATTTTAAAAATGAATGTATAGGGGCAGCTAGCTGGCGCCATGGATAGAGCACCAGCCCTGAAGTCAGGAGGACCTGAGTTCAAATCTGGCCTCAGACACTTCACATTTCCTAGCTGTGTAATCCTGGGCAAGTCACTTAACCCCAATTGCCTCAATTAAAAAAAAAAAACAAGTTAAAAAGAATCTTATTTTTTAAAAAGTGACTGTACATATATAACAACAACAACAAAAAAAAAGTTTTACATGTAACTGGGAAAATTAAAAAAAATTATCAAGGAAATCAATGAAAAATATTGTTAAAGGTGGTGATCATTTTATTTTAGCAATACCAGATACTAAATGGTAATTATTAAAGTAATAATTATCAAAACAATCCACTATTAACTAAGTAGACCAGGAGAATAGATTAGGAAACACAATATACAGTAGTAAATGACAATAGTAATCTGGGACAGGGATTCTTAAATTTTTTCCACTCACAATCCCTTTTTACCTGAGAAACTTTTATGTGACCCTAAGTATATAGAGAGATAAAACTGGTATACAAATCAAACATTTACTGATAATAAATCATAAAAAAAAAATTTATTTTAAAACAATTCCTTGGTATACATATAATTTTACCATTTATTAAAGATGAAAGAAAATTTGCATACCAATAAGATGACTATGTTTTGTTTATTTTTACACAATTAAATCCTGGCAAAATTATCTGATACTTTTTACTAACTGCCAAATTTTTCACAACCCCATGTTCAGTTATGTGACAACCTATATGGGATCACAACCTACAGTTTAAGAAGCTTTGTTTAAGAGTTTGATATACTCAAACATCCAAGGCTTTTGGAACAAGAATTCAGTCTGACAGAAATGTCTAGGAAAACTAAAAAGCAGTTTGACAGAAACTAAGTCTAGACTCATACCAAAAAAAGATACAAATAAGTATATGATTTAGACATAAAGGGTGGTAACATCACAAATACAAATAAGTATATGATTTAGACATAAAAGGTGGTAACATCACAAATACAGAGGAACATGGAAAATTTTGCCTGTCAGATATATAGATAGGAGAATTTATGATCAAATAAGAGTCAAAGAGAACATTACAGAATGTAAAATCAGTAATTTTGATTATATTAAATTAAAAAGGGTTTGTACAAAATCTTCATTTCTCAAATCATAATAGAAAACAGAGAAATGAGTTAAATTTGTAAGAAGCACAGAGCACAAAAGAATAATAAAGAATAATTTATAAGGAAAAAAGAAAAGATGGTCAATCATGAATATTTCTTCTACTAATATATGTAATTTTCTTGAACTGGTAATTTGCTGTTATATGTTTTGAATCCCCCCTGATGTTCTGTTGAGCACATGACAATGTTTTCTGTTTTGTTTTAATAAAAATAAATTTAATTGTTTTTTAAATGCTGAATAGGATTATTTTCAGAAAAACTTTGAAAGATTTACATGAACTGATGGCAAAGTGAAGTAAGCAGAACCAGGAGACCTATATATGCAGTAACAGCAATACTGTACAATTATCAACTGTGAATGACTTAAGCTATTCTTAGCAACACAATGATTTAAGATAATTCTAAAAAGCTTAAATGAAAAATGCACCTCCAGGGAAAGAGCTGAGTGTAGACTAAATCATTTTCATTTTGTTTTTCTTGCTTTTAAAAATATGGTTAATATGGAAATGTTTTGTATGATTTTACACCTATAACTGATTTTTTCACAATGGGAGAAGGAAAGAATTCAGAACTAATTTTTAAAAAATCAATGCTAAAATTTATGATACATTTCAAAAATATTTTGGTAACAATAAAAAAAACTCCCCCCCCCTTTGAGGGTGGGGGGTTAAGTGACTTGCCCAGGGTCACACAGCTAGGAAGTGTTCTGTGTCTGAGACCAAATTTGAACTCGGGTCCTCCTGAATTCAAGGCTGGTACTCTATCCACTGCACTACCTAGCTGCCCCTTAAAAAAACTTCTTATATATTTTATGCATTTAAATTGAGAAGGGCTGGACTAGATTGCCAAAAGAGTCTAGTCTATGACACAAAAGGTTAAGTCCTATAATAGAAGCAAAATAGAGTCGCTGGAGTTTAACTGAGTAAGAGACAAGGTCATATTTGATGTTAAGATAAAGGATTATATAACAAAAATGTCACTGAAATAGAAAGAACTCAAGATTTGGCACTTGATATAAGGATATGGATTGATGTATAGAGCATAAAGGACAGTGCAGAGTCAGAAGGTTGTGAATCTAGGAGACTAGAAAAATGGTGGTACCTTTGATAGAAATAACAGTTTTGAAGAGAGATAGGTTTAAGGGGAAAGGTAACGAGTTCAATGTTACACATGATGAGTCTAAGATTCTGAATTGTTATCCAGCCAGAAATATTTAATAGGCAAGTGGTAATACGTAATTGAAGCCTAAGAAATTGATGGATTTAAAAACTAGAAATATTCTATATAATTATAAGCAAAAACTGCATGGAAGTTTGAGAATGAGAGACTGTAGGGAGAAAAGAAGGCCTAGGACAATAATGCCTTGGGGAATATATCCTTTTAGGAGGTGTGGTATGAATAATGAATCAGCAAAGGAGGCTGAGAAAGTAGAAAGTGAACCAGGAGGGAATATTGTATTCCTAGTATTCATTAATTCATTAATATTTCACAATGACAAAAACTGGTCTTATCCTTACGATTTAAATTGGAATCACAAGAAGGTTTTTGTTATTTTCTCTTCATTTTTGACAATTAAAAACACTTCTCACACTCCTAATCCAGGTGACAAATTTTTGTTCTTTATTTCATTTTTTAAAAATGTCCTTTACTTTAAATTGATGCAGTGAGAAAGGTGCTACATAAGAATAAAAAAGTCTAGGTTTTAATCCCAGTTCTGCCTCTTATTGTGTGGCCTTGGACTGCAGTTTCCTCTTCTGTAAAATGAAAGGGGGTTAGTCTAAATAATTACTGAAATCCCTTTTAAGACTTTAAATCTATTTCCCTAGACTCAGCCCAAAGCACAAGTCCTTAATAAGCTGGAAGCACTCAAATCATATGCAAAAATAAGATTGAATTTTATGTTTTTAAATTTATGGGAGACATACAGTTCCTCCAACTCAACATTTTAGCTAAAGTTATATTCATATATAGTGTAGCCAGAATTAGCATCCACTGCTCTTTGATATACTTACAGTTCCTTTCATCCTATGTACCTCCTCATACATTCGAATGCATCCCTCCACTTCCATTCCCCGGGAGGGACGAAGTACCACAAATTTTGCCTGATGGTATTCATCCTGACTCTGTGACATAACGATAAAAAAGCAAAATAATTTTAATAATGTTCTGTCCTTTACAACATCAACTTGAAAAGTATTTCTTTGAATTTAATCAAATTATTCTGTCTTGGGATGACAAATTCCTTAAGTTCACTTCCTACAGATCACAGTAAAGAACCTTATATCTTCTGGAACAAAAATTCTCAACCAATATGTCAGGCCACCTGAAGGTTCTTCCAGTTAGTTTACCCTGTTAAGCATCTATCTGAGGTCTGTTCCCATAATACTTTACCAAATACTAATAAGACACTGTCAAAATTCAATCTAAGTAATGATCTCATTGTCTGCATCCTCTTTTCTACCCCTATGATTGTTAGACAAAAAGGAAATGAAAAGAAGCTTCTCTTCACCAAACAAACAGAAAAATAAATAAAGCAAGCTCAATATCTGGGTGCCTCTTGTCCAAAACATACAATATTTAAAACAATAAAATTCATAATGAATCTTAGAATAGATCACAAATTATTCAGCTTAAATTATGCACATAAGATATAGAAATTAGAGCATTTAGGAAGTAATGTGATGTATTTGAAGCTTAGGTAGAACAACAATGCCATACCCAACCCACTGCCACTTGTCTTCTTTGAATATGAGCAATCCTGATTCCACATCTATTCCAACATAGCAATTAGATAACTTAAAGGCTCTCTTACATAGCACACTTTTGTAAAACAGCCAGGACAGCCTTGAAATGTGCATTTCTGCCCTGAAATGTCCACATATTGGCACAGGTAATTTAAAGGTTCTCAAGAATTTTGCCTAAAAATATTAATTTTAATTCACTAGGTGACTTTGAAATTAAAAAAAAAAAAAAAAAAAAAAAAAGATGATTCACAACCTTCTGACTCTGCACTGTCCTTTATGCTCTTATTTTTATATACCCATATACTGAAATCACTATTTTCTCCCAACTAAACTAAGAGATTATCCTCCTATAGCCTGGGAATGACTGAAAACAATGTGACTTTGATGTAAATAATCCTTTTAGTTTAAGCTAAATTGTTACCTGAGTCCCACTTGGTACTCTAGGGGAAACTGGTGAGGATACCTCTGCATGTCTGATAGGAGATTTGGGAATAGATAATACTTGGCCAGGAGCAGAAGATAGTGTTGAATTCTCAGAGAGAAGTTGATTCTGGTGAGAGTGAGGCAGGATGTGGTCTACTACCCATCCAGAGTAAGTAGACAATTCTGGAAGGGACATACATTCTTCCAAAATCTCCTAGGAATAAAACAGTAGTTATGCATTCATTTTCCATATCAAAGGCTCAATGTCACAGAGAACTAATTTTGTTCCCACAATCTTCCATGCATTTTACAAAAAAGATCAATTAAGTCTTCTCTAAGAAGCCCAAATTAGCAAAAAGTTTTAAATTTTTCTTTGAATCCTATTCCAAATCAGAGATGAAGAAAAGAACTTTTTAAAAAGTCCAAATTTAGAATATCTTTGAATATATAATTTCATCAGAAGAAAATGCATTATTTGCCCTCTCAAATTCCATTATTTAAGAACTAAAGTCTAAAAATGAACTTTATTACTTTTTTTTAGAATTGCCAGACCACAAATTCAATTGCTACTAAAATTTAGCTGGACATTCATTAGTATTCAGCATTTTGGGGGGGAGAGGGGAGTTACTGAAAATTTATGGAAAAGCCTACAACCAATTCTAAACTCTCCTACCACTCCACCAAAGCTCAAATCCTCAATTCTAATCATGTCTTCTGCATTACCAAGAAGAAATTCAAACTTGCTCATCTTTCTTTCCTTTCAGAATTTGTTTTTACTGTTCCCCATTTCTATTTTCAGAGGAAGCACTCCTTTTTAAGATATAAAGACTCTCCCCACCTTATCTGTCTTTATCTTACTTTCTCTAATCAACTGATGTTATGTGCTGAGAAATAGAGGGCTTTGTAAAAAATATATCTGGGGTGGGGGTAAGGAGATGCAGCATGAGCAAACTGAGCTAGCTAGATTCATGTGACTGGCTTATCAGAGTAGGCCTTCGGCTAGGTAGGGAAGAACACCAAGTAAGGCAGGGCTGTTTAGGTCCTAGTGCCCTAACACAGTTTTAAGACGCCTTAAATTAAAACAGGAACTAAGAAAGGGATGATGTGAAAGATGTTAAATAGAATCTATCAGTGGAAGAAAGGGTCAAGGATAATTCTACGGTTCTAGAGTGCTAGGAAACATCTCTGGTCCCTCATCCCCACTCTATCCCTTGCTTCCTATTTCTGCTTTTCCACTTGAACCTTCTTGATTCAGCTATCAAAGCCCTCATTACATGCCGTCTCATCCTTTGGAGGCTGTTGAGAAAATTTTAAGCGCTCACCAGACATCGAGCGTGCGTTGCTCTGAAGTCACTTCAAGGGGAAAAGGATACATAAAACCACCAAAAAAGGAGAGTGAAGGAAATACAAAGGAAATGTGACACAGGAAACTTGAGAAGGAAAAAGTCTCTTTTAGAGGGAGAAGGAATGGCCTGGTAGAAATTCATTTTTGTAGGAGGGCATCAGGATTGTGAATTCAAGAAACAGGGCTTTCCATTTCCAGTCGCGAGAAAAAGTGGCAGTGAGTCGGTAAAATTCGCGAAAAAAGGAGAATGAGAACAGAGGCGGCAGTAAACTACTACGGAAAAAGGCAGAATGATGCCCCAAAGCCCATGCTCGCACCCCATTCCCCTTCGGGGCCCTCGATCGGACGCGGGGACCTAACGGGATGGAGGTGGGAGGTGGACGGCTCGCTCACCTCGCCCCTCAGCAGCCAGTCACGGTGGTAGGACAAGCGCCCTTTGTCGGAACTCCTCAGAGCCTGCAGGGTCTCCCAACAGCGGCCCTCTGACGGCATCACACCCCCACCCCGGCCGCAGGCCCCACGCCCACTCCGACTAGCAGATCACAGAAGAACCACTTGTGACAAGTCGAGCTCTCGAATCCGCCGCCGTCGCCGACCGAACCGCCTCCAGTTTCCGCTTCCGGTGCCGGCTCCCGAATTACGGAACCCCCTCCAAGTCAACCGATAGGTCGATCACGCCCATATGACGACCCAGACCGAAACCCCACCCACCACGCAATGACGGGTCACGCCCCAAAGGCCGCGGTAGCTAAAAAGAACCGGGCGAATTTAAAGGGCCCACTACAATTAAAAGGGCAAATTAGGGAGCTCTCCAGTTATGTGACTTGCCACTGATATGAGAGTTGAAGACGCTAATCGATGTCCTTAAATTAATGATATTTTAGAATTTTTATTAAAAATTTTTATTTATTTTTTGCATGTTCACTGGTTACATTCAGGTTCTGATTTCCGGTCTGTCTTGTAATGTCATGATATGGTATTTCATTAAGGGAATACTCTTTATACGAGGACTTCTAGCAATTCAATACACTTTAAAAATGTCATCCGATTAACTCTTATAATAAAAGACTAAGGATAGGAGGTACGGTCTACTAATATTGCTCATGAAGTACCTTGATTAGAATAGGGATTAAAATTTATCTGCCCTCCATTTTAAAGGATATAATAGAGCTGCCTTATAAAAGAACTCTGCTTTTTCTAAACCATTTTTATATTTTGGTTCTTCAATTCCTTTGTGGAAATAAATTGTGTTGCTCATAAGCAAATAAAGAGCACAAGACAAACAAACAAAAGCCTAACACCTCAGAAGCAAAGTTATTTGAAAATCTTTAATAACAATTTGCTGCCCAGAGCATCATAAAATAATTTGTTTTGTTTGGGGGAAGGGTAGAGGGAAGGGATCATCCAATAGAGCTTGATAAAAATTATAAAACAATCTTGAAAAACACAAATACAAAAACAATGCTTTACAAACCAAGCAGTTAAGAAACATCAAAACAAAATTCTTACATTGTCTTATCCTGAAGTGCTTTTGGGGTGGGGGTGAGGTGGGTGAGGCAAAGAAGTGGGGGCTTTTCATTTTCTCTAAGGTATTCAGCATAACTATCCAAAGGAATTTTTGAAGCTTTGAAGGAAAATTTGTCATCAGGCATTGCAGTTAGAAGTTATTTTTTAAAAGTGAGAAATGCTCAAAACTTTGGGAAGAGGGATCAAATGAGTGTAAGCCTAAACTAACAGCTTCTTTTTTCCCTAAGAGAAAAAAGAGAAAAACCACATCAAATAGTTTCTATAAAGATTCAGAAGAGTTTGGAGATGAGGTGCCTCAAAAGAATAAATATATTTGTAAGAAGGAATTGGGAGACCAAACAATGAGTTTGAATCTGGAAGAAAGATGTATATCAAAGAGATATACAGAGATTTGTTATAAAAATCTATGATGTTATCAAGTTAGTTAAAAAACTAAAGGAAAAAAAGGGAAGCTATAAAAAATATCCATTATCCAAACTCTGTCCTAAAGATGATTTGGCATGGATTCCCCAGAGCAAGAGGCCTGGACAAGATATCTACACTTGTCTCACCAAAAGACAAGACACACAGTCTAAAGGACCTCCAGATACACCTCTTCCCTACAGTCAGGCTCCTTGGAAGGGTCAATATAACTTCATATGGGAGGTGATCGAGAACGGATGGGAGAGCTTGTTAAATATGTAGTTAAGGCATTGTCTCCAAACACATTGGCATAGGATGATTTGAGGAACTGGACGTAATTCTGCATGCTGCGGTTGGTACTCTCTGATTGCTCAAGACGATCTTTTAGGTCCTGAAGGCGACTTTGGTATCTGCGATCAGCCTAAGGAGAAAAATAGACAGAATTTAGGGCTCCAAGGAAGGATGAGATAAGCTGTTACAATGAAACATTTCCAGTACAAAGCTGCAGCACATAACTAAACTGTGCAACTGCTATCTTTCAACAAGTTCATCCTAGGGTTAGGCCAACATGACAGAGGAATCAAATGGCAAGTGAGATCTCATGGGAATATTAGAATTTTTTTAAAAAGGTTTACAAGGTTGATTGATTCCTGAGCTGTTATGCATAGAGGTAATTTTGTGATTGATAAGACTAAGTGAAGCTCACATATGCATGTACATGGGGGTAGAGGGTATGAAAGAGAAATACACACACAGAAAGAGAATCTACACCAATGACACTTGTTATAGCCTCTTAAAAATGACTATTCTAGACACATGGCTTTCAGATCAAGTTTAAAGACTTGAGTTTATAATGTAAAAATAAGATTAACATTCATTGCCTCTAATCCTATTGAAATTTTAGAGAAGATTATTTTACTAGTCAAGAAATTATAACCCTCTGATAAAGTTAGAGAAAGACAGAACTTTGGTGACAATAATAATGTCTTTTCCTTGAAATATTTTTTTTGGAAACTGAAAATTTTATAGGTTTCTTTCATCTCAGGAAAATCTTACCTGCCAGGACAATATTATCTAGTACTTTCTGTCCTTGGGTCTCAAGAATGATTAAGGAATTCTAGCCACCACCTAGCACAAATTCAGACTCTGCTTGCTACTTTGTTTATTCTCCTCACCCCCACCCACCCTCAACTCACATCATCTCGGCTCCTTCTTAGCTGGTTTAGCTCTGTTTTGGTCCGACTCAGCTGTGTTTCCAGATCCAAGATTTTGTTCTGAGCTGTTCGTTCCTTGGAGACTGCACGATCCCTTGTTTGTTCCACCTGCAGAAAGGGTCCAAAGCTGTGTGTGTTGCTTTCCCATGACATGATACCCTTAATACCTTACCTCATATCTGGGGACTCCATTTCCCAGAGTATAGTACTACTAACAAGGCAAAGGTACGAAGGAAAAATAAGAGGGGAAGGCAAATCTCTGCCAAGCCTCCTCTGCACTGTGACACAACAAAAGGACTCTACGAGGGAGTCACAACAAGATTGGGCTGGCACCACTGACCTGTCTCTTGGCATCTTCAATGGCATTTTCCAGCTGTCGTGCTAGAGAACCACATTCCCGGGTTTTCTCTTCCAACCGAAGCTGGGATTGATGGATTGCTTCCTCTCTCTTTGCAATCACCTGGAGGAACTCAATGTTCTGGGCACTAGTGCACTCAAGTTTCCTGCATAAAAGCACTGAGTTAATTCTTCCCTCATTCACTTCTCCCGTCACTCATCCCCATCGGACACTGAGACTTGTCTGCCACGCCAGAGTGGCACTCAAATCTAAACACTCTCATCATGCCACCAGAGAAAATGTCATATGAAATAAATTAGGAACAGGGAGAGGCAAAGTAAAGAAACACACCATGAAATCATAATGGGATAGAGAGAGATTGCTAGCATCTCAGAGATGCCAAAAACCTTAGCAGAACTTTACTACTCTCATAAATCAGATGGGTGTGTTCTGCCCTTTTCTACTATTAATAGTGAGGTAGGGGCTCTGTTCCTTCTGTTTGATCTCACAGTCACAGTGAAAACTACCTTCCACTGATGGGAGTCATGAGTTCAGGGAGCTTAAAGAGATCCATCCAACAGGGAAAGACTCAACTTCATTGGTTAGATAAGTCATAAGATGGGAAGTCATAAGAAAGGTCAGAAAAAAGAATGAGGAGAAAATACCCACCACCAGCAGGTACCAATTGTCCCATTTAAAGCAGGCCCCCTGCCTAAATGAAATAGGCCTTTCTCCAGGGACTGGGTTAAGTTCTCAGTCTACTGGAGGTGGCTGTATCTTGGTTCTTGGGTGTTCCAAGGCTGAGAGATCTGCAGAGAAGTTGTACTTTGTACAGATGGTTGCAGGTGAAATGGAAGCAACTTTTCCTAAAGAATTGCTGTTTGCTCTTCCCTCTGAAGTTAGCCCACCACCGTCATTCCAGGGTCAGTCACCCAAACTGTTTAGTGGGTAAGCATAAAGTGGAAACTGAAGAGTTCAGGTCCTAGAAAAATGATGAGGACAGAAATAGGACACTGTGACTCTAACCTCTCTAGTTCTTCCACTTTCAGGCTTAGCTGTTTGTTTTCCTCCTGAGAATATTGATGTCTCTCTCTCACCACCTCCAGCTTCTCCCCCTGGTGTTCAATCTAAAATGACAGGAAAAGAGACCATTTTACATAGAAGGTGATACATAGTCCTGGTTCTCCCTTCTCCCAGTAATCTGGCATCCATATGAATGGTATTATCTGGAGATGGTATTCCTTGGTGAGATTGTTACCTTCAGCATCCATTGCAAAGTCATGCCTTCCCTACCCATGCAGGACTTGAAGTTTAGATCTAATAAGAATGAAGGCTTCCCCACCATCTTCCCAAAAGAAGAAACATCTGCTCCTAGGAAAACATAATTATGCTTTCTTGACCAGGAGAAGCCAAGGCTTCTCCGATAGCCTAAAAGCCAAAGGTGCAACCAGGTTGTCATGATATACAAAGGATGTTAATTGCCCAAAGAAATGCGAATTAGCCTATGGAAAACTGTCTGAAATCTTTACCTTGAATACAAGAGGTGTAAGGGATCTTATAGATCTCCTTAATCCAACCTTCTCATTTTCAAGATAACAAAATATAAGTTTAGAGAAGTTACAGGACCTGCCCAAGATTTCAAATAATGTTTGTCCCAAAGTAAAATAAATAAGTTATCAGTGTGCAAGATATGAAACATCAGGCATGACTGCATCAGAAAAGAATGTCAGATACTGTAACTGCAAACAAAAGAATGAAAGGGAGAGCAGTTGAAGTATGAAGAAAAGCCAGACAAGCATTCAGTGCCACAATATCCAATGCTTAGGCCCTGGGGATTACTCTATTTGAGAACAATGAAAGAACTCAAAAGTGCAAGAGTTAAGCTAAATCTCAGACCAATATGAAGGCTGTAGAAAAAAGAGAAAATCAAGCCATCAGAATTGATAGAAGCAGCTCAAAAGTGACGCCTCCTATCACTAGAATCACTATTTGCAAACACAAGAACATTTGGCACACCAGACTTTTATTTCACAGTGTTGATGAGAATTAATTCGTTTCGAAAAGTGGCAGCCAAAGAAAAAGGAAGTGATCTTCCTTTGGGGGCATGCGTCTCATCTTGGTATCCGGCTGGCTGTTCGGGTCAGGTCGTGAGACCCTTTCTGCCAGTCCCTTACCCGGGTGCGCAGATCTGCTATGATAGCTGTGAGGTCCACATTTTTCCTCTCATAGCCTTGTAGCTGATCCTGACATTCAGCCAGCTTAGCCTCAGTAATTTTGAGGATCTCAGGCAGTTGTTGAAGGTCAGTCAGCTGTGCCTGGAACTGCTTACGAGCCTTAAAGAGGGAAAGAATGACATTTTTTGGTAAAGACAACCCACATTTTTTAACCTCTTGAAGTCCTCTGATAGCAAGGTTAAACTATGTATTGATCAAGTTTGCCAATAAATCTCTTAGGGTAACTACCCTAGGGTTACCTACTGTAAAATACTCAACTATCCTCTAGGGTAACTCTGATTTAAATACCAGCCTACTAGTTCTTTTTCATTTCTGAATGACCCATCCCATTTTCAAGTTACAAAGCATTACCTGAATATCTCTAACAGAGTATTTTTCTCCATATTAATAGACCAATCCCAAACCCCAGATTTGTAAAGGCAACTTTCTCTGCCATCACATGAATTAGGTAAAATCTAGGGTTTCTTTTTTGTGTTCAGAAAACAATGTCAAAACAGATAAAGTGCCAGTCAGGAAAAACTGAGTTTAATTCTGGCCTCAGAGACCTTCCTAGCTCATCTGACCCTGGGCAAATAACTTAATCCTGTTTGCCTCAGTTTCCTCATCTGTAAAATGACTTAGAGAAGGAAATGGCAAAACACTCTAGTATATCTGCTCCAAAACCCTAAATAAGGTCATGAAAACAGACATAACTGAAATGACTAACTTTTTGCATGTTGCTGCAGGTTTTGGGGGTGGGGGGTGTACGGAATTGTTGCTACTAGAATTCTAGTAGCAAAATTGGAACCAAACTACCACTTAGTCAAGCAGGTCTGGGAGTTCAACCATTATTTGTTCCCATAAAATTACTTTGAATGCTTTTAGGTTCAATTATTTTTCTTAAATGAAAGGAGGGCAGAGGTAGATAGCAAGGAAAGGGGAGAACAAAAAAGGTGCTAGCTTTTCAGAAGACCACTTTTTTCTTCTTCCTAGCTCAAAATATGGAAGGTGGCACAGATACCTGTCTATTTAATTCAAAAGGGGGAAAGTCTCGGTAGACATGAACAATTACCGATTCAATTTCTTTGTTCATTTCATCTTTGAGGATCTTGTTCTCTTTGTCGCAGCGTTCCAGTTGAGTGGCTACCTCATCAGCTTCCATCCGGGTCTTCATCACCTAGGGGTAAAGGGGATCCAGATTTGGTGAGACAATGACTATTGTTCAGAGTAAGGGGTTTTGGAGTGGGAAAACAGATGGGAAATCAGGCATGGACAAAATGGGGAGGTGATCCCCACCTGCTGAGAAAAAGCTCAAATTAGAAAAGTACCTGACTCTTGTAGTTGTCGATCATCCCTTCATAGTTCTTGACTGACACCTTCAGCTGTTGGACCTCAATTTGGGCTTGACTTAGCCTGTCTTCCACAGGGGTGATACTAGCCTGTAAGGGGATATTAAGCAATATGGAGAGCTTGCCTCTAACGAAAACACTATGGCATTAACTCTGGACTAATGTTAAAAAATGTGGTGAAAGATATCTACTTAAAGCAAGGATAAAAGCTATTTTCTCAGAAAAGCAACAAAGATAAAAATATCAGTCTTCTAACTTTACCAGCCATGTTTCCTCCCTCTTTTTCTCCTGTCAAGGTAATTGGGGTTAAGTGACTTTCCCAGGATTACACAGCTAGTAAATATCAAGACTCTGAGGCTAGATTTGAACTCAGGTCCAACTAACTGACTTCAGAGGCAGTGTTCTATCCACCATGCCACCTAACTGCCCTTCTTCCCTCCTCAAAAAGTTAAGTCTGTACAGTTCCCCTTCCTCTAAAAAGTAAAGGAAATATGAATTAGCATTTTTAAGAAGTAAACTATTACTGACTCTAAAAGGTTTTATCTCAGCTGCTAAGAGGTAACTATCCCCACCAATTCCCCAAATTATAAATGGGGAAAAATAAGCTCTGAAAATAGAAATGACCTCTCCAAAGTCCCAGTGGAATAGGATACAAGGTTCAAGATTCTTGCTTGTTCTTTCCTCCTATTCAGAATATAACTATATAGTTTTGTTCCAGACCCACAGAATACTCCATCAATATAACATGTACCTACCAGGTAAAGGATAGGAGAACAATCTTATTGAGTCATTAATCTGTCTCTTGGGATAGTATTCATGAACATGTTATCAAAAAAAGTCATTAAAAGACCTCTAGGTCTTAAAATTGGGACACAGAATTACATCCCATTGTTCCATTTCAAACTCCTCAAAACATACACAAAACCCTTGAGCAAAGATAACTAACTTCAATCTAGTTATCAAAGAGGAATGGCATACCTAAAGTTGCCTCAAAAAACAAAACTCTTCCCACCCTCAGGCCACATAAAGTAGCAGATTTTCCATAAGAGCAAGAGCTAAATATAGTTCACTGATGCTTATCGGCTGACCTTTAGCCTCTCATTCTCAAGTTTGAATGCAGAATATTCTGCTGTCTGTCGGTGTAATCTTTCCACCAGATTATCCCGGTCTTCTCGCATCTTCTCCTCCAAGGCATGCTGCTGTGATACCAGATCCGTCACTCGGCTGGTATATAAGAAAAAGAAAAGGAGAAAACAGCAAACATCAGATTCCAAAGTACCCAGAGTTTTTGGAATGAAGTGGTTCCTTATGATCCAGAAGTCCTGGCAATGAACATGTCAAAGGCTAATAGTTCTAGAAATGGTAGTTTCCTCAAACTATGAGGAAACTCAAATTTCTCAATTGATGATTCATGATGGATATACGGGGAGAAGGTAGCCAGGATAGGGAGAGCATGAAAAGAGAAACTCCTGAAACCTGGAGCCTGGTCAAGTCAAGTGTTGAGACTGGTATTAGGGAGGAGAGCATGTAGGCAATCAATTCCCCAATACATACACATAACTTCTCCCCACTAAAAATGTTGATGAAATGGAGGCTTTATAGATTGCTATATACCACACACTAGATTTTTGTAATCAACCAGATTAGAAACTGAACTAAAACGAAAGGGTGGTAGATTCTCTTCTCTGAGATCTACCATTAATCCAATCCAAACTAACCAAAACCAAACATTTTCTGGTCTATATCACTCTAATTTAGGTTTTATCTGTCACTTAGTCAAATTCTGCTCAAATTCAATTACAGGGGCCTTCCAAATCCCTAAAAGATTCCAGAGAGAGTCCTTTAGAGATTTATAACACAGTAAATTTTGGACTTGAACCACCTAATCCTTCGTGCTTAGTCTAAGCAAAATCATCAGAAATTATGCCCCCTCAAATTAAATATATAATGATAATATATAATGATGAATTAAATAATTATTCACCATATCCATGAAAGATTGATGTGAGGAACACAAAAGGCAATATAAGAAAAAATGCAACTCATATTGACAGAAAAAAATAAAAACAGAATCTACTGACTTGATGCTAAAAAGGAATAGAATATATTTTAACTGATATTAAAAAAATCAAACACCACCACAAAGTCCTAAATGGAGTAAAAATAAAGGGGTTAATTCTTAAATTGATAAAGAATTTGTATTCAAAACCAGGAACCAATATTATCTTCAATGAAGAAATATAAACATTTCTATAAAAAAAACTGACTATATCCACTCATAATCCATCTATCCCAATATTGGCAATGTTTTTAATATTATAATGGACAAAAAAAAAAAAAAAAGGAGAAAATGTTGGTAAGAGATGATCATAGCCCTATTTTGAGATAAGATGATTCTAACTTGAAAATCCAAAGAGAAAAAAAAAAAAAAAGATTACACATCAATTCAATAAATTACCTATTAAGTGCCTATTATCCAACACTATGTTCAGTGGTGGAGATTCTCATTAAGATAAAAATGAAACTGAGCTTGCCCTTAAGAAACTTACAGTCTACTGAGGAAATATAAATGCAAATAAATCGAAAATAAAAGTAACTTCTGGAGGAGAGGTGGAGAGGAAAAGGAAGACCTTCTGGTAGGAAACTAACAGTAGGACTTTACAGGAAGCTAAGGATTTAAAATGGAAAGGAAAGTAGGAAATGTATTCCAAAGTCAGTACATTAGCCTGGGCAAATCCATACAGAGAAAAGAATATTCAGTATGGATAACACTAAGTAGGCCAGAATTTGAAGTAGTAACCCCTAAGCAGAAAGATGGATGAAAAGGAAAGGTAGGTTTTGATACCTACTAAAAAAAAAGAGTAAGGACAAAAATTAGGTTTGGATTATTGAAGTAGCAAAGGGAGAATGACATGAGATAGGAAATAATAGAGATTCCCTTGCTATATTTAAAATCATGAAGCTTTATCACAGTAATTGTAATATCTAAGATATGAATGGCTGAGAGATAAAGTAAAAATGTAGTTCATAGGAACTGAGGTAGCTGTGGAAATGATAGGCCAAGGGATGAAAGGATAATGAAAACAATTAGAGTCTATCAAAATCTTTCGGTCTAAGGATAAAAATTGGCATGAAGAGGATTTTAAGGTGTACCCTTGTGTACCCTTGATAAAGGAATGACTGACATGGAGCCTTCATAAATGACAAGCATCTGGACAAATCATTGCAAAATGGACCTCAAAGGAGGAGAAGTTACTTAGTAGTCTAGACAGATAGTCCAGAAGTGGCAATGCAAATCAAGAAATATATTCTACTTCTCCCTCTGGTCATATCAGGGGGGAATGAATGAAGGAATGAGATTAACTAGGGATGCAGCATCTTACAGAGGGAACCAGATTGCCATGAACAACAAACAATATGCTGTGTGAAGTAAAAAGATTTAGGATATCATTATCATTCAAGAGAAAAAGGGAGCTCAGAAGGAGCAAGTGGGGACAAGCCCACAAAAATCAACTGTATTCTTACACTTCAATATAAGACTATGGATCTATGATCTTTTATTTCGTTGATGACTTTTTAATCACATCACTTTCTGAATATATATATATATATATATATAAAAATATATATATATGTGTGTGTGTGTGTGTGTATATGTGTATTATACACACACACACACACACACACACACACACACACACACACACACACACATATCCTTCCCTTTTCACCCTCATCTCCCAAAATGAGTCATCCTTTGTGTAAGGGAAAAAAAATTTAAAAAGAGAAGAAAAAGTACTCTGCCAAAACTGACCCACACAGTGATCAAATGCAATGGTAGATATAGGGTACTATATATTGTCTATAGTCCTTCATTTTTGCAAGGAAGAAAGGTATATTTTCAACTCTTCTCAAGGACTAAATCCAGTTATGATAACAACATTGTTCAGTTTGGAAAGTTTTGTTCTTTACATTTACAATGTTGTAGTATTTATAGCATGGATATTGTTATCTGGTTCAGCTTACCATCAACTCTATCACTGCAAAGTTAAGTTTTCCAATGCTTCTTACAGTACTCAGCACATCACAGTAATATTCCATTATATTTATATATCACAATTTGTTTAGGTTTAGATTCCTCCAAAATGAACATATGCTCTCATTTCCAATTCTATAAAACTATTACAAAAACTACTGCTATGAACACTTTGGTATGTATGGGACTTGATTTTGTCTTGCCTACCAGTGAGATTTTGAAATCAAAGGATATAAGCATTTTCATCAATTTTGAAAAATCTATGCCTTTATCATCTCATACATTTCTTGTTCATGCAAGAACAAGAAATCCTCCACAAAAATGTCAATTAGTAGTAAAGGATAGGATAGGATAGGTCTTCTCATTCTTCTACAATTTTGTGGATACCAGGACTATTTTCTAGCTGTTCCTCACTCTTGCCATATAACTTTTTTTCTTTTTTTCTGATCATACAACATCCCTGAAGATAAATTATGTCAGTTCTCACATGCAAATCAGCACTGGTAATGTACTAGGTGTATCCTGTTTATCTTTTCATTATTTATTGGATACAGATGGAATTTTGGAGATAATTCTGCCATTCACAAATACACAGCATGTATTACAGGGAAGATGTTAGAAATATAATCTTTCAAAATAGAAAAGTTTTAACTAGTTATATAAAAATGTGTTAGGGTTTGCAAAGTGTTTCATATATGTTATTATTCTCATTGGATCCATACAACTCTCTTAAGTACTATATAGGAAATGGGTTTGGAGAGGGTAATTATTTGTCCAAAATCAAACAGCCAGATAAAATTCAAAACTAGTCCTTATCCTGGACTCAACAACCATTAAAAGTATTGTTCAAAATGAAATGAATATTTACAAAAAATATAAATTTCTCAGATTAATAGAACAGAAAATAAATTGTTTTTTAGAAACTGAAAAGAAACAAACTTATTTTAGAAAAAGAAACTGAACAAGTCATAAATTAAATCCCTAAGGGGGGAAAAACCCATCTCCACAATTAGATTTTCAGACAAATTCTAAAATTTAAAGAACAAATTTCAATACTACATAATAAACTGTATGTTGTTGTTTGCCCTTCAAAATAGGTAAGAGAGTCCTACCCAAACTCCTCCTCTGATACAAATATAGTCTTAATACCTAAATCAGGGAGAATCAAAACAGAAACAAAAATAAAGACTAACATTCCCCTAATGAATATTGATATAAAAATTTTAAATAAAACACTATCAAGAAAATTACAGCAATATGTTACAAAGATCATATACTATAACCAAGTAGGATTTATATCATATCAGGAAAGCAGAACTGATTCAATATTAGGAAAACTTTAAGCATTAAGTGTCCATATTAATAAAAAAAAATTATATGATATAGAAAAAGTTTTTGATAAAACACACATTTCAGTTTAAAACACTAAAAGCCAGAAATAGATGGAGCTTTCATTAAAATGTTAAATACTAATTATCAAAACAAAAATAATGCAAGCATTATTTTTAATGGGCATATGCTAAAAGGTTTTACAATATTTACAATAAGAGCAAGTGAAATAAAAATGTCTACCACCATTAAATATACTAGAAATTCTAGCTACTACAAAAGAAATTGAAGAATAAATATAAGTGATGAGGAAAACTGACTTTTTGCAGGTGAGTTGATGGTTCACCTAGAAAAAACCCTGGAGAGGCAACTAAAAAACTAATTGAAACACTAAAATTAAGGGATATAAATAAATCCACACAAATTAGTATTCCTATAGCTATTCAACAAATTCCACAGGAAAAGATAAAAAGAGAAATTCCATTTAAAATAATTATAAACAATATAATATGCTTGGGAGTTTATCTTGCCAAAACATACATAGGAACTTTATGAATAAATAACAAAATAATTACCACAAAAAGAGATTTAATTGGAAAAATATTGTTTTCATGGGTAGGCTTTGTCAATAAAATAAGATTGACAATACTACCTAAATTAATTCAGTGCCATACATTTAAATTACTAAAGAATTACTTTATAGGACTAAAAAAAAATTGTCAAATTCATCTGGAGAAAGGTCAAGAATATCAAGGGAATCAATTAAAAAAACCAATAACCACAGGAACTAAGGGGACTAGCAACATTATACCTCAAACTATTGATTGATTAAATTGATTAAAATACTACAAACCTGCAATCAATTTGGTACTAGGTAAGAGAGCGGTTGATCAGTGAAACATATTAAGTAACACCATAAACAGGAGCAAAGAAAAACCCAATAATCTAATATTTGGTAAACCCCAAGAAATGAGCTACTGAATCAAAAATTTACTCTTTGATAAAAACTATTAGCAAAACTGAAAAGCAGTCAAGCAGAAACTAGAAACTAGAAAACAGACCAGCATGCTATTAGGCATATCAAAAAGGGTAGCTGATTCATAACAGGTGATATCATAAGCAAATTACTGGGAACATAGAAAAAAATTACCCATCCGATCTATAGATAGGCAAAGATTCATGATTAAACAGGTTTGTAGAGCTAAAATAGCTAATTTTGATTACTACAGTAAAAAAAATTTTTACACAAACAAAATCAATGTAGCAACAAACATTAGAAGAAAAGCAGAAAATTGGGAGAAAATTTACAGCAAGTTTCTCTGATAAAAGTCTATTTAAAATACAGAGGAAACTAAGTCACATTTACAAGATCAACAGTCATTTCTTAATGATAAATGTTCAAATGAGGAAGAAATCCAAGCTGTCAATGTAGTCATATGAAAAAGTACTCAAATAATAAATGCATATTATTAAAACAACTCTGATGTATCCACTAAACACACCCATCAGACTGGCTAACATTACAGAAAAGAAAAACACTTGATGCTTTGCAATAGCTGTGAACTAGTCCAACCATTCTTAAAAAACAATTTGGAATTATGCCCCCACTAATGATTAAGCCCTACTTATTGAGAATCAGTAATAACACTACTAGGTCTATATCTCAAAGAAATAAAACAAAGAGGAAAAAGACTCATATATTCAAAAATATTTGCAAATTTTTTTGGTAGCAAAGGATTGGAACTGAGAAGATACCTACTATCAGTTGGAAAATGAAATTGTGCTTTAAGTAGTAATGGAGATGGTTTCAAATAAACCTAGGAAAACTGATATAGAGTGAGGTAAGCAGAATTAGGAGAACAATTTATAGTTATAGCAGTATTGTATAGATAAATAGATTAATCAACTCTGAAACATCTGTAGCTCTGGTCAACCAAATTGCAAAGGTGACAAGGAATTGTATAGCACAACTGTATAGCATGGAGGATTATTTTGTTTCAAGGATATCCATATTTCCCCCTTCTCCCCCCAAGTTGGTCATGTAGTAACCAAGGTTCTGGTGATGGGTCTCCCTACAATGAGTTCCTTGAACAGCAGACACAATCTGCTGGGAAAAAAATTGAAAGCTTTTCCAACTCAGCTTAGTATTTTTAACTTCACTTGCATAGATTTTGAGAAAATCCTAGTCATCTCCTTCCATAACATTAGGACATATCCAATGTCATTAATGTATGTATGATTACTATTCATACGTAAGATGTTTAATAATCTTGGACCTGTATAAAAAATTACCTTCATTTCTCCATGTCTTCTTTTTTTCCTCCACTAAAGTCAACATTCTCTTTGAATAGGTCATTTATATTCCTCAGCAGATAAATACCCCAATACTTTTTTTTTTTTTTGATACTGTATAGGTCCTGTAAACAAGACCTATATTTAAAATTTTTCTTTTAGCTATTATTGCATTGATAGTGGCATTACAAAGTGATACAATCTTTCTGGAAAGCAATTTAACAAAATTGTCACAAGACAATGAAACTGGTCATACTATTTGATCCTAAGATTATATACCACACAAATATTTAAAAAGACAAATATCTATTTGTGTAAGAAGCTGTCAAACAGCTATCAGTCAAGAACCAAAGACTCTCCAGAACCTGGGCCTTACCTCCATTATTTTTCTCCCCTAAATAATATCTCCTTCTCCCAATTGTCTCAAATTTTGGCCAGAGTGCATCCATTCCTTTTAGTCACCCAGGTTTGTAACTTTGGAGTCAACCTCAGAATCAACCTCAACTCTCTTATTTGTTAAATTTTGTTGGTTTTATTTCTTGAATTTATCCCTTTCTCTTTATCCACACAACTTTGGTTCAGGCCTTTATTTAGCTCTTACCTAGATAATATTGATTATAATAGATAGATAATAGATAATAATAGATAGAGTCTCCCTAGCTCCTATTTATTCTTTATACAGCTGCTATATCAATATTCCTGAAGTACAAGTCTGACTGTAATGACCCTAACTCAAAAGTTTCAATTGAAGTTTCCCTCTTGCCTCCAGAATAAAACACACATTGTTACTTAGTTCTTCTCATTCCAGGACAGATTCTTCCAGTCTACCACTATCAGTATATTGCACATTACAATTTCCTTTCTTTCACAAACTATGTTCCATGCAAACTGGTCTGCTGAAACAGACTAGTTATATTCCCTGAACATAACCTATTGTGTATCTCTAAATTTTTGAACATGCTGTCTCCATGCATGGGATTCCCTCTATCAGATCTTTTTTTCTGGAAATCAGCTCCCTTCAAATGTTTAACTCAAATGTTACTTCCTTAAAGAGAGCTTACGTTAATCCTTCCGCACCTTCCCTGCTCAACTGCTAGTTTTTCTAATGCCCACGGAATTACTCTAATAATTCATGTCCTATTCAGTTTATTTCTTCTGGTAGAACATGAACTCCTCAAGTGCTAGTATGATTTCATTTCTATCTTTGTATTCCCAAACACCTAATACCTAGAAGCCTGGACTAATCAGATTAATAAATACTTGCTAAATAAATGTCTATGATGGTTAGAGGAGAGGCAAACGAATTAATGCTGGATGGATAAGGAAAAGCCAAACAGACTGTGACATAACTGATTCAATAAGACACCTACAACTGCTTTGATAATTAAAAATACAAAGATCCATACTGAAAATAAGAGTAAAATCTATATGAAACCATAAAACTATACATGCAATCAGATGAGCATAAGGACAGGGAGAGGTTACATCATGAGTTGCTCTTAATGTTTATAAATATGTTTATTTTTAATCAATGAATAAAGCATTTATTAAGAGACTACCATGTGTCAGAATAATGCTAGGAACTGGAAGTACAAAGAAAAAGTTAAATGAATCAACTTAAAAATTAAATATTGCCCTCAATATAAGCAAAACAAAATATACATATATGTAGACCATATGACTAAAACAGCCTATATCCCCCTCCCTTCAAGTTACTGTACATGCCATTTTTCCATGTCTCTCTGTACCAATATTTTGCCTCCAAACTGGCTGTAGGTACAATCTTATATTATTGTCCATCCAGAACTAGAGACTTGAGATCCTGCCAAGGACAAGACCTAGAGATGCTATCACACACTCCCATCTCAGGTAAAAATCCATTAAAGAACATTTTGATTGGCAGCTGCAGAGAATCCCTGGAGCTTTTTCACTGTGCACTGTGTTCCAACCGATATTTTACTATTGCCCATGCCTCAAGTTTTTTAGGCCCATGTGGACTATTGTTTTTTGTTCCTACTGCCATCTACTTGGATCAAATAATAAGAAATACCAAAAATCTCAGTTTTTCTCAGCTGAGCCTTATAGGATCTAATGGAACTGGACACTAAATGGAATCTTAATAAAAACCATTCTAAGGAATCCAGTCAAATCAACCAATCTTAAAATCCACGAGGCCATACAAAATCTCACTCCCTCAGCCCACCATTCATGACCTCTTAACTGTCATCTACCTTTGAAAAGAGGAATTAAGGTTGAACCATTCCTAAAAACTTTCCCATGTTCAGCACCCTCCCCACACTTCCCCCCCACCCAAGGCCTCTGCCCAATCCCAAGACCTTACTCATTTAACACAATGATCTCCAGCTCTAGATCTCCCTTGTCTTTCACCACCTGGTTGTAGCGGCTCCTCCAGGATTCCAGGGTGGAGAGGGCTTCAGCAACATATAGATCCTGGGGACACCAGGAAAGAGACAAAACAAGACTCATCAAAACCCCACGTATGAGAGGTCCTGGCCTTGGCACAGGCCCAAGAGCAAAAGAGATATTCCATGCAGAGCCTTTTCAACCTAGCAGAGTAAAATAAAACTATGAGGCCAGACTCGGCACGATATTAGACCCTAAAATTATTAGACCTAAAATCTAAAACTGCCTAAAAATTGACAAACTATTGCTCCCAAATTTCAAGTGACCACAGTAATAATTAGCTTACTTATAAACCCTTCTTACACAGCACCCTGAACCATTTATGCAACTCTCTCACAAAATCTCAAAAGCTAATGGTCACTTCTATCATTTATTAACTTGGAAAGGGGCAGGAATATTAAAAATATTACAAATAGGAAAGCTGAGATGCCAAGGTTTCTAGTGATTTGTTAAAGTTATGGTTGCCTTATAAGCCCCTTCTTTCAGTCTTAAGAGTCATTGCAGACAGTAACTAAGATGGGACAAGAACCTAAAAGTGGTTAAATTGACAGCCTATAGATCCTTCTATTGGAGCTATTGGAAACATTGTTTCAGAAGCCTCATGTGTTCCTTTTAATCTTCATGAGGCACCATTCTCAGTTTTGATTATTGTATTTTCACTATTTCCTTCAGTTTTCCTGTTTTATAAACTACTCTTAATTACCTTCTTGGCAGGCAATTTTTATCTACCCTAAGTCCGCTGTGCCTTGGTTTATCAATCTAATACAACAGACTGCCCTACTTAGGCAGCCAACAGGGAGAAAGCTGTCCTCCCACAGGTCAGGGCTGCATGAGAAGCTGGAGCTGGACAGGACAATGGCTAATGGACTGTGTTGGCATACTACTGCAGAGCCTGACTGGCTATTGAGTGACATTAGATATACATCACTTAGACTCTCAGAGTTGGAATTTCCTCACCAGCAAAAAGGACACTATTACCTCCCTTCTCAAAAGATCACTGAAAAAATGCCACTGATATGGATGTGAATTATCTTCAGCCAACGCTCCCCTCTGTTACCTTGTCCGCAAGCTGGACATGCAGTTGTTCAGCATACTCTTCACTCCGCTCTGCCCTCTCTTGCTGTGCTCGAATGGCTTTTTTCAAGGCTTCTTTGTCCCGGTCTCCTTTCTGCTTGAGGTCCTTCAGCTGCTCCATGATCGCCTCCATTTCAGCCTTATGCTGAGAACCACTGCGCTCCAAATTCTGGGTACAGGAATGAAGAATGACTTACTGAGTGCTAAGGCAGCTCAATGTCACTGTTTCAGGAAGAAGAGCTTATCACTCCCTAAAAAGGTTTCACACATATTAAGTTTCCTTCAGAGCCCCAGAATGTTATGAAATGCTCTGTGACAACTAGACCAATGGGGAGAGAAAAGGGCATCTCTGAAGGAAGCTGCTATCTTGCATCTTCATACGATCTACTGTATTACCCAATGGCCCTAAAGGTGTGATAAATTCCTTTCAAAATTCCCTGTCAGGGAAAATTTACCTATTTCCTTTTATTAGATAAGAATTACCATATGTTGCTCATTTAGCCTTTTCTATAAGGAAATTCAGGACTATATTCAAATACTCAATTGCTGCAATGAATTTACCTTAGAACCTTGATATCAACTATTTTCTTGCTTCTTTTACTGGGATTCTGCTTTGTTTTCATTTTAATTTAGTTCTTCCATCCATTTAAGACCTATTCCAATTCTTCATCATAATGTAGAAGAAACTTGGGTTCTCAAAACTGTCAGTAGCGTGGAAACTTTAAACCATGCCACGCTGGGAAGGATTTAAATATGGGCATAGTACCAGGCCTTCCTTACGGTATAGGACCAGGATACCTAAGTTTAGAAAGGTGTACTGCCAAGTTAGCAGTGATTTTATTTCTGCTATAACAACTTTCAAAGTGGTAAAAGGGCTGCAGACTGCATTGGTAGAGAATGTACATACCCCAGGTTACTGAAATGTTTATTTGAAACTGCATAGTGCATATATATATTGAACTACTTAAACTTTTTAATCTCAAACCTATTTTAGAAGCAGAGAAGATATTAAGTCAAAAGTATATAAATGACAACTAGTCTAAAAGGTAAAAATAAAACACCAAGAGAATGGTCAGGCAAAGTTGCTAGGGATACAATTGTCCATTTAGTAGCTGGCTTTAGATTTCTGGGCAAAGGGAAGCTAGTCAGTGTGCTCTGGATCTCAGGATAAGAATTTTAGAGTTATAAAGGACACTGGAAAGTCAACAGAAGCAATTCACTTATTTTGCAGATGTCAAAATTGAGGCCCATGGAAGATAAGAGCCCCATGGTCATGTGATTTATGGTCAAATCAAGATTTGCTTTGTATTTACTGTAACTTATAACACCCCACTCCCTGAATATGTAAAAGATACAACATATAATCACAAGCCATAATGCACTATAGATCATAGACATAATGCAATGTAAGGTTATAGCCACGTACACCAATTATACACCCCTTAGAGGTTGGTCTCTTTATCCATTTCTATTAGCGAAGCATAGGTATGGTTATCATAAAGAATGTAATTAATTTCATGAAATTGAGAACTCTGAAGGACTAGTACCTTGATCTGGATAACAAGACGACTATTCTCTGCTTCTTTGGACCGCAGCTGTGTCTGCAAATGTCCCCGCATGGATTCCATAGTCTTGGAGAGTTCAGATGCTGTCTTAGCTTGAGCCTGCACAGAGGGATCATGTCAGAAGAGTTCCTATCCCTTGTTTAGGCACACAGATACCTCTCGCCTGGGTCCTACTCAAGAGGAATACTCAAATTTTATGAAGCTGACAAAACATACTGACTACAAGAGAATGAGAGAGGGTATATGAGGGACCCTTCTCTATTTTAAATATAATTTGCTTCCAGAACTAGAGCTAAAGGAAATCCTGAGAGAACTTTAAATATGGGAAAAACATTAAGAATGTTCACTGGTAAAACACAATGGAAGGATTGGGAATCTAGAGAGAATAGCTCAAGGGGAGATAAGCAATAACTGAGAATCTAGAGGGCTGTCAGAAACACTTTCTATTTTAAACTCTATTATCAAAGGAAAAAATAAACAGAGATAAGGGAAAGAAACTACCTTCTCACACTGAATTTCTTGTAGCAGCTCTTCTACTTCCTTGTCTTTATCTTGTAGCAATAGCAGCAGGCGCTGGAAAACAATACACATCTCAGTTTCCTTGGGGAAGGGATAGCATGCCAAGTTCCAGGGCAGGTTAGCTCTGTACTACTTCTGGCCAGAAGGGAGAGTACCCTCATGTGCAAGGTTTGGGACTCATCACTTAGTCACTGGGGCCTAGCAGTTAGGCTGACCTATGCCACACACAATCCATACAGTTAAAAGTAATGAGGCATGTGCCTTCTTTCTGGAAGTTAAAGAAATATTCTGAATAAAATGTGGCTGATACCAGGAAAGAGGCATTGTGTTTTTGAGCTCCCCAAAACTGGAACCCATAGCAACATTATATCAAAATTAACTCTTCTAACATTGCCCTAAATTAGTTACAGATACATACTGATACAGAAAAACTAAGAAAAATCTACATTTTCTAATACTGAGGGACGTCTCCCATCCAGAATTTTATCTGCATGGACTCAATGCCCTGAATCCTCCAAGGAAACCCTTTTACTATTGAACAAGATCAAGAAGGTGGCTTCACATTACCGCTTTTTCTGAGTCGGCTTCGGCTAGTCGTTTTAATAGGTTTCCTTGTTGCTCCATCAGCTTTTCTGAATCCTTCAGAGACAATCAAACTATCAAGGATATCATAAAACCAACCTCCCCCCCCACCCACCCACCTGCCCCATAGTCTCTATTCCCTGAGAGATATTAATCTTAAAGAAAAAAGCCTCATATTATATTCCTGTCCCCATATATTTCTTCCCCATGGAAGATGGCATGCCAGAAAAGGAAAAGGAAGGGTAGTTTTGTAGTTTTGTTTTTATTTTTTTACTAAAGTTCTAATGTTCTGGATGACATAATTCAACACAGTGACTTCCTCTTTTTTTCAAGTAAAGCCAAAGAATGACATCAAGGTCAAAGAGCCAGATATCAAGAAATAGGGAGCTAAAAATAGCAATTTTTTTTTCTCCCTCTACTATTCTGTTTTCTCTTTGATTTGAGGCCAAAAGTATGGAAGAAAACAATGATTTCCTTTGATATGTTTTAGTCAACCAAGAAAGAATTTAATATACACTAAGTAGAAAGAGGATGAATTTGAATATAGGAAAATTTACACAAACTAGTGCGTGATAATAAAAGATCTAGAAGAACAATGAATACAATAAACAATAATGCAAATAAAAATCCCCAAAAAACTTAAACTCAAATTAAATGCCATGACCAATTTTGGTCCTGGCAAGAAAAATGATGAAACATACTTCCTTTCAGGAAGAATCAGATATATAAAAATACAGGGGAAGAATACTATAGATACTATAAAACACGGTCACCATGTATCAGTTGGTTTTGCTTAACTGTTTTTTCTGTTATAATAAAAATTCATTTGGAATTTCAATTTAATTGGAAGGAAGAAAGGGAATAACACTAGGAAATAACTTTTGATTTAAAAAAAAAATCCCAAAAAGTTATCAAATAAAACTTTAATATGGCTGAAAGGGGGAAAAAACTTTTTAAACTTAACTCTTAACTCTTTTCCTTAGGAATATAATTGAAGTAATGAAATTATTTATTATTTAACTACTCATTCTCAAGTGAACCTTTCCCCCTTTTCTCATTCAGTCAGAAAAGGACAAAGACCATAGAATCACAGAATATTAAGCAAATGTGAACTTTGGATCTAGTCTAATCCTCTCATTTTTACAATGAGTAGCAAATTAATATAGCAACAAATGAACAAATAGTAATTAAGGTATATATAGAGCAGCAAAAAAAAAGGTACTGACAGGGATGGAAGTACAAACCTCATGTTATCTAATCCTTTCAAGTGTTCTTTTCTCTATAATATACTCAAATATAATTATAGTCAGCCTCTATTAGATATTGAATTTGATATTTTTTAAATTATTAAAGCTTTTTACTTTCAAAACATATGCATATTTTCAACTTTCACTCTTACAAAATAATCTTGCATTCCAAATTTTTTTCCTTTTCCTTCTCCCCACTCTCCCATCCCCTTCCAGCAACAAGTAATTAATGGCTTTGATTTTTTAAAAAAACAAAACAATTACAGCTGGTCCAACAATGGAATAAGGGGACCTCAAAATGCAATAAGCTCCCCTTTGCTGAATCTTTTAAGGAGGTTAGATTAGGTAATACTTAAGATTTCTTTAAACTCTGAAATTCTATAATTTCCTATCTTAAAATCTCTAAATATGATAGAAGTTATGAAAGCAAAAAGGTAGAGAAAAATATATCCTCTGTTAGAAATAAGTTTTACATAGGAGGCTAGGTTTCCCACAAAAACAAAGGAAAGTAACAAAGATAGTGGCTTGGTGAGGATGGTCCAGCATTACCTCTTTAGAATGTTGTTCCTTCAGCAAATCTCTCAGAGTACGATTGGTCTCTTCAAAAGTACTCAACTTCTGGAGGAGAAGTTCCTTTTGCCGGGTCAGTGTATTGATGTCAGTGCAAGTCATGTGCTTCTCCTAGAAATCAATCAAATAATAGGAATTTGTTAATGAATGTCCATTCATTTTATATAGATAGATAGATAGATAGATAGATAGATAGATAGATATAGATAGATAGATAAATAGACAAATACCTAGTGCTCAATGTTCTAGGTGATTCAAAGAAATGAAAAGATAAGGATTCCCCCCCCCTCTACTTTTAAGGAACATACATTTTAGATGGGGAATGTTACAATTAATCAAAAACTAATTAACAAGACAAGACAGTATAGTATAAGATAATGGCTAAATAAGTAGTCGGGCAATAAGTGTTACACAGGAATTAAAAGATGAGTTTGGGTTGGAGTGCTCAAGGAGGGCTCACAAAACAGTGGGACTTAATCTGGGCCTTGAAATACAAAAGCAGGATTTGAATGAACAGAGAGAAAAGTATATAACCACTTGTAGCCTTTCATTCCTTGGACATCTACAACATGGCTTGATATCCTGTGATTCTTGGTGATCTGTTACTGGTTTTCTTTGGACTCACCAGTAAGAAACCAAATCTTCCAGATAATAATTGAGAATAGGAGGGAGTAGGGAAAAACATGTATGTTGGTACACTCTCCCATAGGATGAATTGGCAAAACTTAGAGCTCTAGGATTCTCTAGCTAGTTGAAAGGAATTCTAAGGTACCAACTGATACCAACTGATATCAAAGCATCAAAGTCACCTTCAGAACCGTGAAGAAAGTACTAGCCACTCCTGTACCACTCACCGATTTCAGTTTCCCGATTGTGTCCTTCAATGCCATTACTTGCTTGGCAGCGGCTGCTCCATCCATTTCTGCTTCCACGAGCTTAGACATGAGACATTCTTTTTCCTGTTGCAAATGCCTTTTTTGTAGCCTGTAAATACAGTTTGGTTTTTTGAGTCCTCACCCATCAAGCCTACTTCAACATAAAAGGCCTTCTCTCTTCTCTACAAAGCTATAAGGGCTTCCCCAATTACCAAGGTGCTTTCTAAACTCAAGAGTCGGGGATCATTAGACAAACCCTAGAAGATAGAAAAAATTGAGGTCTCAGAAAGCCATGTGGTTTTCTTGGCTAGGGTCGGGGATAAGTAGGTGAAGAGTAAATTGGTAGAGAGAAGGGGCAGGAAAGGAAATTTCATGCCATCCTTCTTTGCCTTTATGACTACTTTCTTTTGCCTGGTCACTTCTACTTCCAGAAAAGTACAGTGGGATTAGGGTGAGGGAGTATAGGAAGAGGGAGAAAGGGTGGGTACTCAAAGTACATATTCTTAAAGGGTTTAATCCTTGGAAAAAGTACAAAATTGAAAGGCCATTCAGTGGAAAATGTGCTATAATAAACAACATCTTCAGGTAAGACATTTCTGATAAAAAATAAAATCCTACAGATACCTCAATAGCAGGGAGTTGAGTATTAGGGCAGTATAAGAAGGGAAGAAAAACTGCTTTACACTGTAAAATCCTTTTCCTCCTTGATACGCTCAATATTTTGTCGAAGCATGGTGTTCTCATGCTCAGTCTCTGCCAGCTCGTGGGCCACCTCCTCCAGTTCTTCCTTCCGCTCCTCTAGGAACCGTTTCGCCATCTGGCGCTCCCCTTTCTGCATCTTTACCTAAAGAAGGGATCACAAGTATAGTCCAAATGGCCAAAGAAGCACAAAGATTTTTCATCCGTGGGACCCCCTACTCAGAGGTAGGTGAGCATAGGGGGTTGATAAAGAAGGCAGTGATAAGGAGAGATTAGCAAGGACTTTCTCTAGACTGGAGATGCCAAGGAGTAAGGCTGTGTCTAGGGGGGTACAGAGCCCAAGGCAAATCAAATCATATTGTGTGGAGTGGCCCCCTTAACATTTTTACACAGGTAAAATCTGATTAAAATGAACAACAAGGGCAGCCTTCAAAGAAGAGGGGTGGAGGGGGAGGAGATGTCACAAAAGGGCAAAATGCAACCTGAGGGGTGTGTATGGAGACAGGGAGTGGGACTGTTGCCAGGCAGCCAGCTGGGGGTGGGGTGGGGTAGAGTGGGGGTGGGGACACTAAGGGAGTTACATGCTTATATGTATATCAGTGCATTCAGAAGTACTTATTATCACCAGCTGACAAAGATATTCCTTTCCTCCAATGTTTCCCTGATAATCTGGTGACCTGGCTGCTCCCACAGCACAGAAACCCAACTATACCTCCCCCCAAAATACACAGAACCACAGGTAATCACCCCAGTTTGCCATACAACAGAGAGTTCTGCTAAGTATTGGGAGGTGGAGGAGGAAAGGGTCTATGGGCTTTCCTAACCTTATGTTTGTGGTAGAAACCATAGCTCTTTCACCCATTCTCCTAGTCTGAATGTTCCAAATCAACCTATCCAGACTAGATTATCTTAATTTCTGCTAGTACAGAAAATAATATTCTATTCCTATAACCAAATGTTTTGTGGGCACCAAGGGGAAACAAGGCTGCAAAAGCCACCCCAAATTCATCTGGCTGCCAAGTCCCCTTACCACCCTTTCTAGTTCATCTTGCACATACCTCCGATTTAAGACATCCAACTGAATTTAATAAACTGTCCATCTTCTTGTCATAATGATTCGTCTTGCAGTGACCAGAGTCTTCATCCTCTGTGGAAAGGTCACTTAATCGCATCACTGAAACTAGTTTTTCTGAAGATGGTGGAGTTATATCTAGACAATGAGGTGGATTCTGACACAAAGGTGATAAAGATTAACATTAGCAACAGGCAAGAATTTACAAATCTCTTAAGTCAAAAAGCTGCATAGCACATTGGAGATAGGATAAATAATCAACCAATTATAGAATACATATTGTGAGCCAGGACTCCTGGATTCTATTTACATCTTCACCCTGCCGCCCCCCATTCTCCAAACAATACAGAAAGCACCTAAAACCAATCCCTTCCCCCTCTTTGGTTCTTTGTTTCCTGCTTTATAAAATGGAGAGAATAAATTTGACTCAAGTCTCATAGGGATATAGATACACATTGTGGAGATAACATTCTTCAAAGATAACAAAGTAGTATAACTAACTAGGACCAGGTGGTCAAAATTGAAAAAGCCATTAAGTGGGCACACAAAACTTGAGAAATATAAGACCCCTTAGGGAATCAATTAATACAACTTTATTTTACAAATGAGGGAAATGAGGCCAAAAGGGACTAAATTACTTTCCCAAGGTTACACAGCTGATTATAGCTAGCAGAGCTGGGGACTCACATCCCAATCCCCTGACTGATCTCACAATACTAATATTATATGTGTAAGAGACTAAAAAAGCAGCTAATTTGATGGGTTTTTGTTGATGTGATCCTGAATATACACAAAAAGGGAGATTCATTTTAATGTTTGCATGTCTCTTAAAAGTCATTAAATTTAGGCATGGTATTTTACATATATTGATCAATTTACTGCTTCAGTTTATTACCCAGAATTCTTTATTCTCTCTCTCTCTCAGAATAAAACCATGCTACTAGAGAAAAACTGGCTTCCTATATCAGAGGAATTAAAATATAGCACACATGATTAAAAAGTAATGAGATTGATCTTTTACTAATCAGACTTTAATATAGTCACATTGGGAAGAAATTTATTTTAATGATGCTAAGCATTAATCAAAAAATTCTGGAAATTCTTTGAAAACTGCTTTGAGAACAGCCCTCAGTGGGAGCAATCTTTGTACTTTTTATAAAGAGTCTAATTTTTTTAGAAAGTAAAAAATCATTTGGAATTAGGGCTGTTCAAATGAATATGATTTTTTTTTAATCAAAAACTAATTGCAGCTATAAAATAGTGAGATGATGAATGTTTTTAGCCTTGATTGCAATCTGCTTCTGAAGGTCACTGCCAAATTAGAGTTCAGAAAACAGTCTGAGAATTGAAGCATCTTTAGAATAAGTATCTATAAGTTCTCATTTGCTTAAATAAAATCAATACTCATTTATGATATTTTATAAAGTAGAACAGCTATACAGAATTTTTTATGGGAAAATAAACTCTGTAATGCCTGCTTAAATCTAGTACAAAAGAAAGATCATTGGAATACATAAACTCAAAAGTTTTTCAAGTTAAATTTATGCCAAGTGTGTTCAAAAATTATCAATTTGGGAGCACAATGAAACCTAAAGGAAAATGGAATGTTAATACCTCCCATTTGCAGCCTAAGTGCCGGACAGATGCTTTGCCAGGGGGCATCCAAGGGACTTTAGTTTTCACTCGAACACTCCTCCGGACATTCACCGTGTCCCCTCTCATGCCACGTTTGTGCGACTTCTGTGAAAAGTAAACACACACACAAATAGATCATAAAATAATCATACAGGCAGCAACCCCACCAAAACACTTATCATGGTGCTTTGCTGAGAAACAACCTTCTATGACGATGCTGCTGAGTTCTGGATGAAGAAAACTTTCTTTTCCTGACCATTTGGAGTAAAGATTGAGTCAAAACTAAAGAGACCTGAGGGATGTGTAGGCCCTGGTGCTGGCCCTGGTCCGAAGCCTTCATTCACCACGCCCCAAATGGCATGCTCCTACCTGGCTCTTGGCAGGTGTTGGTTTCGGGATCTTTTTTATGTGGACGTGGACAGGAGTGTTCTCATCCACGTGAACATGTAAGGGGGGAGTTGAAGAGCGGTTCTTCATCATTCTCTTCTGGCGGGCAGGGGAGGGCAACACAATAAAAGGTTGATCTGTGGATAAGTAAACTGGGCATGAAAAAGAGAGCTCACTGCTTTGAGGGTCTGCTGAAAGCTTAGCCACTGGGCACATAGCAAACCACCATCTACATGCACATGCAACTGTGTATACCACATTCAAATGTCATGAACCAAGATTTGAATTCCCATGCAGCAGATGATTAAGTTCACTTCAGATGAGTCCCACTGTAGACAAAGTAAGTGCTGGTTCAGCAGAAAGAGATATCTGCAAATATCACTGTTTTCCTCTGGCTACTTTAAAATATCCATGCTGATTCGAAGTGGTTTAGAGCCCTTCAGCCCAAAAACAGCAAGCTAGCAGGCAAAAACTTCTAGAAATGTAAAGTATGTCCTATAATGCTAGTACTATAATTCCTAAGATTATACATTTTTTGTTTTTAAGTGAATCAGGTTTCTGGCACTAGTTAAAGATGAGAAGGTTTGCATGAATTCTACAGATAAAAATAAAAATATTGTTGAGTTTAACTTTTTGAGAATATTTTTGCAAAGCTGACTAAAAGCAATCTGAATTAGGTCCTAAGTACAGTATCATTCTAGGCAACAAACAAAATCACCATATGCAAAGCAAGGCCAAGCTAAAACACAGAAATATGACTAAAGTATGCTTCATCAAGGATCAAAGGCTTGGCAAGCTGCACTAATGCAAAAGCTGTCTGAAAGTTGAAGCCCTTGTCCCTCATCCCCTTTCACATACCGTAACTGTTACGCTGGGAGCTCCACAAGGTGTTCGTAAGACCTTTTTCTGTGTGACAGTCGTTATGCCGCTTTTCCCGCAAGGTGGAAACCTGTTCATGGACATAAGAATTAAATTATAAATATACTTCCATTTTTTGCTTTCCCACAAATAACACTGACTAGGTAACATTTCTCAATTTGGAAAATTAACTTTTATACAAGCAAAAAATTACCATATTATATAACAAATACGATCCCAATTTGTGGGAGAGACTTTTTAAACTGGTACATTACTATGATATTACTCTGCACAGTTATCACACTTCAAATAAAATCAACACTGAGCAGTGTAACAGGAAGGAATGTTGTACAAATTTAAATTTTAAGAGTAGTATGTGAAAGATGAATATAGCAAAGCTCAATTTATTCTAAATTTTATTCATAATTAAAATAAGCCACCATTGTAAAAATGGATATTAAGTCTGTAAACTGAGTGTATTCAATTTAGGAGTTTGATAGAAGATCTAGGGAGTGTGGTGAAATAATCTTAGTTAATAATTTCTATTTTATGTCTTCAGTACTTAAAAGCAAAAAACTGTCATGAGATTTTAGGGAGAGAGGTTGGTCAAGTAACTCTGCCATCTTTCATGAGGTTTAAAAAAATTTCAACAGAGCAACAAGGATTTTACAATATATTTAATTTTTCACATGAAAGAATTCTGGGGTAGGAAGACACTGAAAAAATAGTTTTGCTCATCTCTAGAAGAAGCCATCACTACTTTTAGGAAGAATCAAATCTAACATTTTCCTGATTCAATTTAACAAACATTAAGCACTCTACATTAAAGGTATAGTATTAGGCCCTAGGCAAAGGAAACAACAATTTGGTGTGGGGAAAAATTTGAGGCAATCAGGGTTAAATGACCTGCCCAAGATCACACAGTGTCAAGTGTCTGGAGTCCAATTTAGGATCAGATCCTCCAGATTCCACAGTGGTGCTCTATCCCCTGAGCCACCTATCTCGATCTAACCAACAAATTTGTATCAATATAAATTGAGGAACATCCAATTACATCCCAACCACTATTGGCATACTTAAATTTCCCCACAACTAACATTTCTTTTTCCCTAATATTTGTCAAATCTTAGCAAATACGAGAACTTTGCTCTTCAAAGTTCCTTTGTCTATCCTTTTTCTGTATTTTCTCCTGGGATCATCCTATCACAGAAATATACTGAGGCCTAAACTCTTGGGCTAATCTATCATAGCTAATAAGTATTTAGAAATAACAAGTCTGGCAAGGTGGTTTCGATTTGGATTTGTGTATTTTTAAAAGCTGGGGTTGGCAATTTCACAAGACAAAAATGCCCGTGTCAAAAAGAGGAAACAGAAAGCCCAGTGGGGATTGGTTCCCTTAGCTTCTTTTGAATGAGTGAATATCACATCGGTCATCACTAAATCTTATCACATGACTCCTAACTTTAAAAACCACGGTTGTATACAGGCTTCAGCCCCATTTAACAGGGGGGAGATTACAAAATCTAAGCAGAGCCAGACAAGCCTGGGCTCCTCCACACTGTCAGGGCCGCTCATCAGTTGTCGGGAAGGGAAAAGGGGGACGGGGGGAGGGAGCTCGGCGACAGAACCCTAAAGGGCCCACTTTGCCCTTCACCAGTAACTGGGGCTGCCCAGGCGGGATACGGGGCGGCGTGAGCTGTCTTCCTCAGAACTCGGTGTGAGCATTCCCCTGCCAAGGGTTAACGCCGCAACTGCAAGCGCCGAGAGGGGCCCGGGGGAGGCAGAAACAGAAAAGAGCCACCGGGGGATAGCGGGGAGTGTCCCTGGAGTGTGGGGGAAGAAACCGTCTCCCTTCATTTACGGGGTCAGCCCGTCGGGGCCGCCCCACCCCCACAGCCCTCACCCGGGAGAGGCCCGGCTCAAGGACCGCCGGAGGCCGGAGAAGCGAGAGTAGGTACGGGTGGGGGCCCGCCCCAGCCGTGCCCGCGGGGAGCGGGACCTCAGGGAGCGGGCATCCCCGATCGCCTGGCGGGTCAGGAGATCCAGAAAGCACGAGTAGGCTGAGCCGGCGCCATCCGGGACTATTCTTGGAGAGATCATCGGATGGAGTTAATACCCGGATGGGCGCGCGAGGAGTTGTAATCCCCCAGGATGATAACCCCTCCTCCCCCTCGGCTGGGGTTCTGAAGTGTGACGTCCCTCGAGACAGAGGGGAGGGGGGGGGATCCACAGGGCGGGGCTGGCCCTGTGCAGACCTTCGAACGCGGCGCGGGGGAGACTTCGGGGGCCGGCCGGGCTGGGTTCCCCCCCCGCCCCCAGCCCTCTCCTCTCACCAGGAACGGCACGGCTGTGCCCAGAAACGCCTTCTTATGAAGTCGTTGAAATCGGAGGCCAGGGTAGTGCCATGGAGACGCCGGGGAGGATGCAGTGCACCTCCCCCAGCGACTCCTCCCTTCTTCCGCCTCCTTTTCCGACACCCGGTCGGCAGCTCGCCCATTGGCCAGTTCAAACCCCACCTGGAGCCCCTCCAGCTTCGCCATTTAACTACCGCCCCTGGCGTCACAGAGACGCCCCGCCCCCTCCCCGCCCACTTCCTGCACGGAGCTGGGCCTGTCGCCGTGGAAACGAAGGGGGGAGGAGATGAGAGGGAGGAGAAGGAGATGGGAGGGGAAGGAGAATGGGAGGGGGAAGAGGAAGGAGAGAAAGAGGGAGAAGAAAGGTGGAGAAGGGAAAAGAAAATGTAGAAAAAAGGGAAAGGGAGAGAGGAAAAAGAAGTAGAAAGAGGAAATGGATAAGACAAATAGGAAAAAGAGGCTTGGAGAAGATAAAAGGGAAATGGGAGAGGAGAGGTGGGAAAGGGGGATGAGGGAGAAGAAAATAAAGGAGTAAAAAAGAGGGAGAAGGGATGGAAAGGGGGGAAGGGAAGAAAATGAAGAAGTTGGGGAAGGCAAAAGAAAGTGATAGAAGTAGAAATCTGGTGAATAGGAAGAAATGAGAAAAAGGCAGGAAGAGAAGGAAACAAATGGAAGACTTAAGGAAATAAGGGAAAGGGAAGGGAAATGAGGCAGGGAAGAAGGGTATCAGGACAGATTCCCAGCTGAGCCACGGACTGATGTTTAGAGCCTGGTTGGGGGTGAGTTGTTCAGATTTAGAGCAAGAGGACATAAACTGCACTAGCATACTGCCAAATACTTTTCTCCCTCATTTTAGGATTATTTAGGATCATGGAAGGGTCATTAGAGAGCATCTAATCCAACGTCTTCATTTTACAGAAGGAAAAAGCATGATAAAGAGGGGTTGAGAAACTTGGCTAAGGCCACATGTGGCTGAGCCAGGATTTGAATCCAGGTTTTCCACACTCCACACCAAGTTCTTTTGTCTCTCCACTAATAATCCTTGAGAACACTGAGGTCACTTCTAACTCTAGAACTCCATTATGAATTAACTCCTTGTCACAGTAAATGCTGTAGGTGTTTCATAAAGGAGAGAACACAGTGTAACCTAATTTGATGATCACCATTCAATAGGATAATGTGCCAAATGAGTTCCTAATGTCAGCACCATACCATAAAGTCTCCATTCTTGTCAATGTATTGAACCGGCTCCCTCCAAGTTCATGAGTTGGAAGCCTTCCCAATCCCTGGATCCAATTAACCTTTTTTTCAATCCTGAAACTCCTTGACCTCTGCTGCTTATGACACTGTTGACCACACCCTTCTAGTAGATACTCTCACCTGCTTCTCGTATGGACCTTATGAGTCTCTATCCCTGGCTCCTTTATATCTTCCTGATTACTTAAAGTATGTGTTGTTTCTAGTTTTGATATTCTAATATATGTTCTTTGAACAGCCTAATTCATTCCTACCACTTTCATCTCTATGCAGATGATTCATAAACATATATCTCCAACTTCTTACTCTTTTCTGAACTCCAAATCTGCTTTTCCAACAGCCCTAGCAAAAATCTTCCTTGAGATGTCTCCCCAGACACTCAAACTCTCTCCTGGTTCTCAGAAATGTTTTCCTTAGAATCACATGTATTTGCTCAGTTTTAAGTACTATGTCCAAGCATCTTATCACCCATTCCACATTCTTTTATCTTCAGCCTTTCTATCTCTCCTGATTTCCACTTATAAAGGTCTCCAACAACACAATGGACATCTCTACTTGGACATCCTGTTTAATTCTTACATGTCCAGAACCTTCCTCTCAAAACTTGTTCTTCTGATTTCCTTTTTCTGTCAATGGAACTCCCATTTTGTTCAGTCACCCAGGTACAAAGCCTTGGGAGATTATCTTTGCTTTTTTCCTTCTCTCTCATCCCCATATTTAATAAAGATATCAATTAACTCCCATCTAAACTCCTTTGAAATATCTCTTTCATTGTGTCCCCTTCTTTCTATTCCCATAGTCAACACTGTCCATTCAGATCTTTATTACCACCATTCACCTGGTCTGCAATGATAACTTCCTCACCAAATATCTCCTCTATCATTCTCTTTCCCTTTCTAACCTTTCCTTCAATACCACTTCCAGAGTGAGCAAAACCAAGAGAACATTGTACACAGCAACAAGATTATGTGATAATCAACTGTGATGGACTTGGCTCTTTGCAACAATAAGGCAATTCAGGGCAATTCCTATAAAGTTGTAGTGGAAAGAGCCATCCGAATACAAAAAGAAAACTCTGAAGACTGAATATGCATCAAAGCGTAGTATTTTCAACTTTTTGTTTTTTGTTTGCTTTTTTTTTTTCTTAATCTTGCTTTTAAAATTTTTTTCTTGTGCAGCATGATGAATATGGAAATATGATTAGAAGAATTGAACATGTTTAACCTATATATGAACCTATAACATGTTCAAAGAACATATTTAACCTATTATATAGAATTGCTGTCTAGGGGAGGGGAAAGAGGGGAAGAGAAGGAGAAAATTTTGGAGCACAAAGTTTTGCAAAGATGAATGTTGAAAACTATTTTTCATGTATTTGGAAAAATAAAATACTATTTTTAAAAAGGCCATTTCAGAAAAATCATCTTTATATGCATTTTGCTCAACACAACATTCTTTAATGAATTACTATTCTTGTCAGAATCAATGCACAACCATTTATCAAAGACCTACATGCCAGGCACCAAGCCTGGCATTTGAAGTTTTCTACCACCCTAATTTTGCAGCCTAAATTATAGCTAATCCCCATCTCATATTCTGTACTCTAATTAAACTATTACTTGCCATATCTACAAAAATGACACATTTTCACACCACTTTTTTCCTAGAAGGCATCCCCACTTCTATTCACTGCTGAAATTTTATCTATCTTTTCATACCCTACTCAAATGCTGAGGTTTCCCTGAAACTTTCCCTGATTTTCAATCAGAAAAGAGAAAGCTTTTCTCATATCTTGCATAGATGATATTTCATTTTTATTTCTAAGGCTTAGAGGGACATAAAAGAGTCCATCAAGGATTAGCATGACTACTAATAATAGAAACATTTATATTTAAGGTTTTAATTTTTTTTCCTTCACAACCACCCTGGGAACTAGTTCAGTGATTCTAGGCAATTCATTTAACCACTTTGAGCCTCAGTTTCCCCATAGTAAGATAAGGATATATAAGGCTTATATAAATTGATATTCAGGATTTTCCTGAGATCATCCTTTTGTAAACCTTAAAGTATTATAAAACATGAGCTAGTATTACTACCTCTTTTATACATTAAATTTTCCATTATAATTATTTACATGCACTGTCTCCTACTAGTTTGTAAATTCCATGAAGAACATGGGTATATATATATTTTTTACATCTGCTATGGCACTAAATATGCTGCTCTGAACTAGTAGGTGCCAAGTTTGTTGAATGAGATGGGAGGGATGATTTAATTATCCCCAGTTTAATTAATTTGAAGTGACAGCACAATTTTGCCATTTTTCAGTTATGTCTAATTCTTCATGATCCCATTTGGGGTTTTCTTGGCAAAGATTTTGTAATGATTTGCCATTTCCTTCTCCAGCTAATTTTACAGATGAGAAAACTAAAGCCAACAGTTAAATGACTTTTCCAGGGTCACACAGCTAGTTAAATGTCTAAAACCAGATTAGAATTCAGGAAGATGAGTCTTCCTGACTCTAAGCTCAGCACTCTACTCACTGTGCCACTTAGCTGCCTGATAATTGTCCTTCTCTAAAGTAATCTCCATAGAGATCTTATGTTTAGAGATCTTACATTTATGCCCATGAGGCTTCCATTGAAAAAATATTTTTAGGGAATGAAGCTCAGAGACATGCAATAAAGGTAGTTTAATGACTTTAGGATCACATGTCCATTTTTGATACCAATGATACAGACCAATCTGATTGTCCCTCTTTTTACCAGACTTTTCTGTAAATAACTGATGGCATTTTACCCAAATCAAATTTACTCTCCAAAGAAAAAGATTTGCCCCCTCAAGACATTCAAAAGAATATAATATAGACCCAAAGACCATTCTGAAATTATTTCAGGCAATGACAGCATCTTGTAGATGAGTTATTATAAGTGCATTATTCATCCAAGGGTAACATTTTGAAGGACACAGAATTCCCTTGAATATATATGTGTAACTTGTGGTGGTATTATCTTTTTCTAAGATAGTAAATGTCATAGTCAACATTAAAGGTATTAAATTCAGAAACTCCTAATTAACATTTTCTTTTTTTGAGAGAATGGTAAGGCTTTTTTTTTTCTTTTTTGGTTTGTTTTGGTATCAATAGCATCTTGAATTAGTGCCTGGCATATACATATGAATAAGCACTTAGTAATATTTGTTGAATATTTATAGTTATGTCAATTTCTTATAGCCCATTCATAATTAACTATACTTGACTTAGCTAGGAAGGTAAAATGAAGCAATGATTCAAGTAATTCCCTATAAAGGATAATCCAATTTTTCTTTGCTTTTAGAATTGAGTTCTCATGAACATAGTATTGATTTGTGTTCATTGTAGGTCATTGTAGGGTACCATAGGCAAGCATGGTGTAGTGGATTGAATATTTTATTTGGAATAAGGAAGACCTGTTTCAAATCTTGTCTCTGACATTGGACTCTAAGGAAATCACTTAACTTCTATGACAGTCTCTTCATTTGTAAATGTGGGGTTTGCACAAAAATGACCTCTAAGGTCCCTTCCTGTTCTATTATGATTCCCCATTATCCTTTGTAAGTCATCAGGTTTTCAGAGCAACAGGGTCAGGAGGAATTTCCTGCTACTGTACTAAGTACACAAGAAGCCAGCCTTGTTCAAAAAATTGACTTCAAACATTTGAGCTTAAGATCTGGGATATTTGTTTAAAATTTAGTTTCCTTACTTTATAATCATACTTCAAATACTTGAGTGTATCTCTTACCACTTCTATCCCATCACCAAATCATTTTAGAAGTTGGAAAGATAGAGTTGTAGAAGTTCAGATTTGAAAGGAACCTTAGAGATCATCTAATCCAAATGACATACTGAAGATATATCCAAAGGAGGACAGGTTTTTCAAAGAGTTTGAACAAAAAAAAATTTTTTCAGTAGAGATATCTTAGAGCCATGAAAAGTTAGTGATACTGATTGATTATAGTTATTCTGTCAATTATGACAAGTTAGAAGCAGAATAGTATATTTAACTTTGAAGTATTAAAAACATTAAAACATCACAGTAACTTTAAAATTAAAAGTATTTAACCAATTGATGGGAGGGGAAATTTGAGGGAAGGACCAGGAAAGAATTCCTATAATTAAAAAGAACTTATGACTAATTCTAAGAAACTCTGTCCAGAACCAAGCCAGGGTAGCAGGCAGATACAGAATAGTAAAGGAGGCTTTTTATTCCTCCTGATATAATAGAAGAAGATCATTGTATCTAAAAGCTACCTTAAGAGTTCAAGTAGTAACTAGCTGCTAGTCCTACTCTCTCATTTTACTGATAGAGAAGCTGAAGCCAAAGGAGTTTAAGGGACTTGCCTGAGGTCACACAGGTAGCTAAGCAGCAAGGCAAATCAGCCTCAGGTCACCTGATTTTTAAGTTTGATAATTTTCCCATTGTACCATGTCTCCCCCTACATTGTTGTGTGTTCTTCAGTTATTGGGGGCTAAAGGCCCTGAGTGAGTCAGGGTCCATTTTCTACAAAAGAGGAAGAGCTACTTCTGGAGCTTTACATTTCAACCTCTTTGCCAGAGATACAATTATATATCAGTGTCAGTTCATGAACATTTATTGAACACTTATGTATGCTGACTACTGTAGCAAATATTCTGGGTGATATTAAAGGATTAATAGACATTGTCCCTCTCTTATGGAGTTTACAGTATAAAGAAATCAAATTACTAATCATACTTTCCTAAATCAGTTTAGGAATGAGTACCAGGGACTGCAGAAGCAAATTGTCAATTAAAAAAAAATAAAAAAGATTCCAAATGAAAGACAAGTGCTTAGGGGTAAAGGAATGGTATGGGAGATAATTCAAGAAGACTTAATTCAAAAGGATTTTCTTGGGGAGGTTATTATTGGAAGGGAAAAAAAAGTGAGGGGATAATACATTATAGAAAGGGGAATTACTATGGATAAATGCAGAGACTAAAAAGAGCAGACATTTTTCTTAACATTTAAATGTAAAGTATAATGGGCTGTCCCTAAAATGGCAGATTTTCCATGGCTGAAGGTTCTTCCTGTGAAGGACCTGTCAGGAATATGGGAGAGAACAATTTCTATTCAGGTATGGGTTGACTATATAACCCTTGAGATGCCTCTTCCAATTATGATATTCTATGATTCTGTGTCCTAAGAGAAGGACTGTGTTGGAGAATCTGTGATAAGTAAACAGATTTGAAGTTAAAGCCTTGTTTTTCCTATACTAGTCACTCAGAGACCTGTCCCTGTGTTTCCTTGTAGAGTACTCTATACAGTTGATTCCTTTTTTTCCCCTCAAGGGCAGAACTTAGTAACAGATGATATAAAGTCATAAAGCTACATGGTTTCTCAAAGAAGACTTCACTGTCTTCTTACCTTTGTTAGCATTCTGCACTCAAAGACAAAGACATTTAGATCATAAGTAGTTGTCACTCCCATTAGCTCCTATCTGGACAGAAATTGGACACATTTACCCCAACTTATTGGGATATAGTCATCAGGGATCAGGAACTGACTGGTCATAGTTCATCCAGAATCTTAAATAATAATATAATATAATAACTATGCAAGTGTTTTATTCTCATAACAACCCTGGGAGATAAATGCGATTACTATCTCCATCTTATAGATGAAGAAACTGAGGTTAAATGACTTGCCCAGCATTTCACAGCTAATATTTGATATTAGATTTAAAAGCTCACTTCTTCCTGACATAAAGATCATTTATCCACTGCACCACCTACCTTTTAAAGAGGGAAAATAATGGGCATGTTAATTGGCCATTTTTTATCTGGCTCTTTGTGACCTAATTTGCAGTTTTCTTGGCAGAGATACTAGAATGTTTTGCCATTTTCTTCTCTATCTCACTTTACAGATGAGGAAACTGAGACAAACAGAGTTAAGTGACTTGCCCAGAGTCACACAGCTAGTTAAAATTGGATTAGGTCTTCCTAATGCCTGGTACTCTTATCCCCTGCACCACTTAGCTGCCTCATGTTGGGGCAGAAAACCACTAAAAGTTAAAATTCCCTGGGCCTGATATATAAGATCTTAATCAACTACCACCCAGGAAATTGTGCAGCAGTTGCCAGACACTTCCTAAATGCATGTGTGTATCAACATTAGCTACCTTCACAACATGTCTTATATCTCTCCCTTTCTTTACATTTAAATAAGTCAGCATCTCAATTCAGACCTTTATTACCTCTTGCCTGGACTATTATTGCAAGAATTCTTTATGCATTGTATCTTTCTCTACCTTCAATTTATATTCCATTCAGTTGCTCAAGTTATTTTTCTAAAGCATAAACTGTGTCACTCTCACCCTCCTTATTTAAAACTTCAACAAACTCCATCTTAAAAAGATCAAATACAAACTATACATTGTTTGACATTTAAAGCTCTTCAAAACCTGAACTCTTCCTATGTTTCGTCTTCTTAAATCTTATTTCCCTTCCTGTACTCTACCACAACCCAGTTATACTAGCCTATCTTGCAGTATCTCACATTGGATATTTCCATCTCTAATCTCAATGCCTTTGTACTGACTGTATCCCATTCTTGGATTGTTCTTCCTTCTCACATTCTCCTCTTAGCTACTCTGGCTTCAAGACCCATTTTAATTTCCACCTTCTATAGGAAGTCTTTTCTCATTCCCCTCACCTATTCTTAGAGCCTTATCCTTTGTCATTACTTTCTTTTTTTCTGTATATTTCCTATATATATCTAGTAATTTGTGTATTGGTTCTTCTTTAGATATGAACTCCTTGAGGGAAGAGAATTTTTTTTCCCCATTTCCTTACATACTTTTAGTGTTTAGCAAAAAAATGCCTGACACAAAATATTGATTTAATAAATGCTTGTTGACTGACTGAAAAAGTCACATGCAATCTCATTGGGGGTTTCTTTCAGCAGATTCTTTCAATTCTGCTTTGCTCTTTGGTTCTCAGATAACTGGGTAGTTTTATTTCTCAAAATATAATATCAAGGATGTTTTTAAGGTTCATAGTTTTCAGAAAATCCATTGATTCATAAATTATCTCTCCTTGATATGTTTTACTATGACGAACTTCACATTTTCTTCTATTTTTTTCAATCTTTTGATTTTTTATTGTGTCTTGATGTTTCATGCCATTGTTAACTTCAATTTGGCCAATCCTATTTTTTAAGGAATTATTTTTTTCAGTAAAATTTTGTACCTCCTTTTCCAAGTTGTTAATTCTCTGCTTTCATTTGGTTTTTAAAAATCATTTTAGCTCTCTCTTATATAGATATAAATACAGAAATAGATATCTAGCTATCTAATACTTGATTTAGGAATTCTTGTGTCCCAAGTTGAATTTATCTTTGAGGCTCTGCTTGTTAATTTTGAGTTATTCTTTTGGGTTTGGATTTGGAGCTTCCCTATCAACTTAGTAATTTCTTTATGGTTGGTATCTTCGCTCGTTTTCCAATACTACTTCTTGATTTAAGACTTTATTAGTACTACACTCTGCACACTTCTGGGATGGGATATCTAGGCTAACTTTCTATCCTCTTTCATCCTTCTGCTGCTGACCAAATCCTGAAAACTTTCAGTGCTCCCTAAGCAGTAAGATTCCTTACTACACATGCTTTTGGCCCAAGGCTCATCTCTAGTGTCCATAATGCCTTTTTGTCTATCAGAGCTTCCCTGGATTGGAAAAAATGATTCATAGTGCTTTTTATTTGGTTTTCCTAATCAAAATTCAGTCTGATGTGGGCACTAGTTGTTCTGTTTTTGTTTTTGTTTTGGGGGGTGGGGTTTGTGTGTGTGTGCAGGCATTCTGATATCTTGACTCCATCCCACAATGTAGCATCTTTTAAAATTTCTTATTTCTTTTTTGGGGGTGTGACTACTACATTTTGAGTTCTGAGTTGTCTGTCTCCTACTCTTACATTAGAAAAGACCATCAATAAGGATATATATGTGGAACCATATAATACATATTTCCACATGTCATTGCTTTTTCTGAGGTGCATAGCATTTTCTGTCATAAGTCCTTTGTAGTCAATTTAATTGATCATATTTCTCAGAGTAGCTTAGTCAGTCATAGTTACTCCTTAAGCAATACTGCTGTTAGAATGTTTTCCTGGTTTTGCTCATTTCACTCTGTTATTTCATGCAAGTTTTTCCATATTTTTCTAAAACCAACTTTCTCATGTCTTATAGCATGGTAGTATTCCACCATAATCATATAACACAACTTATTCAACTCTACCCCAACTGATGGGAATCTCTTCAATTTCTATACTAAGTATTTAGCAACAACTCTAGCTAAATCTGGTGGAACATTTGATAGGACTGAAATGTCAAAACTAGCTATGGATATTTTAATTCTTCCTTTGAAAACATGGACTTAGGAATTAGACCTAGGTTCTAGTTTACTGATAGTATAAGTTTACACAGTTTACCTCACTGAAGTTCCCATATTTACCTAAAGCAATCATTATTTTTCCATACTATGTGATATATATATACACATACATATATATATATATCACATAGTAGTTGTGGAGTAATTAGATGATAATGTGGAAGAGTCTTCCAAATCATTAAATACTATACATGTATAAAGAGGGCATTGGTCTATTATTATTATTACCCTGAGTCAGGTTTGGGTTTATCAGCTTGTTCCTATAGGTAGTTTTAGTCATTTGCTATGCCCAACAGAACTGACTCACAATCCCCTCTGATGCTGCACTGTTGCCCCAAGAAACCACTGCTATTTATCCTGAAATTCCCAATGTAAATGGAAAGATCATGGTTGAGTCCAATAGCTCTACTCCTTAAATCGAAGGTCTTATATAGGTGATACTTTCTAGAAAATGGGGGTAGGGGTGGGGTGTGTCTGAAAGGAACATGAGAAGGGAAGATCTGGGTTTTATCTAGTTCTGCTTGGAACAAGGGTATTCTACTTAACAAATCCTAATTACAATTCATTTTCATTTTTCAACTTCTCTGCCCCTGAGAACTATCATCTTGATGCAATATGACAAAATTTCTAGGGGGAGATATATCAAGCAAAATGAGTGTGGATCTTAGTTGGCTAGAAGGTTAAAAAAAAAAAAAAAAGCTGAAGGTGAAAACAAAAGTGAGAGAACAAAATATCACTGTCTCCTTCTCAGCATCACTGCTTTGCCAGGATGTCCCATCCCCTTCTTTTTACTTCACTTCCCAATTGAGACATTGCTCTTACTCAGGGTTGGAGTAGTCCAGTTAGTTCCCAGACCAGGGAAACATTTGTCTGATTGGAGAACAGTATTTCCTATCCCCTTCAGTAGGCCCATACAATAGATTTTGTGGGGAAGCAGCATAATTTATTTAGGTGTTTCCTTTCCCCAGACCATCTTTCTGTTTGAACTCAGAGCAAACAGCTGAATGGTATGTACATGTAAACATGTAACGAGCATTGGAATTGCCTTCCTGTGTCATCTGTATAGTTCCTCCAAATCAGCACTTCTCTCTGATGGGTGACAGGGAGCACTAAAGGCTAGCTTTGGGAAAGTCTTTTTTATTCTAATTTCAACCTGGGGCAGTCAAGGCTAGACTCTTTTCCCCTTACATCTTAGCTCCATAGACATAAAATGTTGGAAAGAACCAGAAACCATGTAATTCAATCCCCTTCACTTCACAAATATTCCAGAGGGCAGAAGTGACAACATCACACTGATAATAAGTAGTCAGGATTTGAACCCAGATTCTCTGAGAGCAAATTTAGAGTAGTCTAGTCCCATTCATCTTTTAGAGGTAGAAACTGATGCCCAAATTCTTACTCAGTTATTCTCTAGTTCTAGCTTTAAAACTGAACTTATGTTTTTTATCATTCCATATTGTCACCCATCTCTTCATAAGCTTTGATGGGTCTATTATTTCCATGAATAATTTTTCTTATTCTTTTTGAATCAACTTTCATTGTATTATTGCCTTTTAGGGCAAGGAGCTGTCCTCTTTATCCTTGCTGTGTAAACCTACTTTTTGTTTGTCTTCTGTATTTTGACTTTTTATTTTCAGAATGGAGTTGGTATACATTTCTATAATTTCTGAGGAACAATCTGTATTTCTCTCCATTGCCATCATGATTTTAAAGTCTTCCATATTGTCCCTCCTTCAGCTTTTCTCCTGACTTAAAATCACTTAAAAAAAAAAAAAACAAAAAACAACAACAACAACTCAGTATCCTCACCACAACCCTCTGCTCACTTTAGTTGCTCTTCTCAGCTCTCTCAGTCTAATTCTCTTATGTCTTTCCTGTGATATGGCAACTAAAATTATAACAGATAATCAAGGAATTTCAACACTTCAGCCATGTAGAAATCAGAAATCACTTGGCAAATTCAACTATCCATTAAACAGTTAAATCCTTCAAGAAGGAAGTTAACCAAGCCATAGAGCACGAAAACCATTGACAAGTGTTAAGATCTATGTACTTTATACATAATAATACACTGTCCCCCTTCGCCTATTTACTCTCAAATTATACAATTTTAACAACCTTGATTTTCTGATTCCCATGCCAATAGCATGAGGCAGCTAGTGGCTGTGTAGATAGAGTGCTTGACTAGGAGAGTCAAGAAGATTTGAATTCAAATCCAGCTTCAGATTTGAACTGGTATCAACCAGTATCAAAAAGTAATTCTGGGCAACTCACTTTATGATTTGTCTTAATCCACCAGAAAAGGAAATGACAACCCCCTTCAGTATCTTTGTTAAGAAAATCCTATGGACAGTATAGGTGTGGTCCACAGGGTCACAAAGAGTTGTATATAATTGACTGAACAACAATAATACCAATAGCTGATTAGAAGCAAAAAATTAGAAAGGGGAGAAGAAAGGGTATGCTAGAAATTAACACATTGATATCAGCAACAAATTAACAGTTGTTAACTGTCCTTACAGTGATGTAGGATACAGAAAACTACAAGACAACACAAAAACTTGAAAGGTACAACAGTCTGGGGCTATTTAGGGCAGGATCAAACAACCCTGTTTATAATCTCAATAGACTCTGAGTACATCACTATATCATGAAGTATGCTGTCATAGCATAATACACTTATGATCATAATGATGATCCTAGGTCACCAAGAAAAAGTAAAAATTTCATTTCCTTTGCTCTGTTTAAGAAGGCAGAAAAGAATGCCATCTAGTTGAGAAAAATTTCTGAGCATCATTGTTAACATAATATATTTTGGCATGTGAGCTTCAATTTTACGGAAATTTTCATATCTTAGTTTATTCCCCAACAGAGACATCAAAATGCCCACTTGGATGAATACTACTAATAACAATAGTTATACTAACCCTACACATCTGTGAAGCTGCATTTTTCATAACTCCTAGATTATTTTTTCCCAACAATCTTGATGAAGCAAATTTGGTCCAGGTATTTATGGGGAAGCAGGAATGAGAAGCAAGCCTTTATTTTTCTACTAGGAGGGTGCTGAGGCTCCTCTATGACCATTCCAACTTAGTCACAAAGGGGGAGGGGCTTTTCCCCCTGACAAAGAATGACAGGATAGGGTTTAGGAGACAGAACTGGAATCCCATTAACAATAAGATTAATTTGCTTCTCTTCTATTTTTTTTAAACGGTACTATCTTTAATAATTAAGTCACATATGTACATTTCGAATTTTCTGTGGAATACAATATGATGATAGTTTAAACCTGATTTCTGCCAGGCTGTTTTCTAGTTTACCATTAGTTCTTATCAAATAAGGAATTCTTTCCTGAGTAATTTATGTTTGGGGGTTTATCAAATACTGGGTTATTGAACTCTGTCACTTCTGATTCTCCCTTGCCTACAATGTTCCATTGATCTTTTCTATTTTTTAACTAATCCTAAATTGTTTTGATGTTTGTTGCTTTGTGATCATTTGAAGTCGGGAAATGTTCCTTTTTTGTGCCTACCTTTTTCATGATTTCCTTTGATATTCTAGGTTTTTATTCCTCCGAATAATTTTTTTTTATTTCATCAAGTTTTGTAAGATTTTGGAAGTTTGATATTTCATTAGAACTATCAAATAACTTTGATGATATTGCCATTTTTTATTAAATTGACCCAGCCATGAGTACTGAATATTCTTCCCAACTATTTAAGTTGCTTTTTATTTATTTAAGGGATATTTTGTAATTAAGTTGTGATTAAATGTGCTTTGATAATTGATTCCCAATTATTTTATGCAGATTTTAGTTATTTTTAATGGAATTTCCCTTTATATCATTTAGTCTTTTTGAATTTTATTGTTTTTATATGGAAATAATATTCATTTTGCAGGTTTACTCATAGCACCTCTTACCCATCTGAGGATGGAGGGATAAGCTATACTAAAAATGATAATAGTCATATTAATGTCTCTCACCTTTTATATAGCATTTTCACAGTTCCCAAATTATCTCCTCTTTTAAATATTCAATCAGTCAACGAGCATTTATTTATCAAATATATCCCAGGCATTATACTAGACACTAGGCATACAAACACACTAAATCAAACAGGCTGGCCCTAAAAGATCTTAGTCTTTCTTACAAGGTTAAATGAGAGGCAACTATATACCCCAATTGATAGAAAACGGAACTTAGAGACAAGACCTATCCTGAGATCTTAAGGAAATGCCCTCCTCTCTGAGACTATAAAGTACAGAGCCAGGAGTTGTTTATACAGATGGAATCACAGATCTGGTCTGAAAGAATTAAATATTATACACTGTCCTCATTTGCCTAAGATTTGGCCCCAGGATTGGGGGTAGGGTCTATCTGCTTCTGCCTGTATGTCACCTGGCAGATTATGGTTAATTTTTTTGGTAAGAAAAAGAGGTCAAAATTTTTTGGTGTGGCTCTTCCATTGACTATAGCTTTGGAAATCCAATATTAGAGTTTGTTTTTGTTTAAAATGAATCACTCATTAATCCATCCTCTCTCTAACTCTCCCTTCCCTTCTCTCTTTTCTCTATTCTTTCCTTATTCAGTGAAATGTATTTTTGTGTGGGTGGGTGTTCTTCCCTCTTTTGACCACTTCAAATAAAAGTAAGTAAATGTATACTTTTTTAAAAAATGTAATAATATTTTATTATTCAAATTGCATATAAAGATAGTTTTCACATTCATTTTTGTAAGATTTCAATTTCCAAAATTTTTTTCCTTCTTTTCTTTACCTCCCCCCCTCTCTAAGACAGTAAACAATCTGATATAGGTTATACATGTACAATCATTTTAGACATAGTTCCATATTAGTCATTTTGTGAAAGAAAAATTAGAACAAAAGGGAAAAACTTCTTAGGAGAAAGAAAAAGCACACAAACAAAACAAAAAAACAAAAAAGGTGAAAATAGTATGCTTTGGTCTCCATAGTTCTTTCTCTGTATACAGATGGCATTTTCCATCCCAAACCTATTGGAATTGTCTTGGATTTATGTAATGCTGAAAAGAGCCAAGTCTATCATAGTTGATCACATAATTTTTCTATTACTGTGTATAATATAGTCCTAATTCTTCTCACTTCACTCAGCACCATGAACTTGTACTTTTTAACTGTAGCTGTAGCACCATTTGTTTTGTGATACTGGCAAACCCATGGTAGAAGTTCTTTGAGTACATTTCCCAAAGTGGCAGCTTGGGGAAGCTAAAAAGATGAATTGGAGATCTAGAATGCAGAAAACTTTACAACCCCAGAAGGCTCTATTGGGCCTTATTCCTCAAACACCCTTTTATCTTCTTTGGTGTTGCATTCCTCTCCATTCTTTTAAACCCATATCAAGCATCATCTCTTGCAGAAAACCTTTGTTCTCTATCTCAAACTCATCCTTAATAGCTCACTCATATGGACCTCACATAGTACTTTTGTTTCACATTGATCTAATGTATTTATTATATATAACCCTTAAATCAGAGACTCATGACACAAAGAAATCAAGATATTCTTTGAAGATTTTTTTTTTTCTTTCTTGGTTTCCACTCAGGAAACTAAGAATCAGATATACTCCTAGAACTCAGGAGTACTTCCTCAATACACTAAGGTTGATTTCCTACTTCAGAAAATAACAAAAAAAATAATTAAAAAGGAAAAATACTAAATGAAATCATCTAATAGGCAACCATTAACCCACAAGAGACAAAAACAAACAAACAACAACAAAAAAAAACTTTCAATTCATTTATAGTCCCATGTAAAAACTTCTAGAGAGATGGACATACTTCCCACTCCCCTCACCTCACAAAATTTTGTTTTTATTCCCTGAGGCATCAAAGAATTTGAGCTGCAAAGATAACAATGAGAGGGTCATAAAACCAAAAATTTGAAATGTGGAAAAAGTATTAGAATTTATTGTATTTAGTCAGAGTGTCAAATCAGAAGCAATGGGAAGGAATTGCCAAGAAGAAATTTTAGGCTTCGTGTCTAGGAAGAACTTGCTAACAGAGTTATCCAAAAGTGGAATGGCCTGCCTCAAGAGCTCTCTCTTCTTGACGGTTTTTAACCCAAACCTAAATGACTGCTTGCCAGGTATGTTATGGGGACATTCCTTTCAGTTTGGATTAGATGGCTTCTGAAGTTCCAACTTGTAAATTCTTATGATTCTGTGAAATCTTTATTATACAATAAAATAAATATAAAATATACTGATGTTATATTCCTTTCAAGATTTTATATTTACAATTTGTAAATTATACCATTTACTTACCATTTTAGTGGTATAGCCACAATCATACTATTTTTAATGTAGTAAATAGATTTGTGTTTTTCCCAAGATTTCTCAAAACGTTGCATTATTAATTATATTACTGATTGATAGTAATTTTTTTTTTATTGTAGACAAGATTAGTATTTTTGTTTTTACAATAGCTCCTGGAAAAAAACCTCCCTTTACACAAATAAGATACTATTAATAGTAATAAAATATGTATTACATGATAATTAAAAAAAAAAATACTTTATTCCTATGTAGTGACATTAAGACGTATAGATTTTAATATTTATTTCAATATCTCATCACAAGACAAATCCATTAATCCTTCTTGTTCAGATGGAGTAAGATTCAATGACTCCTCATCCATGGCAAAAAAGAGCTCCTTATCCACTTATATTAAGAAATATCTGCATTTTAAAATGCGTAATATGTGCTGATGTAAATGTGTCAATGATTAATAAGCATTTTTTTTTCTACTTCATTTTCCAGATAGGTATTTTTTTAAAGAGGAAAATATTTCAAAATAATAATTTTGTAAATTTATAAGTCATAGCTTCTTTTCAGAAATGTCACTGCTTTTTTTCTAAATCAGAGTTTGAATTTGAAGAATTGTTATGCAAATAGAATATTAAACTTTGCAAAAATATAAATGTTAAAAGGAATAGTTAGTTATAAAGTTAATTTCTTTCATCTTTATTATTTTCACTAAGAACAATAGCAAAAGCTTCTAGTTCAAATACCTTTCAAAGTACTTTGGCATGAGAAAGCAAATGTGTTTTACAATTAATATAAATGTATTCTGTGCTTTGTTGTTGTTGTTTTTTTTTTAATTACACTTTGTTTTGAGCTTAATACCAAATTAAAATGTGCATTTCCTCATGCATAGTAGAGCAACACAAAAAAAAGAGGACTATACATAAATTGCAAATCTCTATTTTGTATGGCTTGTTTTGCTTTAAATACAAATACAAATCAATCTGGAAAATAACTGTGGTATAAAGACAAAAAGTACCAAAAATGTACTTACAAACTTTTTTTTTCAACATAATCATGACTAAATCAAGTCACTTAAAGTATTAAAATCAATGACTTAATACATTAACTAGGCGAAAACAATATTAAATTTCCATCAAAGGCTTTAGTTTTTTTTTTTTTTTTATTAAAGATTTTTATTTATAAAACATATACATGGGTAATTTTTCAATTAACTCTTACAAAGCCTTCTGTTCCAAATTATCCCCTCCTTCCCCCACCCCCTCCCCTAGATGGCAGGTAGTCCAATACATGTTAAATATATTAAAATATATGTTAAATCCAATACACACACACACACACACACACACACACACACACACACACTTATTTATACAGTTATCTTGCTGCACAAAAAATATTGGATTAAGAAAAAAAAAAAAAACAACTGGGAAAGAAAACAAAATGCAAGCAAACAACAGAAAGAGTGAGAATGCTATGTTGTATTTCACACTCAGCTCCCACAATCCTCTCTTTGGGTGTAGATGGCTCTCTTCATCACTGCACGAGTGGAACTGGTTTGAATCATCTCATTGTTGAAGAGAGCCACGTCCATCAGAACTGATCCTCATATAGTATTATTATTGAAGTGTTCAATGATCTGGTTCTGCTCATTTCACTTAAGAACAGTTCAATAGGCTTCAGTTTTAATTCATCAATCATGGAAGTTTTAGTCCAAGTATAAGTTCTTGAAACTGAAAAGAAGTTCCACAAGAATCCCATTAGGATAGGCTAAAGAGATTTAGTCATGATGAGGAGGGATCCCAAAACTCTCTAAAACTCCTTCAAGGAGAAAGTCTCTTTGATTCCTGGCCTCTGTAAGGACCCCTCCCAAGGGAAACAGAATAAACAGCTTCATTCTGTTATCCTGAGAGACTGGCATCACCCCCATTGATAACACTCACTACTGATTATACCTCCCTTTGAATGAAAGATCAGCCTACAGACACTCATTCATTTCTAAGATTCTCTATTCTAATTCCAGCTCAAGCTGCACCAGCTCCCATCAGAGCAAACTCCAACTTATAGCCAAGGCCTCAATTATAAAATGAGTCAACTTGGGGCTCAGTCCTTGCAGAGGACCTAATATGCCAAGGAACCTCACCCTGGCATAGCAGCAAACCTCTGCCCACTGAAATGATATTCTCTTTCAGCATTACCCTCTCTTTATCTTTCTCACCTATTTACCTAACAAGACTTTATACCTCTCTGTAGGGATTTCTCTGCTAGTTTACTTCTCTGCCAGGACTCCTACACTAGAAACTACTTCTCTGTCGAGACCTTGCCACCAAGAAATTCAGTCTTTCTATTCATACATAGCAAAGGCTGGCTTCCCAATGCCAATAATAAATTTCTTTTACCAGTCTAGCTTTTCGGATTCATAAATTTCTTTACGAAGGACTTCTGCACCGCCAGAAGGGATTCCCACAACTCCCTGCCGTGTGCCAAATCTAGGGGAATTTAGGAGAGCCAAATATCTTCATTTGGTTCCCTGAATCCCCACTACTCTCATCATTTGACTTCCTGACCACCAGGAACCCTAATCCCATCTTCAGTCATACTCTAGGGCTTCATATGAAATATCAGACAAGTTGAGAATATTGCATCATTCCAATTATTGGAATGAATTTGGTGTTTCAGTAAAGCTGCTGAGGAGGAACTTTTTATTATTAAAGTTGTTTACTTTGAAAACATATGCATAGATAATTTTTAACATTCATCTTTGCAAAATCTTTCTCCCTCCCTTCTTTCCTACCCCCTCTCCTGGATAGCAAGTAATCCAATATATGTTAAACATATTTCTACAATTATCATGTTACACAAGAAAAATCAGATCAAAAAGGGAAAAAATGAGAAAGAAAACGATGCAAGCAAACAACAACAAAAAAAAGGTGAAAATACTGTGTTGTGATCCCCATTTAGTCCCCATAGTCAGGAGGAACTACTTTAGAAGAGGAGAAGGACAGGTCTTGGCTTTGCCTCATCTAGGTCTCCTTCACCCTTCCCCACTGACAGGAAGACTTTGTGAGTGTCCAAGAGTCTGGAAGATTTTGGATCTTTCATTATACTGAGGGAATTCTAAACTTTGCCCTCCCACCTTTAGACAGCACCTGCAAACATTTTATTACGAACCAAGGACAAGGGCAGTTAGGGGGCACAGTGGATAGAGCACCAACCCTGAAGTCAGGAGGACCTGAGTTCAAATCTGGCCTCAGACACTTAACACTTTCTAGTTGTGTGACCCTGGGCAAGTCACTTAACCCCAATTGCCTCTGGGAGGGAAAAAAAAAAAAAGAACTAAGGATAGATTGAATGTTGATTCACAGCTCTGGAAAAAAACCAGCAGAAAGGCCATATCATGCTGAGGAGGAACTGCCTGAACATTATACAAAGAGAAAAAGAAGGCTAAAATTAAACACACATTATCTGTACTATTTATATAGTGCCTACCATGTGCCAGGCATTGTGCTTTTTACAATTAGTGTCTCATTTGATTCACCCAACAACCCTGCAAGATAGGTACTATTGTTATCCATATTTTACAATTGAGGAAACTAAGGAAAACTTGTCCAAGATCATTCAGCTGGTAAGTATCTGAGGCTGGATTTGAATTCGGGTCTTCTTGACTCAAGACCCAATTGTACCACCAGCTGCCTAATATTACATGTGTACTAAATTCTAGAATATACCTTTCTCTTTCTCCCTTTCCCTATGTGTAGTAGGTATGTTCTGGCCAAGACCAGGACCAGGGTACTTCCATCTCTCCTTTAGAGTACTAGAGATACCATGAGGAGTGGTGGAGGGGAATGGCTTTTCTAAAGCTATTAACTTGAGCCATCACAGGTTGTTTCCTCCTATTGGGAGGTATCAGTGATGCCAGACCCAATTCCATTCGACCACTTTAACACCAATTAGCCTTTAAAAACACATAAACAGATACAGCAAAAAAGAACAAATTGCCCCCTTCCCCAAGCATGGTGCTATACCACCTCCATCTCTGGGGAGAATGGGTTCAGGGTTAGCACAATTTCTGCATGGCATTGGTCTTGCTATATTCCCATCTAAATTCAGTACTAAATGCAGATGATCCCTCATCTCTACTATAAATAGGCTGAGTCCTATATTCCTGCTACTTTATACTCCTTGGGGGCATAGATGCTGGTTTGGCTGTAAAATTGGGTATGGAATTTAAGTCTCAGAATCCCAGAGGCTCTCCTGACCTTTCAAAACTCAAGGTTAGAGTCTCCAGATTAATCTGTTTTACCTAAAACTGAAAAGAATAAATGGCAAAGCAAAAGACTTATACTTCTTTTTATAGGGCCTCACGTTAACCCCAGTAGGAAAAAGTCCAAAGCTCTCCTCCTACAGCATTATTTTCTCTCGTCAGCCATCATTAACAAAGAATCAAATGAGAAAAGAAAAACTGAAGAAAATGAGTGTCTTACCAAGGACTGGTCATTAGTGACTTTTGAAAGTTCCACAGCCGCAGTGCCTATCATTCACCATACAATTTGCAGACCTTCATGTCTACAAATGCATCAAGGCATTTCCATGACATATCAGCATTCTCCCTTGAAGTGAGCTATTCAGGCTTTTTCCTTAGAAACACCATCAGAACACCAGCCCTGAAGTCAGGAGGACCTGAATTCAAATATGCTCTCAGACAATTAACACTTCCTAGCTGTGCAACCTTGGACAAGTCACTTAACCTCATTGCTTCAGCAAAACAAACAAACAATTCTGGTGGACATGGCTCTCTTCAACAATGAGATGAACCAAATCAGTTCCATTTGTTCAAAAATTAAGAGAACCAGCTATACCTAGGGAAAGAACAGCATTTCTACTTCCTCTGTTTTTATTCACTTGCATTTTTTATTTCCTTCTCAGGTTATTTTTACCTTATTTCTAAGTCTGATTTTTCTTGTGCAGCAAAATAACTGTATGGACACGTATACATATATTGTATTTAATATATATACTTAACATATTTAACATATATTGATATATCTGCCATCTAGGGGAGGGAGTGAGAGGAAGGAGGGGAAAAGTTGGAACAGGAGGTTTTGCAATTGTCAATGCTGAAAAATTACCCATGCATATATCTTGTAAATAAAAAGCTATTAAAAAGAAGAAGAAGAAGAAGAAGAAGAAGAAGAAGAAGAAGAAGAAGAAGAAGAAGAAGAAGAAGAAGAAGAAGAAGAAGAAGAAGAAGAAGAAGAAGAAGAAAAGAAGAAGAAGAAGAAAAGAAGAAGAAGAAGAAGAAGAAGAAAAGAAGAAGAAGAAGAAAAGAAGAAGAAGAAGAAGAAGAAGAAAAGAAGAAGAAGAAGAAGAAGAAGAAGAAGAAGAAGAAGAAGAAGAAGAAGAAGAAGAAGAAGAAGAAGAAGCCAAAGTTCAAACCAAAAAAAGAAAAAAAGAAACACCATCAGAAGCCCACTAAGCATGAGACAGACCCTGTTACATGTGGAACTGTGAAAGATAAACTTATTTTGCTGAAGAAATTTGCACAGTGATAAAGACAAACAGATCCTGCCAGGAAAAATTACCCTAAAGGAGGAGCTCCACAGTTGGGAAACATTGTAAACAAAAGTAAAGTCTCATTTGTCTCTACCAAAAGGCCTTTAAAACACTTGAGCTAACAAGAGTTAAAGTTAGGTAGGAGCCTTATTTAAACAATAAAAACAAAGGGAACCTATCCCTAAAGTTTTGGACCGTCAAGATAAACTTTCCCCATTTTCCTACTTTTTCCTGATGTAATACTCTTTTTTCTTTTTCTTTTTTGTCTTGCTAAAGCACTCTTTGTTGTTCGTTGTGTCCAACTCTTCATGACCCCATCTGGTATTTTCTTGGCAAAGATATTGGAGTGGCTTGTCATCTCCTCCAACTCATTTGACAGATAAGGAAACTGAGGCAAACAGAGTTGTAACTTGCTCTCATTTGATTCCCCCAACAACCCTGCAAGGTAGGTGCTGTTACCTGCATTTTACATTCCAGAAAACTGAGGCAAACTTCTTAATTGACTTGTCCAAGATTACTCAGCTAGTAAATATCTGAGGCCAGATTGAACTCAGAAGATGAGTCTTCTTGGCTCCAGGTTCAGCACTGTCCACTGTACCACTTAGCTGGCCCCAAGAAGTTACCAGAGTCAATTTTCTCCACTCACTCCCCTCCAACTCCCACCCTTCAAAGCCCTGGAGCTACAAAGTCCAAACAACTCCCATTACTAGTGAAGGGCAAGTCATGTTAATTTCACTCAGTCCCACCTCTGGGTTTCTGCTTTCCAGTATGGGCCCTTCCTCAGGCCCTCAGGTCCACTGATCTTTCTTTCCTATTTCAACATTCAAATACTTTAAGGTCATTTGGGAGAAGAAGCGAGGAGAATGATGGGGGAGAAACACTTAGGAGGATTCACAGCCTGTTCAGCATAGGCTTCTCTCCAGGTGTACATGTGACTCAGCATTCCACTCTGGCACTAGCTCCTTCCTGCTAGGATTTGTATAAATGTAGCATTCAATGTTTTCATCTCTCTTTCTCTGGTTCTTCTTCAGCTCTAAATGATGTCATTTACTTTAAATATCCCTGAAGGCATTAGAGAGCCTCTTATGTGGTAGAAGCTCCCAACCTGTAATACAACCTGGGAGACTTGCATATGGGGTGGAAGATCTTACTCTACCTTCAGTAGTGTATATCTGTCAATTAAATTTGCAATCCCTGGAAATTATTGTAGGCAATTCCATATAATCTAAAGATATATGTTATATAACATCTTTATATCAGGGAAAACATGTACTTAACATAAGTAGATACAAAATATATACAAAGTAAAAAAAAAGGCAAATTCAGGATTAGAGGAAACTAGCTAAGGAGACAAAGAATATAAAGATTCTTATTTTAGAGGCATTTGAGCCTAGCTTTGAAGGAAGATTTGAAGGAGTTATAAGAGATGGCAGTTAAGAGACAAGGCCCCACGGGGAGAAATTGCACAAAATCCCAGAAACTGGAGATGAAATGTTGTGGGTGAATAATAACAAAGCAACCAATTTAATTGGATCATGGTATAGGGTGTAAATAATAAGCCTCAAAAGGTAAACTGGAGCCAGATTATGAAGTTTGTGCTGCATTATTCCCCTTTCCCCAGTACTATATTTAAACTGCTCATGCAGATTTTGGGTTAGAGCCTTGGTGTAGAGGCCATATTTTGATGCCAATTATCAAGTTGAAGCTATTCCTTGATATCCAACAAACTCCCTACCTGTCAACAAGTCCCTGCAGTTTATCATCTTTAGAAGGTCTTAGCCATTCTAGGGAGTTAATGGGCAGACAGGTAGACTGCCTAATTTCTCGGTTATTTGGTAATGGAGTGGCTTGCCACCTCTACCAGTTTATAATCTTGCATTTTCCTAAGCCGTTAGGCATCATAGCAGACTTTCTGCCATGGATGGAGGTCACTTATTTAACAAGTACTTATAAAGTTGGAGGGTAGGGATCAATATTAAGGAAGTACATCCTAGGAATGGTGGACAGCTCATGTAAAGGGTCATATGAAGAAGATGAAACGTTGAGAATGGAGAATAGCCCAGTATACCAGCTTGGCTAAAACATCACTAGTATATGAAAAGATATAATATGCGAGCCTGGAAAGGCAGGAAGGAACTTTGAAGACTGTAAGAGGGCTTTAAGGGACAAATGGAGAAGGTGGCATTTTATCCTAGAGTTAAGAGGGAGCTATTAGAGTGTTTTGAGTAGGAGAGTGACATGGTCAGACCTGTGTGCTTTTAAAATATCTTGGTAGCTATGTGCAGGATGAAATGTAAAGGGGAGGTACTTGAAAGATCATTGAAGTGATAAAGTCCTAAATTCTAGTAGTAGCAGACTGAATAGACACAAGGGGACAAATAAAAATGCTGCTGTGGAGGTAGAATCAGTAAGAGTTCATTGGATATGGTGAGTAAAGGAGAGTGACATTATCCCTGACTTTGAAGTTGCAAACTCAGGTGACTAGAAAGATTACAATAAAGGTTAAGAAGAAGGATGGATTTAAAAGGAAAGAGAATGTTCTGGACAGGTTAAATATGAAATGCCTATGGAACTTCTAATTAGAAATATCCATTGGACTGGAGTTCAAGAGAGAAAAGAAAAGCTGGATATAGATAGATAGATAGATAGATAGATAGATAGATAGATAGATAGATATAGATATAAAAATATAAAGAGAGTAAAGCAATATACATATATGTGTATATGTATGTATATGTGTACATATGTATATTCCTATAGACATCTATGTATATCTAATCTAAATTCAGAGAAAGAGAGAGATATCTGAAGTTCATTTGCATGGAAACTATAAGCAAACTCATGGCAACTGATGAGGTTATTGAGGGAAGAGTTGTAAAGAGAAGACGGCTCAGATTGAAGTTTTAGAAAACTTCAATGATTACAGGAGGATCTAAATGATGATCCATCAAAGTAGACAGATGTCCAGACAAGTAGGAGAAGAATCAAGAGAGAACAGTGTCACAAAAGCTTAGTGGGGAGAAAGTGACTAGGAGAAAAGGATGGTCAACAGAGGGTAGTCAACAAATGTCAGAGACAGGTGGAAATACATAAGGATTGAGAAAAGATTGTTGATTTTTTTCCCTGAGGCAATTGAGGTTAAGTGACTTGCCCAGGGTCACACAGCTAGGAAATGTTAAGTGTCTGAGGGCAGATTTGAAGCCTCCTGACTTCAGGGCTGGTGCTCTATCCACAGCACCACCTAGATGCCCCAAGATCATTGATTTTTAGTAATTAAAGAGTGTTTCAGCTCATACAATGACAATAATATTGTAGAGACAAAACAACTTTGAAAGATTTAGGAACTCTGATCAACATAATGAGCAACCATAACTCCAGAGGACTCATGATGAAGCATGCTATCCCTCTCCTGGTAGAAAAAAAGTGAGGCCAGGTTAAAGAGATTGAGAAATGAATGAGAGAAGTGAAGATAATAAGTTAAGAAAGATTTTTTTCCTAGAAGTTTGATTGTGAAAAGGAAGAACAGCATGATAGTTTGAGAAAAAGGTAGGATCAAAATTTTTTATTAAGGAAGTGAGAGATTTCTACTTGTTTATAGGCAACTGGAAAGGAGTCAGTAAACAGAGATTAGGTAGAGTGAATGAGGATGGAGGAGGGAGATTCAGCCAATAAAGGAAAAGAAAAGAAAAGAAAAGAAAGGAAAAGAAAAGAAAAGAAAAGAAAAGAAAAGAAAAGAAAAGAAAAGAAGAGAAAAGAGAAGAGAAGAGAAAAGAGAAGAGAAGAGAAGAAGAGAAGAGAAGAGAAGAGAAGAAAAGAAAAGAAAAGATAGAAAAGAAAAGGAAAAGAAAGAAAAGAAAAGAAAAAAAGAAAAAGAAAAAAAAGACTTCTTTGTCAAAAACTGGTAAAAAGAAGGAAAAAATAGAGAATGAAGACAAGGAGCTTTAAATAGAAATACCACATGGAATGCCATAGCTTTAGAATCAGAGAATCTCAGACTTTAGAGGTCCAAGGAACCTCAACAGTAATTTGTTCCAGTACATATCCTATAACATGTCCAATAGATAGATATCCATCTGAACATCTCCAATTGGAAGAAATACCTGTCTCCCAATTCTACTTCAGCCCATTCCACTTTTAGAAATCTTTGTTAAATTTTTTTTCCCCCACAGCAAGAGTAATTTTGCTCCTTGGAAGTTTATATTCTTGCTCTGGGTTCTCCTCTAAGGGCCAAACTGGGCAAATCTTAAGCCTCCTTTTAAAAAATATAATTTATTTTATTTTTGAATGAAAATTGACATTTTATCTCTTCTACTTTTCATTCTCCCTCCCCATTCATCTGAGAATGGAAGAAAACATATAATTAAGCAAAACAAATTCCTGCATTGGCTATGTTTAAAAAAAAGTCTAAAATACATCCTTATTTCATAACTTCTCTATAAGGATATGGGTAGCATGCTTTTCAACATAAGTCTTCTGGTTGGTCTTTGTGTTCGTTAATGTTCCTAAGGCTTTCAAAACTGTTTGTCTTTACAAACAAAACTGTTGTCCTTAAATTGTTCTCCTAGTTCTGCTCCCTTCACTCTGAATTGGTTCATACAAGACTTCCCAGATTTTACTGAAAGTATGCCTTTTATTATTTCTTATAACAATAATATTCCATCATTCATATACTATAATTTGTTCATCCATTCTCCTCTTGATGGGTACACTCCTGCCTTCACAAAAAGAGTTGCAGTAAATATTTTGTACATATGGTTCCTTTTTCTCTTTCTTTGACCTCTTTGAATTATAAATCCAATTATTTTCCACATGACATTCCTTAAAACAGTTATAACATGTCCATAGTCTTTTATTCTTCAAACTCAACTCCAGTTGTTTCAACTATATCTTATGTAACATGGAGTCAAGGCCCTTAGTCATCCCAGTTGCTCTTCTCTGGACACTTTCCTGCTTATTAATGCCCTTTTTATCCTGTGGAACCCAAGACTGAGTACAGTACATCAGATGTGGTCTAATGACAGTGACAAATGACAAAAAGATTGGTACTCTTTATTCTTGGAAGCTATCAGAATCCAACAATATGTTGTTTACAAAAAAAAAAATTTAAATAAGAAATACATACAATTAAAATGAATGGTTGAAATAGGATTTATTGTGCTTCAGCTAATGCAAAAAAAGAGATCTCAAAATTATGACTAAAACAGATTTAATTAAGAGATAAGCAGGGCAATTATATTTTCATAAGAAAGCACTATATATTTATTTATTTTTGCTGAGGCAATGAAAATTAAGTGACTTGCCCAAGGTCACACAATTAGGAAGTGTTAAGTATCCGAGATTAGATTTGAACTCAGATCCTCCTGCTTCAGGGCTGGTGCTCTATGGACTGTGCCACTTAGCTACTCCTGAATCTAAATTAAAAAAAAAAAAAAAAAGTTAAATGAATTACAGGTAGAGATAATATGACCATAATAGTGGAAGATTTTAATCTTTCCCTCTCAGAACTAGATAAGTCTATCCAAAAAATAAACTAGAAAAAGTCAAGGAAATGAATAGAATTTTGGATAAGTTAGATATGATTGATATCTAGAAAGAACTGAATGAAACTAGAAAGGAATATAACTTTTTCTCAGTAATTTTTGGTAACTTTACAAAGACAGACTACATATTAGAACATAAAAATTTTATAGTAAAAGGCAGAAAAATTAAAAGTATCTTTTTTGTGCAAATCAAAACAACTCTAAGGTGCCATTTCATACTTATCAGATTGGCTAAGATGACAGGAAAAGATAATGATGAATGTTGGAGGGGATGTGGGAAAACTGGAATACTAATGCATTGCTGGTAGAGTTATGAACTGATCCAGCAATTCTGGAGAGCAATTTGGAACTTTGCCCAAAGGACTATAAAATTGTACATACCTTTTGATTCAGCAATCTCACTACTGGATCTATATCAAAAGATCATAAATGAGGGGGAAAATGTTTGTAGCAACTCTCTTTTGTCGTGTTAAAGAATTGGAAATTGAGTAGATAGATGCTATGGCAGAATCACTTATGGGGTTATGAAAGTATTGGAATAATGTTGTTCTGTAAGAAATGATGAAAAGGCTGATTTCAAAAAAGCCTGGAAAGACTATTGTACAAAGTAAAAGCAAGATTGTATGATAATTAACTAGAATAGACTTAACTCTTTTAAGCAACACCTTGATCCAAGACAATTCCAATAGATTTTGGATGGAAAAAGCTATTTGCCTCCAAAGGAAGAACTATGGAGACTTAAGGTGAATTGAAGCATATACTTTTCATCCTTTTTAAAAAAATGTGTTTTGGTATTTTTCTCTTTCTTGCAGTTTTCCGGTTTGTCCTGATTTTGCTTTCCTAACATGACTCAGGGAAATATGTTTAAAATGTTCATACATATATTTCTTATATCAGATTATTTATTGTCTTAGGAAGCAAGAGGTAAAAGGAAGGAGGGAAAAAACCAAATTTGGAACTCAAAATCTTACAAAAATGAATATTGAAAACTACCTTTACATGTAGGAAAATTAATATACTGTTAAAATAAAATAAAAATGTAAAAAGAAAAATCCTTTTCAGACTATACTACAATAAAAACTATTAATAAGGGACCAAGAAAACATATATTAAAAACTAATTTGAGATTAAACAATCCAATTTTAAAGAAGGTGTGGAACAAGTCATGGAAACAATCAATTTTATTAAAGAGAATTACAATGAGACAATATATCAAAACTTCTGAAAAACAGCAAAAACAGTGATCAGAGGGAAATTTATATCTCTAAATGCTTATACCAATAAAATGGAAAAAGAACAAATCAATTACTGGGTATGAAATTAAAGAAAAAACAAGAAAAAAATAAAATAAAAATCTCCAATTAAACACTAAATTAGAAATCCTAAAAATTCAAGATAAGATAAATAAAATTCAGTGTAAGAAATTATTGAAATAAATAAAACTTGTAGTTGGTTTTATGAAAAAAAATTAATAAAGCATTGGGTAACTTGATTTAAAAAAAAGAAAAACAAATCACTAGTAGAAAAAAAACAAAAGAGAGAGGGAGGGTAAAAATGCAACTAACAAAGATGAAATTAAAGCAATTATAAGGAGCCATTTTGTCCAATTATATGCCAATAAATTTAACAATTTAAATGAAATGGAATAATATTTACCAAAAAAAGAAATTACCTAGGCTAGCAGAAGAGGAAAAAGAATTTAATCTAGAAAGAAATTGAACAGGCCATAAATGAGTTTCCTAAGAAAAAAGCACCAGGACTAGACAGAATTACAAGTGAATTCTGTCAGACAAGTAAAGACCAAATAATTCCAATATTAAATAAATCATTTGGAATTATAGGCAAAGAAGGGATGCTGCCAAACTTCTTTTACAAAATAAATGTGATATAGATACCTAAACCAAAAAGAATACAAACAAAGAAAATTATAGACCAGTTTTATTAATGAATATGAATGTAAAAATCCTAAATAAAATAATAGCTAAAGATTATAACAAAATATTAGAAAAGTTATATATTGTCACGAAGTAAAACTTATTCCAGGAATGTAGAAATGGTTTGACATAAAAAAAGCTATTGGCAGAATTTATTATATGAATAACAAAAGTTTTTTTAATCATGTGATTATAATCAATAGATGCAGAAAAATATTTTATTAAAATTATTAGAAAGTGTAGACATTTACCTAAAACTATCAATAAGCTTTTTATTTATATAAAAGGGTTTCTTTTTTTAAAATAATTTTCTTTATATAGTTTCTGCATTTGTTTGGGTGACTGTACTCCTAGATATTTTATACTCTCTATAGTTATTGATTATATTGGGTATTTCTTACTATTTTTTCTTACAGGGTTTTATTTGTGAAATATAGGAATGATGATAATTTGTGTGAATTTACTTTATTTGTTACTTTGCTAATATTATTGTTTCTCCTAATTTTTTAGTTTAATCTTTGAAATTTTGCAATTATATCATTGTGTCATCTGCAAAAAGAGTTTTATTACTTCATTTTCTATTTTGATTCCTTCTATTTCTTATTCTTCTTATTGCTATTCCTAAAATTTCCAATACAATATTGAATAATAATTTGTTGACAGTGGATATCTTTGTTTCAAATCTGATCTTAGTGGGAAAAATACTTTTTATACATAAAATTAGATTTAAATAATTGGAGAAATATTAATTGTTATAGGTAGACATAGCCAACATAATAAAAATGACAATTTTACCCCAACTAATTTATATATTCAATGCCATCCTAGCTAAATTACCAAAAAATTATTTTACTGAGCTAGAAAAAAATAACAAAATCCATATGGAAGAACAAAAAATAAAAAATATCAAGGGAACTAATGGAAAAAAAAAAATGAAGAAAGGAGGTTTAGCAGTACCAAATCTTAAACTACATTATGAAGAAGTAATTATCAAAGCTATCTAATATTGGCTAAGAAATATAAAGGTACATAAGTGAGACAGAGTATATATACAATTTACAGTAGTAAATAAGTAAAATAATCTTGTATTTGACAAATGTAAAGATTTAAGATTTTGGAGTAAAAATTCAATATTTGGTAAAAATTGTTGGGAAAACTAGAAAGCACTATGGCAGAAATTGGGTATGGACCAATGTCTTACACCATTTGCCAAGATAAGGTCAAAATGGATATATGATCTAGATAGAGAGATATTACAAGAAAATTTGAAGAACATAGAACATATAATTTATTAGCTTTATGGAAAGGTGAACAATTTATGAACAAGCAAGAGGTACAAAATGGATAATTTTAATTACATTAAAATTTAAAAGGTTTTATACAAATAATATAAATGTAATCAAGATAAGAAAGAAAGCAGAAAACTGGAGGGGAAATTTTATAGACAGTTTCTCAAATCAAAATCTTATATCCCAAATATATAAAGAACTTAAAATCTATAAGAATATGAGTCATTCACTAATTGACAAATGTTCAAAAGTTATGAACAGATAATTTTTAGATAAAGAAATAAAAACAATTTATAATCATATGAGAAATGCTGTAAATCATTATTGACTACAGAAATGCAAATTAAAACAATCTTGAGATATTTTATACTTATCAAGCTGGCTAAAATGACTGAAGGGAAAAGTGTCAAATGTTATGGAGAGGGTGTGGAAAAATTGGGACTTTAAGTTTATTATTGGTAGAATAGTGAACTGATCTAATCATTTTGGAGTGCAATCTGGAGTTATGCCCAAAGAGCTCTTAAATTACTTATACTATTTAATCCATCAATACCACTGTTAGCTTTATTTCCTTTTCCCTAAATTTGAAAATTTAGGGGAAAGGAAAAGAAACTATTTGTTCTAAAAGGTTTATAACAGTTTTCTTTGTTATAGCAAAGAACTAAAAATTATGGGAATGCCCATCAATTAAAGAATGGCTGAACAAGTTGTGGCGTATGATTGTAAGAAAATACTACCATGCTATAAGAAATGATGAGTTCAGGGATCTTAGAAAAAACATGAATAGACTTGCACAAAATAATGAAGAGTGAAATAGTAAAGCAACATTTTTTAAAGAATCATTTTGAGTGAATAAGTCATTTTGACTATAAGTACCTAAATTAATCACAAAGAACATATGAAAGAAGATGCTTTCTGCATCCAGAGAAAGAACTGATAAATAGAAGTATGTATAGAAGGATTTTTACATATACACATGTGCATGTATATATGTATATATATATATGCATATGCCTATATACATATATACACAATCATGACACATTTGTGTGTAATGGCAGCCATTTCTAGGGTGGGAAGAGGGAAGAAAAAAATTTACATGATATCTTTTTGTTCTTGTTTATTCTTTCTCAAAGAGAACCATGACATCAGGGAGGTGATGCTGTGACATGCAAGTGAATTGGATTTAAGTGAAAGAGGCTGGGCAAGGTCACCAACCTCACTCTCTCCTCAGAGCCATCTGGATCCAGTGGCCAGATATAAATCAGATTGACTAGAAATGGCCTTGTATGCAGCTGGAGACTTTGGCCTTTTGGCTAAGGTCTTTAACAGATCTGGATTTTATTGAGGCAACAAATACCCAATCAGTGATTAAGGCTAGGTAAGAAATGAGACTAAAGCTGGCCTCTTTTACCTAAACAACAACAACAAATTGGGGAGGAGAGGGCCTTCAGGGTTTCTGGCCAAAACAGAAATTATTATTATTTACATTTATTCTGAGCCAACCACATATTTAAAAAGAATAGCAAGTTGAATACAATAGATTTGCAGTTTCATGTACAATCATATGTTATTATTGTGCTTATTATGATGCTATAGAAATATTTATCTTATCCCATAAATGAAAAAATAAAAATTTAAAAATATAAAAAACTCTAGCTTTTTTTCTGACAAACTGCAGTCTAGCCAGTACTCCTCTAACTCGTATTGTTGAGGTTGATTTATTTGAACCTGTGTAAGACTTTACATTTGCCCTTATTGAATTTCATCTAATTAGATTCAGCCCCAATCTCTAGCCTGTCAAGATCTTTTTGGGTCATGACTCTGTCATTCAGTATGTTAGCCATCCCTGGGAGCTTTATGTCATCTGCAAGTTTGATGAGCTTACCATCTATGCCTTTATCCAAGTCATAATAAAAATGTTAAATAGCATAGGGTCTACCAAATCCCTGAGGCACTCCACTGGCGACATTTTGTCAAGGTGACATTGAACCATTAATAAAGGACTACCTTAAGAATCCAGACATTCAACTGTTCTAAATCCATCTGATTATATTATTATTTAGTATTATCATTTAGTTCACACTTTCCAAAAGATGAACTCTTTTAGTTTTCTGGATAATTGAAATCCCATTTAATGCCTTATTCAGTTTCTTTTGAAAAAGGTATACCCACACAGAGCCATATTCCACTCTTGGCTTTCATCCCACCAAACTTCAGGAATAACTGAAGAAATTTGCCTTTTTGTATTAGGACCTCTGTTAAACTTTGTTCATTTATATGCATATATTTTACTATTTCTTCCTTTCTAGAATTTTGCCTCCTGTAAAGCTATGGGTGTCCTGGCTATTTTTCTCCTTTCCCTATTGTTACTCTATGGCATCTAATTTAGCAAATAGACATCTCTCCTTCATTCTCTTCGGATTAAAGTTTTTTTAAATTAGATTACAAGATAGATCATATATTCTTGCCAACTTTTGTTAGGTGCACTACATTCCTAGCCCAAAGTTTGTTATCCTATATTTTAAATCTGTCAGCCAGTCAACAATTATTTATTAAATGGTTACTTATATATTAGACAGAGAGCTAAGTGCTGAAGATAAAAAGAAAGGCAAAAACAGTCCTGCACTTAAGGAGCTCACATTCCAAATGGGGAGACCACAGAAAAAAGATATATACGAGATAAATTGGAGATAATCTTGGAGGGAAGGCACTAGTATTAAGGTAGAATAAGAAAGGCTTTTTACAGAAAGCAAAATTTCAGCTGAGCTCTGAAGAAAGCTATGGTCCACAGATCCTATTCTCATTCAGTACCACAACAGAACTATGTAGCATCCAAACAACAATGAAAAGATGACTAGTGGATATTAAAAGATGCATGAGTTGAAGAGATGAGTTAGTCATAGATCAAGAGTGAGGAACAACAGATGGATATCCTATATGTTGCACTGGTACCCATATAATAATAGCCAGGAAACTAGAAGTCTCCAGGTTGATGGTTGGTTTCCTGTGAAGGATTTGTAAGAGCGATTGTGCTAGAGTCACACTGGAGGAGGTCCATGATCTACATCTTTGGAGAGAGGGTGCTCTTCAGGGATATCATAAAACTGTTAAAATCTTTATTAAAGGTTTTAAGTGCTGACTTCAAAAAAATTTTAGCATGTAAAAGGAAGAAAAACTTTAGTAATTTGTCAAAGCCATTCTTTTACACACACACACACACACACACACACACACACACACACTACTGTGGATAGAATGCAATCCAAAAGTCCAAAGCCAGCCCTCAGATACTTCTTCACTGTGTAACTCTGGAAGAGGTCACTTCACTTTTCTGTGCTACCTCAGTTTACTCAATCTGGAAATGGTGCTCATATTACCTCAATGCAAATGATGCTACTCTGATGGCAGAAAATGAAGAATTAAGAAGCCTCTTGATGAGGGTGAAAGAGGAGAGCATAAACCCTGGTGTGAAGCTTAACATTGAAGAAAGACAAGATCTTAGCAAATGGCTCCTTTACTTCCTGGCAAATAGAAGAAGAAATGGAAGCAGCATTAGATTTTACATTCTTGGGCTCAAAGCTCACCGCAGATGACATTTAAATTTTGGCTTCACTGTTTGACCTTCCAGCGAATTAATTTCTTTAAGTATTGACTAATTTGATCATCTTGCTCTTCAAGGGGCTCTCAGAGTCTTTGTCAGCGTCACAATTTGAAAGCATTGTTTCCGTGGCGCTCAGCTTTCCTTAGAGTCCATGACAAAAGTCACTGACAAAACCATGGCTTTGATTACATGGACCTTTGTCAGCATGGTGATGCCTCTGCTTTTTAGTGTGCTATCTATATGTGCCACAGTTTTCCTTCCAAGAGAAAGCATCTTTTAATTTTATGGCTGCAATCACTGTCTGCAATGCGGTAAATCTCTGAGCCCAAGAACATAAAATCTGACATGACTTCCATTTCTTTTCCCTTTATTTTCCAGGAAGAAATGGGACCATTTGACAAGGGTTTCTCTCTCTCTCTCTTTTTAATGTTAAGCTTCAAACCAGATTTTGCACTCTCCTCTTTCATCCTCATCAAATCTTAATATCTCTTCACTTTCTCTTCTCTTTTACCATCTTTCTTGTCTCTGGGCTAACAGGTCTAGAAACTGCTAGTGCTGCTGCTGATTTAAAGGTTATGCTTTTCTGGCACTGGGTCCTAGGCTACATGAGTATAATTTGTACTAGGATTACATGCTGGATTCCCATCCTGTTGCCACATATCTTTTAAGCTGACCTTGCAAGTTCAAAAAATTTGGAACACAGGGTTTTACAGAGGTGAATACTGAAAACTATCTTTGCATGTATTTGGAATAATAAAATTCTATTTTAAAAATTTTTTTAAAAACATAGTTATGTGGATTATATAATTATAAACCAAAATTAATATCTTAAATCTATTCATCACTTCCACTTAATATTCATAAGAGATGCTATTTAGGTCATAGATGTGATGGTCTATGCTTCACAAGGTAGTGTCTGGGGAAGTTTCTAAGTCAATATTCCTTTAATGCTTTAATCTGAATATCAGAAGATAGATTGAACTAGGGGATAGAGAACCCACATCTTACAAATGGGGAAACACTATTTTTTGGGACTTAAGCCATTGGCTAAGAGTCTAGACATCTTAGTTTTCCTTTAGAGTACTGAAGAACCTTAAGGGAAAGGTAAAATCTAGCACAAGTGCTACCCATGCAGACAGTTGGGGGGAGACCACAATGGCCCTTCATACTACATTATCACACTTAAGACAAGGTTATGATCTTACCTTTCCTGTAACCAGTACTTGGTAGGAGGAAGTTAAATTACTGTAAATGAGCTAAGTATTACCTTCTCCTTGAGTGCCCATAGAAACTGGTTTTCATTCTGAATCTCTTATCATTATACTACAGATATTTTTAATATGGTAGATAGGTATTATCCTAGCCTACTGCCCTCCTGAAGATAGAAGACATCCTCCTTGATCCTCCTCTCAGAGTTGCTGGTGCTGTCAGAATGGCTGTTCCCCTATTTTCCACAAAGGTAGGTATTGCATTCTTAGAGAGAGTGGGCCAAATTCCAGATCAGATATCTTTCCTTGTTCATAAGCAGGCCAAGTGCACCTTGTATTAGATAGCTACCAACAAAATTTAAAAACCAAAATAAATTAGTTCAGAAAACCAACCAAAGCAGCACCAAAATCAGAAATCACGTGCCACATTTCACTCCCATAGTTCAACATTTACTCAGTGAAAGAAGGGAAATATTTTTTTTCCCCACTGCTCAACTACATGACAAAGTGGATGGAGCCCTGAACCTGGGGTCAGGAAAGTCTTATAATCTGCATCTTTGGTGGGAGTATTCTCTTCAGGAATATCACAGTTACTGAAGTACTTAAGCTGTAAGGTAAAATACTTTAGATCATGTCTCCAAATGCTCTTGGAGCATTTCATAGGTTACTAAACTTTTAATAATCTCTCATCATCCTTTTTCCATCCTGCTTCACTAGACTCTAAGCTTTAAGCTTCCTGTAGTTCTCCTTAACCCCATCAAATGGCAGCTATTCCTTTTTCTTGAAAAGAGACTTCCAAGTATCTCCTTTTAGCTTCTTCAATTTCCTTTATGTCTCAGCTGAAAACCTCACCTCCTCCATGAAACCTTTGGAATCCCTCTTAATTCTGGAGCTTTCTCTCTGTTAGTTATTTCCAATTTATCCTAAATAGAGCTTATTAACATGTAATATAGGATTTTTTACAAAGGAATATTTACTTCAAAAGGTGCAATCACAATATCCAAACATATGTGGGAATCCTCTGCCCCATCCTATACCACTTCATTCTCTGAGAAATGGAAGGAGATTATTTGTTTCATGGTTTAACTGGTTCCCATAGAGCACAGTCCCAGTTTCAAGCCCAAACCCCCATCCTCACCCCTATTCTCATGGCCACCATACCATCCTGGCTCAGTATTATATTATGGGAAAAACACTAGCTCTGAATTAAAAGGACTTAGACTCCAAACTCTTTTCTGATACTATTTTGTGATCCTGAGCAAGTCATTTAAACTTTCTAGGTCTCAATTTTCCCCTCTGCAAAATGAGGTTCCAGGCCTCAGTCTCCCCACCTGTAAAATGAGAGCTCTCAGTTTTCTTTCTTTTAAAAAAAGTTTTTTTGAGCTCTCCGTTTTCAATCCAATGATCCCAAATGGTGATAGTATTATGAACATTATAAATGTGAATATGTTAAATGAGAAAAGTTCAATCTAGAGGTTTTCCTAGTACTAATAGGGCTTAAGGGAGATGTAAAAGTACAAGGCACTTGTAATCCATTTTTAACATGTTGTATGTAGGGGCAGCTAGGTGGCGCAGTGGATAGAGCACCAGCCCTGAAGTCAGGAGGACCTGAGTTCAAATCTGGTCTCAGACACTTAACTTCCTAGCTGTGTGACTCTGGGCAAGTCACTTAACCCCAATTACCTCAGGAAAAAAAAAAAAAAAAGTTGCATGTAAATGATTGTATATTCTAAACCAGCAGTCCTCAAACTTTTTAAATAGGGGCCAGTTCACAGTCTGAGGACTGTGGGAGGGCAGGACTATAGTAAAAACAAAAACTCACACTATCTCCGCCCCTCAGCCCATTTGCCGTAACCCAGTGGGCTGCATCTGGCCCGAGGGCTGTAGTTTGAGAACCCCTGTTCTAAACCCTAGACCAAGATAAGGGGATGGGGGAAACAGTAGGAGCACTTTCTCCACTGTCTAGCTGCAATGTCAGTACATGAAAGGAAAACGGAAGATATCAATGTGACCAATAAGTAATCCCCTAGAACCTTAATTTCCATATATGAGGACCCCTTGGGGAACTCCGATTTTATATATAATATATACACTCTGCCTCACATTACCAATATTACCTAGAACTTCCTTATCTATGTACATATTGTTTCCACCAAAAAAAAAAAAAAAATTATTCCTGGAGAAAAGAAGCTATTGAAATTTTGTCTTTATGTTGCTAATAAATATAGCACACTACTTCTACATCCTCTATAGGAAGGCTCTCCCAACCTCCCTTAATTCTAGTGCTTCTCTTCTTTTAATCATGTCCTATATTCCCAGTATATAGTTTGTCTATACGTATTTGTTTTCTTGTGAGCTTCTTGTGGGCAGGGATTGTGCTTTGCCTCCTTTTTTTGTATCCCCAGACACACAGCCTGGGACATAGTAGGTACTTAAACATTTATTAACTGACAGTATCTGCATACTTCTTAATGCTTTGGTTGAATTGAATTGGATACTGTTTAACTTTGTTTTCCAGAGAAGATCTGGAGCAAGCAGAGCCCAGAGCCAGGAAACTAGAAACTGCATTAAAAGCTGGAAAGTTTGGGATTCCCATCCCCCCCCCCTTTCTTTGGGAGAGGAGAGAGGAGGGTGCAGGATCCTCCTTTTGTGCTGGGCCAGGGAGAGGATCTAATCCAGCTGCCAGCTTTGTCCCTCCCCCTCCAGGGTTTATAGGGCCTTCTCAAAGCTTGTTTGTACCTCTAGGTAATTTGTATGCAGGAGTACAAGGCCTAAGAATAGGAGATGGGGCCAAAGCAGAAGAACACGGAGGCATGGAAACACTGGAGCAATCCTGCTTCTGAAAGTCGTACAGAGCATGTCAGTACAGAAGGGAAGATTAGTTGGCTCCCTAGAAACCCCCAGACTTTTCCTAGCTTAGAGCAGCCTCAGGCCCAGGGGGCACAATAAATCCACAGTGACTGAGAAGGCTGCAGTGTGTGTGTGTGTTGCCAGAGATGAAGTTCTTTTGATTGTGCAGGGTTTATGACCCTTATAAGGCACACAAGTCCCATATGTGTTATCTCTTTCCTAGAATAAACCTGTACTGGGCCCCATGCCTTTGTGCTGGCCTTCTTTCAGTTCCTCCCTCATACCATTCCTTCCCCTATCTCAGTGATTTTAAAAAAGCCATCTCCCATGCCTGGAATATATTTCCTACTTATCTCTGACTCAGCTTACCTTTAAAATGCAGCTCAACAGAGCAGAACCAAGAGAACATTGTGTACAGCTACAAGATTATGAGATGATCAACTGTGATAGACTTGGCTCTTCTCAAAAAGGCAGTGATTCAAGGCAATTCCAATAGACTTGGCGTGGAAAATGCTACCCACATCCAGAGATAGAACTATGAAGACTTAGAATATGGATCATAATATAGTATTTTTCACTTTTTGTTCATTGCTTCTTTCTTTCTTATGGTTCTTTTCCTTGTAGACTAATTTTTTTCTTGTGCAACATGACAAACAAGGAAATTAAAAAAAAAAAACTTGATGGGCTCACTTGTAAATCTTTCTGGACTTATTTGGGGACTAAGAATACAGTAGTTGTTTTATGGTTTTATTTTTATTTTCTTAATTTTGGTTAAGAGCTGTATTTCCTGTTCTAATTTAGGTATTTTCCATTTTGGAGATAACCATTACCTTTCAATTCTTGGTTTTACTAGCATATTATTTTGTACAATAAATTTCTTAATATAATTTTTGTTTATTTATTTATTCGCTGAGGCAATTTCTATTAAATGACTTGCCCAGTATCACACAGATAGGAAGTGTTAAATGTCGGAGGCCAAATTTAACTCAGGTCCTCCTGGCTTCAGGGCTGGTGCTCTATCCACTTCACTGCCTGGCTGTCCTATGTGATATTTGACTTTGGCATATGTTCTACAATTCAGTTATTTTTCAGTTGTGTCTGACTTTTTATAATCCTATTTGAGATTTTTTTGGCAAAGATACTAGAGAAGTTTGTATTTCCTTTGCAGATGAAGAAACTGAGCCAAACAGGGTTAAATGACTTGTCACAGCTAGTGTCTGAGGTCAGATTTGAATTCAGGTTTTCCTAACTTTAGGCTCAGCACTCTATCTAGCTATCCTTTGAAATATATATATGGTATATCTATGTTATATATATTTTACATATATTATCTCCTCTTTGGAATATAAACTCTTTAAAATAAGATGTTTCATTCTTTATAATCCCCACCCCACACCCCAGTGTCTAGCACAGTGCCTGACTCATTCATGGTAGATGCTTAATAATTACTCATTGATTAATGGATTGGTTGAAAGGAAACCAAAATACATAGATAATAAGAACTAGAAATGAATCTGTTATGTTTCCAAAAGAGTACAATGATATTATTGTTAAGTTTCTCATATTAATCATGGTTCCATGTATATAAGGCTGGATTAAACGCCAGCTGTTTTTAAGAGACTCTGAATTTAGGTCCAGGTAGGATCCCTGTTCCCCTCCCCCCCCCTCATCTTTCCCCTCAGCCCCACCCCCAGGTAAAAAATGGGAAGAGTAAAAGAAGGGACATTTGAAGGGTAGGTAGAGAGGACTGGGGACCAGGCCATGTGGGAATGTAAAATTCTCTCCCACACTCTATCTTATCCTTCATGGGCTAAGATCTTCTGTTCTTTCCCTTTGTTCTGGGAGAACATTACCAAATAGCTATTCCTTTGGCTTCCATAAGGAGGTGATCACCTAAAATTTGTTTTTTATCTATATTTTTTTTAATTTGCTTAATTTTCTTTTTCATTTTTTATTAAAGCTTTTTTATTTTCAAAACATATGCATGGATAATTTTCCAACATTGACCCTTGCAAGACCTGGTGTTCTGAATTTTCCCGTTGTTCACTTCACCCCACCCCCTTCCCTAGATGGATGGCCTAAAATTTGAATCCATTATCTGCTCCATACAAAGTTAAATCTTGAGTCATCCAGGAGCCTGAAGGACTGCCCTCCTTACTATTCAAAAAGATGAGAGAATCATTGCGTATTCTGCTGCCCTCATGTGGCTGATATTTGAATTGCATAACTCATTAAAAGCAGATTATATAGTGCAATCTCTTGGGCCTCTGGCCGCTAGGTTGTAGCTAGGGCTGTTGTTTCCTGAGGCAAGAACAGGCAGGGGTGGGGGCAGCAGCACAAGTAGCACACACAGAAAGCTGCTCAACCACTAGTGACCTGCTTCCTCCCTGCCCCCTATAACAATGCAGGACAACAAAGGGTTCCCCGGGAACCACGAGGTGGGGGGTGTTCCATATGGAAAAACTGGTTAGTAGAAGTCTAAAATAGGAGGCATTTCGTGGAGGAGGCAGACCCTTCCCCTCACTTTCCATACCCCAGTGTCAATACTACATTCAGGGGATGAGTCGGGAACCAGAACAAAAGAAAACTATGAGCAATGCATTTTAAAAGTTAATCTCCATTATTAACACTTTCTCCATCTCTTTCTTAACTCCAGACAACCACTATAATAATACATCTGGCTCTGATTGTTGTGCCGCAGATCTCTTTTAAAGTCCTGACCCAGTTTCCCTAATTGTCCTATTCAGTTACTCTGCCTCAGGTCATAACCATTCCCTCTTAAAGTTAGGATAAAGGTCTGGTATCTTAGACCTTAGGCTATAGTCATTCCCTCGGAATGTTTGATGGGATAAAGGTCTTTATTCATTTTAGATGTCATTAGAGTATCTGGAGCACCTCTGGGACCTCCCTCCATTACGTCATCCTAGGTGTCTCCCCCCCCCCCCAATTAGGTCATCCCTATCCAGGTACCTAACCCATTATGTCATTGTTCTTGTTACCCTATAAAAGAATCTTGTGTATCTGACATTCGTGTTGGATTCTTTGAGATGATAGTCAGCCCTGGGACCAAACCATGGATTCATCTGATCCCAGTAAATCTCTCCCATTTAATAAATTATTACATTGTTGTCTAATCTCTATCTTGCTCAGTTTCTCCCACATTACATGATTTGTAGTTTGTCTATTTCAAAGGTTAATGCTGAAAATTTAACAATTTTCTCTCAGAAACTCCAGTGCAATACTAAGTGTCTTGGATATGGGACCATTATCAGAAAGATTTGATGTAAAGGTTTTTTAAAATAATAAGTTTTTTTTTATTTTTCAAAATACATGTAAAGATAGTTTTCAGTATTCATCCTTGCAAAGCCTTGTGTTCCAAATTTTTCTCCTTTCTTTCCTCTCATCTCCCTCTCCTAGACAACAAGTAATCCAATATAAGATAAACATGTGCAATTCTTCTAAACCTATTTCCACATTTGTCATGCTGCACAAGAAAAATCAGATCAAAGGGGGGGGGATGAGAACGAAAAAACAAGCAAGCAAATAATAACAAAAGGTGAAAATACTATGTCATTGAAGGGTATAGCACCCTCCAAAATCTATAAAGAAATAAGCAGGGGAAGGGAATAGGATAAAATGGAGTATAGAAGGGTATGTAGACTAATGGGAATGGGATAAAGAGGGAGGGAAAGAGTGGCATAGGATAAAGTAGAGTACAAAAAGGGTGTGTAGATTAATAGGAGTGGGATAAAGTGTGCAGATTAATGGGAATGGGATAAAGAGAGAGGGAAAGGTTAGAGAGAGATGACAAGGGAGGGATCCATGGGTAGGGGGAGATTAAGTTAAGGCAAGGCAAGTTAAGGAGTAAAACTAAAGTAGAAAAGTTAGCAGGGATAGGAACTGAGATATATACAAATAAATATAACAAGGGAACTTATTGAAAAAAAAATAGGAATAGTAATCATTAATCTCAAAATCAAACTTAAAGATTTAATCAAGAAATCTACATTATATATCAACCATATTGATATTTTAGGTGCATATCTATGTATGTGTATATGTGTGTATGTGTGTATATATAGGTGTATGAACGTGTATATATACATATGTATATTGGTGTGTGTGCATATATGTGCAAACATGTATTCACAAATATATCCTTGCTTAACTATAGCCTGCTTGGAGGAGGTAGGGAGGATGAAAGGGGAAAAAAGTATAAAGTAAAAAGTGCAAAGCAGAAAACAAAAGAATAACCTACAAGGAAGTAGAGAAAAGATGGACACTCATGAATGTAATGTCTTCTATTATTATATATACTTTTTGAACTAGAAATTTGTTGTTACATATTTCTAATCCTCCCTGATTTTCTGTTGGGCACATGATAATGTGTTGTTTTCTTTTTTCTGTCTTTCTATTTTGTTTTTTCTTATTTAATGTTTGCTTTAATACATTTAAATTTACATTTAAATATATTTAAAAATTAAAAAAAGAAAATACATTCAGTCTCCATCTTCATCTACTGAAATTGAGTCTGAAATTTCCCTGAATCACTACATTGTTGAAAAGAACTAAGTCCATCACAGTTGATCATCACATAATCTTATTGCTGTATACAATGTTTTCTTGATTTTACTAACTTCACTTAGCATCAGTTCATGTAAGTCTCTCCAGGTCTTTCTGAAATCATCTTATTGATCATTTCTTATAGAACAATAATATTCAATTACATTCATAGACCATAACTTATTCAGCCATTCCTCAACTGATGGACATCCACTCAGTTTCTAGTTCCTTGCAACTACAAAAAAGGGCATAGTTCCAAATTGCCCCCAGAATGGTTTGATCAGTTTACAAGTCCAATAAAAAATGTATTAGAATACTAGGTTTTTTTCCCACATTTCCTCCAACATTTATCATTTTCTTTTCCTGCCATTTTAGCCAATCTAAGAGGTATGAAGTGGTACCTCAGCGTTGTCTAATCAATATTGATTTAGAATATTTTTTATATGACTAGAAATGGCTTTAATTTGTTCATCTGAAAATTGTTCATATTTTTTGACAATTTGTCAATTGGAGAATGGCTTCTATGCTTATAAATTTGAGTAAATTTTCTATATATTTAGAAATGAGGCTTTTATCAGAACCTTTGGATATAAATCTCCTCCCCGCCCCCCACCGGTTTTCTGCTTCCTTTCTAACTGCAATGGTTTTGTTTGTGCAAAAACCTTTTAATTTAATGAAGTCAAAATTATCCATTTTGCATTTCATAATGTTCTCTAGTTCTTCTTTGGCTATAGATTCTTTCATTCTCCACAGATATGAGAGGTAGACTATCCCTTGTTCTTTTACTTTGCTTACAGTATCACTCTTTATGTCTAAAAGATGAATCCATTTTAGCCTTATCTTAGTTTAGGGTGTTGGTCAGTGCCTAGTTTCTGCTATACTATTTTCCAATTTTCCCAATAATTTTTGTCAAATAGTGAGTTCTTATCCCAGAAGCTGGAATCTTTGGATTTATCAAATGCTAGATTACTATAGTCATTGAGTATTATGTCTTGTGAACCTAATCTATTCCATTGATCCACTACTCCATTTCTTAGCTAGTATCAGTCAAGTGGTTTTGATGACCCCAGCTTTATAATACAGCTTTAGGTCTGGTACAGCTAGGTCACCTTCATTGCAAAGATTTTTTTTTCTCAGTTGACCATTTCTCTTCTTATCCCGATTGCATTGATTTTGTTCATGTAAAATTTTATAATTTTGTGCTATCAAAATTATTCATTTTATCTTTTATGATTGTTTGGTTAAGAGCTCCATAGCTTTTCAGTGGTGTATAAGAGATTAATGCCTTTTCAAAACTAGGCAGTGGTTTTTCAAGGAACATCAGTAATTTTATGATTGCCTTAATGTTGCTTTATATTCCCTAATAAATGATTTAGGGATAGACCTTTCTTTCAAAACCTAGGCTATTCATATTTTTTAATATAAAAAAACCAGGTTTCATACTTTTCTAAGTCACTTAGCCTCTGTAGTCTGTTTTCTCATCTGTAAAATGAAGGATCAGATAGATGACTTTTTAAGTCCCTTCAAGCTTCCAATGTATGATATTGTGAAATAAGATGGAGTAAAGTTGGATTAGAGCACTTCTTATTGAGCTGACCTCATGTGCGTCAATCCCTTGGTCCCCAAGTATTCACATAAAAATCCTTTGGAAATACAACCCTCTACTGAAATTATAATGTTATAATCATCATTTTAAAACCTATTTTTTTTAGTTATTTAGTTAAAAATAAAAGAGATCAGTGGAGAATTACCAGATAAGAAATAATCAGAAATAATTGAACTGATAAGTTCATGTTCAATAAACACAGAAAGTTAGTTATTTGAGGAAGAGCTCTTTATGTGATAAAAAAAAATTTCTAGAAAACCTGAAAAACACTTAGCCAGAAATTAGTTTTAGACCATTGTCTTAAGTGATATTCTATGAAAAGCTCACAATGGGTTATGAGGCATGAATATGGGACCATAACATAAAAAATTAGAGAAGAGTCAGATAAAGCTAAAGCTGGGAGGGTGGAAAATCTTACTAAACAAGAGAAACATCACAAAACATTAAATAAATAATTTTCATTCCATAGTATCAAAAAATTTCTACATGAAACAATATCAAAATATTTAGGATAAGAATAAAAAGGATCAACCATGAAAAAATCTTAGCAAATATTTCTGATATTGTTCTGATATTTAATTGTATTAATCCAAGAGTCATTCCTCAGTGGCTAAGTAATTAAAAACTATAAGCAGTTCATTATATAATAGGATTGTAGATTTTGAATTGGAAGGATTTCAAAGGCTATCTAGGCCAATTCACTCACTTTACAAAGAAGGAAACAGAATTAATGAAATTGTGACTTGTTCAAGATTATACAAATAGGAAGCATCAAAGGTGGAACTTGAATCCCAGGCCTCTAGCCACAATTTAGGCTATTTTCCCTACATCATATTCTCAAAAAAAAAAAAATTTACAAAATACATAGTCATTGAATTAAAGAATGTGGAAAATCATTAATAATAAGAGAAATATAAATCAAAATAATTCCAAAGATTAATCTTATGTCAACAGCTATTGGGGGAAACGTGATTGATCCAATCATTCTGAATAGAAATGTAGAATTATGTGGAGGATGACTAGAATTTCTATGCTCTTTGACCAAGAGATTTTGTTACCAGACATGTATCCCAAGAAAGCTAAAGACAAAAACAAAAGTCTCAAGTACATTTACATATTCCCTAGTGGCACTTTTTGTGGTAGCAAAAAACTAGAAATCAAAATGTTTATAAATAGCAGAATTAATTTTTAAAAGAAGAAATGGAAGAAGCCTATGTGGTATTACCAGATGTCAAATTATCCAGAAAACAATAGTAATAAACTTATTTGGAACTGACTAAAAAATAAAAAGACTCATCAATGATGTATACATTCAAACATAGACATTGATTACTGTGATAAAGAAACCCTATTTTAAAAATTTCTGGGAAAACTTGAGGGTAATGTGGCAGAAATAAGAATTAGACCAATATTTTACAACTCATATGTGGCATAATATGGATTTGGATTCATGACCTAAATATAAAAAAAAAAAAAAAAAAAAAGGAAAATGAAGGATAATGCCTACCAAAACTGTAACTAGGGTGAAAACTTCTAATAAGAGATACAAGTCATAGAAAATAAAAGGTTTCCTTTTGATCACATAAAGTTGAATGTCTTGTGCACAAATAAGATCAATTTGGCAAAAATATTTTCTTTTATAAACACCTTAGCAAATATTTTTTTTACAAAGGTCTGTTATCCAAGATATGAACTGATAAAATATGTTAAAGAGATCTATTCTCAATTTAGAAATCATTAAAGGACATAGTTTTCTTTTTTTCAATTTCTTTTTTAAATTAAAGCTTTTTATTTTCAAAACATATGCATGGATAATTTTTCAACATTGACCCTTGCAAAACCTTGTGTTCAAATTTTTCCCTTTCTTCCTCTACCCTCTCCCCTAGATGACAAATAATCCAATATATGTTAAATATGGCAAAAATATGTTAAATCCAACATATGCATACATAATTATACAATTATCTTTCAGAACAAGAAAAATCAGATCAAAAAGGAAAAAAAAGTGAGAAAGAAAATAAATGCAAACAAACAACAATAAAAAGAGTGAAAATGCAATGATCTACCCTCAATTCCCACAGTCTTATCTTGGGTATAGATGGCTCTCTTCATCACAAGATCATTAGAAATGGCCTAAATCATCTTATTGTTGAAAAGAACCATGTCAATAAGAACTGATCATGAAATAATCTTATTGCTGTGTACAATGATCTCCTGGTTCTGTTCATTTCACTTAGCATCAGTTCATGTAAGTCTCTCCAGGCCTCTCCAAAATCATCCTGTGATTATTTCTTGTAAAGCAATAATATTCCATAACATTCATATACCATAACTTATTGAGCCATTCTCCAACTGATGGGCATCCACTCAGTTTCCAGTTTCTGGCCACTACAAAGAGGGCTGCCTCAAACATTTTTGAACATGTAGATCACTATCCCTCCTTTAAGATCTCTTTGGGATATAAGCATAGTAGAAACACTGCTGAATCAAAGGATATGCACATTTTTTAAAATATATTTTTTAAAAACAAGGAGCTTTTTATTTTTAAAATACATGAAAAGATAGTTTTCAACATTACCTTTACAAAACCAGTGTTTCAAATTTTTCTTCCTCTCTTTCTCTCACACTCCCTTAGATAGCAAGTAATCCGATATGTGTTAAACATATGCAGTTCTTTTACACATATCTCCATATTTATCATGCTGCACAAGAAAAATCAGATCAAAAAGGAAAAAGAAATGAAAAAGGAAAAAAAAAGCAAGAAAACAACAAAAAAGTTCTCTTTCTAGGTCCATATGTCTTTCCATAAGTCTATTGGAACTGGCCTGAATCACCTCAGCTAGGTGACACAGTGGTTAGAGTACCAGCCCTGAAGTCAGGAGGATCTGAGTTCAAATTTGACCTCACACACTTAACACTTCCTAGCTGTGTGACCCTGCGCAAGTCACTTAACACCAATTGCTTCAGGAAAAAAAAAAAAGGAGCCATAAAAGGATATAGTTTCAAAAGAGAACAAGAAGCAAGCTATGGATAACCATTTGAAAGAATGCTCCAAATAATAAGGAACAGAAGAATTATGAATAAAGATGACTCTCACCCATCATAATGGAAAATATGACAGAAGATGAATGTGACAAATATTAAAAGGACTGTGGAAAGACACATGTACACGTATACCATAGGTGAAGCTATGCATTTATCCCATTGCTTTACTAACCAATTTGGAAATATAGTCCAAAAGTCACTAACCTGTAATATATACCCTTTAATCTAGTAAAACTATTACTACTCATATATCAAAGAGGTTAAAGAAAAAAGGAAAGTTTCAAGGATGTGCTGGAGTAGCTTGTACTAACTCTCAAAAGCTGATTGTTAAATTTTCATTGTGTGTTTGTAGCAGCCCTTTTTGTAATGGCAAGAAACTGGAAACTGAGTGGATGTCCATCAATTGGAGAATGGCTGAGTAAATTGTGGCATATGAATGTTATGGAATATTATTGTTCTATTAGAAATGACCAACAAGAAGAATACAGAAAGGCTTGGAGAGACTTACATGAACTGATGTTAAGTGAAATGAGCAGAATCAGGAGATCTTTATACACTTCAACAACAATACTGTATGAGGCTCAATTCTGGTGGATGTTGCTCTCTTCAGCAATGAGAAGATCCTAATCAGTTCCAATTGATCAGTGATGAACAGAACCAGCTGCTATACCCAGAGAAAGAACACTGGGAAATAAATGTGGTCTGCTTGCATTTTTACCTTTCTAAATCTGATTTTTCTTGTGTAACAAGAGAACTGTATAAATATGTACACATATATTATATTTAAGATATACTTTAATATGTTTAACAGGTATGAGATTGCCTGCCATCTAGGGGAGGGAGTGGAGGGAAGGAAGGGAAAAGTTGGAACAGAAGTGATTGCAAGGAACAGTGTTGAAAAATTACCCATGCATATGTTCTGTCAATAAAAAGCTATAAATTTTTTTTCCATTGTGAATAGATTCACTATGAAGATCAGGTTTTGTTGTTTTCTTTATTTCTAGGCTTAACAAAGTGATGAAGAAAATGTTAATAATCCATATTAAATTTTAAAATGTGCTGTATTTATACTTTTTTTTTAAAAGAGCTAATTATTAAACATTTACCAGAGCACTACTAAAAAGATTCCATCTGTACACAATTATTAGTTGCAACACTTTTTGTAGTAGCAAATGAGTGGAAATGGTGGTAGGTAGAAGATGAAATGATTGAGGAAAAAAAAGTTCCATCTTCTAAGTATATTGATTTATTAAACAATGCATGCCAATTAACCAACAAATCAGGACCAGACTTCCTCAGTTTAAGGCTGGACCCTGAACACAGGAGATAGGATTTTATTTAATAATAACAATAAAATATGGCCAATTAATCAAAAGGAAATAATACAACATTAAATCACCTGATTTTTAAGTGGGTGAAAGATTAGGGACTTCCAAGACGAGAGGGAGAGTAAATTCTTGCAATTCCCTGAAATCAGAAAGGGAGCTAGATATTGTGAATTTGGTTCCTTAACTATGGAGTTCCTAAGAAGAAAAATCAATATAAGCAACAAAAGTGATTCCATATTCTATATCTTCATAAGCAGAAAAACTACAAAGGAGGAAGGAAGAAGGCTAATAGTGAGGGAAAAAAACTTCAGTCAGCTGGTTTCATGTCTCGCTGAGCCCCAGTTTATACCCTGATTTTAACCAATTCAAAAATCCAAAGTCCCTTAATTTTTATTTTTTTTTGTAGTAATTAAAGAAAGAAATAAAAAAAAAAAAACCCAGTATACTTCAATCTGCATTCAGACTCTTATCAGTTCTTTCTCTAGAGGATAACATTTTTCATTATATGTTCTTCAGAAATGTCTTAAATTACTGTATTGCTAAGAGTAGCTAAGTCATTCACAGTTGTTCATCATACAGTAGTGTTTTTATTATGTACAATGATCTCCTGGCTCTGCTCACTCTGCTTAGAGTCATACAGCTAGTAAGTGAGGTCGTATTTGAACTCAGATCTTCCTGACTTCAGGACTGGTTTTTTGATCCACTGTGCTACCTACTTGCCCTCTGTTCTTTGCATTAGTTCATATATCTTCCCAAGTTTTCTTGAAGCCATCCTGCTTGTCATTTTTTATAGCAAAACATTATTCTATCACAATCACATACCACAATTTGTTTAGCAGTTCCCCAAATGATAGGCATCCCTTCAATTTCCAATTCTTTGCTACAAAAAAAAAAAAAAAAAAAAAAAGCTGCTATAAATATCGTGCACATATAAAACCTTTCCCTTTTAAAAATTTCTATGGGATGAAGGCCTAGTAGTGGTATTGCTGAATCAAAGGATAAGCACAGTTTCACAGCCACCAAGGTCCCTTAACTGAGATCCTGATCAAGCCTTGGTGAAGAACAAGAGCTCCCCTTCTAGTTTATACCTATTATTCACCCTACTCAGTTCCTAAAGCAATTTACCTATAATATAATGCATTGAATCAAGGGAAATGACCAGGTATTTAAGGTCTTATAGACATTGAATTTACTTAATGATATTTTTTTCCTAATTATATGCAAAAAACAATTTTTAGCATTTTTTTAAAATTTTGAATTCTAAATTCTCTCACTACTTCTTCCCTGAGAAAGTAATATATGTGTAATCATGAAAAACATATTTCCATAATGGTCTCGTTGTAAAAGAAAACACAGATTAAAAAAAAAAACCAAACCCTGAAAAAAAAATACTATGCTTCAATTAGCATTCAGACTTGACCAGTTCTTTTTCTGGAGGTGGATAACATTTTTCATCCTGAGTCCTTTGAAATTATCTCGGATCATTGTCCTGCTGAGAATAACTAAGACATTCACAATTGATTATCATGCTATATTGCTGTTACTGTGTACAATGTTCTCCTGGTTTTGCTTACTTTACTTTGTGTTAGTTCATGCAAATGTTTTCAGGCTTTTCTGAAATCATCCTGCTCATCTTTTCTCATAAAGAACAATAGCATTCCATTACTATCATACACCACAACCTAGTTAAGCATTCCCCAAATGATGAGCATCCCTTCAATTTTCTATTCTTGTATAAATAAATTCTTTTTCCTTTTTTTTTTTTTTTTAAATCTCTGGAGTACTAACCTAATAGTGGTATTGTTGAATTAAGAAGATGCTCAGTTTTATAACCTTTTAGGCATAATTTTGGGTTGCTTTCCAGAATGTTAAAAGAACTACATGGATCCTCAGTCCTCTTATTAGACTAGAATTGTACAAAAGACAAGAAACTGAAGGAATAACAGTGGGGGTTTATATCACTACAGGATCAATAGATCTCATTTAGAATCTTATAGGAGTCTCATACTTTTAAGATTTATTACAGAACTAGATATCTTGAATCACTGATTTTGGTCTCTCAGTCTAGTGGTAGATACATCATCCTGACTGCCCAGGTGAAGTAGAAGCTGATGGAACTTCTCCTGTCCTCTAAAACTGTCAAATCAACACAGTATTTTCTTCCTGGAATAGGAAGAAATAACAGCAATTAATAAAGAATTTCAGGGAGAAAGGAAAGGCTATTCATATCTTGTTTGACCAATGCAGAAGGCAAGGAATGCTTCATTATGAATTGTTTATTAATGGCACCTCAACCAAGTAGTACCCATGGTTTCATGCCCAATGACATAGTCAAATGATGTGGGGGAGAGTAGGCACAAAACTAAAAGATTAAAAAGAAAAGAAGGGCACTCTTTGGGAAAGCCTTTATAAATATGTTTGCCATTTAGCTCTGTATGTTGTATGTTATGTTCCATTTAAAATGTCTCCATCATCAAAGGGGCATAATGATCAAGTCAATAGACTAAAATAATTTCTAATACGAGGTTGCCCACACACAATGGGTATATAAGCAAAGTAGATATGGAGAAGGAAATGGAGGATATGCCTAGGCTAGACATCTCCAGATGCCTTTAATTCCAACCTCGATTTCAGTGGCCAGCTACCTCTGGTGTTAGCTCAATGACCTACCCGGAACTCTATCGTCAGTCATTAAATGAGCTCATTGATTTGCAAATTCCTTCCAGGAATTTAGATTACAAATCATCCATGCCTATCTTTGCTGGAAGACTCTTCTCTCTATCAAGTTCTTCACAGAAGGACCATCTAAACATGGGTGTGCTGGAGCCAACTCAAACTAGCTCTCAGAAGCTGATAAAATGTTTACCAGCATACTCCTGCAGCCAAAACTGGAGGCCTTCTTCACTTTCTTTTGACATCTTAGGGCTTCCATTGGGACACTTTGGTTGTCCGTTTATCATCCCTCACTCTTAATATATCACCAGTCCGTTTTTCTTCCCATCATCCAATTCTTTAATGATTTTATTCCTGTTCTTCCAAGTTCCATGTTAAATGTTGCAGCCTATTATATCTACCATGTGTACCTCTTTATATCAGCTATGACTTTCATACTATGTTTAACATATGTTGAATCACTTGCAGTCTAGGGAAAGGGGTGGGAGAAAGAGAAGGAAAAAAATTTAGAATACAAGGTTTTGTAAGGGTGAATGTTGAAAATTATCCATATATATATTTTGAAAATAAAAAGCTTTGGAGCATCTAGGTGGTTCAGTGGATAGAGCACCAGTCCTGAAGTCAGGAGGACCTGAGTTCAAATGTGACCTCAGACACTTAACCCTAATTGCTTTAGCGAAAGAAAGAAAGAAAGAAAGAAAGAAAAGAAAGAAAGAAAGAAAGGAAAGAAAGAAAGAAAGAAGGAAAGAAAGAAAGAAAGAAAGAAAGAAAGAAAGAAAGAAAGAAAGAAAGAAAAGAAAGAAAAGAAAAAGCTTTAATTAAAAAAAAAAAAAAAAAAAAACCTAAATACTATTATGTTCCATGTCATCCTGCCATACAACAATACTGGGTGAATATTGATATTAAAAAAGATAAATTATTAAAAGACCTTTTCAGTTTCCTAAAAGTATTCCAACTCGCTCTCTTCTTCCTGTTCAACATTGGGCCCTACCCATTGTTCATCTTACTGCCTGTTCTGGATATACATGGAAATGCTCTATAATTTGTCCATCTAAAGACATGTTATAATTTAGGCAAGAGATATTCTTCATCCACTTGATATTTATGTGCTTATTTAACTTCTTTGAGAGATTATAGTTCTCTTCTAGAAATGCAATGTTCTGGAAGTTGATACAATTGACACATTGTCATTTACAATTATCTGGAACATCTAGAGAATTTCACTTTCCAAAGAAATTTCCCATTTTGTGGCAAACACCTTTGATGAGCACACATATTTTTAAAATGCTTTTCCTTGTGTTTATAAACAGGGGATCATTGAATGAGGTTATTTTGGTTGTAATATCTTGCGAGGAATCTTGAATGATTTTGATGTATGAATAAGAAACTCCTTTTTGTTAAAGAACCTATGTGACAGGATTTTTTAAAAACCAGTTTAAAACCAGAGTGATTTCTGGGTCTGTGGCCTTGGATGGAAAAAAAAAAATCCGCATCTTTATTTTTCATTAGTTTGGTTTCTCTTGTCTATTTCCCTATATGTATTTTATTTTATCAATTTAAGAATCTTTTTCTGAGAAGGGTTCATAGGCAGATTAACAAAGGGGTCTATGAACTAAAAAAGATTAAGCGCTCTTATCTGTGGTATTTTGTTTTTTACTGAGTCAAATGATGAGAGTGAAATTTTAAATACTCTACATCTTTGAGTTCATTAATGGCAAAGATGTGGTCATTGTGGGATACTGCATATGAAAGCCTATTCTTGTTCTCCATGATACTATCCTTTTTTTTTTTAATTATAACTTTTTATTTACAAAACATATGCATGGGTAATTTTTTCAACACTGACCCTTGCTTCTGTTCCAAATTTTCCCCTCCTTACTCCCACTCCCTCCCCTAGATGATAGGTAGTCCAATACATGTTAAAGTCCAATATATGTTAAATCCAATATATGTTAAATCCAATATATGTATACATATTTATACAGTTATCTTGATGCACAAGAAAAATTGGATCCAGAAAACAAACAAACAAACAAAAAAACAACCTGAGAAGGGAAACAAAAATGCAAGCAAACAATAACAGAAAAATGCTATGTTGTCTTCCACACTCAGTTGCCACAGTTCTCTCTCTGGGTGTAGATGGCTCTCTTCATTACTGAACAATTAGAACTGGTTTGAATCAACTCATTGTTGAAGAGAGCCATGTCCATCAGAATCTATTGTCGTATAGCCTTGTTGTTGTCATGTACAATGATCTCCTGCTTTTGCTCATCTCGCTTAACATCAGTTCATGTAAGTCTCTCCAAGCCTCTCTGAAATCATCCTGCTGGTCATTTCTTACAGAACAATAATATTCCATAACATTCATATGCCACAATTTACCCAACCATTCTCAAATTGATGAGCATCCATTAAATTTCCAGTTTCTGGACACTACAAAGAGGGCTGCCACAAACATTCTTGTAATTTAGGTCCCTTTGCCTTCTTTAAAATCTGCTGGATCAAAGGGTGTGCACAGTTTTATAACTCTTTGAGCATAGTTCCAAATTGCTCTCCAGAATGATTAGATTCGTTCACAGTTCCACCAACAATGTTCCATGGTATTATCCTTATCAAAAATCCCTTGATTCATGTATATATAACTGAAATACAATTATCCTAAAGATTTCATATAAATTGGACAGTGACAAATTTATAAGAATTCAAACTATTTTCCAATTAATGGTCAAAGGATACAAACAATTTTCAGATGAAGAAATTGAAACTGTCTAGTCATATGAAAGGGTCACTATTGAGCATAGAAATGCAAATTAAGACAACTTTGAGATACCACTACACACCTGTCAGATTGGCTAAGATAACCAGAAAAGATAATGATGGATATTGGAGGGGATGTGAGAAAATTGGGACACTGATGCATTGTTGGTGTTACTGTGAACAGATTCAACAAAAAGTTATCAAACTGTGCATACCCTTTGACACATCAGCATTTCTGCTGGGCTTATATCCCAAAGAGATATTAAAGAATGTTTGTGGTAGCACTTTTTGTAGTGGCAAGAAACTGCAAACTGAGTGGAAGCCTATCAATTGGAGAATGGCTGAATAAATTATGGTGTATGAATGCTATGGAATATTATTGTTCTGTAAGAAATGGCCAGCAGGATGAATACAGAGAGGCTTGGAGAGTCTTATATGAATTGATGCTGAGTGAAATGAGTAGGAGCAGGAGATCATTATACATGGCAACAACAAGACTATACGACAGTCAATTCTGGTGGACATGGCTCTCTTCAACAATGAGTTAATTCAAACCACTTCTACTTATTCAGTGATGAAGAGAACTGTCTATACCCAAAGGACTATGGGAACTGAGTGTGGACCACAACATAGCATTTTCACACTTACTGTTCATGCTTTCTTGCATTTTGTTTGCCTTCTCAGGTTTGTTTTTTTTTTTTTTTTCCTTTCTAAATCTGATTTTTCTTGTGCAATAAGATAACTGTATAAATATGTATACAGATATTGGATTTGACATATATTTTAATATATTTAACATGTATTGGACTACCTGTCTTCTAGGGGAGGAGGAGGAGGAAAGGAGGGAAAAATTTGAAACAGAAAGTTTTACAAGGGTCAATGTTGAAAAATTACCCATGCATACGCTGTGTAAATAAAAAGCTTTAATAAAAAAAAAATAATGAATTGGAGAGTGAGCATACAAGTCAGCAGCTTTTGGTATTCTCTCAGTGCCCTTTAAAAAAAAACAAAAAAAGATAGGGCAGGTAGATAGGTAGATAGAGCACCAGCCCTGAAGTCAGGAGGACCTAAGTTCAAATCTGATCTCAGACATGTAACACTTCCTAGCTATGTGACTCTGGGTAAGTCACTTAATCCAATTGCCTCAATAAAAAAATTTAAAAAAAAAAGATATTTTATTTTCCCCCAATTACATGTAAGGATAATTTTTAACATTTTAAAAAATTGAGTTCCAAATTTTCTCCCTCCTTCACTTATGTCCCCCGTCTCTGAAATAGTAAGCAATTTAATATATGTTATACATGCATAATTATACAAAACATATTTCCATATTAGTCTTGATATAAAAAGAGTCATTCAACTCTTTTATTAATAGCTGAGATTGTTTTCTCCCATGCCTTTGGCTTTTTCCCTTCTTTCAAATACTTTGTATCTTTCACTACTGCCACAATTAAGTGACTTCAGTCTATTTCCTCTATATATACTAGGCTGCTTTTCCTATGTTTGATCTCTTCAGAATTCTGTAGTAGAAACACATCTGGGACTGATGTTAGGGTACAAATATGGTGGTTGCACTATCCTTGATAGGGAAAATAGTTTGTTATAATGATTTTTTATAAATCTTTTCATCTTTCAGTTGTTGACCTCTTTCCATTTTTGTCCTTGTAATGACTTTGCTTAGCTGGCTATATCTTGCTAAGCTTTATTTAAACTAGTTTAAAGAATTTTCCTCTAATTGCACAAATATGTTTACATAAATTGGATTTAACATAAATTTTAACATGTATAACATATATTGGATTACTTGCCATCTAGGGGAGAGAGTGGGGGAAAGGAGGGGAAAATGTTGAACACATGGCTATGCAAAGATAAATGTTGAAAAATTATCCATGCATGTTTTGAAAATAAAAAGCTTTAATAATTTTTTTAAAAAAAGGAAAAAGGAGGAAAAAAAATAACTTTCCTTTATTGCTGCCTCTTCCATATGAAAAGGTACCACTTAAAATTGTCCATCATATTGCATGACAACATTCCCTGAGAGAAACTTGCCATTATGTGGCAGATTGTTGAGGTGGAGAGAGGGAGAGATTTGCTGTTATGTGTTGACATATCTTCTGTTGTTTGGCTTTGTATTCTAAGGCTGCTAAGCAACAGCAGAAACAACCTTTAAATGGTTTACAGCTTTGATATGCTGCCATGGTATTCCATAGCCTATAATTTCTGATGAGGGATCCCACTTGATCATTAAGGAAGTCCCAAGGGCAAGTCCATTCATGCAGATTGAAATCATCTTTCTGAACACCATATCACCTTTAGGTGGCTGATACAGGATACTTGAATGGACCGTTAAAAGAGCTTCTAAAAAGCCAACTTCTCCAAGCCTAGGGGTGTGTATTAAATAGGCAGAGGCAGAAAAATTCCCTGAATCACATGACCCAGTCTCTCCTTTGGTTACAACGAACAATCAATGAATGGAGGATAGAAGAAAAATAACTACAGTTAGTGTGAATGTTAAAGTTTCATAAACGCTTCAAAAAATTTTCCTTCCCCTACCTGTGTCTACGGTGGTCTAGCCTATCTTGTATCTTGCAATGGTAACCATGGTTGTGGAGCTCTCCCATGTCATCTATCTGCCGGGGATGGTGGCCAGCTGGCCATATGGGATACATTACCTGTGGGGCTTTTGGATGACGGCAGGAATCGCTTTATCTGCTGTGACAGTTGCATGCTTTTTCCTGCTTTGCATTATATATATTATATTTGGAGGACTGCAGTGACAGTTATAACAAGTCACATATGCTCATATATTGTCAGACAGGTAGATGGTACAACAGATAGAGCATTAAGCCTGCAACTGGAAAGATTTAGGCACTGTGTAACCTTTGGGAAATCACTTAACTTCTGTCTGCCTCAGTTTCCCCATCTATAAAATGGAGATAATAATAACACTTGCCTCAAATCCGGCCTCAGGCACTTAACACTTCCTAGCTGTGTGACCCTGGGCAACATTAATTTAACCCCAATTTCCTCAGAGGGGAGAAAAAAAAAGTTAATAATAATAATAATAATAGCACTTACCTCTTAGAGTTGTTGTGAGGATCAACTGAGATAATATTTGTAAAGTGTTTTGCCTTAACATAGTACATTAAAGTGCTATGTAAATGCTAGTGATCTTCATCATTATTTTTTATGTCTGTAGAGAGAGGACATTTAACATAGTTTATTATTTTAATGTTACTTTACGCTGCAAAGTAGTCCAATATTTGACTTGTCCACGAGGTGGTGCTATACTCAAACCTCTAGTTAATCAGAATTTGGTATACATTGTTCTAAGCAAGTAAAAAGAAATGCTGTGTTTTGGATTTAGACCAAGGGATGATGAAATATTGCTCAGAATTATTTTTGAAAATAGGAAATCAAATAAGATAATTGTAAGGCATTTAGCATAGTGCCTGGGACATAGTAAGCAATATAGAAATGTTAGCTTTGATTTTATAATAGCTATTATGTATTAGCCATCTAGCTACATAATTTTATATTACAATAATAGCTATTATTAGTGCTTATAAAATAGGAAAATATATGGCTCTGTTCTCAACCTGAAACTGCATTTTCTTCTATCAAACAGCTCTTAACATAAGCAACAGACTATGTAGCCTCGTAATTTATTAGGCAAAGTGAAAATAAAAAGAAAATGATTAAGAATGTCCTCACATGGAGCCCTCTGCCTTTCTTTGAAGTGAATAGAAAAAGAATCCAAAGCACTCACAGACAAGGGAAAAGAAATAAGTGGAATATGTGTCCAGAGTATTAGAGATGGACTTCATAATTTAAAACAGGCTCTCTTAAACTTTTTTCACTCTCACTTACTGAACTGATGCTGAGTGAAATGAGCAGAACCCAGATCGATGCACATGGCAACAAGATTATACTATGATCAATTCTGATGGTCGTGACTCTTTCAAACAACAAGATGATTGATGTCAGTTCCAGTGATCTGGTGATGAGAGAGCCATCTATGCCCAGAGAGAGGAATATGGGAACTGAATGTAGATCACAACATAACATTCTCACTCTTTTTGTTTTTATTTGCTTGCATTTTGTTTTTTTGTTCATTTACTTTCTTTTTTTTATCTGATTTTTCTTGTGTAACAAGAGAATTGTATAAATGTTTATACATATTGGATTTAACATATATTTTAATATGTTTAACATATACTGGATGGCTTACCATCTAGGGAAGGGAATCAGGGGAAGGAGGAGAAAATCTTAAACACAAGACTATGCAAGAGTCAGTATTGTCAAATTATCTGTTGCATATGTTTTGAAAATAAAAAGCTTTATTTAAAAAAAAACACCTTTTTTAATTCTTGATTCCTTTTCACCTGAGAAAGTTTTATTTAATCCCATCTCTGCTTTGAGCTGAGGTGTTTCTGGTGTGTGTGCAGTGCAAAGTGTCAATGTTGTGTGTTCAGAACGAAGGCTGAAATGAAATTGCTGCTAGAAAGACTTCAGATTTGTTGCACATTTGATTTTGAATTAATTTTTGGTTCTGGCGTTCAGAAACCTTTTATTGTTGCCAAATTTTTATGAGTCCCACATTCAGTGATGTGGTCTCATATGGGGTCAGAACCCCAGTTTAAAAAGCTTTGGTTGAAACCAGGAAGGCATAGGCAATGTGGGGAGAGAAACCAGTCTGCTTCTTTCTGGGTAAGTGATCTATAAAGTTTTTAGATAGCTGTCTAGCACCTGGAGCCTCCTCATTTTACAATCCCTATACCTGCTCCTGGTCTAATTGTTTCATGATTGAAAACAGCGCTGTTTTTGGCTTTACAAGTCAAGTCTTGGTCATTGTTGCCACCCACAGTCTAGTTTCAACCTTACCAGTGCTGGTTCCAGCCCCTACTCATGGAAGTGTGAGCCAAGGCAGTTGGCAAATTAAGAGTCTGACTTCCTGCATGGTGAGTGGGCAGTCTCAGTCCAACTATGGCATTTGTCTTTGCTCCCAGAACTCAGAATGGCTCATGGGAAGTCTCTCAGGAGCAAAAGAAGAGGAAATGGGGAACTCTACGCCTGCGTGCCCTTGAACAGATCTTGCCACCCCTTAGTAACTCACAAATCCATTTCCCCAGTCAGATTCGAGAGCTCCCAATAGAAATAAGACTCTTGCTACACTGATAAAGGTAAGGGGAGGTATTAACAGCTTTGACATTTTGTGTTATGCAATTGGAGTGCTTCATAGGAACTCTTGTAGAAGATGCAAAAGTTCAAGGGCTATTACAAATATATATGATGTTTAAGAACAATAATGTCAAAGAAAAGGGAGAAAATGAACAGCAATTAATTGCTATTTGAAAGTCAAATTTATGATGTCTGCAATATTAAAGGCTGATTGGAATTGCTCCATAATATGTATAATGCCTTATTATTTTCTCTTAAGGGCTCTTTTAAGATGTATTGTGCTTAATATGATAAGGGGCAGATTGTATTAGGTAAAGTTCTTTGTGATATTCAATTTCTCATAAACATTCTGTTGCTGCTGCTGTGTTTTATAACTGTAATACTACCTCTGAGGCATTGCATCAACCTGTACTCTTAACTCATAGTTTGGGTTCCCTGAGAATGGTTGCTACCTAGGTCCTAAGGATAATCCTATGAGTTATTCCTCCTATTCTAACTTATGAACCCAACTTATCTACTTCCCATTAACTGGTAGACTTAATTGTCTTTTATCAAAGGCATTTAATAAGATAATATAATAAAAACATTCTCTTCAAAACCTAGTTTCCAGTCTTTCTAATGTACACATCGCTCTTGGAAAGAGTGGGTTGATATTTAAAATATGATGATAATGAGATAGACATTGAGATGTGACAGAACCCTCTTCTCTACATTGACTACGTTCTAGGACTTCTGTCATTATATTAACAACAAAGGTGGAAATGGAAATTAACTTTGGCCAATAGGGGAATTTCCCTTCCCATCTCCCCACCTTGTATTTTTATTTTCCCTTGATACTCTGGGGCGTAGAACTAGGCATTGTTTCAGCTGATTGTCCAAAGTTAGCATAATAGGGTCTTCTATAGGAAGAGTATAAACTATAGCACAGTGGACAGAGTACTGGCCCTATTAGGAAGACCTGGGTTCAAATCCAGCCTCAGACACTTAACATGGCTTAGCTGTGTGACCTTGGGCAAGTCATTTTACTTCAAGTGCACTACAAAAAATAAAATAAAAATAAATTGGAAAAAATAAAATGTTCCTTACAAAAAGAGTATGAACTATAGAGTGCAACTTTGGAAAACGCTAATTGGACACTGACATGGCCTGAAGGAGGACTATTAGAATTTAGGTCTATAATGATCCTGAAAAACATGTCATCTCAAACCTTGAAAACCAACTAAGTTTAGAGACTGGCAAACTGGACTTTTGGACTTTTTTGCTCAGGAATCCAAGTTGAGGAATTTGCCTAATTAGGTGGGACATTAGATAACCAACCCTGACCTGACTGCAGAATTTATGGCTTGGTTTATATCAATATGAACTGTGGCCATAAAGGAGCAGCACTGGATTGGACCACTCAAATATTAACTTCCCAGACAAGGAACAAGATGAATTGTGGATACCAAATAAAATCAGAGAGTCAGTGCTATCTCTGTAGTCCAACTCAACTTTCAACCAAAGGAATACAATAACTGGATTTGCCCACAACTCTGAACTTCATGGTCCATTGAAAGAAAACACTATTAGGAGAATTTATTGCAAGATTCCCCAGAAATTCACATATCCCTCGGGGTGTCTACTCTAGTCCTCCAATTCAATTCACAAGCTTGTACCCCCAAAAGAATCATTTCCATGAACATTTCCAAGAGAACCACTGTGCTGTGAGAATGCTAGTTGTAGAAATCCCTGCTAGTTATAGAAATCCCCAAATCATCTTTTCATAATCCTTTCATAACTGATATCTATTATCCTTATCTATAACAACATGGGTATATGCATATATGTCTTTCTTGGTGCAATTTTATCAAGTAAATAATGGATTATTAATAAAAGGGGGGACTTATGACAATAGATATGACTATGGACTAACTGAATGGACCCAATTCAGTTCTCACATATCTACTCCAGGAAAAACCTGAAATTAATTCATAAACTAAATAAACTTATTTCCATAATGAGAAATTATAGTAAATGTCCGTCATCCCAGAACTGTACAGAAAGTCAGGCAAAAGCCTACATGTAATAGGAGAGTGTGTTATCAGCAAAGCTAGAGCTAACAGTCAAACAAGCCCAGCTTCTACTCTCAAAGGAAACTGAAAGATGTGCTGGGACACCTGAGGAAACCAGAGGCTCTGAGGTCCCTAGCACTTTGCCTAGAAACATAAAGATGCTAAAAATCCATTGCTATGGATCTAAGAGATACTGAGGAGCCTAATTCAAGGAGGTGGTCCAAGTAGGAATAGAAAGACCAGATAATCCCATTCAAAAGTGCAACAAAGAATTTGTAACTATGCCCAAGGGCTATAAAACTTGAGTATACCCTTTGATCCATCAGAGCCACTATTCCATCTGTATCCCAGAGAGGGGATAAAAAGGTCCCTTTCCGGGACCCACATGTGCAAAAATGTTGGTAGCAGCTTGTAACGTTCGGCTAGCTTTCTGGAGGTGCTCCGAAAGGGCCTTGGTCTCAGCAGGACAGACACCACGAGAATGGACAAGAATAGAGGCCAAAGTCTTTATTGTCTCTTACACAGTCTGTGTCTGTCATAGTCTGACCTCCAGCAGTCTTCCAGTCTGACTTCTGTCTGACTTCTTGTCCCCAGTTCTTATATACCCTATTACAATTACATCATTACAGCATACTGAATATGTGTGAACTAGAGAACCATTACATCACCATGCTAAGTACTAAGTATATGTAAACTAGACACCATTGTCCCATCATTTCCTCCGAGTTAACGTCTTGTTCCAAGTATACTTCTTTCAAGAATACTTCCCAGAGTTCTGGATCTCTACAACAGCTCTTTTTGTGATAACAAGGAACTGGAGGTTAAGGGGATGCCCATCAACTGGGCAATGGTTGAGTAAATTGTGATATATGAATGTGATGATACTATGCTATAAGAAATGATGAGCAGGCAAATTTTAGAAAAATCTGGAAAGACCTATATTGAACTGATGCTGAGTGAAATGAGCAGAACCAAGTGAACATCATATACAGAAACAGCAACATTATGTGATGATCAACTATGCATAACTTAGCTCTTCTCAGCAATAGTGATCCAAGACAATTACATCCATTCCCATCCAAAGAAAGAACTGTGAGGACTGAATGCAGATCAAAGCATACCATTTTCATTTTTTTTCCTTTTTCATGGTTTTTCTTTTTTGTTCTGATTTTTCTTTCATAATATGACTAATCTGAAAATATGTTTAAAATGTTTGTACATATGTAACCTATATCAGATTGCTGTCCTGGGGAAGGGAGAAAGAAAAGATGGAAAGGGGGGATTTGGAACTAAAAGTCTTTTTTAAAAAATGTATATTTAAAATTATCTTTACATGTAATTGGAAAAAAATGCTATTAAATTTGGGGGAAAGGGAGTCAAAGCACAGAGTACAGCCCTAATACAAAGTCTAAACTATGGAATTATAACTGGAGAGAAAAGCAAATTAAAAAACACAAACCAGTATAAACAAAATTTATTGTAGATCTAGAAATCCCCAAATAAAGAGGGAATAACTATGTAACAACTGCAAAAGTGACTATAGACTTTCCCCAAGAATTACATAAATATATAAAAATAAAACAAGAAAAAATGAAATAAAAGCTTTGAAGGAAATAACTGGAAGGAGAATAAATAATAGATAATTTGAGTCAAGTAATAGCCTGTGAGCATTTAAAAATGCTAAACAGAAATCAATGACTCCTGAAAAAAAGCCAAAAAAATTAGAATAAAATCAAAAGATTGAAAAAAAAAAATAAAAGAAAATGTGAGATCTCTGATATCTAAAAAAACTGATTTGAAAAAAAGAATCATTGTACTCCCTAAAAAGATCCGTTCCCACTTACCTCCCCACAAAAGTTCTTGAAACTATTCTTCAAGAAATCAAAAATGAAAATTGCTTAGATCTTTTAGAAGCAGTAAAGATTTACAGATCAGTCCTAAAGAAACCCCCCAAAGAAAAGTCCTAGGAATGCCAGAAACAAAATCCAGACCTCCAGTATTAAATATATATTGTAAGCATTCGAAATAAAAAAAAAAAAAATGCTGTTCAAGTACCAGGGGATTAACACAAAATCACACACAATCCAACAACTTCTAGCATGTAAGAGACTTTGGGATACAATATTCTAAAAGACAAAAGATAAAAGATATTAGACCTCTTGAACTAGATGCCTTATGAATATCTTAATCTTAATGTGTTTAGAATCACTCATTATTCCTTCCTATCCCCAACTATTCTCTCTATTACTGTGGAGAGTAGCCTCAACTACCCAGCTTCAAAACTCAATTATCCTCTTCAATTCTTCATTCTCCCACCCTCTCAATCCAACCTGTTGTTGAGTCCAATCAATTCTATGTTTGTCTCCAATCTAAAGCATCTCTTCTATCATCTGACACTGGCACCATGTGTTACAAAACCTCACCACCACATCCCTAGTCTGTTACAATAGTTTTCTGATAGATAGCTCTTCCAAAGATCTTTCTTACTCAGCTGTCAAACTGGTTGTCCTAAAGCACAGATCTGACCATGTCACAACCCTATTCAATAAATGCCATTCAAACAGATACACACACACACACACACACACACACACACACACACACACACACACACACACACACCTCAACCAATAAAAGCCTTCCTATTACCTCCAACATCAACAAGAAGTTTTAAACCTTCTTCTGTTTGGCTTTTAAGTTTCTTCACAATCCCCTGCTCCTTTCTACATACTCTACAATACAGTAATACAGGATGATGAGGTCCTGAATGATGTGTTGAACAGAGAAAAACTAAAGAATTGATCCCTGAAGCAAACAGGGAGAATCTGGTTCTAATACAGATAAGTTTAGCTCCATAGCTGACCCTTTCAAGAGGTCACCCAATCAGAAACCCAAGTTATGTCAAACCCCTGAGACCTGACCTTCCATTGTAGGGGTCTCATACAGTCTCACCTTTCCATGTCCTGTAAGAAATCCTCAGTCATGTCCCTGGGGTTAAATTTTCCCTATAAAATCTACTTCTGGATCAAACCGCTACTGCCGTCCTTTGGGCCAGTCCACCATGACACTCTGCCTCATGATGTCTCTCCTAACTCCACTAAGTTTCTCAACCCCTTATAGCTTCTGCCTTATAGCTAACATTTTTAGGGTACTAATTCCCTTTCAGGATTTAGCTTGCCAGCTAAGGACATGCCCTAACCTTATGGGGTACTCCCTTTATACTAGATAATTGTGAGATTTATTGAACAAAATAAATAAAATATATTTTAAAAGATTTAAAGATTAAAAAGAAAAGAAACATTTGACAAAATAATATATTAAAATTTTAAGATAAAAATGTTTATTTTATTATTTAAAGATACAAATTTAAGATAAAAAAGATAATTTCAGTTAATCCAGGGTTGTAGGAACCAATGTAATAAATTTATATAGTAAGTAAAGTTAACAGAACCAGGAAGAGTTTATATAACAACATTATTTTTAAAATAAATTTTTATTGATCTTTTGTTACTGCATTGCTTAAATTTCTCTCTGTGTCCCTCTTTTCTCTTCCTTGAGAGTCATCCCTTATAACAAAAGGATTTTCCTCTCTTTTTTTAAACTCAATTTTCAGTTTCAAATTCTTTCCCTCTCTCTTCCCTTTCTGCTACCTTTTGAAAAAGTAAAAAAAACAAAAACAAAACATTTCAAATATGTGTAATCATGCAAAACAAATGTCCGTATCATCTATATCTATAAGGGAAGAAAACGAAAGAAAGAAGAAAATATCCTTCAGTCTGCACTCTGAGTCCGTCAGCTCTATCTGGAAGTAGATAACATGTTTAATCGTGAGTGCCTCAGAATCGTATTTGGTCATTGTGTTGATCAGAGTTCTTAAATCTTTCAAAGATGATTATGTTCACAGTATTGTTTGTATAAGTTGTTCTTCTGAGTCTAGTTACTTTATTTTGCATCAGTTAATACAAGTCTTCTCAGGTTTTTCTAAAAACTATTCCCTACATCATTTCTTACAGCACAATAGGACTCTAAATACATATACCATTAACCATTATGATGTGCTTCTCATCAGTTTACAATTCTTTGCTACCATAAAAACAGATGTTATATTTTTGTATGAGTCCTTTCTTTTTTGGGGGGGAGGGGAGAACTGGGGAGGAAGGAGAGATGATGTTAAATTTAGCAGCACTAATTCTTGGTAACTGAATGGGCATAGTTTAATAACTTTTAGGGCATAGTTCTATATTATTTTTCAGAATGGTTAGACTAGTTCATAGCTCCATTAAAGTTTTTCCATGTTTCCTCCAGGATATATCATTTTCCTTTTTTGTCACCTTAATTAATATTAGCATGAAGTGATACTTCATGTTACTTTAATTTGTGCTTTCTATTTATTAGTAATTTAGAGCATTTTTTCATAAGGCTATAAATAGCATTTATTTCTTCCTCTGAAAAGTGCCTATTCATATATGTTGACCCTTTAATAATTATGAAATGGTTTTTATTCTTATAAATTTGACAGTTCCTTAAGATCTTAGAAATGAAACTTTTATCAGAGAAATTCACTGCAAATATTTTCTCCCTGGTTTCTTATTTCTCTTCTCATTTTAGCTGCTCTGGTTTTGTTTGTTAAACAAAAACAATTGTTAAATTAATTAATTTATAATCTATTACAAACCACTGTCTTCTGACATGTACATAGAAGTGTTTTGCATTTTAGTTTGTATATGTACATATATGTAAGTGCATTGTATGTATATATATATATATATATTATAAAAATTTTACCTAATTCTACACGACAGTATTAAACCTTGTCACAGATTTTGTTCCCTTAACTACAATAGTGTGACCTTAACTACTGTTTCTGAAGGCAGACTTTTGTCTTCTGAAATGAACATAGAAATGCTTTTTTTTTTTTGCATTTTAGTTTGTATATGTACATATGTGTACATACTATGTAAGTGTGTTGTGTGTATATACATATACATAAAATAAAATTTTAAAGTGAATATGACTGTCACTAACTCTAGACTGCAATATCAAACCTTGTCACGTATTTTGTTCCCTTAACTATAATAGCATGACCTTTGCTACTCTTTCTGAAGGCAGAATTTCATCCCAGAACTCCCCACCAAGGGTTTCAACACATAGAGCAATGTAGTACATAGGGTAGAGAAGTTGACTATGTGTAATGCTCCAGTCAGCTGTTATACAGGTCAGCAAGTATCAGATACTGGACCTGGGATAAAGGAGCATCTGTCACTCAGGGCCTGGCCTGTCACGAACTCAGCCTGCCCTCTCCCAGGCCCTTAAATTACAGAGCAGCAGGAGGTCTCTTGTATTCTGTTTGACTGGATTTCAGCCTCTTGGGTGGTGGGAAGAGCCACTCCACAGCTTTCTCTCTGAGAGTGTTCACTTTTTGAGAGACAGCTAGAATTTCAGTACTAGATAGGGACTCCATTCCTATTTTTCTCCATGTTTGAGTCTTTTCTCCACAGAGGTGAATGGATGAGGAGAGCTTTCCCCTCTTAATTAATTATACAAGCAAGAGGACTTGGAGCTCGGGCTGCAATGGTCATGCTGCTTAATTATAGACTATTAAAAATTACTGTGTTCCATTCAGCTACTGCCTTGACTGTGACATTGGGCAAGCTTTCTCTTCCTTAGTTTCTACATTAGTGACCTCCAAGGTTCCTTTGTGCTTCAGCACCATCCCAAAATTCTCTCTTGCTTTTCAGATGTCAAAGGTGTTGGATATGTCCAACACCATTAGTTAGTGCCAGAGACCACCCCTTGCCACCTCCTGCTAGGGTAAAATGTACAAATAACACTCCCCAACTTTTTTTTTCCCTGAGGCAATTGGAGTTAAGTGACTTGCCCAGGATCACACAGCCAGGATTAAGTGTCTGAGGTCAAATTTGACCTCAGGTCCTCCTGACTTCAGGGCTGGTGCTTGGTCCACTGCACCCCCTAGCTACCCCTATGTCCCCAATTTTTAAGACAACTGTCAGCCAGAATTTCTGAGCTGGTGCAATGAAACCCACAACCTTTAGTCTATAACTTCTCCAAAGAAAAGGACTGACTTATCCTGGGCCATGCACAATCTAGGCTTGTCTGCACAAGTAGCCTGATATATGGAAAGGGCCTAGGACAGAAGGTTAAGATATCTGGGTTTTAGTTCTACCAACTTTGCTACCAACTCTTAGGGTGACCATGACTTCCTTGGACCTCAATTTCCTCATCTGCTAAATGGGGTTATTCATCATTACTCTTCTTTTAGAATCAAAGATCCAATATACATATGATGAGGCAGGGGCAAAGTTTAAAGTGCAAACCAAATATTTATTTATTGCAAGCCACCAGTATGGACTGGATCCTCTTTTATCTTCCAGAGATTTGTCCTCTCATCTTGTGTCGGCGACTGCCTCCAGAAGGAGCTAAAGAAAAGTACTAGAAGAGGTTTCCTAGGCTGCTGGATAATCAGAAAGCTGCAAAGAGTTCATTCAGTCTTGCTACTGCTAATAACCCCCTGATCAGGGGTGACAGCCTCAGTGAAGATTTCCTTCTGCTGCCTAGCGGTAATGGGGAGCTCAGTTGCCAACCTCAAATTCCTAGTTCTTTTTTTTTTTTTTTTTCCTTTTCAGCCTGGAAGATTTCCAAATCTCATTCCTTTCTTTAGCCCTGACTTCAGAGGAAATGGGATGCAGGATGGAGGTAGGGAGAGAGAGGTAAAGGGGACAGTAGGACATAGTTTCTAGCAGGTCTCTCCCTTCCTGCCATAGACACACACTGTTAGGAAATCCTAGATCACTGAAACTAAATTAGTGTGTATGTTACCTTGAGAGAGACTCCCAGGCCTTCAGTTCCCCCCCACCCTCTGTATAAAATGAGCTGACTGGTGGCCCCTTGCCTTAGCACCTTTGGGAGAGGGGAAGTGGTTTGCTGTAGTTTTGGGGAATAGGAGTGGGGAATCACAGTGGTAACGGCCCTGGTTTTGCCTCAGGTAAGGAAACACCAAAATGAACAGCAACAATCTCTCCAATGGGCCTAGGGAAACCAGTTTCTTCCAGCTATCCCTGGCTCCTGCTTGGAGATCCCCATGTCTCCTGTGGAGGTTCATTCTTTGATCCACAGATAAAACCTGAGAAATGAGAGAGGAAAAACCAAAAGGAAAAAAAAAAAAAAAAAAAAAAAAGCGAAATACAAAACCAGAGACAGACAGACAGACAGAGGAAGTGAAAGACAAAAAGTCACGTATAAAAGCCCTGATGCCCAAGAAGGCAGGAGAGTCTTGGGTTCAGGACCAGAGGATGAAGGGCCCCCAGAGCCTCCCCTCCCTCCCTCCAGTTCTCCCCCTTGCTTACCCCCGGCATTAGAGCTCATCGTGAGAAGTGGAATGGAGGCTGTGTCCACTGCTGCCCACCCTGTCCAGCCTCGGGTCCCTCAGGGTCTTACGAGAGCCATTCCAACCAGTGACCTGAGTGTCATCGTCCCAGATGGTGGACGTCTCTGTATCGCTCAGCCACTGGACGTCCCCTGCGTAATGGGTGGGGAAAGCAAGCAGGGGCCTCACAGCAAAAGCTCTCAGGTCCCGGCGAGAGAAGTGCTTCTTGTAGTCTTCACTGCAGGAAAGAGGCAGCATGGCACCTGGTGAGGCTCCCCTCCTGTGCCAGCAGGTCTGAGCCAACCGACCAGAACGTGGAGAGCCCCCGAGCCAAGGGCGTTCCTCCATCTCCAGACCACCCCTGCTCCTGAGTCTCACTTTGGATGTCGGTCATACATGATGGGCAGGAACTCATCCACAGGCAGCATCCTGCCCAGAGGCTGCGCCTCCAGCAGCTTTCTCGCGCCGCCCAGGGACAGAGTGTAGGCCAGAGTCCAGTAGGAGTAGTTGGCCACCACGAGGTGGCTCACGCCCTCCACAGCTGGCTCCTCTTCCCAGGTAACTTGCTTGCGTCCTAGGTATCTAGAGAGACCCAGATAATCACAGAAAGCTCCCCCTCCCAGCACCACCTCCCCACTCGGGCTAAGTCTTCCCAGCACTCTCCAGAGCAAGCCTGGAAAGGAAGGAGCCTGGCTAGTTAAAGGGCCTTGTTCCAACTCAGCCCCGAAGTTTTCTGCCAGGAAAGGTCTTCCCCCTCCCCACCTCACCTCGTCCCCTGCCCCATGATTTACATCAGGTCCCACTGCAACTGCTCCTGAGACACCTCCTCCATCAGCCGCTCCAGCCGCTGCCTGAAGCCCGCCTCAAAGCGCACGTCATCCTCAAACACCACGACCCGTTCCAGGCCCCGGGTGACCATCTGTACATACAGGGAAGGAGGGATCCACCTTTAAAGCCTGAGGACCCCATCTAAGGCCAGGCAGATTTCTGTTAACAGAAGTCCCAAGGGTGCCCCCCCAGTGCCAATCATTTCTTAAGCAACTTTGTATGCAGAGTACTGTGCCAGGAGATACAAAACTGAGGTAAGACAAGTTCCCATCATACAAAGTGTCCCAAAAGTCTTCCCATAGTTTCGAGACTTGAGATAACCTCTTCCTCAAATAAAATATCAGCTCCTCAAGAGCAGGAATTGTTCTTCCTCTGACTCTGTGTCTCTGTCTTTCTATCTGTCTCTGTCTGTCTCTGCTTCTCTCTATCTCTCTGTCTTTCTCTGACCCTTCTCTTTAAATCTTTGTACCCATAATGACTAGCCCAGTGCCTGGCACACAGAGACCACGTGATAAATGCTTGTTGATTGACTGAAAATTGAGGACCATGAAACATACATGAATCACTATGATACATATTTCCCAGAGTTCTGGAATTACTGATTTGCACTGGGGGATTCAGGGAAAGCTTTGTTGAGGGAGAAACCATCTGAGTTGGACTTTAAAGGCTGGCAAAGCAGGAAGGCATCCATAGGCTTGTGGCACGAGGAAGAGCCTGAGCAAAGAGAACAGAGATGAGAAAGTCTAGAATGTGTCTGAGACGCCAAGGGGTCCAGTTTGGCTGGAGCTTGAGGAGGGAACTTGAAGAAGGAGCCTGAGAGAGTGGAGGCAGGAAACCTTGTTAGGATCTTATTATTATAATAGTCTAATTGGGTGAATTAGGCATCAGTGGGAATAGAGAGAAAGGGACAGATTTAGCAGGTGTTATGGAGACAGTCTTTGGCACAAACAAAGGCATACCATTGACCTGCCCTTTAATTGGTGGTATTCCCTATTAATAAATTATATTATACTTAAGAAACAAATTATTTTTATTTATTGTTTAAATTTCCCCCATGATAATAAGTGGCAGTGGTGGGACAGGAAAGAAGAGCTTCATACCTCTTTACTAGAAACTTCCTTCTGATTTTATAGAGTCCAAGTAGAGAAACACCCTTAAGAGGAGAGCTTCCTGTTGAGGGATCTATGGTTGTGGGCTGATTCTCTTCCTAGTCATAATAGTCAGATCTTCTCCAGAAAAAGAAGGTAACTTAATAATCTTGTATGGTTTTTTTTTAAGTTGTTTTGTGTTCTAATTTATATCAGAAGCTTTATGTTATAAAATTTGGAAATATTTGGCAATTAGGTACCATTTCTTGGGTCAACCTTGGCAGGGAATCAATTCATTCCTCAAAGAAAATCAGGAGAAGCTAATTAGCTCATTGAATAGAGTGCCAGGCCTGGAGTCCAGTTCAAATCGGACACTTCCTAGCTGTGTGACCCTGAGCAAGTAACTTAAACCTATATGCTTCAGTTCAATGAGCTGGACAAGGAAATGGTAGACCACTCCAGTATTTTTTTGAAGAAAACCCCAAATGCGTTACTGAGAATTAGACATAATTGAAATGGTTGAACAAGAACATGAAGGCAGAATGGACACACTTGGTAACAGAATAGATAGGAGAGGTAGGGGAGGAGAGAGCCAAGGGTACCTGTAAACCCACAAACAAAAGAAACTGATAAATGGTGAGAGCCACAAGTCAAAAGTAGGAGCACAGTTAAAGCGAAAGGCAGTGAGCACGGTTTTAGACAGGTTGCCTCTGAGTTGCTGTGGGACATCCAAGTGGAGATATTTAGCAGGCAGTTTGGAGATAAAGGTCTGAAGCTCAGGGGAAATCAATCCTGGCAATAGAGGTTAGCTGTATAGCTGAAACTAGGAACTGGATTGGCAAAGGAGACAGATGCAACACGGCAAAAAAGAATAAGAATAGAATGTTGGGAGGAGAAAACATGCTTTAAAAGGCTGAGGGGAGGATAAGGAGCCAGAGGAAGGCTTTCTAAACCAAACAAATTGGAGAGGGATAACCAAGGCCATGATGACTCTCAAAGTGAGTGAGGAAAAATAATCTAGAGGGTATGGTAAATGATACAAAATACTAAAAAGAGGCTAGAGAGCTTAGTAGACTATTCATTTCGGGGACTGGTAGACTACTGAGCTCAGAGGCAGCAGTTTTGATAAAGAAATGGGGGCAGAAAAAAAATCACAAAGGGATGGGATTAGATTGGGTAGGAAGAGCAAAGATACTTCCAGCATAGACTACTTTGAAAAGTGGCAGAGAAAGGGAGGAAATGGAAGGATGGCTGGATAGAATAGAAGAATGGAGGGATAGCTTTGGGGGAAATAAAGAAACTTGGGCTTATCCATAGACAGGAGACAGAAAGATTGAAGATACAAGAGAAGAAGTAGGTGGCTAATAGAACAAGGTATTACAGAAGACCAAAGGTAGTGAAAGATCAAAGGCAGTGATGGAGAAATAATCCCAGGGATGCTTTCCCTATGACTAGAGAAAAGAACGTGGCACATTTAGTTCACATTTGTAGAGCTGAACACTTCTCCCTGTCCTGGTTTCTCCAGGTCTATATCCTCACCTCCTCCCAGATGGAGTAGTGGCTGAGGAAACAGCCCACCTCTCCCTTGGTCAATGTGCGGCCAGAATAGGGGTCATAGTATCCAGGAAGAAGGTCCACACCCAGGCTTTTGATGGAGCTGCTATTGAGTGCCCTGTAGGAAGATATGGTGGGTTCTGGCTTGGATTTCAAGTCATCCCCTCCCTGCACACCCATCCAGGTCCTCACATCTGAAACAAGTTCCCCTCCCCATTCATCAATAACTCAGAGGTCAGTTATAGCCCTTTTTCCAGAGACCAACCAAGTCAGGGTTCTCACCTGCCATCTACCGCTTCCAGTACCCGTCCAGCAATCTCCATCTCCCACAGAGAGCTCAGCATCCGTTCTCGGCGTTCGGGCCGACGGGCTAGGCTGATGACAAAAACCTTAGGAAACAGAACTAGTGGGCATCATCTTTCTGTCTCATGCATCCTCAATCTCTTTTTCAAAATCAATAAACATTTATTAAGTGCCTACTATGTGCTAAATTTAGGGATACAAAAAGAGGCAAAAAATAGTACTTATTCTCAATGACTTACAATCTAATCTACTCTACTTCTGTCTGCAAAGGCACTCAAGAGGTGTAGTTAAGTAGTATAGTGGACAGAGCACAGATCCGGGATCCAGGAGGACCTGAGTTCAAATTTGGCCTCAGACACTTGATACTAACTAGCTCTGTGATCCTAAGCAAGTCATTTAACCCTGCCTAGCCAAAAAACAAACAAATGCACTCAGGAATGAAGGCTCAAGGAAGGAAATTCATCCAAGCTCCTCTCTCCCTCTCTAACCTGGGACACATACCTCATCAAACCCCATCTTATTGGGTCTTTTGGGGGACAGGAACACATGGGCTGAAGGCTGCATAGGTGGGCCATCCACTGCAATAGAAAAATCCACCCCCAGAATTAGGTCATGAATTTAGCCTAGTTCCTTCTGGTTCTTAAGTCACTTTACTCCCTTCCCTCTAAACCTCCCATCCCATAAGATAAATTAGAAGAAACCTTAGAGATCATCTAATCAAACTTTATTATTTCATAATGGGAAATGACTGAATTTGTGTCACAGTAAAAAGTAGGGTTCTCAAACCAGGGAAACTGAGACATGGGAGGGAGAAATTCTAAGGGTAAGTTAGAGACCCACTGTCTTATCTTTTATTTCAGAAAGAGTTCAGGACTGGGCAATAGTAAGTCTGGGCTCTGGTTCCACCTCTGCTATTAGGTTAGTTATGTGACTTCCTCTGTCTGGACCTTATTTTTTTCAACTGTAAAATGAGGGAGTTGGCATAAAAAATCTCTAAGATTATTTCAATTCTGACAGTCCAAGATGCTTACTGGGTCACCGAATGGTACTGGCTGCTTGGCCCAGAGCTTCAGATCTACTGGAGTGAAGAGAGAACAGAATGCTGAGACAGTGTAGAAGGTCTGAGATATTATAGTAAAGTTACAAGTAGAGGGCCAGCTAGCATGGACAAATAATTAAACCTCTCTGAGTCTTAGTTTCTTTATCTATAAAATGGAGGCTTAAACAAGGTGACCTCTGAAATTCCTTCTAGTTGAGAACTATTATGCTACAGTCCTGCGTCCTATACCAAGGACAAGAATATGTAGAGGCTGGGAAAGGGCTAGCACTAAAATCCAGGAAAGGAAGACAGGAAGGGGAGAGGAAAGACAAAGCATGGATAAATGTGGAGAAGAAATGCATTGTCAGTAAAGCTTCCTTCACTGGCAGAGAAGATGCTGCCTGCCATAGCCCAACACTTATTCACCCAGCGCTTCCAAGATTAGATGGACAAAGTTGACTTTCTCATCCTCCAACCCCTGGTGTGATTTGACTGGAACATTCATGTACCCAAATCGATGCTGGTTGCAAACATGGACTGAAACACCTGGAGGAATGAGGCAAAGTAGAGGGGAAGAGAATCAAAGAATCTCAAAGCACCAAAGGTATCTCCCTTCCTCAGCTCTACCCACCCTTTAGCTTGATCTCTTCCCTACTAGCAGGAGGCAAAAAGTAAGGAAGCTCTCCTCCTCATACTCCCATCCTCAGCTGGTTTACCTGACTTCCTCCCAGGGAAGGCTTCAAATTCCTTTACGGCCTCCCCATTCCATGAATCTTTGTTCTAATATTTTGTGGTCTAAAGTCCCTCCCAGCTCTTATATTCACTGTTCTAAACCTCTTTCTAGAACTAACATTCTGTGTTCTAAGGTCTCTTCCTATGCTAATACTTTATATTCCAAGATCCCTTTCAGCTCTAACACTCTGGGTTCTAACATGTCTTTTATCTGTAATATTCTATGTTCTAGGCTCCTTCTAGCTTTGACATTCTGTTCTAGATTCTCATCTAGATCTAACATTCCATGATTCCCATTCCAATCACTCACCTGCAGCCTGGCAAGAATAGGCAAAAACAATAATGTCATCAAAGGGCCATGTGTAATTGGGATGGGGGGGATAGAAGGCCAGTTGGTCAACTCCCTTGCCCCGAAGGGCTAGCAGGAAGACAGAGTGTACCATGGGCACTTGGAAACAGCCCTGACGCTGTCGATTCTTGGTAGGAAAGTAATCAACTGTTCTTCGGTAATAACCCTAAGAAGAGGGAATGGGGACCAGAAATGTTAGGGGGTTGCCAGGCTCTTCCCCTTTCCCCCATCAGGCTCTACATTTCCATACCATCCACCCTTGCCATTATGACTAGACACTTTCTTGGAAGAATCTACTGCAATCTCAATACCCCAACTCCATCTAGAATCTCAAAACATATTAGGTTCTACCCATTTAGGACCTCACCTGTGGGGTGATCCCACACCAGAAATTGGAGTAATAAGTCTGGGAATCCAGCATAGGGGCTACAACTGGCAGACCCTCCCCAATCAGGAACTTCAAGGTTTGATTGTTGGTTAGGATATTGTCCGTGTCTGCAAACTAGGGGTGAACAAGACAGGATTAGTCATGGCTTAGTCAGTCTCTGGCAGGGGTCAACCAAGGAATACCCCTACCAGTTCCTCTGGGGTCCAGAGTAGATACAGGACCTTTCTTGGAGTTTCTGGTATGATCTGGGGAAGTGATAGAGTGATTGGATCAGGGATATGGCCCATTGAAACTGAGTAGCATCCCTGAAATTTTGTAGGCCAAATTGTCAGGATAAATGTTGGAGTGAGACTCTCTTACCAGGATATAATCAGCTCCCCAAGCTCTTGCAAAGTCCAAGGCTTCTTGTTTCAGCTCCATGAGGAACTGGTGGCGTTCCTTAGTCCACTGTTTGGGACTCTCTTCATCTGGATACAACCTGTACCAAAGATCAAATCAGGTCAAAGATCAAAAACCAGAACACTGCCTCAGGGAAAGAGGCCTTATCACTCCTTGGGATCACTGATCTGTGGGTCCAAAAACTTGGGGTCTAGAGTTGTAATTTTCCCATTTGCCAACTGTATGACCTTGAGCAAGAGAGTTGTCTTTCATCCCTTTAGTTTAAGACTTGGAATTGTATTAAAATGCAAATTTTAATTTGTAAGAGACTCACTTTACTTTATAGAAATCATTGGTAGATTAGTATAAATAAATTCACTGGAGCCCATCATGCCCTTCCATGCACTGAGTTTGGATTAGGAGGAGAAATCATTCATTCATTAAACAGTGCCTAATATATGAGAGCCTGGTAAGATTAAAAAGTTAAGGAACACAGTTCCCAGACTCTTAAGTCCAGACTACTAACCTCTAAACCAGTGGTCCTCAAACTTTTTAAATAGGGGGCCAGACTATAGTAAAAACAAAAACTCACACTCACTCTGCCCCTCAGCCCATTTGCCATAACCTTGCGGGCGGCATAAACATCCTCAGTGGGCTGCATCTAGCCCATGGGTCGTACTTTGAGAACCACTGCTCTAAACCGTCTGTCTTCTGGGATAAATTACACTCAACACTACTGTCTCCTTATCAGTTGGTTGCTGTTGATCCCATTTGGGGTTTTCTTGGCAAAATTAGAATAGCTTGCCATTTCTTTCTCCACCTTATATTATAGAATAGAAACTGAAACAAATAAGGTTAAGTGACTTGCCCAGGATCATATAGTTAGTTAAGTGTCTGAGGCTGGACTGGAATTCAGATCCTCCTTATTTCAGACCCAGGAGCTCTATTGATTGCACCACCTAGAAGTCCCTGATAATATAAAACAGGAAGGAATTTCAAATTATCATAACTAAAAAGGACTTAGGATCATCAAGTCCACGCCCATTAGTTTTAGAAGAAAAATTAAGAAAACTTGGACATTAGGGAGAGGTAGCAAACTAAAATTTCTGGGAAAATGATTCAGGGATCTTAATGGACCACAAGCTTGCTGAAAGGAAATACTTTTTAATAATTAGAGCTATATAGAGTGTGGAAAAGACCTAGAACCAAGGCTGGGGGTGGTAATGTTAAGCTTTTCAACTTATATTTTTGTTAGGGCTGACCTACCCTAAAGCCTTTCACAACTGCATTTAGTTAGAATAGACTTTCATACAGAAAGAGCTCTCAGACTCTTCCTGTGAACTACAAATGACATTGTCTTACAACCCTTCCCCTGGGTCCATCTTAATTCCCATTCCATATTCCATGTTTGCAAATTCATTCTATATTGCTTCCCTTTACACATGCTTCCATCCCAGTTAAACTTTCCTAACAGTCATTCCCTTGACTTAATATTTTCCTCACACTGGATATTCTATCTCCCATGACTGCATCACACAGGCTTGCTTCCATATCTGGAATGCTCTCTTCTTACCTCTATCTCTTAGAAAACTGAGCTTCCTCTTAGTTCCTTAGTTTAGATGCAGCACATCATGGGGCTTGGCCATAAGTTTTTCCACATAGTCTTTTTCTGGTTTTTTTTTTTCCCCATTTATGAATGCTTTCTCTTTCCCTAAATTGTTTTGCTGATTCTCGTCTGAATACCAGTTGTATCCATTAGTAAAATAAGCAGGTACAACAGTTTCATTTTTGTCTTTGTATTCCTAACCTAGAACTAAGTTAAATTCAATTTTATTTGAATTGAATCTCTGATCCCCAACTCTGCCTACCTTGGCTCGCCTTCAGGTCGCCATACCACTTCTGCATAGTCCTTGCCCACAGCAGCCAGCCACTCTTGAAGTATCTCTGTTGTATTGTCCACATTATGATCTGTGGCACACCTGTGGTCAGAGTAATCATGAGGAAGGGACAAGACTGAGTGACCTGTGACCTGGTTTGATGAGAGAGATTAGACAGCAACCCAAACTCCTCAAATGAGGACTAAATCTCACATCCTGTACCAGACCTGTCCAGTTATATTCCACATGAGGACTGACTGTTTTCAAGGTTAGGATATCTGAGAAGAGCCCTAACCAAGGCACAGCTAGAGGCATTTTGTTCAAGGGCACTGACAAAACTTTCAGTCCTTCAGCAATAGTTAAAAAAATTCAGCTTATCATCTAATTTGTAAAATAATCATTGTTGTTCAATCATATCCAGCTTTCCATGAGACCATTTTGAGTTTTCTTAATGAAGTTACTGGAATGGTTTGTCATTCCTTCTCCAACTTATTAACAAAAGAGTAAACTGAGGCAAATAGTGACTTGCCCCAGATTACACAGCTAGGAATTGGTCTGATGCTGGATTTGAATTCAGGTCCTCCTGACTCCCAGGCTGGTGCTCTATCTTTTGGGCCACCTAACTGCATTGAAAAAAAAAATTTCAATTTATGGGGGGAAAGCTATACATAAACTGCAAAGCAAAATAAACAAAAACAGGAAAACTAAATGTGTAACGTATATAAAAAGAACAAAATAATTAGAACTGAATGCTATACAAAGCTCAAGTTTTGCCACGAAAAAGACATAAAAATAGGTGCCTCCTCCCCTGATTTGTAGAGGTGGAGGGCTATGGATATGGAACACTGCATCTAACATCAAGCTTTTGTGATATTTTGGTTAGTTTTGATGAACTTTTCTTTTTTGGGTATATGATTGAGCTTTCTGGGAGGAGGAATATAGTCCTCAAAATTCTTAGTGTAGGTTTAAGCCTTAATAACTTAAGCTCTAATAGTTTAAACCTGCACTAAGACTGAGTCAGGAAATCCTATATTGGGAAATAGAGGTGATATAAAATAAAATAACAAAATAGAAAGCCGTGAGATGATGACTTGCCCCTTTAGAGGTACCCTTAAGCTAGCTGTTTGAGCTTTATTCCATCCCCAAAGTGACTTCTTCAGCAGCTGCTTCATGATGCCTCAGAGCCTCTGCTTTAACTCTCCTCACTTGAAACAAAGTTTCATGCAGTTTATCTTGGGCACAAAAAATTGCAAGTTATGGCTCTGAGGTTGTCTTCTGAGCTAATTAAATTGTGTGTGTGTGTGTGTGTGTGTGTGTGTGTGTGTGGAGGGGGAGGGAATAAACACACATATAAAATCCTCAGTTTGCAATTAAGGAAACAGCTCAGAGAGAACTATTGACTAGCCCTAATTATAGAGGTATTACATGGCAAAGCCTAGATGTGACCCCAAGCCATCTAAGTCCAAATCTTGGACTCTCTCCCATGTAAAACACTGCCTCCATCTAGAGATATAGTGGAAAGAAATGAGTTTGGGCTTCAGGTCCAAGTTTCAGCTCTTTCACAAACTTAAAAAGTAATCACATCACTTTCCCTTTCTGGGACTCAGTTTCCCTGTCTGCTACAAAAGGGGCAGTATTGCTCTCCTTGGTTGATGAGTTTTAAATGATCTCATACTTAAAGATTTCCAAAAGTTCAAGGAGTGGGAGATGTGGGGGGGCAAGGGAGAGATTCTTGAGCAGTGAGACAGAGGACTGGCCCCTGAGTTAGTGGTAACTAGTCTGGGTCACAGTCTCCAGATCTAGAACACAGTGAAAGAGGACAAAGCAGCTTTGAGCAATTAATAATAAAAGCACGGTGGTAAGTTAAAGGTGGCATTAGAGTTAGGGGAGTCTTTAGCTTCTCTCTACTGAGGAGAAGGGGGCAAATTTAAACAAAACCCCCAGTTTTAAATGTTCCTGTCCCTTTAAAGAGCAGAGAGCAAACGTGTCATTCTAAGCTAGGGGTGGGGACCAACTCTCTGGGCCCAAAATTGTGGGAATTGTGGGAGACCTCACTTGGCCACCAGCCCATACCACCCCTCACCAGCCAAGGGCTGGCTGTAGGTTATAGGGGGAGTCAGTCATTTCACCCGTCCAATCTACCCTCCCTTCCCCACCAGGTCTTATCTCTTCACTGATTTCCATGGATGGGGGAGGGGAGGCCCTCTGGGCTCCAGGGTGTGTCCTCTGCTCCCTCCCTTGGCTGTTTCAGGGCTCAGAGTAGAAACTGACCAGTTAGGTTAGGTCAGTTTCTCAGGCTCTCCCATAGAGTATTTTCTCTATTTTCAAGATCCTTCTGTACATCTGTACACCCTCCACCCTCCACAGGTCCTGAGAGAGCAAGGATTAGATTCCCTTCCTTTTGACCCGATCTTTAAGATAAGGGCAGGTATCTTGCTCCATCCCCAAAAGGAGAAATTGTATGAGAAGAGAAGGTACGGTAAAGATGGTATTGGACTTGATCAGATCCCATATTCGGAGAATATGTGGAAAAGGGTAAAACCCTCCACCAGAGCTGTCTAGGGCTAAAGATGGCAGCAGCTTGAGGACATTCCCTTAGCTTCTTTTCCACAAGTCTAACCGAGTGCTGATGGGAAAGGCAGCAAGCAGTCATCTGTACACCCTCCACAGGTCCTGAGAGAGCAAATGAGGTTGGACTGAGAAAGAAGAGAATGGGAGTTCTTGTCGGGGAAAAGAAGAGAGGCTTGGAGAGAGGAGTGGACATTTGGGTGGGCATAAAGAAAGGGCCTGAGTGGGTAGGGAGGGAACGCCAGGAGAGTGAGGGAGAAAGGAAAAGGCTGAGGTAGAAAGGGGGAAGAGAGGCGCCAATTTACAGCTCAGGTCAGGGTCCCGGGGCCAGCCCCAACTGGGGTGGGAAGTGGGGAATGTTGTCGGAGGAACCTCCAGGACCGGGGATGAGGCACAGGGAGATGGTTCCACCTCACGGGCCGTAGTGTCCGGAGAAAACAGGCTCTGCAGGAGGGCTAAAGGAGGGCCACTGTGAGATGGGGGCAGGGAGGCTCCCTGGGGTCTCTCACCAGAGGGCAAGGCGGGCCCGGGGGTAGTCCAGCCGCTCCAGGGCCCCGAGGTAGTACGGCAGGGAGTATCCGGCGTTGCGAGCCAGCACGGCGATGACCACGGTTGGAAGCGGGGGCTCCGAGGACCCCCAGGAGGGCCTGCCCCCGAGCAGCTGGAGCAGCAGAAAGAGGAGAGCAGAGGGCGGCGGGCGCATGGCAAAGCAGGCAAGAAGAGCGGCGCTGGCCCCCGGGGCTCGGAGAGCCGAGCCAGGCTGGGGGCCGACCAGAGCCGGGGAAAGGGGGGGAACCGCGGCTGGAAGCAAGGGGGAACCCAGGGGCGGGATCAGGGGAGGAGCGTCTGGGGGCGGGGCTAGTCCCGGGGCTGGGGAGACCGGTTTCCCAGCCCCTCCCACCTCCAAAGCTGCGGACTTCCAAGCATCTCTCGCCTTTCTTGGACCTAAATGTCCCAGAGAGCCTGAGCCTTCGCGGAGCCGGTGCTCGGACCGGCGAAGGAGCTCGAGGCCCCGCCCCCGGCCTTGACCTTGGGGCGTGGCAGAGCTGGTCCCGGGGATGTGGCTCTCTCGGAGCCGTCCCGCCAGACCCCTCCTTCCCCGCCCCTCCTTCCCCAGCCTCCGGGCTGCAGACGCGGATCTGGCTGGGACGGAACGTCGGGTTTTGGCGGGGACCCAGGACATGATCTGATGGAGTGGGGCGGAGGGGGGGTGGGAGTGGGGGAGTCTCAGGCATGGAGTGTTAGAGTCTTAGGATGTGGGAACCGAGGACGTGTGTGAGGGAGAACAGCTGGTTGTTTTTTACAGATGAGAGAAACTGAGGCAACTTGGTTCTGATCCCGTGGAGAAGGAAAATGTCAGCTGCTATTCCTTCTGGAGCGCCAGGAAGGGGCGCGGGGATCCTGGAGAGAACTTTGCCAGAATTCTCCCAGACCCCCCTTACTCTGCCCTCTACGCGCCATCTCCTGGTTAAAGACTAAAAGGGCAGGAAATGAGGCAGTGGAATTTGGCAGCTGCAGATTCCCAGGTTCTCCTTTCTCCCGTAATGGGGGGGGGGGGGGCAGGAAAAGGGACTGGAGTAGACAGGGGATTCCCCCGCCACTCCGAGGGTCACGTTACCAGGAGGAGGTTGGAAGGAGGGGGGCCGAGGAAGTGGCCGGCGAGGGAGCCTAAGGAGTTGGGAAGGTTATAGAGGGTTGGCAAGGTAAATCTGACCTTCTTATTCCTCTAATCCTTCTCCACCGAGAAGTGTCTCGTTCTCGGACGGGACGGCGAGGTCCGCAGGATCACCTGCGCTTTCTTTCTCATTGTGGTCCTTCTGGGGCCAGCATCTCCACCGAGGATAAGGACACACCGGTCGTGACTCCCTCGGTCCTTCAAACTGCAACAGTCCAAAACCAAACTTCAGCTTTTCCCCAAACCCATTCTTTCTTCTCTTCTTTCACTGGCAAATTCTCCGTATTTGTAACCTTTGATTCTCCCCCTCTTCCTCACTTCTCACACATTCAGCAGATCCTGTGAATTCTCTCTCTGCCCTTTCTTCTCTCCCTTCTTGCCACCCCCCCCCCATGGGCCATGGATAGATGGGCCTGGGTTACACCGGTCTGGCTCATGGCAACAATTTGGTGGCGATGCAGGGGGCTGACTGCTAGAGGAGAGTCAGGGAAGCTTAGGTTAATCCCACTTCAGACACATAGTAGCTGTGTACCTCTGGGCCTCACAGTCTCTTGTTCTGCCGGTAAATGTGGAGTTCGGACTCAATGATCTTTTCAGTTCTCTTCCCAATCTCTTGTTCTAACAGGTTAGGCTGCTTCTATTCCCTCTCTCCACCCCCATGACAGAAGGATCTTTCTCATGCATGGACCTGGTGATGGCAATTTTCTACTAAATAGCCTTTGGGGCCTACTAAGGAAAATTCAAAGTTTGGGGATTTTTTTTGAGCCTTATATTCAAAACCCTCCAGCTTACCTTTATAATAATATTTGATATATTGCATTATATAACAATATGTTATTATAATATAGTTTTTATAATACTATTAATAATAACAGCTAAACTGTTCATATATTATCTGGCTTGATCCTCAGGACAACCCTGTGCAGTAAATGATACTATTCCCTCTAGTTAACAGGTAAAGAAACAGGCCCAGAGAAATAAAGTGGCTTTAAAGAATCCTACAGCTAGTAGGAGACCCCGGCAAGCCTCCCTACTCCCTACTCCCAGTCCAGCACTCTATTCTGCATCCAACAGCCTATAGATAGACATGGCTCACATAAGTCTTGTCTACTCACTTCTCATTACAACTAAACTGAACTGAATGATATTCTTTGTCTGTTTCTTATGTCTCCATGAAATAATCTTCCATTCTTTAAAACTCAGCTCAAACAACATCGCCTCCAGGAAGTCTTCTTTGATATAAAAACACAGTTGGTAGCGACTTTCCTCCACACAACTTTATTATTTAGGTCTCTTCTTTATTATTTATCACTTTATTTTCTAACCTTACACTCATAAAATCACAGGTCCTGTCCCTATGGCCATCTATTATATTGTTCATGGATTATAGTGTATTCTGGTAATCTGTGTTTTTATCACCCTACTTGGATTAAACTTGTTCAAGATAAGGACTGAGTCTGCTAAACTCTGGACTTCTCCAGAAGCTCACAAAATACTTTATACTCTGTAGGCATTTAATAAACATTTGTTAATTGATGGATGCCACTTTTATCATTATCATCATCACTGTAAACTGCACATACAATGGTCCTGGTATTCAGGTTTGTGTCTCCTCCTGAATATATTCCTGTGCCATCTATGGTCATCACTGCCATCCTTCTCACACCTTTTCTGTTCATAAGGCTACCTCTCTGATTCAGGATATCCTAACTTCTCTCCCTTAACCACTGTAACAACTTGCCAATTAAATTCCTGCCCTCCCATCTTTCTACAATATATCCTCTGCATAGATACAACATAATATTCCTAGGGCTCCTGTTCAATTATCTCTAGAAGTCTCTCACTTGCTATTTAAAATCCTTTGTTATCGGGCTCCAGTTTATACTTTTCTAGACTTATTTCACATTATTCCCCTTTACACTCTGAATTGCAGCCAAACTGGGTTGTTTGTTATTCCCCAGATTTAGCATTCTCTTGTACCTTCTACTTTATTCCTTTGCACAAGCTGTCCCCCATGCCTTGGATGCCCATCTTCCTCACTGCCAACATTAGAATCTCTGGCTTCCATTCTCCAATTGATAAGTGGTCAAAGAATATGAACAGACAATTTTCAGATGAAGAAATTAAAGCCATTTTTAGTCATGTGAAAAATGCTCTAAATCACTATTGATTAGAGAAATGCAAATTAATACAACTCTGAAGTATCAATATATAACTCTTGGATTAACTAAGGTAACAGGGAAAAGATAATGATAAATGCTGGAGGGACATAAGGAAATAGGGACATTAATACATTGTTGATGGAGTTGTGAACTGATCTAACCATTCTGGAGAACAATTTGGAACTATGCTTAAAGGGCTATCAAACTGTGCATATACCCTTTGATCTAAACAGTCTCATTACTGAGCCTATATTACTGAATTGCTTACTGTCTAGGGAAAAGGGAGAGAAGAAGGAGGGAGAAAAATTTGGAACACAAGGAACAATGTTGAAAACTATCTTGGCATGTATTTGGAAAAAAATAGAGAACTATTATAAAATTTTTAAAATGAATTGTTTGAATGAGGTGATTCAGGCCATATCCAATAGTCTTGTGATGAAGAGAACCATCTGCACACAAAGAGAGGACTTTGGGTACTGAGTATGGATCACAACATAGTTTTTCCACCTCTTGTGTTGTTGTTGTTTGCTTGCATTTTGTTTTCTTTTTTCTTTTTTCCCTTTTTGATCTGATTTTTCTTGGACAACATGATAATTGTGGAAGTATATATAGAAGAATTGCACATGTTTAACATATATTGGATTACTTGCCAACATGGCAAGAAACCTTCTCCCCACTCCCCTAGATGGCAAGTAAAATTTGGAACAAAAGGTTTTGCAAGGATGAATGTTGAAAATTATCTATGCGCAGGGGCAGCTAGGTGGCGCAGTGGATAGAGCACCAACCTTGAATTCTGGGGAACCTAAGTTCAAATGTGATCTCAGACCCACTTAACACTTCCTAGCTGTGTGACCCTGGGCAAGTCACTTAACCCCAGCCTCAGGGAAAAAAAAAAAAAGAAAGAAAAAGAAAATTATCTATGCATATGTTTTGAAAAATAAACGTTTTAAGAAAAAAGTGTTTGCTATTTAAAGAAAACATTTCTAATGCCTAATATATAGTAGGTATTTAATGAATATTTGCTCATTTGCATTGGTGCCTTACCAACAGGTTTGGAAAGAACTTTGGTCTGCAAGTTAGGAAATCTTAGTTTTTCTAGGCCTGTTTTTGTTCTAGACTCATTGTAAATGACTTTGGGCATTAATAGTGACACTTCCCATTGAAATAGAATAATTTTCAAATGTATAAATGGCTTTTGATCACAAGCTTATGAGATGGGTAGTAAGTCTTATATTAATTTAAAATAGTTTAAATGATTATCCTTATTATCTGCATTTCATAGATAACGAAACTTACCCAAGTTGACATCAAGTAGATGAATTAGAATTTGAACTTAGATCTTCTGTGCCCAAGAACAGGATTCTTTGTACTGTGGTAGTTCAGTCCCCCTTTTATCAGTCTCAGTTTTCTTATCTGGGGGAAGAGAAAAGATTAGATTAAATGGTCTCCAAAATTTCCCCTCAAATTTCTTCCTATTTTCCCTGCATCTGTTGAACCCACAATTATCCTCCAATTACCCAGCTTGGAAACCCTGGGATCATTCTAGATTATTCTTTCTCCTTTCCTCTTCCTCCCTATACAATCCACTGTCAAAATTTGTGAATTCTATTTTCTCAATGTCTCGCTAGCCACCTCCCCTACTTCAAACCCTTATTAGCTCTCATTTCCTAATTAGTCCAGAAGCCAGACAAAAGTCAAGACGGCTGGCAATGATTCGAGATGCACTGGATGACCTTGGTATCTTGGATGGCTAACCAAGCTCTAAGATCTCCATAGCTCCTGTTTCTGCTTTCACAGCTCATTGGAACAAATTTTTCACATTTGCTGATGGAAGTCTTTACTTGCTTGCTGGTAGACACCTCCCTAACTCACCAATGGTTACCCTCAACCTGTTTTAACCCAGATGCTGTAAATCTTTTCAAAAGGATTTACCCGGGGGTGGCCACTGAGTATATTTACAAATAAGGAATTGGAGCCACAGATGAGAATTGGGTGGCAGGAAGAAACCAAAAATGGAAAGCCTGGAAAAGGTTCAGCAGCCTTCACATCAAAAGTGCTGGGTCTCCCTGAACAATCCATATATCTCTATATCAAATTGCTTGCTTTATCAATGAAGGGGAAGGGGAGGGAAGGAGAGAATTTAGAACTCAAAAAAATTTTAATTAATGTTAAAATTTATTTTTAGATGTAATTGAAAAAAATTTAAATGTTTTAAAGTACAGTTCTAATCATGTTGCTCCCTTGCTCAAAAAGCTTCAGATGGTTCCATTAACCATATTAATTCCTTTATTTTGCATGTAAAGCCCTTAATATTACTTTTTTTTTTCAGATTTTTTTCATACTACTCCTCTTTCTACATACTTAGTTCCAGCCAAAACAGCTCTACTTAAGTCTTATGTACAAGATTCCATCTCCTATCTATCTCCAGGGTTTTGGATGTGCTGATTCACCTTTCTTGAAGGCTTACTCTCCTCATTTTCTGTCTCATGTCATCCCTACCTTCCTTAAAAGCTTGGCTTCTACCAAAATCCTTCATGCTTTCCTCAATTGCTAAATCCCTACACTCAAATAATTTTGTATTTACTTTATATATGTTCTGTATTTATCTGTGTATCCATTTCCCCAACTAGAATATAAATTCCTTGAGGAAAGGGTCTCTTTTCACATTTATTTCTTTGTCCCCCAGCTTCCAGTGAAATGCCTGGCACATAGTAGTAAAGTATTTAATAAATGCTTGTTAGATTTAATTGAATTGAATTTCCTGCTGTAATAATCAATAATTTTTATTGATTGCATGATCAATACTATTGCCCTTTTAAAGGAAAACAGTAGCCTAGATGCTACTCAAGGCAAAAGATCACAGTATTTAGAACTAAAAGAGTATATTAGGCATTATCTTACAGATATTTTACAAATGAGGAAATTGAAAGCTAGTGAGGTCAATGACTTAACTGGCAACAAATATCAGAGGTCCCATTTGAACCCACATCTCTGGTTCTAAATTAAGTGCTGTTTTTTCCTCCACTCCCCTATGCTATATTTAAAATTCAAGGAGGAATGTCTAAAATTCTTTAAATATCTTGTTCTAAATTCTCCACATTAGGAGGGAGCCAGGATGTGAAAATTTCCCCCACAATTGAGTACCCATTCCCCAGGAGATCTGGTTTCTGAGGGAAAGTTTTGACCCCGATACTCTCTGCCTTCCAAAAAAAAAAGGTCTCCCTCTTGTCTTCCGCAAATCTTTTTTCTACTTCAAGAAATCAACATTGAGATTCTCCTTCATGTAATTTTGGAGACATGGTGCAGGAAGGCTGAACAGAGGAGAAGTAAATCAAGGCCATTGGTTGGTGGAAAGTGAAGAGGAATGGAGATAGAGCAGGCTCATTAAAGCCCCATACTTCAAGTGTTCCTCCCCCACACCATCTGGCTCCAAGTACCTTTATCTCTTGACTTTCTTGGTCACTGCAGGGAGGTGGAGAGAAGAAAATGAGATAGACATGTGGCTGCCTAGAAAGGGACTTACCCAATCATAAGGTCTGAGGCTTTGGGGAGGTGGTGCCAGATCCAGGAATTCTGGTTTCCAGTTGTTTGTTCCATCCATTCTGCTTCCCTGGCCTTACGATGATCTACTGTTCAATTTTGATGAGTCTAGGAGAGGATCAGATGAGGTCATATTGCTTGACTGAAGCCCTAAAATGAAAAGAATTATGAAAGGGACTGAAGATAAGAGTGGGAAAATGAAAACAAGAAAGGGGCAGGGAGAAGAGTTCAGGTCAGCAATAGAAAGTTTTTCTTGTAGGTTCCTCCTTATTTCCATATTATCTACCCCATTAGAATGGGAGTTCCTGAATGTCAGTAAATGGCACATTGTCTGACTCTTTAGGACTCTATGGGGGTTTCCTGGCAAAGATAATACAATGGTTTGTCATTTCTTTTTCCAATTCCTTGAATTTAGGTCTTCCTGCATTCTATCCACTGTGCCACTTAGCTGCCTTAAATAAATGTTGGTTAGTTGGTTGGTTGATACTCAAAGAATAATATAAGAGAGTCACATAGATAAACTGAAACCAGATTGTTGTTGACTTTGAAGACCAGAATGAAATTAAATAGTTTATGGAAATTAGTATGGCAGAAACTAGGCATGGACCCATACTTAACACCACATACTAAGATAAGATCAAAATGGGTCCATGATTTAGGCATAAAGAACGAGATCATAAATAAATTAGAGGAACATAGGATAGCTTACCTCTCAGACTTGTGGAGGAGGAAGGAATTTGTGACCAAAGGGGAACTAGAGATCATTATTGATCACAAAATAGAAAATTAAAAAAGCTTTTGTACAAACAAAACTAATGCAAACAAGATTAGAAGGGAAGTAACAAATTGGGAAAACATTTTTACAGTTAAAGGTTCTGATAAAGGCCTCATCTCCAAAATATATAGGAATTGACTCTAATTTATAAGAAATCAAGCCATTCTCCAATTGATAAATGGTCAAAGGATATGAACAGACAATTTTCAGATGATAAAATTGAAACTATTTCCACTCATATGAAAAGATGCTCCAAATCACTATTGATCAGAGAAATGCAAATTAAGACAACTCTGAGATATCACTACACACCTGTCAGATTGGCTAAGATGACAGGAACAAATAATGATGAATGTTGGAGGGGATGTGGGAAAACTGGGACACTGATGCATTGTTGGTGGAGTTGTGAAAGAATCCAACCATTCTGGAGAGCAATCTGGAATTATGCCCAAAAAGTTATCAAACTGTGCATACCCTTTGATCCAGCCATACTACTACTGGGCTTATACCCCAAGGGAATACTAAAGAAGGGAAAGGGACCTGTATGTGCCAAAATGTTTGTGGCAGCCCTCTTTGTAGTGGCTAGAAACTGGAAAATGAATGGATGCCCATCAATTGGAGAATGGTTGGGTAAATTATGGTATATGAATGTTATGGAATATTATTGTTCTGTAAGAAATGACCAGCAGGATGAATACAGAGAGACTTGCATCAACTGATGCTGAGTGAAATAAATAGAACTAGGAGATCATTATATACCTCAACAATGATACTGTATGAAGATGTATTCTGATGGAAGTGGATATCTTCAACATAGAGAAGATCTAATCCAGTTCCAATTGATCAATGATGGACAGAATCAGCTGGACCCAAAGAAACACTGGGAAATGAATGTAAACTGTTAGCATTTTTTGTTTTTCTCCCCAGGTTATTTTTATCTTCCGAATCCAATTCTTCCTTTGCAACAACAACAACAACAAAATTCGGTTCTGCACATATATATTGTACCTAGTATATACTATAACATATTTAATATGTATAAGGACTGCCTGCCATCTAGGGGAGAGGGGTGGAGGGAAGGAGGGGAAAATTCAGAACAGAAGGGAGTACAAGGGATAATGTTGTAAAAAATTACCTATGCATATGTACTGTCAAAAAATGTTATAATTATAAAATTAATTTTAAAAAATTTTTAAAAATGAAATTAAATAGTTTATATTTTCTTTGACAACTCAAAAAGTAACTGTTGTTCACCCTTCATTTTTGAAGAGGAGCAATGACATCATGGATGATGTCTTGACTTGTCTGTGACTTGTATTTAAGTGAGGCAGAGTTGCACAAAGTTGTCAGCCTAATAATTCTCTCTTCCAGAGTTATTGAAGTCTGGTGGTAAAGTCAAGATGATCAACAAAGCCCCAGTATATAGTAAATGATTTTGGCATCTTCTGTGTTTGACCAAGCTCTAAACACTCCACAGGACCTGGTTCAACAGTCTCTCTGGACATTGGAAAAAATTGTTCTCATCTACCTATTCCACTAAGGAAGTCTTCACACACTTGGGATAGATATCCCTTTAACTAACTAATAGATTTGAGGCCAGTTGGTTACTCTTAAGCTGGTTTAGCCTGTGTGCTGAGATGGTTTAATGAGATGTGGCTCCCGGGCATACTGTTTTTTTGGAGCCATAGGTGAGAATTGGGTGACAGGTAAATAAGCAGCCCTCGGAAGGGCTCAGCAAGCCCTCACAGCAAAGGTGCTAGTTCTCTCTGAACATCCCATATATCCTGTATGCCTCCAAAAAGACCTACTGAAGGTTTGGAGTAGCATAATTTATAGGAATGCATTAGGAAAATTTATTTGGCAGCCTAAAGGAATGATTGGAGAAAGGATTGAGGGGAGGGAGACCAGTTGAAAACCTATTACAACAAGCTAGAAAGAAAAAATGATCCAGATTAGGATGGTTTCAGTAGGAATGGAGTGGAGGGGCTGAATCGCAAGATATATTTTAGGGCAAAGGCTTTGGCAAAGTTATATATGTCTGGGGTGATGGAGAGGGAAGGGTGAAATATGACTCCAAGGTTACAAGCCTGAAATGTTAAGAAATGGTAATATCAACAGAAATAAAGAAGTTAGGGGGAGGGGACAGATTCAGGAAGATGAGATGAGGGAGAGTATGGGATCATGAACTCAGTTTTAGATGTTTAGATGTTTAGATGTATATAGGGTCCAGACCAACATTGAAATAGGGATATCCATAGGGCAACTGGAAATTTAAGAATGAAGTTATTGAGGGAGATTGGGATAAAAATATAGATTTGGGAAGCAATTTCACAGAGGTGATAATAGAAGCCATAGCAAGAACAAAAATGACCATGATAGAGTATAGATAGAAAACAAAGGAGGTACCTGCAACAGGATTGGGAAGCACCCATGTTTATGGCATGAGAGGAGCATAAGGAGCCAGCAAAAAGAGATTGAGAAGGAGGATCAGAAGAAAACCTATGAATGGGTAGGGAATAATCATTTATATAGCACTTTTACTATACATAGTAAGAACAATATAAATGTTAGTTTATCATTATTATTATTAATGTGCCAGTGCTTTTTCCAAATATCTCATTTGAATTTTACAACAGCATTATCTCATAGAGTAGTGAGGTTATTATTACCATTTTGCAGTTGAGGAAACTGAGGCAAACATATTATGTGACTTGCCCAAAGTCACATAGCTAATAAGTGTCTGAGAATAAATTTGAACTCAGGTCTTTATGACTCCCCATCTATCCACTATATCACATTTAGAATAAAGTGACAGTCAAAAGGAAGAAAATTTATCCAGGATGGAGTGGTCCACAGTGTCCAATGTTGTAGCAAGGTCAAGAAGAATCAGAGAGAGGAGAATGTGGTATTGAGAAGGTCATTAAGGACCTTAGAAAAAAGTTTCAGTAGAATGGTTGAGGTACAAGCTAAATGGACAGTCATAAAGTAACTCACCAATAAGCCCAGTCTGAATCTTTTCTGACCAGAAGATCATCTATCTGCTTATTTTGCCCCCTAAATCTGTTTCTTCAGTTTTCTTCCCTCTTCTTCCTCCCTCAAACTAATAAGGGACATTAAGTCATCTATGCTCTGTTTTATCACTCACTGCCAAAAGATCTCAATTTTTCTTCTAAACTCACTTTATCTAAGAAAGGTTGAGACATATATATTAGTTTTTGATCAATCAATCAATAAACATTGATTAAACACCTATTCTGTGCCAAGTACTATGCTAAGCACTGGTTTTCCAGGAAGAAATTTATCTGCATTTGATATTTAACAAACACAATTCACATACCATTAGACTCAGTCTTCCAGTGGGTCCATTTAAAATGCACACACCAAAAAGCCAGTTGGAACTATGCCCAGAAAATTACTAAAGTGGATATACTCTTTGACCTAGCAATGCCACTGCTGGATCTTTATCCTCAAAGAAATCAAAGACGAGGGAGAAATGTACAAAAATATTGATAGCAGCTCTTTTGATGATAGGAAAGATCTAGAAGGGTGTCTTCCCACTGGGAAATAAGCATACAAATTGTGGTGAATGTAATAGGATATGATTTTGCCATAAGAAATAATGAAATGGACAATTTTAAAGAAAACTGGTACTTACTCTATGAACTGATTCACAGGGAGATGCAAAGAATTAAAGAAACAATTTATACAATGATTTCAACACTATTAAAAAAACACTTTAAAAAACTGTAGACCTCTGATTAACATGATAAACTAGGAAATCAAAATAATGAAGATGAAACATGCTACTCATCTTCCTGTGATGAACTTAAAATGGAGAAAGAGACATAGATTTTTTTGGATATGGCTAATATGTGAATTTGTTTGCCAGACTATGCAGCTACATATTGAGAGCTTTGTTTTTCAGGTTTTTAAAATGTTTGTTTGCTCAATTGGGATGGGATATAAAGATGGATAGTGGGAGGAAGAGATTAATTTTTAATACTTGTAAATTAAAAATAATAAACTATATAAAATAAACCAAGGCTTTACTATCACTAGAAAAGCTGATATCAATATTTTTGTACATTTTTTCTCTTTTTTTCTTTGTTTTCTTTGGGGATAAGGATCTAGCATATGGAATTGTAGAATAGAAAGAATCTTGGAGACAATCACCAAGTTCAACTTCTTTTTGAAAATGGGGAAACTTTCCTTTTTGGACAGCTCTAATTGTTACAAGTTCATCCTGACACAGAGTCTAAAGTTACGTCTGAAATTACTACTTGTTGCTCCCCATTCTGCCCTTTGGAGACAAGCAGAACAATTTGGCAAAGTGCTAGACTTGGAGTGAGGAAGATATGAGTTAAAATCCTTCCTCAGATAAATACCAGTTGTATGATCCTGGATGATTCACTTAGCCCGTGTCTGCTGCAGTTTCCTCATCTAGAAAATGAAGAAATTGGTCTTAATACATCCAAAGATCCTTTCCAGTTCTAAATTCATAATCCTGTAAAGTCTAATCCCAATCTCCATGTGACAGCTCTTCCAATACTTAAAAGCAACTATTACATGCTCTCTGGATTTTCTCTTCTACAAGCTAAAAAAGCCCATTTCCAACAAATGACATGGACACAACCTCAGCACCCAGGATTAAGCACAATGCTTCAGATGTGAAGTTGCTTCTTGGACCAATGTACAAGACTTTTACATTGATCTTTAATAGATTTCATGTTATTAGATTTATAGGATCACTGATTTAAAGTAGGAGGAAACCTCAGAGTTCCCTCAGTTCAACCCTTTCATTTTATAAATGAAGAAACTGAAGCCAGAAAGCTAAGGTTTGTTGCTGAAGTTCACACTATAAACTCAGTTTAATTTTCATTGGACCATTATTTTTAATGGTCAGCAAACATTTGTTGAGTCTTGACTGTGTAAGGAATTGTGGTGAGTGCTAGACAAACATGAAATAAACAGTTTCTGCCCCTAAGAAGCTTATATTCCACCAATTTGGCTTTATTCCTTCTTCACAAACATGAACCAAAAACCTACTGCTCTGTGTGGAGCAAGGTACTGATTACAACAAACAAGATTTTGATATAGTTTCATTTAGTGCAATGTATTAAATGCTTTCACTGCCTCAGAATGCCTGATACCGACTAGATTAAACTGTTTTGAACTAGTTTCCCCACTTTAATTGTATGCCAGTTAAGTGTTAGATTTCATGCTATACATAGATGTTTCATTGCTCTCTTTCATTGCATTTTTTAATTTTGTGGACCAAAAATATACACATATATAAATATATTCATACACATATTACTAAAAAGAAACTTACAAAAGCTTTAGATCTTAAAGAGCACACATTAGTGACTATTGCAGCTATTAAGTATTTTTATATAGCAGCTACTATATGGTAGTATTTGGTATATATTATCTTACTTATTCTTCACAACAACCTCTGGGAAGTGGAAACTGAGACAAATAGCAGTTGTCCAATTACCCAGCCTATAAATGTCTGCGTTAAAATCTTAATTCAGGTCTTCCTGAACTCAGATCCAGTATTCTATTAGCTGCACCATCTTGCTGCCAATAGTCTGGGGAAGTCATTTCAAGGATCATTCAAGCCCATATGGCTTGAAACAAGTTCAATCACACCAAAGTGCAAAAGAGTGGGAGGCTGTTGAAAATGAATAATATGTTAATAACGGACAAATTACAGCTGCAAAGCAACCTAATTAATTCCTAGAAAATAAGCTAATTTTAGAAGGATCTGGCAGCTTGAGGGATTGTTATAGATACCTCTACGATGATAATAGTTTTCTTAAAGTTGGAAAAATAGTGATATAAACAATAAAATATAGTTGCTAACTGTTTGGACATGTATACATATATTGTATTTAATTTATACTTTAACATATTCAACATGTATTGGTCAACCTGCCATCTGCGGGGGGGAAAGGGGGGAAGGAGGGGAAAAATTAGAGCAAAGGGTTTGGCAATTGTCAATGTTGTAAAATTACCCATGCATATATCTGGTAAATAAAAACTATTAAAATAAAAATATATATGATTGTTGCTGTGAAAACAAAAACACTAGTTGTGGGCAAGACAATATGAACTCTGGAACACTGAAGATTAGAAAAAGACAATTTTTACTATTGAAACATTTTTAGTCAAGACTATTGCAGTCTTCTTGTCAGAAGACATCCATATGAGACAGTAAAATCAGAATATCTTCATCATTCTATAATTCAACTACCCCCAAAAGATGTTTGGGAGATTTTTTTTTCAGTCTTTAAATCTTGTTTCTCTTGGGGGAATGATGAGCTCTGATGCACATACATGTATATATGTATGCATGTATTTATATATGCATGTATAACCAAAAATGTTCCCAAATTACAGAAATTCCCAAATGGAAATGGAATTCTGGAATTCAGACTTGCACAATGTGATACATCACAAGATGATATGGAGAGCAGTATTTCAGTGATCTGGGAACTCACCTCATTTAGACACCATTGAAAACCTATGGGCCATGATTAAGACTAGTCTCAGGAAAAATGTGGTTTCATGATGAAGAATTAAAGATTATGTGTCAAAATCCTGTGAATGCAATAACAAAACTATTAAAATAAAAATATATATGATTGTTGCTGTGAAAACAAAAACACTAGTTGTGGGCAAGACAATATGAACTCTGGAACACTGAAGATTAGAAAAAGACAATTTTTACTATTGAAACATTTTTAGTCAAGACTATTGCAGTCTTCTTGTCAGAAGACATCCATATGAGACAAAAGGAGATACAGTATATTCAAAATTTTTATTTTAAGATATAAGAAGTTGCAAAGCTTCCCATACAGTGCATCCATAAACTTAATTATTTTACTTTGTCTCAGTTAATTGCCATACTATCAGATTTTTGTTGTCTTGTAGAATGTAAGCTCCCTGAGGGCAGGTTCTGTTTGTTTATGACAGTGCCCTGCACATAGTAAGTACTTAATAAGTATATGTTAAATTGAATTTTCCAACAATCTCCCTGTGAGGCAGATGCTATGGTATTATCCTTATTTTATAAATGAAGAAAGTGGGACTCAAAGATGTACTGAATTGCCCACAGTCACACAACTAGTAAGTGTCAGATCTGGAAAAATACTAGAAGATTTAGATCAACAAATGCAGAGTGAAATAAGTAGAACTGATTTTTAAAAAATAGACAATGATTACAATAAGGTAAATGGATGGATTAGAAGTGGAGTATAGAAAGGCTTGTTATGCTGTGGTCTATAGGGTCACAGAGTTGGACATGACTTCATGATCTGACAATCACAACAAATGAAACAACAAACCTGAAACTGACACTGTAATTATGATCAATCTTGATTAGAATTAATAAAATGCACATTCTCTCTTTGGGTGTGTATTGACAGAGTAGAATATTGAACATACTATCAAATAGTGGCTGCTTCCCCTCATCCTTTTGAATTTTTAGTTAAAAAAAGTAGTATTGGTGGTTGTTTGTCCTTTATTTTCAAAGAGGACCATGACATCAGGGAGGTGATGCCATGACATTTAAGTGAGTTGGATTTAAGCCAGGGAGGCTACACAAAATCCCTGTCTCACTTTTCCCTCCAGAACCATCTGGGTCCAGTGCAAGATATAGATCAAGATAACTGGAGATGGCCCTCTGGTTATAAAGAATAGCTAGCTGAATGGGGAAGGAGGAATAAATTCAGAAATACATTTTAAAAAAATAAAATATACCAACGAAATTATTTTAAATATAAGAAAAAAGAAACTTTTGTTGGCATCGACAATAACAAAAAAAAATAAAATAAAAGTTTTGGAATTTAAATCTTCCACTCTTGATTGTGAATCCAATTTTCTTTCTCCTATTGTCAAGCCATTCTCTGAAAAAATAAAATTGATCCTTGCCTTCAGAAAGGTCACTGTTTAGATTAGAGAAACATGACCTATAATCTAAACAATTAAGAAATCATTTGGTGTTAATCCTATAAAATGCTGCCTGACTAGTCCTCATCCTGTAAATAATACCCTCTATCATTGTTCAGGAGCCAGACAAGACCATCTAATCTAGTCAACGTACTTATGATATCAGTTTTTAGGTGTACTGTTGTAAGGCATTATGAGTCAATGGAAAAGGTACAGGACTGAAAGTCAGAGAACCTAGGTTAAAATTCCAGCTAAGCCACTTATTTCATTTATGAGCTATCTCAATCGAAAAATGGTGTTACATATATTGTATCTAGGTTATATTGTATGTATGGGATTACCTGCCATGGGGGGGGGGGGGAGTGGAGGGAGGGAGGGGATAATTTGGAAAAATGAATTAAAAAAAAAAAAAAGAAAAAGAAAAATGGTGTTAGACTGGCTGAGACTAAAGTCTCACCATCTTATGCTGTTTTTGAGAGTAATAGCCTTATTGCCCAATCTAATTCCTTGAGGCAGTCAGGTGGCCCTAAAGTCATCTATTGTTCCTATTACTTACCTTTTCATTCTTGGCTCTATAAATAACTAGTTAGCCTCCTTGAGAGATATCCAACTTCCCCCATCTGCCCAGTCCTTCCAAAAGTATTACCCAAGGATCAACCTTGGGCAAAATAGCCAAAGTAGGAGATACAAAGATAGAACTTTGGATCTCTAAAGCGAAGGCAGAGCTAAATATGAGTAGTGTCAACATTGGAGAACATAGCCTAGAAACAACCATTTGGTTGGTTATTCACACAAATCCAGAAGACTATTTAGTAAGATGTTTCTTGTCTCTGAGATTTAAGGGAGGGAAAGTAGGCTTATTTGTGATCAGTGGCGCAGTTTGCCCAGAAGTCATTTTAAAAACAAGGTATTTTCTTAAAGGAGGCGAAAAAAGAAGTACAATGCTGCTTAGAATCTGATCTAACTCAGCAAATTAAAGTTGCAAAAATAAACATAGTGAGGTCCAATCCAAACACATTTCAAAGCATTGGAACGTGAGTCAGAAAGGTAACAGAAGACTTACATTTTGTTAAAGGATCACAGATTTGGAACTGGAAAAGACCACAGGAGCTATTTAGTTCAACTTCCTTCATTTAAACTTGAAGAAACTGAAGTCCAGAGAGGCTGACTTGTACTGATCTGAAACCATGTCATTCCCCTGCTCAAGAAATAAAGCTTCGGTGTCTCCCTATTGCCTCTAGGATAAAATTTAGGTTCCTTGTAGGCATGTAAAGCTCTTCACCAGCTGAATCCAACCTAGATATATTCCCAGATATATTGGCCAAGGCTCCCCTTCACCAAACCATACATTTGCATTAGCTGGATTCTAATCCTGAAATACGCTCTCCCTCCTCACTTCCACCTCTTAGAATTTCTAGCTTTTTTCATGGCTCTTTGCAAGCCTCATTATGATCTTCAGCCTTACATTTGCCTCATCCCCAGCCAGGTCTTCCTTGATCACCCGACTTCTTCATCCTACAATCAGAGTTTCTCAAAGTATGGTCCAAAGAATCCTGGGGGGTCTCTGAAATCTTTTCAGAGCCTACAAGTTCAAAATTAGCTCTTATTTCTAATATTGTAAATATCTACAAATGTAACCCACATAAACAAAAGCTCTTTGGACAGGTCTTCAATAATTTTTAATAGTATTAAGATACTGAGAACAAAAGTTTGAGAACTCCTGTCACAATTGTACTGTACATGTTTTGTATCATCTACTTCTGTATATTCTATATAGATTTATGATCTCCTTAATGTCATAGAACTTCTCCGCTTTTGTCTCCATGTCCAGCACACAGGTAGGTTCTTCATAAATGCAAATTGGTGGGCTAATTGCCCAAAATCATACAACTAAGTAACCAATATTTCCCAATGCATGCATACTTTCCTTAGGGACCCCCAAGTGTAGGGGGGCCATATGAGGCAAGTCAAGCCTTGGAAACTAACTCTCCCTGACCTGATTCAAGAAAGCCAAGAACCAATGACCCATTTCTCTTTGGTCTATCTCCACCATCCCTGGAAAACATGTCCAACCCAGGCATATGCTGTTTCCACAGAGACCAGGAGGTGGCGGTAGTGTCCACAACTTGGCCAGCCCGGGCTCCTTCCATTCCTCCCACCCCGGACTGCATCCCAGGAGCCTAGGAAGGAGCAGAAGCTACTGGGGAAAATAAGATAGTTTGTCAGGCCCTCGGGTCTTAGGGCCAGGCTCTTCCCAGGCTTAGGCTTATTTTTCTCCGCTACCAGATACGGGTTCCGATGACCTGGGCTGATGCTGCCTTTTTTTAGGTAGTAGAGATGGGGAAGAGGATCTGGGTACGGCCAGCACCCAATCAAAGGGGTGCTTTTTTGTCTGTCTGTTTTGTTCAGTTGTGTTTGTATTTTGGAGCCTGGGGGGGAGAGGTAGAGGGAGGCCGATGGAGTGAGGGTGCAGGGCCAAGAGGGGCCAGAAATGTGGTGATCACGTTGTGGAGGCTGGAGGTATGGGGGTACCTGAAGAAAAGATCATCTAAAACTAACTACCACAGCACATGCAACCGACCCCAAATTCAGGACCGGACCCCTGGTTGGACGGCTACAAGCTGGGGAGGGGGGTTCTTGCCCCAAATCTGGACTACCTGCCCATCCATTCAAATATAGCCTCGTTTTATTCTGGAACACCGTATCTGGGTGAGGGGAGAGTTGGTACCCCTCTCGCCTCTGCTTTGCTGCCTATTGAACACTGGGTTTTGCCAAGGGACAAGAGCACTTCCATGCAGGGGTACCAGTGGGCCAGAGGTGGGGGGGCCACCTCCTTAGTGAATCCAGAAAAAGAGCAAGCCCAAGCTAGGGGTCTCTCTGGAGAGAAGGATGGAGATGAAGAAAATACATTCTTACCAGGCAGTTGTCTCTTCTTTCTCCTTCTCTGTTTTCCTTTTCTTCCCTCCCAAAGGCCTTTCTGATCTCCTTGAGCTCCTCCAATTTTCTCTCAGACAAGGGGACCCAGGATCTGCCCTGAGGATCAATGCTGGGCTCCCTCTCATCCTCTTAAGCTTTAGCCCATGCATCCCAGCCAACCCTAAGTGAGTTGGATTTGATCAAGAGATGGCAACTAGAAATCCGTTCTGTTCTGTCCTGGGAGGACCCAAGGCAGGGTGGAGGTAGAACCCACTCACTCCCATCTCCTCCCCTGCCTGAAGGGAGACCAACACCCTGGAATCCCAGCCAGGTTCATTCTTGCACCAAAGCCCTGAACATCCGGGCACCTGTTCCAGAAATCTCCCAGTGCCCCTGCCCCATACCTCCTGGGTTTTCCTCACTTTTCTCTTACCCCTGCACCCTGTTCCCCCTCATCTTTTAGGGACCCTAGCAACAGAGAACTCTGAGGAAGAAGTTGCGTCTCTGTCCTCTGGAGGCTGGGACTCAGCCAGCTGTTTTCCCTGGGAAGCCAGCTGTTTTGCCCATTAGGAAGCAGTTTTGGCCAGCTCTACTGGGTCCAACTCTGCTAAAGTCATTTTCTCGCTGCTGCAGCGTGGCAGCCCCATTCAGTGCCCGGCCCAGTAGCAGTGTTAACTCCTCCAGTTCCAAGATCCACTCCCCCAACTCTACCTTTATGCTCTGGGTCTGCAAACACATCCCCAGAGACTGTCCTTGCTCCTCTAAGAAGAGACCCCCTGTCTCTACCCCCCAACCTGGCAGTACCAAAGGTGATGGGGGCACCATCCCAGGCTGCCATCCAAGTATTCTCTCCTCTATCAGAGGGATTGTCCTCAGGGGACCCCAGCACCTCTCCCCTTTCCTCAAGCAGTGGGCAGTGCTGAGAGTGACCCGGCAGGGGCAAAATATGTTTTTTTTCTCCACAATGATGACTGGCAGAGCAAAGAGACTATCATCACAGGTGGTACTAATGGGCAGGAGGGAGAAGTGGGGGAAACTACCCAGTACACTTAAAGAGACAGAAGATGTTGGATTGCCCAACACCGCACCACCCTGACTGAATCAGTTGGAGAAATGCCCGGACTGTCAAGAGGGGCTCAGGAGCAGGTCCAGGGAGCAGAGCCAACAGTTGGAAGAGATCCAGAGTTAGAGAGCACAGCCCTCTCCTCTGGGTCAAGCCAGGCCAGCCCCAAGAGTAGAAGCTGTTAGATGGTGTCCTGGAACTCAGTGAGCCTCTCTCCATGAGGGAAGGGTCTCAAGAACAGTCTCCCACCTCCAGGGCACAAGCCCCATAGTTGCTGGGGAAAGACAAGTCAGAACCTGGGGAAACTCCAAGGGAAAGAGAGCTAAGAAGGACTCAAGGCCTCCAAGAACTGGGGTTCTGCCTATGGTGGAGTGAATCAAGGAGATAAGGAAGCCTAAGCTCTGGGGTTCTTTGGGCTATCACCCAAGGGCTAGAGTGGCCTGCCAGTTTCAGAACTCTACTCAGAACTGCCCCAGGATTGTGTCTAACTCCATGCCCCAGGCTCCTGTGGGGAGGATGGGCAAGGGCCAGCCCTGTGATCCCGGCGCTGGATGGAATCACAGGGTCTAGGAACGACCCCACAGGATGCAGTGATCCATGTTCTTTCCCCAGTTAGCTGTCCTCCCCTTCCCCCTCCCATGGGTCAGTCTCCCAGTCCCAATCTAGACAGCTGGAACTGGGCAGCACAAAGGGCCTGAGGGCAGGACAATAACCTTCTGTCCATTCCCAGATGCTGGCCTGCAGGCCTGGTCCAAGCTGGGGGCCGGAGCCCCGGAGGGGCCGTGCCAGGCCCCCCGCGGGCAGCAGACAATGTTGGCAGTGATGGAGGGGAGGCATTTCAAAGGGTTTTGTTCCCTGGCTGACCCCCGCCCCCACCTCAGCCAGGGGTGAGGCCCTAGCCCCACCTCCAGCCACCCAGAGTCGCAGAGGAGCGGCCGGGAACCGAGAACTGGCCACATTCTTGACCCCGGGGGAAAAGTTTAGAAACTCTGTGCCTAGCGGAACAATAACAGTGTCATGGAGCAGATTTAGGAGTAACTCTTACCATCACAAAGCAGGAGACAAAGGGGAAGGGGTGGGGGGAGGGGGAGAGGGAGGGAGGGAGGCCGGGAGAACTCCCGAGCTGCCGGAGGCCCCTGCTCACCACTCCAGGCCAGCTCCCAGGGCCCAGTCCCACTGTCCCAGACCACTGATTGAGAAGGAGAAATCAAAGAACTGGATGAGGGTGAGGGAGGGCACCTCTACAGTAGAAAGGATTCAGATATTCAGATTCTGAGATTTGAGTCCCTCTGCCTTACTGACAAAAAAGGCAGATTAGACACCTGCGGAGGAAATCTGGGGCAGGATCCCCCCTAGGGAGTTTAGGAAAAGACCTCAGGGATAAAGGCAGAGCTACTTCCTCCCTTACTCTGAAAAGAACAGGTTCTCTCAGATCACGAAACAAATGTTTTATTGCCCTATGAGAAAAGGCTCATTCCCTTGCACTTAAAACAAAACCAAAGATGAATTCCATCTCTTTTCTCCCTCTGAGAGTAGAGACAGGATGGACAGGATGACCTTTCAAAGCCCTTTCCATCCAGAAACTTCTCTGATCCTATGAGCCTATGAATGAACATAGTTATCCTAGCATTGCTTCTACCCCAACACTAATAGATGGGAGTCGTTCCCTAATGCTGGCAAATGAGGTTGGGACTTGGATAGGAAAACCCTGAGCTTGGCAAAGATCTAGACCAAAGATTCTGATGCCCTAGAAGAATTCACCCAAGGCTGAAAAAGCTCCCAAAGCTACCTACTCTAAGCTCAAGGCATGACTAAACTAAGAACATTGAGTAAGAATAGATGGGCTCAGTTTCCATAGAGAAACTGGGCTGTAATCACAGCAAGGTTAGAAGTTACCAGGAGATACCCATTTGGGACTTTTGGAAAATTCCCTCTTTAAGAGATTTGTGAGGAAAGAGAAAGATTTAAAGGTTAACTTTCAGAGGAGGCATGGAATCTGCCAAGGTTATCAAACTGACCCAGTGATATTATTGCTAGATCTATACCCCCAAATAGATCAAAGAAAAAAGAAAAATATCCATGTGTAGGAAAATGTTTATAGTGACTGTGGTGGCAAAGAACCGTCGTAAACTAATGAGGTGTTTAGCTAGTGGGAAAAGGCTAAACAAATTATGATAAAAGGATGGAATGGAATATTATTGTGCTTTAAGAAATGACAAAGGGCAAGGTGACAAAAAAAAAAAAAAACCTGTGATGTGTACAAACTGATTCAGAATGAAGAACCAGAACAATTTATCCAAAAACAGCTTAAATAAGTGAAATCAACACAATGACCAATCACAATTCCACAATGAGTTTCATCATGCCCACCCATGTCCTGACAAAAAAGTGATGGATTTAAGAGTGCAGATTAAGACATTTTGGTACATGGCCAATGTTGGAATTTGTTTTGCTTGATCCTGCAGGTTTGTAACAAACTTTTCTGATTCTTTTTTCTTTTTGTCAATAAAAAAAAAGAAGATAGGAGGGAGAGATTTTTTGGTGAAAAAAATGGATTTTTAAATATTTAAAAATTATCAACATTATCAACATATAAAAATGATCAATGTAAGAGAATAATAACAGCAAAAATGATATTATTACATCGACATGTATAGAAAAAGCTTTTGACAAAATCCAGCACCCATTTTTGTTTCAAAAAAAAATAATAATAACACAGTAGAAAACATAGGAATAAATAGACTTCTTTTTTTTGGGGGGAGAGACTCAAGTGAAAGATAACTTCTCAGTATCCCTGCAAATTTGATTTCATAGAAGCATGATCCAAGAAATAGTAAGGATTGAGAATCTCTTTCTCTCTCTGTGTTTCTTTATCTTTCTCTCTTTTTCTCTGTGTATTTTTTCCTCTGTGTGTGTGTGTGTGTGTGTGTGTGTGTGAGTCTCACTGTCTTTCTTTCTCATTCTTTTATCCCTAATCCCACCCCCCCCCAATCTGAATTCCTGATACCTCTCAAAAGAAAAGTTAGGAACTGGGAGAAAGCTCCTACCAATACTTGTGTCCCAGAATTGTGAAATTTTTTTTAAAAATTATTTACAGTAGGTAACACAGTGTTAAGCTAAAGTCAGAAAGAAAGGACGAAGTTCAAATTTTCCTTCAGACACTAGTTGTGTGACCCTGTAAAATGGGGAGAGTGATAGCACTTATCTTTCAGAGTTGTGAGGATAAAATGAGGTAAAATGTGTAAATTCTTTGTAAACTTTAAAGTGCCATATAAATGATAGTCATTAATATCATCAATTTCTTCCCAGAGGGAAGATGAGATTCATATGGGGAAGAGGTCAAAGACATAGAATTACATGGAGGAGAAATGGCATCAGACTACAAGTGAAAAGACTTTCTGAATCTAGAGCCTCTTCAGTCACTAATTCTCTGTGTGGCCTTGAGCAAACTACTTCATCTCTTTGGGCCTCTGTTTCCTTAGTTGTAGAATACAGGGGTTGGATCACATGATATTTAAGATCCTTTCTATAGAATCAGATCATGGATGTGGAGCTGACTCAGAAGCCATTTGGTCTGACCCCTTCATTTTAAATATGGGAAAATTGAGACAAAGGGAAGTTTCATAAGTAACAAAAGTTAGCTCCCTGGCTCCAAAATGAGCACTTTTCCACTTTGCCTAGCTACTTGTCTTGGGTTTAATTTTTTTTGTGATGTCATGATTTGTAGTGACAAAGATGTTATAAAACCTAAACATCCGGGACCCCAGGCCTCCAGATTTCTGGCTCTCTTTCTCCCTTCATTTCACTTCTGAGCTCTCCTTCATTCCTAGTCTTCCCTCCCATTACCTACATGATTGTGGCCTGACTAGGGCCCCTTCCTACCTATCTGATATAGGCCACGCATAAAGAAAGACAAAGAGAGGCAAAACCCCAGCTTATTGCAAGAAGGAGGGATGAATGAGAAATGGAAAGATAGGGAGACTGAGAAAGGGGAGAGGGAAAGAGGAATCCTTCTCCAGTTGGGGGACTTCGTCTTCAAAATCTGTGGGAATAATTCCTTTAAATGTAAAGGAGATCATTGTCAAGTCCAGAGCCATCGTCCCAGAGTCAATTATGCCTCTATTTTTCCTCTGTAACTGCCCTTGGGCAAAAGGATCTCGGAGGCTGTCTACTTGCTCCTGGGATCCAGAAGGCACCCATACAAACATATTTCCTTTCTGCCACTGAACCCTGACCACTGTTACAACCCTGCCCTCCCACCTCCCTGTCAGAACAGCCACTCACCCCAGGCCAGAGATTCTCTGGGGGCTGGCTCCGGGGCCTCTTCAGCTGGGGTTGAAGGGGAATAAGGGGATCTTCACTGCCACAGACTGATTTCCCTCCCTGATTCCTGTCAGCCTGGGCTGCCACCTGGCCCCAGACGGTATTTGTTCTTCCTGAGGTTTTTTCCTGGCAGCTGCTGGACAGGAAAGAGGCTGGAAAGGGGGAGGAGAGGAGGCAGATCTGGGGGAGGTGGTTTCTGGAGAGTAAGACCTAGCTCCAGCCCTCCTCGGGAGGGATGAGATTGTTGGGGTATCCACATGGCCGCCCTCCATCCCAGCTGTCTCTCCAGAGGGGAAGGAGGGATATGGGAAAGAAAGGAGAGAAAGAAAAAGGGAGGAAGGGAAAGAGGGAGGAAACACTAGAGCTGAGTCCAGTCCTCCTCCCCAGACCAAGGTGTTTGCCTTTCCTTGTACACACTGACTTCATTCAAAGCCTTTGGATCCCTGGTCAGAATGAGTGCCAAGGCACCAGGGAGAGGGATCACTGCCTTCTTTTTTCTTCCTTGTCTCTTATCATTCCATTCCAACAATTTGAGGAGTTAGAGCTTCTTATAGATGGGAAAAGGAAGAAGGGTGAGGGAGGAAGAGAGAAGGGGGGAGGGAGGGAGGGAGGAAAGGAGAAAGAGAGAAAAGGAAAGAGAAAGGGAGGGACAGGCAGAATGAGAAAGGAAAAGAGAGACAGGGAGGGAGACAGAGAGAAGGGGTGGGGGAGGGGAGAGAGAAAAAAGAGAAAAAGAGAGAGAGGGAGAGAGAAAAGGAGGGAGGAAGAGATAGAGGGACAGACAGAGAAGGAGGAAGAGATAGGGAGGGAAGAAGACAGACAGAGGAGGAGGGAGAAAAAGAGAAAGGGAGTGAGAGAGGGAAAAGGAGAGAGGAGGGAGAGCTAGGAAAAGGGAAGGGAGAGAGAAGAAAGAGGTTGAGGGTAGAAGGAAAGATGGGGGAGAAAGGAGGAAAATCTTTATTTACTAAATTTACTAAATCTACATTTAGTAAAAAGAGAAGAGGAAGAGCAAAAGAGGAATATGGCTGCAGAGAGAATGAATCAGTAGAAGGTGACCGAATTAGGGAAAATGAAACACAGGGAAGTAGACAAATGTGGAGAGATTGAGAACCAAAGAAATCCATGCTGAGGACTAAGTTGACAAATAGATTGCCAAGAACCTAAATGAAGGATGTAAGAGGGCCAGGGAGATGGAAAACTGGAGTATAAAAGAGGAGTCTTAGCAGCTGCAATGAGCCACAGAGTACCCCAGTCCCTGACTTCCTGAAACCTAGCTTTAGGGGCTAACCTGCCCCTCATATTCAGACACCAAAACTGGGGACTTGGGCCAGCCCTCGAGGGGAGGGTGTCAGAAGCAGAGAAAAGGGCAGTGGGAGTGGGTTAGGTGAAAAGTTCCCCAAAGCCAGAGAGGCACTGGTTGGGGCCAGGGGTTCCCATCTCTGGGGGTCCTGCCCTCTACTCGGCCTGGCTGTCAGGTTGGTGTATAAAGGGGGTGGAAAGGTCAGCTACGGCCTTTCAGGCCTGTGGGAAAAACCCGGCCAATCTCCCTAATCCATATTTATTGGTGTGAGACATGAGGGGGATGCTCCCCCCTTCAGGCTGGTCCAGGTTAGCCCTAAGACAGGCCCCATGTCACCCAAATCCTCTTATTTGCTTCTGGATTGGCTACTTGGGGTCCTCCCCCTTCCCTCCTCCCCACTCACTCTCCCCCCATACTCACCCCCCCCTCCAATTGGGGTTGCCAGGCAACCGTGGAAGGGTAGCCGAGATATTTTCTTTATTACAAGCGGCAGCAAGAAAGCAGCATGGCCCCGGGGAACTGGGATGGGGAAAGGGGGAGGGCTAGGGGGGCAAGTATCCCCTTTTCTTGGGGGGAGACCTAGTGGCTTCATCAGCTCTGGTTCCTGCAGAGGCAGGAGTGAGGGGGGGTAGAGTAAAGACTGAGCAAAGAGGAGAGATGTGAAGGAGAGAGAAGAGATGGAGACTGACTAGTCCAGAGAATATCAAGTATATCTAGGAGGCTGTATGTTCACCAGTCCGGAGATCTTATGGGCAGAGGAGCCTATCATTTCCAAATCAATTCAGATGGCAAGATATCTAAACACTTCATCATATCACCAGGAAATTTCTAAGCTTAAAATACTGAAATGGACTCATTGCACTCACTTTGAAGATACTGATAGCTAGTTAAGGAAAGTGACTTGTCTAGCTTTACCCACTAGGTAATGGAAGACCCAAGGAGCAGAGCAAAAGTGTGTCCTGACTACTCCTCTTAATCCAGGACTCCTATCACACCATGTTCCTTGTTCAACAGGGTCCTACTTACATGCCCATTAACACCAGGTTCATCTGAATATTGATATTCAAAGAAAGAAAAAAAATTACAGTGAAATTTGTACAATCCAATAAATGTAAAGAATTTTATGAGCAGGATTGACTCCAAAGTTCCTTTGGCTTACTTCCCAAATTCCAGAGCCCGCTTCCCTGCCTTAGCACAGTTAAGTGATATCATTAGATCTTGATCTTTAAAGTAAGAAACTCTAGGTCATCTTTCTAATATCAGTTTATACTGTGAAAAATTGAAGGCCATACTTATTTGGTACCATAATTAACAGCTTCCAAATATAATTTCAGGGTCCATGGGAAGACTCTCCTAAACCCCAAATTATCCCTCCCAGGTATTTATTCCTCAAATTCTTCATCTTTTTAATTTAAAGTATCTATCCTTAAAAAAAAAAAAAAAAAAAAGCAAATTCCTTTTGGGAAAGATAATTGAAGAGGGAAGGGACCCTGCATTTATTAAGTGCTTATAGTACGCAAATATTATCTTATTTGACCTTCACAGCTCTGTGAGGTGGGTGACTTTATGATCCCCATTTTAAGCATTTATCAGCTATGTTCTTCAGCTTAGAGGCATTTATATGAGATTTTTTAGATATCAACTCTTTAGAGGGAGAGAATAGAAAAGGCTCAGGATGGATGTGTGGGTGAGGTGTGACTTTGAGAGAGGAGAAAATGGACATCAAAAAGGGGGAGAAGACAACCGAAATGAACCTCAAAAACTTTTCTGGCTTTAAATATAGACAAGGGGTTGAGGAGCATGATCCCCAGGGATCTCCTAAACTTTGCTGTTCTGAGAACATTGCAGACTTCAGCTCATTTCCTTATCATTTACTTTTTGTACCCTTTTCCCCTTCAATTCTAGCTTTCCTTCGAGGGGAGGCTAAGAAAATAATTCTTGACTTAGTATCAATAATCAGTAGTTCTAATCCTGAACCTGCCTACTACTAAGTCACAAGTGTAATAGTAGGTAAATTATTTTACTTCACTAAGGGAAACGAGCATCTATAAAGTGTGCTAAGACACTGTGCTACAAGATTTACAAATGTGATCTCCACAATCTTACAAATGTGATTTCCAAATGATCTCATTTGATGAGGAAACCCAGGCTAAGAGAGATTGTGACTTGCCCAGGATCTGTTAGTTACAGAGCTTGTAACTAACTGTCTGAAGTCTGATTTGAATTCAGTTTTCCTGACTCCAGGTCTGGTGCTCTGACTATTGTGTCACTCAGCTATCTTAATTTTCCTTATATACAAAACTAGGGGGATGACCCTTTAAGCTCTATATTCTAAATTCTAGTATCTTATGTTCTGAGGTCACTTCCAGTTTTAGCATTCTCCATTTCTATAAACATCCTGGGTAGTTGAGAGGTAATTAGGAGAGGTTTTATTGTACTAAATACCAGGTCAAACCTTGATTCTGCTTACCAATAATGTAAATTATCTCTGGGAAAGGAATTACAGTCCAGAGACACTGCCTTCATTCATACAGCACCACAGCATTGGAACTGCTTTGAGGAAGATTCAGAAGTCTAGAATCCTCCAATTAGGGCTCTAAGGGTCAGATTCCAGATTCTTAGTAGAATTTGAGGAAATTCTCTCCCCAAATTATCCCCTCAAGGCAGTGAAGTGGAGGAAACTGCTCCGAGAGGAAGGAGAGGAGGATGGAAAGGGAAATCTGTAGGTATAGGTGGTATGAAAGCTCCCTGGGGGCAGGGATCCCATCGCTCTCTAAAACAGTACAAGTACTCTAATCTTAGGAGGCCAGTACTTTGGGATTCTACTGCCTCAGGCTCCATCTCTTTCGACCCCACAACCCCCCCAAACCCTTTCCCCTCCACCCCCTCCTCTCCGTCTGTGAAAGAGGGTTCACTGACTCCAAGATTAGAGATTAGAGACCCCAGTGGTATTTCTCTTTGGTTCCTTTTCTACCTACCCAGATCTCCAAAATTCTTGCCCAGGCCCCCTCACATATTCCAAGAGCCCATTTAGATCTCTCTGTGATGGATGTCTGCCTGTTCTAGAAGGATACAGACGGACCCCGGAAGGCAGGTAGCAGGGGAAGAGAAGGGGCTTTAGCCCCACAAGATTTCTGGTAGGAGCCTCCAGCTGAGGGACATCAGCCTCGAGCACAGGGTCCTGGAGCTGCCTGTAGTGTGGTTGTAGGGGGTAGAGTGCATTCTCCCAAAAATCTTTTATCTTTTCTTCTCAGTTAGGGGAACACTAGCCTTATTTAGGCCCAAAATAAAACCGAGGGAATTTCCCTTTCAAAGCGATTTCTCCCTGTACCAGAGCTCTTTCTAACAACCCGAGGTAGCATCTCAAGAGGCTTGCAGTGGGGCCCCATACTAAGGCTGGAAAATGAAGAAGAACGCTTAAGATCTATATAGGGTTAAACTGGGGCTGGGGGAGCGGGGCTTTCAGACTGCTGAGGGTGTTGGGGGGGTGGAGAAGAGGCAGAAACCTTATGAGAGGTCTCCCAAGATTGGGGGTGAAGAAGAGTTCCTAGTTGCATCCTTTGGGCTTCTAGGGTAGCTAAGGGGGGACATTAAGGAGATTGGTCTGGGAAGTAAAAGGGGGGGTCCTTGGGCCCCTCGATGGCGCCTTTGGAGGGGGGCAGGGCAGTTCTGGAAACAGTAGGAGTCAAGGGGGGGAGGAAGCCATGAGGCTGGGGGGGTGGGATGATGGGGTCCAGGGCAGGGTGCTCAAAGGACTGGGGTGCGGGCTGTTGGGGGGGAGGGAGACCCGCGGGGAGGGGCGCGCTATGTCTTTAAGAGCTGCCTGACTGCAGGTTGCAGCTGTCGTGGTGGGGCTCTGGAGACAGCGGAGATTCATTACTCCACCGACACAATGACCATTGATCTCCCCGTGGTGTTATTCAAATCCAGTACCAATTGCAGCCCATCCCCATTCTTCGGCGGCCGCCGCAGCAAGGCCCGTATTGTTGGAGGGGACGACTAAAAGCCCGCCCCGAGGCCCCCGAGCCGCCAGAGGCGCCTGCTCCGGCTCAGCCCTGCGCCTCGCCCTGCGCGTCCGGGGGGACGACGGGCGCCCCCCCCAGCCCGGCCCGGCCCGGCCCGGCCCAGCCCCGGCCACCCACCTCCCCACCCACCCCACCCCCAGCTCCCAGCCCGGATCTCCGGGGGAAGGAGTGACTCCGGCTGCAGGTGGCCCGAGGGGCCCCCAGCTCCGCACGCCCAGTTCTCTCGCATTCCTCCACTCCGGGTCTCTCCGGGGGCAGGGAGAGAGGGAGAGGGACCCCTATCCCCAGCGCGGCCGGAGGGAGAGAGTGCCCGGGAAGCGGAAAGCTCAGGAGTCGGTGCGTGCCGGGGCCGCGGGGCCGGAGGAGGGGGGAGACGCGGGCCAGGGAACCCAGCAGTCGGGCACACCCCCCCTCGCCGCCGGCGGGCAGACTAGGAGGTCCCAGCCGGCTGTCGGGGGGCCCGAGGCTGGGGAAGGGGAAGCCGGAGATGCGCCTTCGATTCTTTCTGTTCGATGCTTCCCATGCACCGGGACGCAAGCGCCCGGCTCGGGAGTCGGGATGCGGAGCCCAGAGTCCGGGGCCGGCCCGGTGCGGGGTGCCGGAGTCTCCGGCCGAGGGCAGCCGGAGTCCCCGCTCCTGCCCCGCCCAGCCCCGCGTCCTGGGGGCGCCCGGAGAGCCCAAGCCTAGGTTTCCCGGCAAACTGGACCTTCTATCTGGATCCGGGTTGGAGTTCGGCCGCAATCGATTTGGATCTGTCCGGCAGGACAAGGGAATCTCCGCTATCGATCTCAGGGGTAGGGGGCGGTGGGCGGCCGGATCTGCTGGCCACCTACGGAGGTCTGCGAAGGGAAGCGGCCGCGGGGAGATGGTCAGGCGCAGGGCTCCGAGACCCAGGTGTCCGAGGTGGCGCTTTCCAGGAGCTGGGCGGCGACTGGAGGTGGGGAGGGTGAGGGGGGTTCGGGTAGGACGGGGAGCAGGGGTTCCGCCGCTGATTGTCCAAACGCAATTCTTGTGCGAGTCTGCAGCCAACCGAGAATTGTGGCTGGACATCTGTGGCTGAGCTCCCGGCGCGACCGGGGAGATCGAGAGGTTGGTGGGGACCGAGCATCCAGCAGCGAGTGGGGGGATGAGGACGGGACGAGCCCCCTCCGTGCGCAGAGTCCCTGCCCCGGGTTCCCGGCGCTCCCTCGCTAGGGCTCGAGAGTGAAATGCGCCAGACGGATCCCTCATCCCTCGAGGAGGGGGAAATCGCTGGAATTCCCCGCTCCGATGGGGCGCGCGAAAGACAATTATCCCCCCCCCATCCGCACCCTCATCTTCGCCACCACCCACGCTCTCACGGTCCCAGCCGCCGTGATCTCGGTCGCGATCGTTACGGTTGCTTTTGTTATGCTCTCCCACCCTCAAATCCCGGGTCCGGAGAGGAAGGCAGGTCTGGCGGGAGCGGGGTCTGGATGCCGAGGATAGGTCCGGGAACTAGTCTGAGGCCGGGGGGAGGGAGAAGATCGGGGACGACGGAAGCAGGGAAGGCGGCTCGCAAACTCGTTTAGAATTTGGTGCGCATTAGAAAGCGAACATATAATCCAAACGAAATCCGAGTCCTCCCTGATTCCTTCCGAAACAGACAGATTCGAAAAGCTTCGGCTGCCGCTCCCGGGGCTGGGAGCCCAGCCCGAGCCGGAGCCGCAGCCCGAGGAGCGAGAGTATTAGATCGCCTGCACTTTCGAAGCAAATCTTGGAAAAGAAATTTTATCAATTAAAAAACAAACAAACAAGCTGGAGAGATTGACATTCATTTTTCGTATATTTAAAAAATAATAATAAGAAGAAGCGCGTTCGCCCCCTCCCCCTCCTCCCCGGAGTCTCGGTTTTCACCTTTGGGGGCCGAGCTTGGGAATCCTCGTAGGCAGGGAGCCAGCTCGAATGGGCCTGTACTTGGCCGGGGCGCCCGGGATGACACTCAGCAGGACTGTCTTCAGCCCCGGGAGTTTTGGCGGGGGTGGTCGGAGGCGCCGGGAAACTCGTTTTTCTGAGCGCTTGCCTCTCGCCTAGACTCGTGGGTGTTTGTTTGGAGCCGGGCAAGGGTTCTTTCGCTAGGAGGGACCGGGGGACCCAGGTGCCTCCCGCGTCCGCTGCCAAGTCTACTCCGAGAGAGATGAGAAACACCAGGTCCTTCCTTCCCTGGGAACAGACAGGCGGCAGGGGCGGGGGAATCCCGCGTGGGGCGACTGGCCAAGGGGAGCTCCCTGCCGCAGCCGCGTGGGCGGCCGCGGGAGGCGGAGGGAGTCGGGATGCCCAGCTAGGGTAAGGTGACTGCAGGTCTCATTACTTAGAAGGGGGTGGGTTGCCCAAAGTGAGACTAAATTGAGAGGGAATTTAATTCATAACACGCAGTTCCATCTAGATAGGCTGAAGCATAGTTGCGACTGTACCCAAAAAGAGAGAAATACAACCCAATAGCTTCCCGTAGACACTTTCCCATACAGACCGAGAAGGGCACTTGCTTTCAGAAATATAAGCTCCCCCCCCCCCCAGTAGATCCCTGGATTTTGCATGAACCACTCGGAGGCCCAAACCACATACTACATAAGCAGAAACCAATAGATACATCCAAACACACGAGCAGTTTTGACTGAACCTAAAGTAAAGTGAGCACTATTTAGCCCAGGGATGTTTTACAAAGAAAACCCAATCTTACCGCTGTTGGCACCCCAAGGCCAAAAAGACAAGTCTTTTGAGAGGGACAGTGAGGGGAGATGGCATGGGTGAAAGATATTGTTATCCCCTTTTCAAGTTTTCTGGAAAAACTCTTTGAGAATTTTTTCTGGGTCCACCGCATCCTTTCCTCCATCTTCCCATCTCTAGATTTGAGACTGAGATCATATTCTCTTTATCCTTGGGTCCTAGCTATGGCCCTTATTCTACACTATCAGTTTGAGGAATGAACGAACAAAACACAATCCTACCTCTTCCTACATTTATGAAGATAAAAAGGTAAACACCCAAGACTGGGAACAGAACATGTATTGACAATTCTCAATTTCTTCTGATGGATAGGGGGCTTCTCTGGTGATAAGGATAGAAACTAGGGATAGAGAGCTAGTGAGATGGGGAGGTATCCCAGGGAGAAAGGGAATGAGCAGAGATTCAATTCTCAGCTTTCCTGCAAATTTGACTAGGTTGAGAGGACCAAATCAAGCTGAATTCAACCTTTCCTGGCCCCCCAAAACTTCCCTAGCATTATCCTACTCCCAGATCTTGTCAGGCACTTTTGGTTGGGCCCTTAAGCCTGCTTCAGAGAGGGAAGAGGATGATTCTCAGAATCCCTGGGACATTTGCATCAAGCCAGGAGCTATGCCATGAGGTCACTGGGATAACAACAACTGACCCAGCCCAGCTGTATCTAGGATGAGGCTCCAAGCAATAAAGAAAAAAACGACAGGCATGAAAGCCTTTATTTGCCCAATGCCGGCTGTTACAAGCACCGCCATGTTGGCTTCCAGATGGGTCTGCATGCTGTGGGGAGAGAAGCTGGAGGTCCCAAACATGTCACAAAGCAGTTTCTTGTGCCCTGGTTTTCTGGCAACCCCTCAGCTCACAATGGTAAAATCCTAGGCACTGGAAAGGAAACTGAGGCACGGGGAAGAGACCCAAAGCCCTCCCCAGTGAGGCACAGAGCCCAGGTGTCTTCAAGCAGTTTTTTATCTCTGGGGGAGGGGACCTGGAAGTCCATCTGGTGGCCTGTATACTGTGGGGCAGGCCTAGGTCAAAGGCTAGGGGAGTTAGAGGAGCAAGGTTGGAGCAGCTGGGGGCATCCAGGCAGAAGGAGGAGGAAGAGGCAGCACTGAATAGGGGCCCCCAGCTGAGGTTCAGTGATGACAATGGAAGAAGCAGGTGGAGCCCTTTGGTTCTGAGAGAGGAAACTGAGGCAAGGAATCTCAGTCAGAATTCTAGAGCTTGAAAGGGTCCTTAGAAATTGCCAAAAGGCAATTTCACAGACCGGGATACTGAAACCCAGGGTGATGAATGACTTGCCCAAGATGACACAGTTTGGAATACTGGCACAGTGCCATATGAGGGGGGAACATAGAGGTTCAGAGCTCACAAACTTGCCTTCAGTGTAGTGGGGGCAGCAGGGCTACTACTTCCCTTGGGGACACAGATTACAGAGAGGAGCAATCTGGGGCAGGTCTCTTGTACCCCCCTCCCATTTGGGGGAAGGAGGTGGTAGTAGCTTCTTCCACTAGTACAGGAGCTGTAAGCAGCACATTTTTAGTACCTGGCCTCATTTCCCTTCCCGGAGGGAAAGCTGCTAAGGCTAGAGAGGGAGTGGGGAGGATGCAGCAAGGGGAAGAGGCGGGAGAGCAGGACTGCCTGGGTCTCTTTTGCTGCTGGTCCTTCTTCATGAAGACAAAGTCATGGCAGGCTTGTTGTCCCACATGCTCTGGCTGTGGGGGAAGGGGGAGGAGGGGGGATTTCTGTCTCTATTGTTCCCCCATTTTGGATGTTTTCTGCCCTGAAGGTCCCTGGGAGCTGAAGGAACTTAAGGATGAAGGAGAATAGATGCTCTAACCACCATGTAGTGTGGAGATGAAGAGGATGCTGTCTTGGTCCTGTAATTGGTAGTCCAATTCACCCTGAAAGAGAGAAAAAAGGAAAGAGAGAAAGGGAGACAAAGGGAGGGGAAAGAAAGAGAGAGAAGGAGGAGAAAAAGGGAAGAGAGAAAATTAATATTGTCATGTTTTGACACTCAGTCTGGGCATGCAGAACTATGAACTCTGAGAGATAATACAGGACAGGGAAAGATGTGATAGCTTTCAAGAGAGATGAAATGGGTTTTCTCAGCTGGCTTGAACACTAGCTCTCTCAGTTCAGTTTAAGCTTTGTGTAGCTTTCTCCTATCTTAGCCTGGGTTTTTCTACTGCCTCCTTCCACCCAACAGCAAATAAAAAGAAAGGGAAAGGGAAAAAAAAAGGAAAGGGAAAGTTCCCCAAAGGAAATTGGGGTAAGACCTACTGAGGGAAAAGTTACCCACTCCTACCTGCAACTCCCAGTCAGCATCATTGATTAGTACCAGAATCCCTGGCCGCCTGTGGGAAAGATAATTATAGAATTTGGAAGCTAGAAGAGGACTTTAAAGATAACCAAATACAATTCTTTCATTTTATACAGAAGGAAACAGAAACCTAAAAAAGTATACAGTGTATTAAATGAGCTATTATTTATAAAGCACTTAGCACAGTGCCTGGCAGATTAGAACGTGCTTGTCATTCCTTCCCCCCACTCCAACCCCCATCCCAACCCCTTTCCTTGCTCAAGGTCATGCAAACTTGGGTTTAGAACAGAGCTCCTCTGATGCTCACTCCACCAGGCCATAATGGTTGATGAGAATAAGGACATGAAGAACTTCTCATGGGCATGAGAAGCTTTTGGAGAGGAGAGAAAATGTGAAAATCCTAGAAGCCTTACTGAGGCACTGGCTGGAAGAAGTATTTTCAGGGGCCTCTCTAACATCAGCCTTTTTTTTTTTTTAAAGGCATCCCAGGAAGAAAAGTATAATCTTCTAGGGCATCAATCTGAATCTAACAGGAAATTCTTTGTGACATGTCTACTGACTAAACTTGGTTCATCTTGCTATCTCCTGGTAGGAAGAGATGAGAGCCCCTAGTCCTGTCCTTCCTTGCAATCATGCAGTAGAGAGGTGAAGATATCAATGGCCAAATCTCTAGAAGTTTGAGTAAAACAGGATTTCAATGGCTTGAAATAGGACTGGAAGGAGTCTGGAAGGTATAAATCAGCTTTCAGGGAAACCCAGTGGAGATCACTCTCACTTGGATAATGACCGGAATCCATAGTCCTTGAGGCCCTCAATCTCTACAATTCCGTTAATAGGTGAAATCAGAATGTAAATGCCCCTGAAGCATCCCATTTCTTTGGCCAAGTTAGCTTAGTGAAACTCTTGCCAGTTGAGATTTCTATCTCAATCTGCATCTTGACAGCAGAGCACGTAAGAGACAAACTCTTATCTGTTAGGAATCAAGGATGGCTTTGGAACTGACAGGCTCAATCTCTGGGGTCACCTATGCCACAGGGAGGCTGTAGACAGGCCCATCCCACCCTTCGCCATGACCTCAGGCAGAATGCAATAACTGTCCCTTTTTCCACCAGGTTGGCCTCATTTTAAAAATAAAGTGATTTCCCAGTGGATTGATTTTGACTGTTTCTCAGAAAAGATGGACCCAGCCCTGTGATGGGTGCAGAGAAGGCAGATGCTAAGGCAATGGGCAAAGGTGGTATGGATCTGACTGCTTCAATCTCACTTCCCATTGATAGGACTGGAGGTCATAACCACAGAGCAGAGCCTGATGGCTTAGGGGGAAAACCTGGTTTATAACATGAGAGGAGCATGAACTCTGCTGATCCCCAGTTCAGCAGAGGGGAAGTTGTGTTCACACCCAGGTCTGGCAATGTACTCATACACACTGGAAAATAAATCACTGAAATCGTGCAATATCAGAACTGGAACCCTGATCCTTTCCTTTTATAAAGAAACCAGAGGCCAAAAGAGTCAGGCAGCCTGTCAAGGTCATACAGAACTGAACTCATCACCTAACCTATACCCACTATATCCTATTCTATCTGAGAATAAAAATTTAAGATCTCAAATTCAGTTCACAGTAGAGACCCTTTGGGGTAACAAAGAGACACACAGCAGGTGTAGGTTTCTCTTGGGCAGACTACTGTTGGAGCCCTGGCTAGGTTCTATGACCCAAGATGTCTATTCTTCCCTTTAGTCTCATTTACTTCCTTTGTCTATGTGGAGAAACAACCTCCTTAAGAAAAGGGTGAAGATTAGAACCCTGGCTTATCCTCAACTAGAGAAAGTTGGCAGCACTGAAGCTCATATGCTCACTGGTCCCTAAATCATTGAGGCATCAATCAATTAACCAATAGATCAACAAGCATTTCTTAACTACCTACAATGTAGCAAACACTGTGTGAGGTGCTGGGGGCACAAGTACAGAGAACAGAACCATTTTCTTCCACCCTTTGTAGGGCATCCCTCCCTCAACCTTACACTGGGAGGAGGGAGGGATAGGAGACAAGAAGGGGGTGGTCAGAAGGAATGAGGACCTTACACGCTATCTCCCTGGATGAATAACTCTGGCCGCTCCTTTAATAGGTTCTTCCTTATCCAGATGAGAAGGTTTCGGATATCCCCTAAAAAAAAAAAAAGTGGTGAGACCTATCAGTTATGTTCCTAGGGAGTCCAGCTTAGCTGCTCAGAAAAATAACCAGGAGCTCTTTGATCTGAAGGCCAGTACCAATAAAGTTTCTGAAGAGATCTCAACTCATAGAGCCATGGAAACCGATTGATAGCTATTCTAAAATAGGGAGGAAAAGAATACACATTCATTAAATACCTACATATGCCAGGCACTTGGCCTAAGCTTGATGAGTTTTTTGAGCTTGATCTCATCTGATCTTCACAACAACCCAGTGAGGTGCTGCTATTATAATCCCCATTTTGCAGAGAAGGAAACGGAAGCAGATTGAGTTAGGATGCCTAGAAAGAGCCAATTAATTATGAAAAAGGGACTTAAAGATGAATAAGAGAATAAATTTAACCTAAAGCTAAAATAAAAGAGAAGAAAATGTCTTGACTGAAAGAGTGGGTAGACTCCAGAATGGGTCACCAAAATAAGATCTGGAAAGGACTTGCTATGGCTTATCTTGGCTGGAGAGCAAGTCTCAGTCAATCCCTGGTATAACCAGGCTTTAAGTGGCCCTGTCTGTGTGGGTAATCCCTTATTCTCAATACCTTTCCCACCCAGAATATCTCTCTTCCACCTTTATCTCTCCTTCTCAGCCCTAGACTGGGAGGATCCATCTTTGCTCCTGGCTGGCATACATTTCTCTTTGTGAGGGAAGAAAAACAATTGTAGGAGAGATAGAATCAGTTAATTTCCTCTGGAGGAGGGAGGCTGAGGGGAGAGAAGAATCCATCAGGAGGCTGGGAGACACTGACAAATAGCTCTCTGGTTCCCTCCCTCTGGCCTTGCACACCTCAAACTGCCATGCCCCAGATGGGTCACTCTCGTTGTGCTGAGAGGAAAAAGCTTGGTGAGAAAGCTGGGGGGAGGGGAATAGCACCAAGCAGAAATAAGTCTCTGTGACTAAAGGATCTCAGTCTCTATGTTCTTTCTTTGCCATGGGCTCTGAAACATGGAGTAATGGAAAGAACTTCGGGCTTGAAAGTGAGAGGGGCTAGGCTGCCATTTCAGCTCCACATTTATTAAGTTGATGATATTGGGCAAATTCATTTCTTCATCTGTAAAATGAAGATAATAATACCAGTATTACTTATAGACATATTGGGAGAAAAATGCTACATAAGCCATAAACAACTAGAACCGTGAGTGTCTTCATTCTCCTTCCCTCTTTTGACAAGCCATGCTAATTAGGTATGCAGTAAAACATCCCCAGCTTGCTGCAACTCTGCATCTTCAAGTCTAGTTTGGGTTACCTGAGAGGGGACTAGGTCACTTAGTGGGAGTGTAACTGAAGATGTGCTGCCAGTGACATGGACCTAAAGAAACTCATCACTTTGTCCTTTAAATGCAGTATGGTTTTGTCGGCTAAGCTGTCTCCTGTGGCTCCTCCTCTTAGCCTGGAGCTAGGTTTCCCTACCTATGATCACATGCTCTGAAGCCAGGGAGTAAAAGTAATGCTTAGAAGAGATTAAAAAGGTAAACAATATTTAGACAGTATGGCTGGACACCCAACCGGAACATGTCTTTCATAGTAGTTTCTCTGAATGGCTAAAAGAGAAATTGGGATTTTTCCATCCAAATACTCAGTTCTGAACTAATCAACCCATTCCTCTGTGTGCAGACTGTGATGTGCCCTCTGAGCACCAAATCACTGGCAGGGCATTCATAGCATGAGGTTGCTGCTTTAAAAACAAAAACTCTTACCAAGTTTGTATTAAAGCAATAGAGAAGAAAGAGAGAGAAAGATGGAAGAGGAGGGGGAGAGATAGAGGAGAGAGATGGAAGCGCAGGCGCATTGTGCCTAATGATCTGTGATGATTTTTGTCGCCTACTGGGGCTCCTCCCTAGGGCCTTTCTGAGCTGGGAAGGGATGAGCTTGGGTTTCCCCTTGGCTCCGACTCCCCTTGGCCTCCATCTTGGCACTGTCTGGTGTGCAGTCGGCCCATAGATCTTCCCACTGCTCGATAAAACTGCCCAGGCCTGACAGATCCATCAGAGAGGCCTTGGTGAAGACAGAGGATGTGCGTCTGTGTACAGAGAGGAATTACCACTACAGGGCAAGTGCCTGGAATGAGAAATGTGGAGACTAAGCTAGTCTATGTAAACCTCTGCATCCTGGTGAAATGCAAAATCTTTTGGGAATTCATACTTCCCTTCCCCTAAACTCCCACCCCATATCCCTTCTGGCACCCAGAGAGATGAGATTCAGCCATTTTCTGGCTTTCTATGTTCCCCACTTCCTCTAGAGACTGTTTTTTCTTTGGATCTGAATTGTGTCCTCTCAACAGAGAAAGGGACATAATCATTTTTCTAGGCTAGGACCATGGATAACGACTTGGGGCTCTGTGGTCACTATGGGGTCATCCAAATGACAGCCCCATTGGCTGCCCTGCCTACAAAGTCTGGGAAATGTGGGGGATGGGAGCTATTCCTTTGACCCAGTCCAGGCTCGTTCATCATGGTGCCCAAAGCCTAGCTCTCATTTGCTGAGGTCACTAACTTCGGCCTGGCCCACCCCTAACCCCGCCCACATTCTTGCCAGTCTGTTACCATGGTTTGGGCTCTGCCTCACCATGCTTATTGTTTGGGGGTGGGCTTGATGGCGATGGTTCCCCTCTCAAAACTACCAACAAGAAACATTTAAACCTTCCATTTTTGGATGGAATCTTCTCCTTTTCTTACCTTTCCTCCCCGTCCTCCCCTTATCTCCAATGGTAAGAAAAGCCCAGGGTATCCAGAAAAGGAATACAATGGCTCATATCTCAACTCAGCCTAGCTGTGGGACAGGCAATATGCAAACAGACTTCCAAGCCAGATGGTGGGTTTCCAAAGGCAGCCAGGGAAGCAGAAGGGTTAAGTAGTCAGGTGCTAGTAAATAAAGGGCAGACTAAGAAATGAATGTCTGAGAGGTGATAACCTTACCCTCACTTACCCAGTTTGCTATCCTCCTCCATATATTTTCTCACAGTCGGTTGTACCACCTGAATTCCAGTTCTAAAAATGACCTCTCACTGACTGTAACCTTTACTGGGGTCTTGACACGTTCACCTCATATTCCAGTCATCTGTATCCATATCTTAGTTCTTCTATTAGACTGTGAGCCAGGGTGACCAGGATGAGGTCCTATTCATCTCTGTATCCCCCAAAGAACCTAGCACAGTGCTTTTCTTGCAAAGAGAAAACAGTAATGTTTCATGAATGAGTAAATGAATGACTTGCTGACTGAGATCTGAGAATGGGGGTAACTCACACAGGATAATAGAGCATGTGGTGGTGGTCTAGAAGATAACAGGCCCATTTGCATTTTTTTAGAGGTTCAATCAATCCTTGAGCATTTATTAAACACCTAATCAGACACTGCACTAAGTTCTGAGGATATAAAGATAAAACAAACCTAGTCCCTGCCTTCAAGGAGTGGTTGGGCATCCACACAAGTGGTCAGATTACTCTTAGAAAATAACACTTGATCTTGTCTTTCATGATCTTCATAATCAAATGAGTTAAGTGCTCAGGCCAACAAGACACCTTCCTTTTTTGGCATGTTCCATATGATCTACTCCCCTTAGATCAGTTCAAGAACTAGAATCTCTCTCTCTCTCTCTGAAATATATGGTTTACTTTACACACACACACACACACACACACACACACACACACACACACACACACACACACACATACACACTGTAAGAGAGACAAACAGAGAGAGAGAGACAGACAGAGACAAAGACAGAGACAGAAAGTGTTAGAGTTTTCCAGTAAGCCATGGCTAGCCAGGTAAAGGTAGCTAGTTCATGAGAATTAGCAGTTGCCTCCTCTGTTAGTCCAGGGAATTGTCAAATACTTTCAATGGAAGGAACTTAAGTCATGGAAGTAAGACAGTCACTGAAACCAAGAACATCTTCAAGCTTCCAAATTCTTAGTAATGACCTAACCCTAAAATAAAAATTTCTGGATCTCTATTTCAATCTCTTATACAAGAGATTCCAATCCCTTATGCAGTCTCATTCAGATTAAGCTATGAAACCCAGGATCTTAGATAGTGTGTGAAAAGTTCTTGGCTGACTTTACAATACAACATGAATATTGGTGGTTATTATTATTAGAATCCTCTTGGCCTTTTCACAAGAAGCAACTGTGGGAGAGTCAAGTGCCCATTTGCTCACCATCACCAAATAGGTGACATACTTTAGGGGCACCATAAACTCTCCTAGGAAACTTCAGGGACATTACTACTACTCTGAAGTAGATGTGGCTTCCTTTGTACTTCTAATGGGTAGGCCTGCTTCTACCTTTCCTTGGTTTAGACTCCAAGACAGTATGCCTTGCCATGGACCAACCTAGAAAGCCATGGAGTCTGCTGGCATGGGCCCCTTCCATTGCCCCAAGTACACCAGCTATCAAGGAAAGGCTCTTCTCTCCAGCAGGCCCAGAGCCTTACTTGAAAGGGGAGAAGAAAGGCCCAAAGGGTGGGAGTGGATAAGAGAAATGGGGTGAGGGGAGGGGGAGCTGGGTGTAGGGCCCATTTACAAATGAATGGGGGTAAGAATGGAGCAGTTTGTGGGATAAAGGGCCTGCAGAAGGAGGTTTACAGATGTGCAGAGAGGACCGCTCCTCATTGTTTAATTAAGCAGAAAGTGGCTCTTTTCAAAAGCAATTTTGCACAGGAGCTGGGGGGGCTCAGCAAACAGGCCCCAAGAGCGAGGGTGAGCAGGAGAAAGGAACAGCTGGTGCTGGGAGCCACTGCGAAGCGCATGCTAAGCAGTTTAAAGAGCTGGGGAGCTCCCTCCCTCCTGCTCTGACCACCCTTTAAACTGCGGAGTCATGACAGGCACAAAGGGAAAAGAGAGGGAGAGGAGGAAATGGGATGGGGTGAGGGGGAGAGTTTGGGACGGGAGGGAAGATTATCTTACTCCATGTCTGTGTAGGAATGTGTGGATGGCTGGGAAGAAATAGAAATTCTGAGCTTTGTCCTCAAGATTGAAAAAGCTAAGCTGCAAGGTGAAGGGACCGGTTTCTGCCCACTTCCTCCAAAGGGGTGTTCTGTGCCAGGCCTGTCTTTTCACTCAGAAACCCCCCTAGACCACTTGCACACAAGCAGAGTGCCCATTGTCTTCTCTAGAACAGCCTCACATTTTTGGTTGCTATCCTTTCTTCAGGTCTCTCCTTCATGGGGAACATCTCCATACTGACATGAAAACAGTACCACCAACCTCCATCCCCCAGAGGAAAGAACCTTCTTTTCTTCAGCAGAAAAAACCGCTTAATTCATAGTTAGGATGTGGGGACTGGCAGGAATCTAGAAATGATCTCTTGGAGAAGTGGTGGAAAGGCAACTGCCTATCACCCGCCCTGTCAGAAGCTGGTTGCCACAGTCTATCAGGAGTCCTAAGTAAGGCTCTAGCCTCCCCTGGAGCTCTGGGCTCTTTCTTCATCTGTAACCCAAGGCCATTAGACTAAACAGTTTCTAAGATTTTGCCTTGACCCTGGATCATTACAGATGAACTACTACTCATTTTGAGTGCTTTCCCCTACAGTGTTCAAGTTATCATGAGACTGTGTGACCCTCTACTTCTCTAACCTGAATTATAGTCTATTAGAGCTATAAGAGACCTTAAAGATTTCTAGTCTAGTCCCTTTCATTTTACAACTGAAGAAAATGAGAGCCACAGAAGTGACTGGCCCAAGATCATACAGCTGGTTGGGGAGGAGGAAAGTATGGCAGAAAGTTGACCTTGGAGCCAGAAAGAACTGGTCAAGACTTGCCTCCAACAAATACTGGTTGTGGGACTTCAGTGTTCCAGGGCAGGGCCATAACACTCTGAGTTCGGCCCAAATTCCTTCAGAATCCAATACTTAATGTGCAACAAGAAAATTGGATTTACACACATATATTATATCTAGGTTATACTGTAACACATGTAAAATGTATGAGATTGCCTGTCATCTAGGGGAGAGAGTAGAGGGAGGGAGGGGAAAATCTGGAAAAATGAATACAAGGGATAATGTTATAAAAAATTACTCATGCATATATACTGTCAAAATGTATAATTATAAAATTAATATAAAAATAACTGCAAAATCTTTTAACAAAATAAATAAAAATATACTAAAACATGGGATAGAGGAAGTTTCTGATAACAGTGAAATCACGCATCCAAGTCCTATCCCTATTTATACAGTTAGTCTCAGAAAAAGGATCAGAATCTTGATTCCCAAATTCAATGCTCAATCTAATCCTGTGGCTGCTGTTTTCTCTGCTGGGATCTGCTGAGCCAAGCAGCAATAGCTGGGTCAGGCTGTCTGCCAGGGAACAGATCTGGATACTAGCTCAGTGGCACTGTGATGCTATCCCAGTGGTACAAGCCTCTTGCCTACTCCTCTAGGGACAATAGTGTCAGGTCAATGCCTGGCAATTGCTGCCTAGTGTTAGAGCCAGAATGCCACTTTTAAACTATATTGGGTCCCATGACTTTCTTCCACGACAAATTAATGCTACTTAGGCTATATATCCTATCCAAATTTAAAACATGCTGGGCAGCAGAAGGTATACCCTGGGCACAGCCTGAAAACCATATATTGTTTCCAAGCTAGTCTTCTTCCCACCTCTGTCCCCACCCCTCCACCCCCTCACTAGGAAGACTCTAACAGAATATTAGAAGATTAGAATATAGTGGTAGGGAAGAGGAGTGATTATGAGGAGAAACATCTGGGGTCTAAAGCCAGCTCTACCTTTGATTCTTTATATCATTTAAAACAAGTCATTAGCCCTCTTTTTGCCAAGCTCAGGAATCAGGTTTCCAGGGAATTCTGTGGCACTGAAACTATGACATTTTTTGAATTTTTCAGAAAGGAAGTTAAATGCAGGGTGTTCTAGATCACAGCAAGTACTGTTAAAAGTCTCCTGATGAGACTTCAGAGATGTTTACTTTAAGCCTTATCATTCAGAAGACTACAGGATTGTTTGGATGGTAATCAAACCCTGATCTAGTAACTTACGATATCACTATCCTACAATAGCATCATAATACATAATAATGGCAGTTTATCCAACCTCATAAGTGACATTTTAGCTTCCCCCATAGACATCTTTTTCCCAGTTCAGTGGGGGTAGAATTTTGCTCCTTTGAGAATTTCAGAGCCTCTCGTTGAGGCAGACAGAACCATTTCTGTCCTAGCCCCCCAGTGGGAGCCAACAGATCTGGACAATGATCCATTTGATTGCAAATGGGTCTCAGCACAGCATCCTTCCCACAGTGCCAGAAGGAAGCTGCCAAATCAGTTGTCCTAAGAATCCAGGAATTCAAGTCTCCACCCTACAGTATGTACCTTTTCCCCCTTGGACAGATCATAGTTGTGGATAGAAAATGAAGCATTACTTAGAAGGGAACTGTCATTTAATGAATAGTATGATCACAAATCTGGGTTTAATCTGCCTTTAATCTACAAGTCCGGACCACTGGCTATTTACCTGACTTTCTATCATGGTCCTCAATCACCCCATTCAATCTTTAAAACTCTGTTAGTATATTACTTCCCCCTGGTCTAACTCATAATTTCAGGCCAATAATCTTTGACTATCAGGTCAACTATGGTGACTATCAGGACAACTAGATAGAAACACAGAAACATCTTAATTTATCTAATGCCAGCCTTTTCTTTTTCAGACCAAATCATCCCAATTCTTTTGCCTTTTGTTTCCTATCTTTTTAATTATTCAAGATACCTTTGCCTGGATCCTCTTCAGTTTTCTACCTTCCTCTTAAAAGGTAGCAATCCTAGACTAGATTTAGTTCATGGAAATATGCCCACCTAAGGAACAAGAAGATGGAAAGAAATAAAAGTATGACTTGATAGTTCAAGCAAACTTTTGTCATTATTAGGGAAGATTGTAATTAAGGGCTCACAACCCCTGTTAGATAATTATTGTCAGATGATTCTCAGTTTTTTAGGAGGCTGTTCAAGTTTCTTCTCAGTATTCCTCGGCTTCTCTGGTATGCAGAAGAAAACTTGGATGAGATCCTTGATAATGGTCTGTGGTTGGGTCTATACAGATGTAAGACACTGAAGACATATGTAAAGAAAAGACTGAAGAATGCACGGTAGAAATTTGATCAGAGGCCCAAACAGAATCTTTGTGGTCAATGGGAACTATTGTACACACTTAGGATATGTAACCAATGATAGCAGAACTGGTGAGAGGAGAGGATAGGATAGGGAGAGGTGGAGAGGAGGAGCCTTCAATTAATTATATGTGATGAGCCTTTTTTTTCTTCAGCTTCATCTGGGAGGAGAGCCGGGAACTCTCTGTCACCTCTTCTAATGGCTGCTCAACAATTCCTAGACAACCCACTTCTCCCAAACACACCTGTGTCCCTGGTATAAAAGAGGGATGAGAAGAAAAGGCCAATACTCACAGGGCTCCTCTTGACTAGGTAAGGTCACCTGGTGCTTCTTTACACCGTCAAATAAGAGCTCTGCCCCACCTCTGCAAAGGAGATGATAAAGAGGAAACCGTGTAAATTATAGGGAGCAAGAAGGGGCTGTCTCCTGAAACAACAATCAACAAATAGACATAAAAATGGCTTGATGTACAAGAATTCGGCTAAAGCAGTAAAGGATCCAGCCAAACTATATCTGGTATATGAATGTTTCTTTACAAACTAAAATGCTGTTTTAAAAGTATTCTCTTTTCCAACTTGATCCTTTACTTCTCCATCTTAAATGATCCTCAACTGTCTATATTAGGCATGTTGTCGTCATCCAATATTTTAATCACAATACATTCTATGTAGATACTAAATTTGAGGAAGAAAAGGACAGTGCTTTACTTCAAACCTGTTTCCCCTTTGCATGATATAGTACTTTAAGAAAAAATTTATTATAGCTTTTTATATGCAAAACATATGCATGGATAATATTTTAACATTGCCCCTTGCAAAAACTTGTCTCAACTTTTCCCCCCCTTCCCTCCACTCCCTCCCCTAGATGGCAGGTAGTTCCATACATGTTAAATATGTTAAAGTATATGTTAAATACAATATATGTATACATATTAATACAGTTATCTTGCTGCACAAGAAAGATTGGATTTAGAAAGAAGGTAAAAATAACCTGAGAAGAAAAAACAAAAACACAAGCAAACAATAACAGAAAGATTGTAAATGCTACGTTGTGGTCCACACTCATTTCTCAGTGTTCTTTCGCTGGTATAGCTGGTTCTATTCATTACTGATCAATTGGAATTGATTTGGATCCTCTCATTGTTGAAGAGAGCCACGTCCATCAGAGTTGATCATCATATAGTATTTTTGTTGAAGTGTATAATGATCTCCTGGTTCTGCTCATTTCACTCAGCATCAGTTCATATAAGCCTTTTCAGGCCTTTCTGAAATCATTCTGCTGGTCATTTCTTACAGAACAATAATATTCCATAACATTCATACGCCACAATTTATTCAGCCATTCTCTAATTGATGAGCATCTCTTCAATTTACAGTTTCTGGCCACTACAAAAAGGACTGTCACAAACATTTTTGCATATATGGGTCCCTTTCTCTTCTTTAATATCTCTTTGGGATATAAGCCCAGCAGAAACACTGCTGGATCAAAGGGTATATACACAGTTTGATAACTTTTTGAACATAGCTCCAAATTGCTCTCCAGAATGGTTGGATTCATTCACAACTCCACCAACAATGTATCAGTGCATGACATAGTACTTTGCACACAGTAGGCTTCAATAAATGTTTGTTGAATTGAATTGATACAAATGGTAAAAATGAAACATCAGCCTTCAACCAAGAGCACAAGGAAAAGAATAGACACAGCTCCCAGTCCAATGTTCCCATCTATGATAACTGTTAGCGTAAGCCAGAATTATGGCCGTCCTCAAATTTTATATTATCTCCCTTGCTCCTGACTCTGTAAATTGGGAAGAAAGGAATGTTTTCCAACATTTACCTTCCAAACCATAGTACAGTAATTGGACTGGAAATCTAGGCCCCATTCTGGTGTTACCCAACTGCATCACCTTGGGCAAATCACACCAACTTGTCTCAAATATAAAAATAGAGGGCTAATTTAAATAACATGTAAGATCCTTTCCAAGTCCAACATTTTGTGAATCTAACTAATCTATACTCTAGGTGGTATCATGGGATCTCTTCTTGATTATCCAAAATCAAAAAATTCAAGACTTTAAGCATGAAAGCCTAGATTAATGAAAACATACTATTCTTCACATACTCCCTTCTCTACCATTCACCCAGAATTTTCCTCCATTTCAGTCAACCCTACATTTTGGGAAAACAGATTCCAAGGGTTTAGAGGAAAGATAGATAGGATCTCACAGACTAAAATTCTATAAGGAGAGTAAAATTTGGAAGACACAAAAGAAAACAATTTTTTTTCAAAGAATGTTTTTATTTTCTTCTCAATTGCATGTAAAAACAATTTTTAACATTTGTTTTTCATAATTCTGAGTTCCAAATTCCCTCCCTTCTCTATTCCCTCTTCGAGAAGGCAAACATTTTGATACAGATTATATATGTGCAGTCATACAAAACATTTTCACGTTGGGAATAATTTCAATGAAGAGTAAAAGAGGTGAATCTGAAGATAATGATATCTCAGGGTATCCCATCAACCAACTTAAGTTTTATAAAGGTATATATAAAAGACACCTGCAAAAGTAGGCAATAATGACAGAACATAAGAGCATGGAAAGGTCATGTAAATATAGTGCAAAGCTACGGACAATAAAAAACATGCATTTCTTTTAGCTATATGAGGAAGGAGAAAAGGGATTTAAAAAAAAAAAAAGGATAGAACTCCTTAGAGTAGACAAGTCTATGATATTTGGAAAAACAAATAAGACAATACTTTTATACTTGTACACTATATAGCTTGTTTTTTCTATTCCTTTGCCATAGAACTGATAGAACAAAAATGACTAACAGACCCTGATACCCAAAATAAGAGGAAATAATAGATAGTCACCCTTGAGAAATTTATGTCACCTGGCCCAAAAGGGCTACAGTCTCAAGTCTCTTGAAAAAAACTGATTGCATGATGGACAGAAACAACTACACCCAGAGAAGGAACACTGGGAAGTGAATGTAAATTGTTAGCACTACTGTCTATCTACCCAGGTTACTTATACCTTCAGAATCCAATACTTAACATGCAACAAGAAAATGGTATTTACACACATATATTGTATCTAGGTTATACTGTAATACATGTAAAATGTATGGGATTGCCTGTCATCTAGGGGAGGGAGTAGAGGGAGGGAGGGGATAATTTGGAAAAATGATTACATGGGATAATGTTATTAAAAAAAATTACTCATGCACATATACTGTCAAATTTATAATAAAGTGACTATGTTTTCAAAAAAAAAAAAAAAAGGAAAAAAAAAAGAAAAGAAAAAACTGATTGCTAAGCCATCATTAGTAATGGTTGGTAATGGTTGAAAGATAGTGGAGAAAAGGAGAGCTATTGCAAGAGAACAGAAGGGAAAATAATATTTTGCTTTTCAAAAAATGGAAAGTAAAGATGTTTGCAAATCTTGACCTTAATTCTCAGGAAAATTCTAGCAGGAATCATTTAAGAATTGTTTAATCAACACTGAGAAAAAGGAAATAATTATAAAGAGCTAGAACAGTCTCATCAACAACAAGCCAAGCCAGACTAACCATAATTCTCTTGATAGTATTACTGAGTTGTTCCTATATAGCTTACATAAATGTTAGAAAAGTATTTGATAAAGTATCTCATACTATTTTTATGCAAAGATAGAGAGAAGTAGGCTGAGGTATAATTAAAGAGATCCAGAGAAGGCATTAATGAGGTAATTAACTCAGCCAGAGGTCTTCAGGAGAGTGCCCAGGGATCTATGTTTGACTTTGTGTTTGAACATTTTATCAATGATAAAAGCATAGATAGAATGTTCATCAGATTTGCAGATGACACAAAACAAAAAGGGAAAGATAACAAAAAGGGAATCAGGATTCAAAAAATAACTTTATAACATAAAGGAATGGAATCTTATAAAATGGATTTTTTTTATTCAATCATTTTTAGCCATGTCTGACCCTTCATGACCCCATTTGGCATAGATACTGGAGTGGTTTGCCATTTCCTCTCCAGTTCATTTTACAGTGAATAAACTGAGGCAAATGTGGGTAAGTGACTTGTCTAGGGACACAGCTACTAAGTGTCTGAGGTTAGATTTATACTAAGGAAGATGAATCTTCCTGATTTCAGGACCAGTGTTCCATCCACTGTAATATCTAGATGCCTTCAATGGAAATAAAGGTAGTATTGTTGTTAGTTCTCCAGAGGACCAATAACATCATGGGATGATGTGTTGACTGGGCTTGAAATGGATTTAAGTGAGGCAAAGTTATACTTGACATTTACAAGATTAGAATAAAAACAACTTCACAAGTTGGAAAGGCAGGACAACAGTTTATCTAAAAAAGATCTGAGGGCTTTAGCAGATTGAAAGTTCAATATGAACTTACCAGATGTAGAAACCAAAAAAAGGTAAGGCTGCATTAGAAAAAGAATTCAGGACTAGAAAGTAAGTCTCTTTGTACTCTGCCCTGGTCAGAATACATCTCATCATAGTGTTCACTCAGTTTTTGGTACTATAGTTAAAAAAGGATATTGAAAAATTGGAAAATACTGGGAGGAAGGCAATAAAACACTGAAACATCTTGACTCTATCACTTGGTGGAGATGTCCAACAGGGTAAAGAGAACCCTCAGGGGGAGGGGAAGAGAAAGACAGGGACATTGTAGCTCTGTTCAAGTATCTAAGAGCTGTCACATCTAAGAAGGATTAGACTTGCTCTATTTGATTGCAAAAGGCAAAGCCAGGAGCAATGCTCAGAAGGTGCAAACAAGCAAATTGAAACTTGATGTCCTAACAATTGAAGCTATCCAAAAGAAAGTGTAATGGGCTGCTTGGAAAGGACTGGATCCCCTTCACTAGGGGCTCTGCACAAGAGGAACGACTACTTGTCAGGTGTTGTGAGGGTTATAGTGAGACTAGATGACCACTGAAATCTTTCCAACCCTAAAATTCTAATTCTGCAACAACTGACATTGGTAACAAAGCACAAAAACAAATGACTGGAGTTTGATTTCTTCCTTTTTCTGCTAATTCCTCGATGGACTGCGTTGAATATCCAAAAGACTGATAATAAGAGGGAAGGCTTCCAGAGACCAAGGGACTGCATAATTAGACCTTGAAAGCTGAGTTTTAAAAAAAAATTCAAAGCATGAAATGTGCTTCAATTCTCACTGAATCGCTACACTTTAAATTTTCAATTTATTTCTTCACAGACTTTCTTTTAACTTTCCTTCTATCAATGATACTCCCGATTCCCTGCCCTCCACCCCCATAATCCACTAACACAACTTCCCAGATAAAAGGAAAAGAGATATTGAACAAATTATTTTTAGGCTCCGGGCTTAAATTTTCTAAAGCTTTTGATAATTCATGTGAATGCTCTAACAGGGGGTGTCAGGAGATAGCATACTCTGGCTCACCAAGCATACAGTGTAACCAGTTTAAAGATGGTCCCATTAAAAGGACTTATGTATTTCCATAGAAACAGGGCAGAAATTCCCTGTGATAACTTCACCCAACCAGGTCAAGCCCATGAAGCTCCACTTCTTAGCAGCTACCACACTGTAACATTTCCAGATGTCTGGCCATATCTGACTGCAGATAAACATGTCAGTTCTCCATGACTAGATCTTTTGGACTATCTTTGAATTTGAAGCACACATTCACCTGCAAAACGGTAAGAGTGCCAAACCCGGTAAGCTTAGGGAGAAAAGTCAGGCAATTAACCTTGGGCTCTATAACAGTAAAAGTCAATGTAATCCATTATGTTTATGTACATCAGATAATCTTTCATAATTTATAAAGCCCTTTCAAAAACATATGTGCATGTATGTGTTCATATGTATATATGAATGATTTCCTTTCATCCTATTTGTGAAACAGAAGTAGAGCAGGAATTTACACAGGGAATCTGAGTCCAGGAGAGAGAGAACGAGAAGTCCAAGGTCACACAACTAAATCGTTATTAGTGGTCAAGGCTGGAAGGAAGATTTCTTGACTGCTAGTTAAGCGCTCTTCACTATGCTATGCCATTGATACCTCTCAATTAGCCTGCCTTAAACTCTATTTCAAGGGACTTCCAAATGGAAGGAGAAATAGCCTTTTTAAAGCTACCCACACTGCTCTCCCAATTGGTGAGAGGCCTTTTTCAGCACAGACACTGATGAGCTTTAAGCAGGGATGGGGAACTCACGCAGCTGACAAAGTCACACACAACCACCCTCCCCCAACACTACAACTTGAGGGACTGGGATGGACAAAGACCACTGGAAGGCCAAGCCAGGCATTGTGATGGGGGAAACATGGGTGTCTGTAGTCACAACAAGGTCACACTTTGTTGCTGCAGAAGGGTGAAGGAGGAGATAAGGCCCATCTGTGACCCACTTGCTGGGACCATTTCAGCTGCGGGCCATACACAGAGCTTCCATTTATATCCCTCCAAGAGCTCCGCTCTCTTCTCTTCTGGGGTGGGGGTCGGGGCATACAGCAGCTGGGGAAAGTGGGGGTTGGGGGAAACAAGGAGACTTGCAGGGGTTCCATAGTTGGGAGGAGGTCAGGGAGGAAAGGAAAAGAACTGGGCTGATGGGTCCCAAGCAAACAACAGGCAGTGACCAAACCTGGCAGTGCCAGCCACAAGCATTGGGTTTCTGGTGGGGTTTGTTTGCTTTTTTAAATGAGTGGAGAATGGATCTGGATCAATGGGTAACTTGCCTGCAGCTGTGTATACTGGTCCACAAATAAGGGATGGGGGAGCTCTGGCTTCTCCAGTGATAAAACTCTTCAGGTGATGGAAAGCACATTCTCACTTCTACCCCTTGGGCCAACTGGAGAAGGGTAGGGTGAAGGGTTTTTCATGAGTAGAAGAAAGGCAAGAGAAGCCTGAGACTGAACATGTTTTTGGCTTAAATCTCATAGATGGAAGAATTGGTCTATTTAGTAGAATTTCCTCCCAAGTGATCCAATCTTATATTGTCTTGTTTTCCACCCACAATTTCTGGTGACAGATACAAGACTTCAGGAATCAGCTTTCCTTCTCCCAATCAAACTGGGAAGCAGGTTTCTAGATGATCTTCTTTTCCCTTCTTTTACCTCATCTTCCCAATGCTTCTGTTTGGTAAAACTTCCCTGTTTGAAAAAGGAAGAACTACAAAAAGAATAGGGATTGGGGAAGAGAACTGGGGCTGATTCCTGCAGTTCTCATTGCCCTTGAATACAACTTCTTAATCTAAGACAAAAAGGCATGCAAAACGATTTAGTCTACTCTAAAGACTCCCTATCCTGTTACCTGACACATAATAAAATATCTCACATAGTGATGTCAGTGTATCTCAGAAGGTAGAAATAGATCAAAAACTTGTGCAATGCTATATTTATTGTTTATGGAAATATCCAAGTTTGTTCATGCATGTCAAGTAAATAGTAAAAGAAATAATTTTTAAAAGTGTGAAATGGAAAGGTATGGGAAGAAAGCTCTATCTGAGACACACCACAAGAACTGGAATGACTACAGGTGTTCTATTTGCAAAAGTCAGTGGAAAAAAGGCCAGTCCACTTTTTTGGTTTAAACCAGATCTTGAGGAGGTTAGGAAGAATTATTCAAAAATGGAAAGGGAGAGTAAATGGGTGAGTGTAGTGATGCTTATAATAGTACTCAGTACAGAAAGGAGGCATCAGAGCAGAGAGACTTTCTGGAAGGTAACGATCACAGGCACAAAAGACAAAGGAAAAGAACAGAAGTTCAATATAAATCAACAGTAGTGGTTTAGAAATCTAAATGCAACCTCAGACTGCATTAAAAGGGATTTAATGTTCAGACTAGGAGATGACTGCCCTGGTTGGAACACACCTACGGTATTGTATTCACATCTGATACTATATTTTAAGGACATCTATGTGCAGAATAGTGTCCAGAAAGGGGTAACCAGGATAATGAAGGGGCTTGACATATAGGGATTAATGGAAGGAATTGGGCTTCTTTATCAAGCAGAAGGATAAAACCTTAAGGACACGTGCGTGATGCAGTCTTCGAAAAGCTGTCAGATGTAGGAGGCTCAGCTGTGCTCTTCTTGACCCCAGAAGACAGAATCAAGAATAATTATCAGAAGTTGCAAAGATACAAATCTGGGCTTGAGGTAACACAGATCAGTAACTACTTTATAAGTTGGGTCATAAAGAAGATTCTTGCTCAGGTACAATTTGGACCGAATGATCTCCGAGAGATCTCCCAACTTTGAGACTGGATTATGTGAATTCCAGAGGCAAAAATTATCAAGAGAATGAGGGGAAAGATAGTACAGCACACTCATTTTCCTTCTTTTTAAGATGCCCCATTTTCCCATTTCCCTGAGTTAGATAGAAAAACCATAGTTTTCTGAGGTCAGTAATCTCTTTGATAGCATGAGGAAGGGAAGCACAAGTTGAACTGAGAGACCAATTCCCTCGAGTTCACCTAACGGGCCTTATCACACATTCTAAACTGATCCCATGAGAATTTGGGGAATCTGTAGACTTAAAGAGAGCCAATGGTGCAAATGGAATCATGACAAGGCAAATGACTCACAAAAGTAGGGAGACACATATGACTCCGACAGCCAACTAGAGTTCCCTTAACTTTTTAATGGTAATCACAGCGCTAGCCTCCAGAGCCAGGTGGAGGCCTAACAAAGAAAGTCCCAGGTGTACACAACAAGGGGAGGGCCTGCTAGCCAGGGGCCGGTCTTCCCTCGGTCCGTCATCAAGCTTTTCCTTCCGCCCCTTTCAGGTAAAAGCCAGACTTAAGTGGATCCTTGGCTCCAACCTTAGCATGCCGAGCGTCTCGCAGTCCCTCAGTTTCTCCATGTAATAATAGAGAGCTCCATTCCAAATTCCGGGGACCTCGGATAGTAAGAATCAATCAACCAACTTAAGCGATTCCTAGTCGGGTTCCAGGCACGCGCTAAATCTAGGAGAACAGAGCTCAAAACAAAGCGAAGCCCCTGAGAGGCCCCTTTTACACCGAGGGGGAACCAAGCTTGCACCCCTCGGAGAACCCGTCCCCGCAGGACGAAGGCGGATTTCCAGCGGCGCCTGCACGTGCACGCAAAGGTGGGTCTGCGCGCCTGAGTCCGGGGTCCCGGCGGCTCACAGCCCCGCGGAAGGAGGACAGGAGCGGCCGTTACTAAAGAACCCCAAGGCCTAACGCGAGGCTCAGAGAGCAGAGGAGGCGGGCACGTACGCGGCGGCGTACTCGCGGGTCTACTGGGGAAAATACGGTCACGTCGTTCTCCTAGCAACCCGTCCTACCCCGCAGCACATCAGGACAGGTCGGAAGGAGGCAAAGCGAGAAAAGTGCGTTCCGCTGAGACGGAGTCTGAGAGAAGGAGCTGCCAGGCCGACACACTTTCCTTCTGCATGGGGTCACCGGATGCTACCCTCCCCCGGGCTGGGGACCCCCGACTCACCCGAACTCCACCTGAACAGACACGGGGGCCGCCATCTTGCGGAAGACGCGATAGCGGAAGTACACTCCCACTCGAGCCTCCTGCTTCCGCCCTACCCGGACGGGGAATTAGGTGTAGTCTTTCTCATCGATTGGTCCAGGGCCCTCCCAGAGCCAGAAGAGAGAGAGTATCTCGGCATCCTGGGAGATCCGAGCCGGAAGTAACTAAAACTCGTTCAGCCCTTTTACACAGATGGGGAAAACTGAGGCGCAGAAAGGGAGCTAAGCTAACGACGGCAGCAAAACCACCGACTGCGAAGGTCGCAGGCTTTAGAGCCGGAAATTACTTGTAACTTGCAGAAGTCCGGGACTCATCCTGTTATACAGAGCCCATCTTCCGACTGACCCTCGGAAGCCTTTATCGGGTCACGGGAAGTTCCCTCTCCGTTTCCTGGACTTGGGCCCTCCCCGAGCTGCCCCGGGCTCGTTCGATGCAGAACTCCTGGATGATCCCCATGCTAACTCCGTACAGCCTTCGCCCCCTTCCCCCACCCCTTTTCTCTCCAGGACTCTGCTTCCCCCCAGCTCGCGTTCCCAAATACTTGCAGCCAGAATTACCCCTCGTCATTCTCCACCTTTCCAAACCAAATTGTCGCCCCCCAACTCGAGGGGACAAAACAGCTCCCCCGTAGTCCATGTCTAGTGACTCCGCCAGAAAATTCCTTGGGCAGAAGAAGCACGTGGAGAGGAAGAAATCAGAACTTAATCATTCCGGGTCTGAGAACTCGGTACACCATGGCAAAGGTCTCTTGCCACTCAACACTGTGTCTCAAATATTTGTAAAGCCCTCGGCACAGTGTCAGGTGCATAAATGCCGGTTCCCTTATTCCAAAGTACTTTCTGATTCTACCATGTACCTTCATTGTTCTGAGATCTCTTCCAGTTGGGATCCTGTACGATCCCGAGGTCTTATGATCGTTTTCCCCCAATCTTTGTATGCCTCCCTCAGTGTCTAGCAAAGCATCTGTGTTCGTTCACAGGTGTTTTTTAAAAACATCTTACTTGGCTCTCCTCATAGCAGGTCCTATCAAATTTCCCTCTCTCCCCAGCACTACCCTAGTCCTTTTTCTCGTCACCTCTTCCGATATTTTCTTACTGATCTCTGCTTCCTTTACTCCCTTCTCCGGAGTTAAGGTAAATGGTTAAGCCTGGCTTTTATCCCGAGCCTTCCCGGCTCGGAAACCTTCTGCAGCTCTCTAGGGCAAACCAGGAAAAGTCAGAATTCCTGAGTCTGGCATTCAACGCTCTGCCGGAGCTAACTCCTCTACATAATGCTTATTTCAGAACTTTATTTCAGAATTATCATGTCCCCTCCATGGGACCTAGGACATCCTTTTCTCTACAAAGCGCGGGCGGATGAGAGTGCATTCTTGGATCTATGTATGTGTGATTTTAAAGATTACAATTCTTTATGTTTTTGGCAGCTGGGGGGGAGGGGAGGAATGGGGGTGGTGCAGAGGGGGAGGGACCCCTGAGATTCCCGCAGGAACCGCCATCAGTTCTTTCTGAAGCATCGAGGAAGACAATAGGAGGGTCGGGAGGGGGCTAGAGGGCTCTGGTGGGGACCACAGTCCGCTGGCCTTTGTCTGAATCCCCCCGGGCTCAGTCCTGAACCCTCGGTGGCTCAGAGAAAAGGCGATGGGGGTGGGGGAGAGAGGGGCGGTGAGGGTCAGGGGGAGCTGGAGTCTTTTGCAGGCTTCCTATCCCATTCTTGTGCTAATTGGATGTCAAGCTGAGATCAGTGAGAGGGAAATCAGTCCCAGCGCTCGGGTTAAACTGCAGCCAAAGAACGCTCGGATGGAGAGCGGAATATCATTAGTGCCCGGAGGAGCTTGGCTGGGCTGGAGTGGGGAGGTTGGGGGCGGGGAGCTGAGGGGGAGGAACGTGGGGCCCCATTGAAAGCAGCTCCCTCCCCTCCGGCTGCCTTCAATAGACCCCTCCGAGGTATTTAACCTTCCCAAGAGTTGAAAGCGATACAGCAAGCGGTGGCTCTGAAGGCCACTTGCCTGGCAGCCTGGGACATCCCGGGGCAGGACCGCAGAGAGTCACTTTTTTTTTTTAAGAGGAGAAACAGCAGTGGTCTGAGCCCCCGGAAAAATCTGCCTTGAGGGCACTGATCCTACTTGCCTTTTATAGGGATTGAGATGGAGGATCTCGGAACTCCCTAGCTCCTTAGATCATGATTTCTTAAGAAGTTACTAGCGTAGGGGGCAGGAAGACCCGAGTTCAAATCTAGCCTCAGACACTTAAGACTTCCTAGCTGTGTGACCTGGCCAAGTCGCTTAACCCCAATTTCCTCAGAAAAGAAAAGCAAAAAAAAAAAAAAAAAAAAAAGTTACTAGGGTGACTGCGTTTGGTCTGCCCCCTCTATCCCTAAATATATCACTCCTACCCCCAATTCTAAAACCAATCTCTCATCAAGGGCCAAAAGGGTCATGAAATCAAGCAATCTCATAGCCAGAAGCTACCTTAGATTTCATCTAGTCTCAATTTATGGAAGGGAAACTGAGGCTTAAAGAGAAGGGACCTTCCAGAGCTACGGAGCTGGAACAAAGGCCAAGACCTCCTATATCCATATCCTATATCCATTACACTGCACTGTCCTTCATGGGTACCTACTCATCTTTCTGCTTTCTCACCAAGTTTCAACTCTGCTCTCTTCAGAGAGGAACCTTCTCTAGATAGGTGTGTACATGGATTAGTTGGGAACAGGGCAGGTGTATACCCAAGAAAATGAATTCATGTTCTTTACCCACTACTAGGAAAAGAAGGAAGTTTTCCATTTTAGAGTGAGGAAAATCAAGTCCTTCCCAGCAGTGACTGTAGTTCCTTAAGGAACAGACTTGGTTGCAATGCTTAGCTCTCTCATTCCTTTTAAGAGGTTAACCCAGTTAACCCAGTCACTTTCACAGAGCTCTGGGGGTGGCAGGGTCTAGGAACATGTCACCCTGGAACAGAGGTGACCCCATATTTAGAAAGGCCAGTTGGAGGTCCATTTGGCACCCACAGAATAAGCAAACCTACCTCGGAACAGGGACAGCTAGATGTGGCATAGTGGGTAGGAAGTGGTTCAGTCCATTTTTGGTTATGTTCCAACTTTTTGTGATCCCCAGTTAGGGTTTTCTCAGCCGACACAGGAGTGGTTCGCCATTTTCTTCTCTAGCTCATTGTACAGATGGGGAAGCCGAAGCCAACAGGGTTGCCCAGCACCACATAGCTAGGAAGGGGGGTAGTCCTTACTGAATGCCCAGCAATCCATCCACTGTGCCACTTTGTCAGCCCCAGAATCAGGGGCCTCAGACACTAGTGATCCTGGACAAGTCACTTAACTCTCTTGTCTCTCTCCTCATGTTAAATGAGATGGAGAAGGAAATGATGAATCACTCCAGTATCTTTGCCATGGGTCACAAAGATTCACACACACAATCAAAACAAAATCCCTGGAACATCAGCGGGAGGTGGGGGGGAGGGGGTGTCAGGCTAGAGGGATTAACCAGGGCTAGCTTGCCCTCTACTGGCCATGAAGGTTAAGTGCAACCAACCCAGGCACCTCTGACAACTCCAACCTAGACTCTGGCCCTTTACAAAGGAGAGACTGAATCCCAGAAAGCAGCACAGGACGGGTCAAATGCAGTGGTGAGACTGGAATCCTAGTTACCTGACTTCCAACTTGGGGCTCTTTCACTACATCAAGGAGTCAGAAAGGATGGAGGTCTGTGAGCCTAGGGCCAGGGGTCTCCAGTACCCAGCATGGGGTGGGCATGTGGGCAGTGGCCCCATTCCAACTTAACCCACACCTCCTAGCAGAATGTGCCAAATACTAACATCTATATTAACATATTAGTAGTGTTCCCAGGAGAGAGAATGCACTATGCTCTTTGTGGGGAGGGAAAGAGTAAGGTTTTCTCAGAGATGGCGGAGGAGGGGAAAGGGCTGAGTCTTAAAGAATGAAGAGCAACAGTGGCAGACATGAACAAGGGAAGCACAAGGCTGATTCAGGAGCCAGTCAGTCTCAAAAATTCACATAAATTAAGGGGAAAGAGGAGGTCAAGTCTGAATTTATTTACCATAAACACCCTGTCCCCATGCTCTCCCACAGCAAGAGGTATGAGCCAGGCCAAAGGGGTGTGAGGGAGAAATGGAGACAGAGACATAAACTAATCCTGAGGGGAGGAAGAGGCTGCAGGGGCAGGAGACAGGAAAGGCAGCTCCTGCAACGGAGCCAGCCTCTTCCCTCTCTCTCTGCAATGATCCTGAGAAGCTTTGGAATTATCTACAAGGCCAAAGAGAAGACCCCACTGAAGAAGCCTTAGCCAAGGAAAGGTAGACAACTGGTAAGTGCTCAAGGGAAGTGGATGTCTCCACCAAACTGCCCGGTGCAGGGCCTCCTAGTGAAGCTGGAGGGGCTTTTAATTCTTGCAACTCTTTACTGTGGAGATCACCCCTTTAGCAGCACCCTCCTTTATCTACACCACTGAAGTCATATAGTAGCTTAGATAGCAGCCATAGCCCAAAGAGAAATAGAACATTCATCCTAGTCCTCTTGGCCAAAAAAAAAAAAAAAAGTGGGTAGTTCCTCTGTCCTCTGGCTGGCTTCCTGAATTCGGGGTCCTCACCTTTTGGCAAGGTACAGGCAGCATGAGACAGCAAGAATCCCAATTAGTGCACTCTCTTCTCCATCTTCTCCCCTTCTACGCCCCACCCCTAAGACATCACCCTGAGTGTGCTCAGTCAGTCTGCTCTGGGGTATGGAGACAAAATGAAGGATTGAACTTATCCTATCCTAAGCCTTCCAGCTCCCCAGACACAAGGCTTTCATGGAAAACCTCTAATGTGGGGGGAGAGGAAGATGGCAGTAAAAGTCACTTGGCAATTTCAAAGCAGAGGCGTCCACTGCCTGCCTTCCCTCCACCCCAGTCAGCACTCTGGAGAGGGGGAACGGCCTTCACCATGGCCCACTTTGGTCTGACACCATTCCCTGTTCTCCAAGGATCAACCAGGGGCTCTGCCCCTGACTCAGTTCAGCCCCTGGAGTGGGAGCAGGAATGGAGACAATCACAGCTTCTCTTCCCCAGCCTGGATACGGACATAAGCCTTAGAGTCCAGGGGAAGATAGCGGCAGAGCCGGGTGTCCAAGTAGAAAAGGGGATCCTGCACCAAAGCTGGGTTGAAGCCCTCTTTTCGTAACTCTGTCTTCTGGAATTTGTAGGTCCCTGGAGAGGGAAGAGAAGGGGTGCTGGTTAATAAAAGAAAAGGAGACCCCTTTGCTGGGAGCAGGAGAAACCAGAACAGCCTCACGGTTAAAAAAAAAACTGTAGGAATAAAATTAGAGAAATATTTTTCAAAGAAGAAGAAGTAAGGATCACAGGATCACAGACCTGGAACTAAAAGGAACCTCAGAAGTCATCTCTCTCATCTTACAAATAGAAAATTGAAGCCTTAGTTTAAATGACTTGTCCATTTTTTTCTTTTTTTTCTTATTCTCTCATGGTTTTTCCCTTTTGTTTTGATTTTTCTCTCCCAATATGGTTTATAAAAAAATTGTGTATTAAAAAAAATTGACATACATGTATAATATGGGGGGAAAAAAAGACCACACACACACACACACACACACACACACACACACACACACACACACAAATTAGATGATTCAGCATTTGAATACTGTGAGATCTAGAAGAAAGGGGAGATTGTAAGGGAGACAGGAAAGGCTGGGGAGATTGAAGCATTAAAGACCCAGGAAAAGATGGGCTCATAAATGAGTTATGGAAGAGAACAAGCTTGAATACCCAAAACCAAGGAAGAGGGGGGCACTTAGCCATACCTGTTTTATGGAGCTCAGGCAGGAAGCGCAGGAAGATTGGGCGGGCATAGAGGGGGAGTTCCTTCTCCAATGCTTTAGTAAATTCTGTCAGGTCACAACCACCTTTAGGGTCCGCGATTGCTGCCATACCTGCCCGGCCTTCAACACCTGCAGTGCAGAAAACAGAGGTCAGAGGACCTGCTAGACTTGCCTATGTCATTTACCTAAATGGCTCACTCCACAAAGAGGTCAACTGACAAACGTCCTATAAATGACTAACTGAAATGTGATTTGTGCAGAATACGAATTTTAAAGGACTATATAAATGTTAGCTATTCTTAAGATGCTGCCAAAAGAGTTGCAGAGAAGGCCTGACACCTACTGGCCACTCTGGGTAGCACAGGTGGCTATGCAGGCCCTTCAATTTTTATCAAGTATAATCACAGAAACAAGAGCTGGAAGTAACCTTAGGGGTCATTTAGGACAACCAGCATCGTATGAGCATTCACATGCCATTATTTATTTCTGAGTCTCATCCTTAAAAAGCCTATAACTTTAATAAAATATAGTTCATTTCACCAAAGTTCAAATCTGCCCTTAGGCACTTACTAGCTGAGTTATCTAGGACAAGTCACTTAACTTCTCCCAGACTCAGCTTAGCCATTTGTAAAATGGGTACAATGTGAGTGCCTACTGAAGTAAGGTCATTATGAGGATCAAAGGACAAAGCCTACCTAAATGCTATCATTATTACCTAAGTGGATAGGATGCCAGTCTTGAAGTCAAGATTTTGAGTTCTAAGTTAGCCTCAGACAATAAGCTGTTCTAATCATTTCACCCTGTCTGCCTCAGTTTCCTCATCTGTAAAATAAATTGGAAAAAGTTGGCAAATTACTAGTATCTTTGCCAAGAAAGCCCCAAGGAAGCTGCTTATGATTGAACAATTATTACCTAGACCCAAAATATGTCTCTATCTTTCACCCCTTTATCCTGGTTCTGCCATTCATGGAGTTAAACAATCTGAATTACTAACATTTGCTAAATTTCTGCTGTATGCAAATCCCTAAGTCCTGAGAAAAATACAAAGTTTAAGTAGCCACTGATCTAACCAGAGCACTTGGGTTGAAAAAAGTGACATCAAAACATATCCTGGATATCCCTGGAAAAAGCAAAGCAAGTGGGCCAACCAAGAGAGGGGAGATATGGCCCAGGTGTCCATTCAGCTCAGGTGCCACTTTCTACAGGAAGCCTTCTTTCATTCCTTAGTTGGCAGGGTCCATCCTCTTCTCCTCCTTAAATTCTTATGTATAAACTGGCCTGATTCCATAGGCTGATAGAGGATCATCACTTTAGAGCTGGGAGAGATCTTAGACGCAAACAAGTCTAAATGTCTACTGATGAAGAAACTGAGACCCAAGGATGGAAGGGACTTAAGACCACATGACGTAGCAAGTGATAGAGCCCCGTCCCTAAAACTGCAAACCTAGGTGCCACCAGGCCTCTCCTCAGAAGAATGTATATTCGAGGGCATTTTTTCATTTTGTCTCAGCATCCTCGGCACTTCAGGGGCATGGGACTGTGTGGTGGATGGAGACAGCCCTGCAGCCAAAAGTCCCACATCTGACACCAAGTGGCTGTGACACCCCAGGGTTGCCTTCTAAGTGCTCTAGGCTAAAGCTTCTTAAACTGTGAGTCACAACTCCATAGGGGATCATGTAAATGAATGTGTAACAAAAAATTTGGCAACAGTAAAAAGTTTCTGAACACAAGGACCAAAAATTACTTCAAAATCAAATGTGTAATGGATCTGAAATGCTTCTGGCAGTGCTTGTCAGTATTGTGTTGCCTGACTTAAGTGCAACCCTGTTTCTGAACATATAATATGCACTTTGCACTCTGCATGCACAAACGCTGTCAGTAACACTTCTGCTCAGATTTGAAACTGAGCTGAGAATGGAAAAAGTTTAAGAAGTCTTGCTCTAGGCAACCTGATGACCTGAACTGGTACAGACAGTTTTCTCATCCAAGAGATACCTTTGTCAGTGAATGCACAAGTTCAGACCCTAGCCAAGCCTTAGCACCTAGCCCAGTGCTTCATGTACACAATAGATAATTAATGTTCAATGGATTTGATCCTACAAAATATTAAAAAATATGAAAAAGGAGAATTCATGGAAAAATACAAGTAAGAATTGCCCAGGATGACAAGATGTGCAGGAAGCACCCACATGATTGAGATTTTGGCCCCTTGAAGTATGGTGGTGTAAGTGCACCAGAAATAGACAAGATGGTGTTTATCTAAAGTACCACAGGACCACTTACCTGGCACCTCCACACCATACACAGCCACATCAACCATGTTTAAGAGACGGCTCAGAGTCCCCTCCACTTCTGTAGTGGATACATTCTCTCCCTTCCACCGGAATGTATCACCTGTTCGGTCCCGAAAATACAGGTAGCCTAATTCATCCATCACCAGCACATCACCTGAAGGAGGGAGGAACAGGACTCAGATGATGGGACTTACCCTTCTAGGAAGCAGAGAGAGGACTAATGAGAGGGCTATGCTCACGAATGCTATAAATTTGGGGATTTAGAACTAGAAAGATCTTCAGAGACCACCTAAGTCCAACCCCCTTGTTTTCAGATGTTTAGTTTAGGAACTATAATTATCACTAACAGTAAAAGTAATAACAATAATAAAACATCTCGAGGCAGCCAGGGTATAATGGACAGAAAACTGTCCTCTGAATTAAGAAGGCCTGTATTAAAGCTTGACCTCTGACAAATTCAACCCTCAGTGGCTTAGGGTAACTCAATAGTAAGGCTACACATTTCAGAACAGTTGCAAACTTGCATTGGGGGAAGGAGTTTCCTTACTGAGTTTCCTATACCAATAAAATTATATATTTGGGGGAAAAAAAAACCCCTACTAATCTGGCATTTTGGCAGTCAGCATCTTAAGGTCTAGGGAGTTCCTTGCTAACAATAGTCTTATGAAGTAGGCAGTGATTTTTTATAGGGAGTATTAACATCCTCATTTTATATATTGTCAGTTGTGTAGGGTAATGGAACATCCTCAATACATTGACTTTGGAAAGGAAGACATTTATAAAGGAAGGGATGGTCCTGAGAATGGAGAGAAAAGGGTCTCAGAGGGGTGGGTAAGCATGCTGTCAATCCTACCATTTTCTCTACCATTTCCCCATGATTCAAAAAGAAACTGAAGGAGAAAAAGGAGAGAGGGACAGTGATAATGGTCCAGAGATAATGGAATGAGGTCCTGACCACTGAGGTAGGCCATGTCTCCCTTCTTGAAGACATCATAGGCAATCTTCTTATTGTTGGCACCCGGATTGATGTACCCATCAAAGCGCCGAAGCGGGTCATGCTGCACGATTCGGCCAACAAGCTGGCCTGGCTCCCCTGGGGAAACCAGAGCTCATCAGGGATGCTTTGTCTCACTCAGTGACCCCTACCCGTGTTCTGTTCCTGCTCAAAAACCTTACTTGACCCCACAAGGCTACCTAGACCACATCTAAATCTCTGCTTAGTCCAGTGTTTAAAGCTCTTTCCCACTACCTCACCCATCAGTCTTCCTCCTCAGCCTTAACAACTATTAATCTTTTCTCTGCCATCCCAAAGCTCGAGCCAAACCATCTCCTCAGCATTTCTCAAGCCCTGCTCCCTCACTCCACATAGAAGGCCCTCCATCTTCAGTTGGATTTTCAAAGCCCAGCTTCTACAAAGGGATCTTCTGAGCACCCTATGCCTTGGTGACCTCCCCCTCTGACCTCTTAGAACATTTTCTGGGTATCCCATGTACTTAGATCAGGACATATTATATATTACATTCTACTAGAGTTCAATACCCACTGGCTTAAATTATCTAAAAGAGGTCAGAGTTTGTAGTAGTCCTTACTCTAAAATCATTTAGATCTGGAAAGTACCTCAAAGACCATTTGATCCAAGTCTAAAGAGAAGAAATTGAGGGAGTTTCGGGGAGAAGGTGGAATTGAGGATCGACTAACAGCAGATCTAGCACAACATACTTGCTAATGCCCCAGTGAAATGGTTTCCTGGCCCTAGTCCTCCTGGCCAATCCTTCTGTCTACAGGCTAATTTCCTTCAGCTTTTCCTTCTTACTTCCATCCTTTATTCCCAGTAACATTCATCTTTCAAGACAAACCTGGACCACAGGGAAGGCATACACCATTATTATCCCTGATCAACTCCATGGTGTCCTCATTCACTCTCACGAGCCGGATGGGGTAGACGAAGGATATGATGCGGCTATTGAAACCACATGCCCCGACCTGTGAAAGCCAGGACACAAGAAGCCTGATTTAGGGATGCCAACCATCCTCCCTCCTCTTATCCTCCAGGATTCTCTGGTGGACATCTCTATTCGGACAAGTGTGGATGTTTTCCCTTGGAGCTAGTACTGTATTCTGCCCCACCCCATCCAATTTAATGAAGTTAATCAGATGAGACCCCAACTATGCCAATATCCAACCCCTTCCAGGCCCTTTGCCCAATCTTCCATCTTCCCCATTATCTGACCAAACATGCCCCCAGATCTCCTAAGAGTTCCCGACCTGGCTATCAAAGTTGCCCACACTGCAGTTGCATTCAGTGGCCCCATAGAACTCAGCGATCTGGGGGACGTGGAAACGATTGATGAATTCAGTCCAGATAGACTGCCTGAGCCCATTGCCTAAGGCCATGCGCACTGAGTGCTGAGTCTCCACTTCTCTAGGAGGTTGGTTCAGAAGGTAGCGACACAGTTCTCCAATGTACTGGACAATCTGGGAAGAAAGGCAATAAATTGGGGCTTTACTCTGGGATCCTCCCCTTGCTCCCTGGGATCCCCCCTCCTCTATCCTACAACTCAAAGAATGTCAGAGCTGGAAGAGATCTTCAAGTTCATCTAATTCAAATTCTTCTTTTTATACAGGAGAAAATCAAGAGAGAGGGGAAGTCACTCATGTCAGATCATATAAATATGGCAGAGTTGGGACTAGATTCCAGCACTTTTAACATTGTGTTTCTTTTTAGTTACATAATAGCTTTTTAAAATGCATATAAAACTTAACAGTAATATTAAAATTTCCTTTTGTGCCCCTTTTTTTAAGTTATCTTTTCCTAAGAATTTTCAAAATGTTTTATAGATATTCTTTTCTTTTTAAAAATATTTCTATTTTTGCCCATTAACTCACTTCTCTACCCATCCCTGTCCTTGGAAACAAATAAGGATGATTGGACAAAACTAATAAGCAGCCAGTATTCCTTCCAAATCATCATGCACTACACCATGATTACTGAATCCTCATCTTAGAAGTATCCAAGACACTTCTGTTCTCTTTATGGAAGTCTGATATACCATACTAGACTGTTCATTTCTTGAGGGATGAATTTTCTGATTCCTAGACACTACCTAGTATGAGTCCCAACACAGGAAATGTTCCCCCAAAATATCTGCAGATAGACTGATTTCCTCATCTAAAAAATGAGTAGGCCAAGTCCTACCCACTCTTTCCTCACAGAACATTACAGAGATCAAATGAGGCGAAAAGTACTTTTGAAAACTGCTATTACCAGAAGAGTACAAAGGGTCTTTCTGGGCCAGTGGTTAGCTTTTGGGTCCAGCTCCTAACCTTCACAACTGACAGTTCCTCTGGCAGTCTGTCTATATCTCTGTCTCTGGTTCTCTCTACCACCCTCCTTTCTCTCTACCCCTCTCAACCCGGGGACCCCCCACCATCTCCCCGCCAAGCTCTCCAGCTCTGCTCACCGTACAGTTATACTTGATGCAGTCATCCCAGAATCGAGAGGCAGAGAATTTCTTTCGGATCACCACAGTCATCCCGTGTAGCAGACATTGTCCAACCCCCACAATGTTCCCTGGTAGGTGCAGGGGGAGCCCAGGGTGAGTGGGGGAGGTGGGGAGAGTAAAAAAAAAAGCTACCCAAAGGCTCCAGAGAAGTCCCTTTCTCTTCCAGAAGGCAGAGGACCAGCCCCAGGAAAGGCAAGGGAGATTCCACCCACCCATCCTCCAACCCTTACCCCTTTCATAAGAACCAAAAATGAGAGGAAATAAGGACCTGCCCTAAGTAGGCCCCTAAAAATCTAAGGTTACCTGCTGAGTGGTAAAGGGGGAGGCAGTCATATACAATGTCGGTAGAACGCATTCGGAAGCCGTAGTAGACCAGGGCAGCCATCCGGTAATACCTGGGACAAACCAAGATCAGTAGAGGGAAAGATTGGACACCTGATAGAACTTGGGTTCCCTTCCTGCCTTCCCTGGGCACCTCCCTCACCTTCTCACCTGCTGTGTACCACAATGGCGGCTTTAGGCATTCCCGTGGTGCCCGAGGTGTAGATGTAGAAAAGCTTGTCTGGGAGAAGCAGAACACAAATGGCCAGAATTAGGTGAACTTGAGAACTGGGCTGGGGAGGGAGGGAGGAGAGCTGCTATCATACATGGGTACAAGGGATGAGAGCCAGATCAGGAAGGGAGATGAAAGGAGCTGAAATGGGCCTTCCCCTGAACCTACTAGAGATTTAGCTTCATGGAGCTTTTTGTTCCTGACCACTAGGGCTCAAATTAACCTCTTTTCTGAATTCCAGGTACATGTAGTGTCAATGCCCCTCACCTGGCAATAATCATGGGTGAGCTTTTGCTGCCAGATGCCTCCTCAAGAGATTCCCCCAAAAGGCAGGGGACATTTCTTAAACATTTTTTCTAAAGCTTTGTATATACTAAGCACCTTTATAAGTACTATGAGTGGATTCATGGGAAGCTAATCATTCCTACCAAGTTTATCTCATTGAGGAAGCAAAACAGAGGCATGTGAAAAGTTACATGACACAAGAGATTTCACAAAGCAAAATGGTTTAAGTACTCAGTGAGGGGGTTACATCAGTATGTGTTAAATGTTTGAGAGGAAGGAGAGATTCATGTAGATTTCATGGAAGAGATGGGCAGGGAGGTCCATTAGAATGAGCAGCATCAATTTCAAAGGGCTTATGATAGATAAAACATGTTATCATCTCCAGACAGAAAGATGAAAGGCTCAAAGTTCAGTTTGGGGGTCTACTTTTTTTTTTCTTTTATCATAACCAATGTGGTATGTCCAAATTTCAATGTGGGAATTTGTTTTGCTTGGCTTGTAATTTGTAATGGATTTTGACTTGTATTTGTTAAGGATTTTGTTTCTCTTGTTTTCTTAATGAGAATGGAGAGAGAAAAGGAAAGTGATGGGAAAAGAAATCAGAGATGAAAATAAAATTGGAAAGGCAGAAAGGAAGGAGGGAAGAAAAGCAAGGATGAAAGTGAGAAAGAAAGAAATGAAAAAAGAGAAAAAAAGGGAAAAAAGAAAGCAGGAAAAAGAAAGAAAGAAAGAAGAAAAGTAAACTTGGACTCAAGAATTAGCCAGACATACATTAAATGATCAATAAGAACCTGTTCAATAAATTAATAAATGATGAGAGAGGCAGCCCTGATCCAAGTTTTCTCCTTTGTTCAATAGTGGGGATCATACCAGTGAAGCCTTTATCTGGTTGACTGGGCAAGTTCTTGGGGGATTTCTCCAAGAGGGGTTCCAGATGTTCCGATCCTACTGGCACAGAGTTAGGGTCCCAGTCTCCTGAGCAGAGGAGACTCAAGGAGGGGTCCAGAGTGCTATAGATTTCACAGACAGCTAGCAAGACAGAGAAGATAGGAGGGCAGTTAGCATTTCAGGAAGTTCTCCTGCCTTAGATCTCAAATGGGCAAGGCCCAGCTGATGCTCCTAAGAGCCAGCCTGCTGCTCTCAGGGACCTATGATTCCCACTTCAGCACATTGGACACAGTGCCAAAAGAACACTAAGAAGCTAGGGTTTCTAGCGCTAGGAGCAATGTATGAGCTGTTCTGGGACATTTCTGGAGTGGGGTAGAAGTTTTTGGTAGGGAAATGGGGATTGGGGGTGGAATAGAGATATGGAAACCGGGATCAGCAATAAATAGCTCCTTCCCACATCTGGAAGATCAGAAGCAATTCCTCCAGGTCACTGTTTAGATGCAACCTGGTATGATGAGCTCACTCTGACTTTCTCAGTTTCATTCCCATCATCCTTGTTCACTCAGATTCTCTCCTCTCCATCCAAAGAGTGTCAATTAGGAGAAGAAAATCCTGGGTTCTAGTTCACATTCTACGGGGCAAACAAAGAACTGTTGAATTCTTGGACTCTATTTTCTTCTCTATAAAATTAATGCTTCAGGGCTCCTCAAGTCCTTTCCTACCTCTGCCTTTTCTGTCCTAACATCTCTCCTTCCTACATGCTGTCCTCCCTATTCTTGGACCTCCTTCCTCCCCCCCTCCCTGGGCATAGTTCCTAACACTCACCAGAAGACAGCTCACTGCCAAAGATGAGGATGCGGGCCTGAGAGGTAGTCAAGCAGTGGCGCAGGGCATCCCGCCGCAGATTAGTGTTAATGAGGGCTGCCTCCACCCCCAGCTTAGCCATTCCCAGCCAGAGCCCCACAAACTCATTTCGGTTCTCCATGAAGAGGGCCACCACATCACCGGAAACAAGGCCCCGTGCTTGCAACAGGTTGCCAACTGCACTGGAGTAGGCGTCCAGCTGGCGGAAAGTCCAGTGGGTATCCGTGCCCTCAAATATAAGGGCTGTTTTGTCTGGGTGACGCTTCATGGTGGAAGCAAAGATTGTGGGCACTGTCTGGCGCTCCTGGAGGTATTTCCTCACCTTGCGCTTTACCTTCAACAGGACAGTCCCAGCACTGCCAAGGGAAAGAAGGGGGCCTGTCAGGAAATGTGTCCTACAGCCACATCAACCCTGGTGCTAGCCAGCATTCACCTCTGGGCCTCAGGACCCACCAGCCTGATCCCATGCCAAAGCCTACTTGAAGACAGTGCCATACCAACAGAGGGCAGGTGCTCTATTTCGGGGACAGAGTTTCCCTACAACATTTTCTTGCTCCTATGCTGAAGAGAGGACATCTTGAGTTGGATTTCTTATTATCTATCTCAATATCTACCAGTCTGGCACCTCTTTCCTTTGGTATTATGTGCTTAGAGAAAAAGTCCCTTGAAGGCAGAGACTACCTCACTTTTGGACCTAGCACAGTCCCAGGGCACAAAGTAGGCATGTACTAAATGCTTGCTGAGTGAATTTTTTTTTTGTATGTTTTTGAGACAATTAGGGTTAAGTAACCTGCCTAGGGTCACACAATCAAGGTCCTCCCGACTCCAGGGCCGGTACTCTTTCTGCTGTGCCACTTAGCTGCCCCAATGATTGATTTCTTTTCCCATCCTTCTCATAGTCATTTCCTGATTAAGCCAGCACATACTCTGACAATCTTACAGTAAACCACTTATTCCCAAGGTACTGCACTTGGTATGAACCAGCTCTGAACCATGATCTGGCATAGCTTCCCCCATGTCAGCCTTTTATCCTTGTAGGCTAGTCTGCCTAACACCACTCCATCTTCTTAGCAGTGGTCTCTACCTGCTCCTCTAGGCCAGACAAAACACTCCATAGGCATATATATAGCCACAGTATCCTCCTGGAGTCAGACTGTATAAAGAAAGGGAATGCTGACTTCACGACTGGTGGTTCTGCCCTCCCCTCCCCACCTGCCCCGGATACTGCAAAGTGCCCCTTTACCCCAGCAACCATCCATCCCCCAATCCCCAGAGCAACCATGACTCAGGGCTCAAAAATCTAAAGTCAAGGAGATCGCTCAGGCAGAGTACTTTGATCTCTGAGCTTTGGTTATCTAAAGGGACATGGGAAAGCAGAGAGGAATTGAGAATAACTCTTTTATGGGCTGAGGAAAAGTGAGGTTATTGCCTTGGAGGAGATTGTAACCACAGGAACCCTGAAATAGAACACTAGGCAATGGGTCAAAATAGCAGGTACTCACAAGATATCACGCCCAAGGGTCTTCCAGATGATCCTGATGAACCTCCAGCCCCCAAAGGCAAGGTAAAAACAGAACACAGAGAGTCCCACCTGTGTCCATGGCAGCTGCAGCACCAGCCTGGAGATGGCAGCTACCCCCACTAGGGATACCTTGGACAGCATCCTGGCCTGTGGGGGCATCAGAGCTGGTCACTGTCTGAAGGCCTGGGAGCCTGGCTTCCCTCCTCCTTCCCCACACCTCTTTTGACTGGGTGCCTTGCTCTCCACAAGAGTAAGACAGTTCCATCTTCCCCAAGGATCCTTTCCCAGGAAGGCAGAACGCCCAGTGAAGCAGACTATTTTCCCTCTCTCTTTTCTTCTTCTTCACGAGGAGTATATTCTCTCTGGGTAAACCCCAAATTTTCCCCAGTGTAATTTAGGAGCGTGGGCTAAGGAACAAGAATCACCCTATACATGGGACACAGGAAGAAAGAGGTAGTGCTGGGAAGGAAGATTCTAGGGTCTGGCTCTGTTTTGTAATGGCGGAACATGGCACAGAAAAAGAACCCGGGTTATGAAAAAGAGGCTGGGGTTCTAGCACTCAACCTGCCATAAATGAGTTGTGTGACCTTGTTTGTATTTGAGCTTTTGTGCATTCTTCTGTAGTGGACAGTGTGGGGAGATAGCTCAAATGAAGAGCTTTTTCAAGCATTTTCATCCTTTTCAAACCTACCTCCTTGAATGAGAGAGGAAGACCCAGATGGAACTAAGATTGCAACAAAGGAAAGTTCTGAAAGGCGTCTGCGTCTGACTCCACCTTCTGTTCATCCAGGGCCCCCTTGCTAGGAAGCATTAGTGCCTCCTGGTTCCACAGTGCTACACCCAACACAGTCACAAGGGGATATTCTCCTCCTCCTAGCTTCTGGGCCTCAGGGGGACAGGAGAATTGTTCTAACTCAGTCCAGAGCCCCAGGGCTTGGGCAGCTTCCTGGAAAGGGGGAACCAGGCCCGGAGGCAAGTGGAGTGGCTTGGGAAGTGTGGACGAGGGCCACAGTGACACAGACTGACCACTAGGGGGCAGAGAGCGAAGGCTAGGGCTAGACTCCTGTGGGGACACAGGAGTGACTTACAGACCCAGGCTTGCTGGTAAGAGTGGTTTCTGATCCATCTGAAGCCTGAAGGGGTGGGCCAGCAGGGAGGAGAACCCACCCGATCCTATATTAGCTCAATAAGTTTTCGTGGCCAGAACTATTCTGGAAAGAGGCCTTTGGGATTGGGTGTTCCTATCATGTTGACCTCGGAGGCGGGATCATATTCTCTGGCTGGCCATCACAGTCAGGGCTCCTGCTTTCCAATCCTGCCCTGTCACAGACTTGCTGTGGGCACTTTCCTCTGACACTCCCTTCCCCCAAGAGAGTCACCTCTACCTTAGGAAAAGCTGAGGGGCGGGTGGGCAGCAGCACTGAGAGGCCCTCAAAGCCAGGCACCTGCTAGTACCGAACCATCCAGCTCTGGGGGGCTGCAGACCATTAATGGACAAAGATGTTTAAGAGGCTCTTAGACTCCCCTCCAAATACTACCACCTGTCCCCCGAATATTACTTCTCCTTCAGGGAACCTGCCCCCAGCCCGAGAAGGGAAGGGGGGAGGGGATGCGAAAGCTCCTTGGGGCTGCTGATTAGCTCCCCCTTCCCCCTCAGGAGGCAAGAACCAGCCCTGGGATAAGGGGATAGGGGTTCTGGGAAGGGGTCGGACCAGCCCGTCTCAGGTCCTGGCAGGGCCTGTGCTGGGGTGGGGCGCACAGTCCTTTCTTGCACGTCTGGGGGCCTTGGCGAGGGAGCCAGAAACCTGGGCCACGTAATTCAGCAGAGTGAGGAGACCGAAAGGCAGTCAGGTAGACAAGCCGACAGACAGACAGACAAACAGACTGACAGACTGACTGCGGGGGGCCATGGGATCGCCCGGCTCTGCAAACGGCCCCGCCCGACCCCCACCTCTCCTTATTGGCTCAGCCCGGCGGCCAACACCCATCCCGGGGACCCGGCGGCTCGCCCCCCACCCTGGACATCCGGGGCGGCCATCCATGAGAAGCAAGGGGGCCTAGGGGCCATCCGAGGCGCGCCGGCCCCCCGGGCCGCAGGGCAGCCGGCGCCGCTCGAAGAGAGGAGCCGAGGTTCGGGGCGCGCAGGTGGAACCGGGCGCCACCCACACCTCCTGTCCTCCAGTCCAGGTCACCCGCAGCGGGTACCGAACTCACCCCCGGCTTCGTCCCCGCCCAGCTGCGCTCAGGTGCCCGGGCGCGACCTTCCGCGCGCTCCAGAGATGGCCCAGCTGCAAGCGGGGAGCCGGCGTGGATGTCGGAGCTGGGAGCCAGGCTGCGCCCCGAGCTTGGGTTCGGGCTGGGGCTGCGGCTCGCGGACTTTGCCGGGCTCCTCCCGCTTGCCCTCCTCCTTTTCCCCCCCTCCTCCGCCACCACCACCTGCACCGCCCACCTCCTGCATACAAACCGGCTATGCCGGGCCCGGCCGCACCTCCGGCTCCTCCTCCTCCCCCCGCTCCCCGCGGCCGCAGCCGCCGCAGCAACGCGGGGTGCCCTGCAAAGCGGACGGGGAAACTGACTCGCACCTCGCCATGCGCACGGGCGCGAGCTGCCCCAGAGCTCGCGCGCTCCTGGATAGACGCTGCAAAGCACGCTGGGAGTTGTAGTCCTCTCTCCCCGCAGTCTTCCCTTCCCCTTGCCCGCCTTGGGCTCAAACAGGACGAATTCTTTTTAGGAACCCAGGACTTAATTCCCGGGGATCTCGGGGTGACCACTGTGATACCACCCACCGCCCAGGGCAGAGAGGAGAAACTGCATGCTTCCCGCTCTCCTCCTCCCGAATTTGATCCTCATGTTAAACTCTCCTGAGAGAGTCCGAAGTCGGGACTTACACCAAAGTTTTGCAAACTTTGGAAGGGGGTGCTGGGGGCAGCTCCGGCTGAGCCCGACACATCCAGACACGGCCCTCCGAAACAAAAAGAGCCTTGGGAAGAGGTGGGGAGAAGAAAGGAGTTGAAAAGGTTGCTAGAAAGTAGAGGGGGAAAAGAGCACGGTCCTGACGGGCAGGCTCTGTGGCGCAATGGATAGCGCATTGGACTTCTAGCTTAGTGACTTGTGAGGTCATTCAAAGGTTGTGGGTTCGAGTCCCACCAGAGTCGCATTTTGAAAAGTATCTTCAGCTCCCGGGAATGTTTTTTAAAAAGTCTTTGGGTGTTCTGCTGTAAATGGGACAGAACCCCTGAAGAGCACATTTTGAAAGACTAGGTCATGTCTCCCTTGGAGCCAGTAGAAGAGCTCGGGCGCTGCAGAAAACGGCGAAAGATCAACTTGTCCTCCATCTCCGGAAGGCGCACTCCATTGCGCAAAGTTTGTGCTTTGTGCAGGAAATGACACCGAACCCAGCTCTGCCTCAGTTTTCCTTACAGCCAAATGAAAGAGAAGCGAGGCGAGCTGACTCCCCAGCGCTAAACTTTACAGTCTCTTATTACCGTCTCAGACTGCTTGCAGTCTTGGGGAGGGAAGAGAAGGAAGAGACAAAACTGGAAACACAAATGTTACAAAAATGAATGTTGAAAATTATCTTTGGAAAAATAAAATTCTATTAAACTTTACAATCTGGAGTCTATTTACTAACCAATTCTTGGTTTCCTTCCTCTTTAGAAAGTGAGGGGGTGGCGGGAAAGAAAGTGGGAAAACAAGAGTAATTCACATGCACTTCGTGCATTCAAAGCGCTGCCCTCAAAACGATCCATTTTACTGGAGGACATAATCTGTAAGGGACTGAGGGGAATAGCACCCTCGCAATTAAGACTGATTTAAACCCATCCCCTCCGTCCACTCTTCGTGCTACTTCTCACTTCCTCTCCTGCAACTGAGGCAGCTCGGTGCTACGGAAGGAAAGTAAGCAGCAGAACCAAGCATCGTATTAAGTCTTTAACGAGTGTTTTATCTCATTTGATCCTCAGAATCATTCCAGGAGGCAAGTGCCCAGGTCAAGGGAGAGGGGTGGAAAGGGGAAAGAGAGTAAAACGAGGCACAAAGATCTGGACTTCTTCGTCCTTTGATCCATGACGTCAGAGGGATGAGGCCGGAGCATGCAAGTGAATGGATTTAAGCGAGGGAGGAAGGTGCCAGTCACCTTCCTCGCTTTCTCCTCCAGAGCCAAATACAGATCAGCACGACTGGAGATGTCCCTGGAGGAAGTGGGAGACCTTGACTTTTTAAACTGAGGTCTTTAATAAGTCTTAGTCTGACTGAGGCAATGCCCGATCCGTGGTTAAGGCTAGTAAGAAAAGACGTAGAGAATGGCTTTTTTTTTACTTATATTAAAAAAAAGAAAAAAAGAAAAAAAGAAAAAAGGAATCAATCCATGAGATCTAAACAGCAACAATTTCTACTTACTTTCCCTCTAAGGCAATTTGGACCAAAACAATGGCCAAGTGGACTGGACCTGGGATCTTTTGTTGGCCAATCCATAAGGCATAAAGATCTTAATTCAAACGAAGGTTTAGGAGACTTACTCAGCCTTGCTTCCAGGCATAGAATCAGCAAATCTTAGCTTTGGAAGAGACTTTAAAGATTAAATTCAACCTCCCACCTAGAAGTGGAATAGATTTAGCCTTTGTGCAAATATTTCCAGTGACTCAAAGATATCCAAGAGGCAACTAACTGATTGGATTGTTGGATGGTACTGATTTCTTTATTGCCATCTGCCTCCCTTGTAACTTCTATATTCAGAGGTGGCAGTTCTCCCCTCCAGAGCTACATAGGAGAAGCCTCAGGAAGTGTCCTTTACTGGACTTCTTTTCATCTATTTGAAGATAACTTACCCCCCCCCCAACCTCATCTTGGTTTTAACTTCCTGTAGATCATTTTCATCTGAATATGTTCCACTTTTCTATCTCTTAAAATGTGGTCCTAAAGACCGGGCACAACACTCCACAAGTGTCTGAAAGCTAGACTGAAGGGCACATTTAATCATCTTCTAGGAATTTTGCTTAGGATCACAAGCTTTGGCTCCCCCAGACCACCGCTTGAATGACTTGATTATGTGAAACTGAGTCAGTTAATGATTTTTACGAACCACTTGGATCTGCTCAAGCTCTCCTACTATACGAAGGAGGCCAGACGAACCTGGGAATCACAAGCAGAAGACAAACAGCATTCTTTCAACTGGGCCTGTCAGAAATTCCTTGCATGCTGAACCAAGAACACCCCAAGCTGTGCCACGGAACCAATTCAGACCCCCAGCCCCAATGACTAAACCTGCTACAACCTTCTAAAAAGAGCCTAGTCCAGGGACAACCTGGTAAGACAGAAATCAATTGCTCCTACCCCCCTGACCTGTGATTTTTGTCTCGATAACCTGTTCCGACTATGTGATTACACACCTCCTTGTGATTTTTGTTTTGTAATGCCTGCTGCCCATGCCCATCCCAAGCTCAGTTCTAACTCCCTTCCCGATGCCCTTGCTAGGAAGCTGGAGTCTAGGCAGGCCATTGGGAGGTACTTTGACCGCATTATCTTGCCTCTACCGGATACAATCAGAAGACCAATTTGTAGATGTCAGCACCTGAGGTTATTTGGTATAACTTTCAAGGCAAGCAACTATTATAGCTAGCATTCCTTACTTTGAGTCCTTAGTCCTTATATATAGCTGAGGGATTTTTAGGAGGGAAATATTAAATATTTCTGAGCAACATGGTAATGTGGTAAAACTATGCTTTAGTAAGATTAATCCAGGAACACTATGCAGGATGGAATGGTGACTGGGAGACTGTCTGGGCTCTTATGCCGTTGTCCTCCAAAATGCTGACACATTCTTATCTTCAGCTCTTTTTAAATACACTCCTCAGACACCAACGTTTATTGGAGTACTTCCTCATGACAAACATTTTGCAACTTCCAAAATGACACTTAATCTCTATATAGGTTCTGTTTTATGTTGATGTCTTTCTGTTTAGGAAGGCCCCTATTCTTAGCAGCCTATTTTTAGCACATTTCTTAGGTTGTATTTATTACTTTTATAATAATAGTTTTTTATTTTTCAAAAAAAAATCATTTTGCAAAGATAGTTTTCAACATTCACCCTTGTAAAACCTTGTGTTCTGAGTTTTTTCTCCCTCCTTCCCCACCTGGCCCCTCCCTTCAACAGTAATTAATACATGATAGGTTAAACATGTGCCATACTTCTAACCATATTTCCACATTTATCATGCTGCATAAGAAAAAATCAGATCAAAAAAGAAAAAAATGAAAAAAAGAAAAAAGCAAACAATAACAAAAGTGAAAATACAATGTTGTAATCACATTCATTTCTTAGACTGTATTATTTCTACAGATGACTGACCTTCAGTTTTTTTATTTTTTTAGCTTCAGTTTCAGAGGATGAACTATCTTTTATCTGCCCCCAAAGCACCTTGTTTGGACCCTCCAGATCCCCTATGCATGGAACATCAATGTGCTGTCGAATCATAGGCTTTTTAAAAGGTAACTTATAGGACAGATAAGTGGCACAGAGGATAGAGCACCAGGCTTGAAGTCAGGAAGATCTTGAGTTCAAACGTTAATCTCAGATACTTACTAGGTGTGACTCTAGGGCAAGCACTTTGCCTTTGCCTTAAAAAAAAAAAAAAAAATAGCTCATATATGTAGCACTTTGCTTGTACTTCACAACTTTGCAAAGTAGGTAGTTTATTATTATGCATATTTTGCAAATGAAAGAAATTAAAGTTCATAGCTAGTTTATTATTATGCACATTTTGCAAATGAAAGAAAATAAAGTTCAAAAAAAAAAAAAGTAACTTGGCCAAGATTGCACAGCTACTTGTCAGAGCCAGGTCCAGTTCTCATTATATCATGACATCTCTAGCAAGTACTCCAAGGTTCTGTCACTCAGCCTTGTCACACATATATGTATGATCCATAATTATTCATAATATTCTCACTTAGTACTTTACAAAAGAAATAACATCAAAAAGTTGCTCAAAAGTGAATTTAAACCCTGTCAGAGGGTTTTACACTGTTAGTTTATAGCTAAACTGGTGTAGGACTTTACATAATGTCTGTGCTTAATGGAGATTGATTTAGGTTTCCATGATCTCTTGATGTGCTTGGAGCACTGTCCTGGTCCTGGAAGTGTGTCTATAAATGTATGTGGGCATGCATGCTGGAATATATATATTTGCAGAATTATATCCTGAGACAGGTCGATGGCACAGTGGATAGAACACTGGCCTTGGAGTCAAGGGACCCAAGTTCAAATTCTGCCTCAGACACTTACTTCCTAGCTGTGTGACCCTGGACAAGTCACTTAACCCCAATTGCCTTTCAAGAATACAAGAAACTAGAATTATGCTCTAGGTGGGTGTTAAATGTATAGACATCTTGGTCAACTAAATGTTGGTTTCAGAAACTTAGTTGAGTTAGTAGCTTGTGAGGAATAAGGAATAAGAGGAATAAGAAGGAATAAGAAACCAAAGCAGTGAATTCCAATCTCCATTCTCCTTCATCACATTAGAGACATGGGAATTAGACCATGTGATAAAGTTATGTCAGATCATACCAATCCAGCCCAGCCTTCTATCACCCAACAGAGATCCCAAAGGTTTAGGGGATGGTCTGATTATCCTCCCTGACATCAACCTCAAAAGTTAGGTGCTTTACAGATTTCCTTAGGAATTTGTTACCCACATTTGTCTTAGCTTTTAAAAAATTATATTTCCTGCACTATCAGTTTTCTTCCCAGCCAAAATTTTTTATATGTATTTTTCAAGGAATGAGGCTTTTTTTTTACATCAATAATTGAGCAAGTTTTTTAAAAATGAAAAACAAATGTCTCAATATTTACTTACAGAGTTCATCAAATTCCACATTGATCAGGGCTGAGAAGACATGTCTATTTCTGCATCTGAAGTTCATCACTCTCAGGAACTGAGTGGTATGTTTGAGCATTATTGTTTTGAACATATGATAAATCATTGCTTCGGAAAGAGTTCTAAAGCCAATAGTGTTAGAATCGTATACGTTGTTCTCATTTTGTTGTGTATCAGTTTATAAAGGTCTTTCTAGTTTCCTCTGAGATTGTCCATTTCATTTCTTCATATATACATATTTTTATTCTTGACACATTTCTTGATACTTAATGACATCCTGTCAGTCACTCAGGCTTGAAGTTTAGGTGTCATCCTCTATTCTTCACTCTTACCACTCCATATCCAATCTGTTGTCAAGTCTTGTAGATTCTACTTTAATAGCGTATTCCTCTCTGTCTTCTGATATAGTCACTCCCCTGGTGTGGACGCTCATCACTTCATGCAATAGCCTTCTATGCCTCTCCTTAATCCAGCCTATATCATCTACTCAGCTGCTAATGTCACAACATCATCCCCCTTCATCCCATTCCTCATTCAATAAACTCCACTAACTCAAATAAAGTGATCAAATATAAAATTCTCTGTTCAAAACCCTTCATACACTGCTACTCTCCAACCTTTTCAATCTTACCTCTCACTCCCTAATACATTCTTTACAATTCAGTAACACTAGTCTTCTAGCCAGTTACATATAACTTTTCATGCATTCTCAGGCTGTCCCCCATACCTGGAATTCTTTCCCTTTTCACCTCTGCCTCCTACCTTCCATCAAGTCCTAGCTAAGAAGTCCCACCTTCAACCAGAAGCCTTATCTGATCCCTTTTAGTACTAGTGCCTTTCTTCTGTTGATTGTATACAATTTATTCTAGAAATTTTATATATCCAAATATAAAGTATAATTATGGCAAATATTTATATATAATCATATATAACATTTAACTATGTATTAAACTTATATAAAAATGTATAACATACATGACCTATAAGTATATACATATATACTTATAAATCACTTTTATAGACATATTTATACATATAATATATACATTTACATAATATATTAAATATAATCAAAATTATATCTATATATATAAATAAAATACATTTGTATTTCATTTTGCTTGCTCTCTCTCTCTGTTGGACTGCAAACACCATGAGATCATGAACCTTTTTTTTTTTTTTTCTTTATAACCCCAGTATTTAGAACGTCTGGCACATAGTAGATATTTAATAATAGTTGTTGATTTACAATATTCTATAGCATTCATATATGATAATTTGTTTAGTCATTCCCCAATAGAAAGACTCCCATTCTCTTCTCCACTTAAGTTTCCAAGTTTTGGCTACTAAGGAAGAAACTGCTTTATATTTTAAAAATATACATATAATTTTTCTTATTTCTTTGAGGCAGTAGTATATAATAGTCAAAGGGCATATAGAATTTGGTAAATCTCTGGGAATACTTTCAGATTGATTTTCAGGATGATTAGACCTGCTTACACTTCTGCCAACAATGTGTCTATTTTCCCACAAACCCGCCAACATTTTCATTCTCTTTATTCTGTTTTGTCATCCTTGCCAGTCTGAAAGTTGAAGTAGAGCCTCAAAGTTGCTTTAATTTCCATTTTCCCAACTATTAGTGATTTAGACATTTTAAAATGATTATTGATGCCTTTTATTCCTTCCTTTGAAATTATCTGTTTATATATGGCTCTTATTCTTATAAATTTGAATCAGTTCTTTATATATCTTGAAAATGGGACTTTATCCAAGTAACTTCATGTGAAAATTCTCTCCCCCCTTCCTCCCCCCCTCCCCCCCTTCCCTGTTGAGATAAATGAAAAAGTCTGAGAGACAGAATTTTTGGGTAATAATTAATCAATTTATTAATTCTGGCTAGGAGATAATAAATTGAGGTCAGTGGTTCTTTCGGAAACCAAAGATAAATCACTGAGTTCATCTAAGCTTAAACATCCTTGGAAGAATGAGTGTTCATGAAATCAGTTTTGACTGCTTAACAATTAATGAGAACATGAATATTGTAGACGCAGACTTATTCTGAGAGGTTGGGGGACTTGACTTACCCATGTCACTCTTGGACAAAGAGGCTCATCTCAAGTCAAAACACTGCCCCAATTTAAAAAAAAAAAGGATCTTCATCTAGATCATGTAGATTGAGTGCAATGAACTAGAATACTCCTAGATGAGATTTTTACTTTAATCAGAAATAGGCTTTCAGTTGGATGAGGTCTGCCCAAGATTGGACAGAATGTCTCATGGTTGGCCCAGTCTTTTTTATAAAATCAACTCAGTTTTATTAGTTCAATAGTTTTCTTACTTTCAATTTTATTAATTTCCTCTTTTATTTTCAGAATTTCAAATTTGTTGTTTAATTGAGGGTTTTCAATTTGTTCTTTTTCTAGCTTTTTTAGTTGCATGTCCAATTCATTGATCTTCTCTATTTTAGTCAAGCAAGCATCTAGACATAACACTTCCCCTAAAGAACTTCTTTAGCTTTGGTATGTCATCTCATTACTGTCATTCTCTTGGATGAAATTATAGATTGTGTCTATGATTTGTTGTTTCACTCATTCTTTAGGATTAGATTATTTAATTTCCAATTAATTTTTGGTCTATTTTTCCCTGGCCCTTTATTACATGTAATTTTTATTGCATCAAGATCTGAAAAAGATGCATTTACTATTTCTGCCTTTCCAAATGTGATTTTGAGGTTTTTATGCCCTGAGACATGGTCCAATTTTTGTGTAAGTTCCACATACTGCTGAGAAAAAAGTATTTTTCTCTATTCAATTTTCTCTAAAAGTATATCATATCTACCGTTTCAAAAATTTATTTACCTCCTTAACTTCTTTATTTTATGGTTTGATTTATCTAGTTCTGACAGAGCAAGGTTGAGATCCCCCACTAGTAAAGTTTTACTATCTATTTTTTTTTTTTTTTTTGCAGTTCTCTTAACTTCTCCTCTAGGAATTTGGATGCTACATCACTTAGTGCATATATATATTTAGATTTTATATATTGATATTACTGGGCTCAGTCCTTCTCAGGAAATTGGCTTTGAATGAGGAAATAGAAAGGGGAAATAACCCCAGATTTCCTCACCACTAAAAAATTAATAATTATTAATAGTCATTTTCCTGTTTCCATTTACATTTTTCTACATTAGATTTATTTGTATAAAATCTTTTATATTTTATGTGCTATAATCAAAACTGTCCATTTTGTCTTCTGTGACCTATCACATCTTTCCCTGTTAGTCTGAAAAGTAATTTCATCCTTTTTCTCTCATTTGTTGTTGATTTTTAATATCATGGATCAGTTTTGTACCTTATCTTGGTGTATAGTGTGAGATATTGGTCTATACCTAATTTTAGCCATATTGCTGTCCAGTTTTCTCAACAGTTTTTGTTAAGCAACGAGTCCTTTCCCTAGTAACTGGAATCTTTAGAAAAAGAAGAGGAAGAAAAAGGAAGGGAATGGAAGGGAAACAAAAGGGAGAGTAAATGTTTATATAGTGTCCACTGTGTGCCAAGAACTATGCTAAGCATTTTTTAACAAATATTTTATTAAATCCTCACAACTACTTTGTAAGGTATATTTTTAAAGTTGAGGAAACTGAGATAAACAGCAGTTGAGTGACTGTCCCAGGGTTTATCAAATACTGTATTTAATTCCATGTTGTGAACCTAAACCTGATCTGTTCTGCTGATTTTTTAATAACTAGTACCATGTCATTTTAATTATTATTTTGTAGTACTGTTTGAGAGGGATGCTACTGATAGATCACTTTTTTCATCATTATCTTTGAGATTCTTGGCCTTTTTTCCTTTATATGAATTTAATTATGTGTTTCCTTAGTTTGATTACTGAATACACAAATTAAATTTAGAACCATCATTTTTATTATATTGGCTTGACTTACTCATGAGCAATTGTTTCTCCAACAACCTGTATCTCTATTTCCATTTTATGATTAGACTCATATAGTCCCTGGGTGACCCTTCTGTACCAATTCTTAAGAATAATGAAATCTCTAATCTTAGTGATTCACACCTTCTGTGTGAAATAGGGCAGTGTGTTAAGATGTAAAAAATCTTAGTCTAGGAGTCTTGGGTTTGAATTCTGCCTCTGATATTTATTAAACAGTGGCAAGTCACTTAATCTTTCTAAGCCTCAGGATCTCTCTTTATCTGTAAAATGGAAATAATATCTAAAATATCTGTGGGGCTGTTGTGCATCTTAAATGAGCTATGTATGAAAATTACTTTGAAAGTCTTAAAGAGCACTTCAAAGCATGAATTAAGGAGATGTGGTTTTTATTTACTCTAAACTCTTCTTGAAAAGTTGAGAGGGCTTCAAGCAGGTGAGTTAAAGTCCAGTTGTAGGGAGGAACTAGACAATAAACCTAATGGCCCACAATAAGGACAGGTAGCAGAGTCTGGCTTTGTGCAGATACCTGTCCCCTATTCACAACTTCAAAAGGGACCCAGAGCAAAAGATGTTCCATGTACTTAGTCATATTCTTCACCCACCTATCTTTCTGTTCTTTACTCTTTGGCTCTCATATAAGGAAAATGCTAACTCAATTCCCTTTAGACAGACTCTGAAACCTTCACCCAAAACCCCTAGCATGGCTATTGTATGGATGAAGGAGAAGAGAGACAACCTAGAAAACAGGGAGAAGCAAAATGTTGTCTTTTTCTTTTACATAGCAAATGATGAAGTGAGGTTTTAGGACTGCCAGCAATCTATCTGACAAAAAAGAAGAGAAAGAAATAATCTGAGTCCAAAAGAGGGATTTATTAAGACCATGAAAACAACATCCCTTCTTATACCACTTCTGGATCCAGAAAGTTGACAGCCTTGTTTCCTATCCAAACTAGCCAAAAAGATTCTTGAATTTGGAGATAAGGGGAGAGGAGAGGGTAAAATAATGGGAGAAAATGAAGTAGAGGGAATTCTTCTAGGAGAAAGCAACGTGACTGAAGGGTAAATTAATTCATGGGGCCATGGATGCCTACGAAATCAATAGAATTCTCTGTACTGAGCCTATTCCATTCCACCTACATGGGAGTAGTGGATTGCTTCTGGCTTACTGAAGAGATTTTTTTCTGAACAAATAAGTAGATTCTTTTGATTCCCACATCTCTTTTGGCAGATAAGGAGATAACCATATCCCCAAATCCATTTAGCTGAACTCTCTTCTTCCTCTTATCAGGAGCTAGATGTCCCTGGGAACAAAGTGCGAAGGTCCTGGGTAGGGCAGCCCTTTGCCTAGTGTCACTGAGTTGGCATAAACCTGTTGGATCAGCGGTTTGGGGACTGAGTACGGCCTGTCCACATTGAAGGGGGTGGGCTGATGCCTAGCTCCTCCCGAAGGGCTTCTAGTGGCTGTTCCCATCTTTGTTCGTAGTAGAGATTGAGGACACATCGGGAGTTTTGGCCATTTTGTACTGCCCAGGGAATCAACTCTGATGTCAATACCTTCAGCTTCCTGTGGGTAGGGAAAAAGCCATTATTCCAATCCCACCGGATACTTCCCCCATTAGAATATAAGGTCCTTGAGGATAAGAACTCTCACATTTTTTCCCTGTTACCGAATGCCTAGTACACAGGATGAGCTGAATACAATTTGATGAATGACTGCAACCTCAAGAGCAGCCTAAATATGTATCAATAAACCTGCAGGTTTGGGGTAGTTAGCAAGTTTTAAATCTCAACCTGCTGTAATGAGGCATCCTTTTGGCCCACCATTCTCACTATATGACATCAGTGCAGCTTTAAGCAGATTGCTACATCTCTTAAATCTGAATGCAGGGACTGACAGGACACTGGCTCCTGCTCCTATTTCCTGCTTTTTTGCCCCCCAGCTCTTTTTCCTGCTTGGACACCCACCCAAGAGGCCACAAAGGAACTTACTTGGCACTGAGTCGGATGGGTCCAAAGGCAGCTCCTAAGACACACATGGGAAGACCTGTCTGGATGGCTTCAAACCATTTAACCACTACTTCTCCTGAACAAAAGGAAAGAAAATAGGTAGTGATAGGGGCCTGTCCCTATATGTGGTCCTGCTACCTATCTCTGTAGGATGGAAGCAGCAAAACATCCAGAGCCCAGAGGAGCATGTACCAGGAAAGACAAACCATCTCCTCCCCCTTACCGCCTTATGGCCTTGCTTCCAGTTTAGGCCTTACCACCCTCACTAAGGAAGGCAACCACCATAGAGAAAGGACACACTTTCTTTCCATCACCCACTAACTGCTGACCCATTTTTATCAATATGAAGGCAGACCCAAGAACCTGGGGAATGGTATTCTCCCCTCCTGCCATTGAGTCTACTTCTAGCCCAATTCCCAAAGTCACCATTCCAGGAAGCAAAACTACAGTGGCTCCCAATTTGAATGTGAAGTCCTTCAGGGCATGGACATTTTTTTTTCTGAGGCTGGGGTTAAGTGACTTGCCCAGGGTCACACAGCTAGGAGGTGTTAAGTGTCTGAGACCACATTTGAACTCGGGTCCTCCTGAATTCAGGTCTGGTGCTCTATCCACTACGCCACCTAGCTGCCCCATTTTTTTTTTTTTTAAATCTATATCCCCAGTATTTGGCCAGGATTTTGTACATAATAAAGCCCTTAATAAATGTTCATTCATAAGATTTTCAAGTTGGGCTGGAGGAGGAGGATCAGGAGCCAGCCAATTCCACCTGGATCCTATAATAGGAGGCAAGTGCTTGTCTCTAGTTTGGCCAGGGCAAACTATCAGCTCACTTCCTGATCAGATGCTTTCACAGTTCTTGTCCTTTGGAGTTAAGATGCTCAGATAATCTCCCCCCACCCCCAACCTCCCAGGCTCTGTTCCCATCAGAATGAGTACTCACGCACCAAGCATGTTGGTGGGCATTCCTAAAAGAGTGTGGAGTAGGTCATGAACCTCACGGTAACGCTGGATCACGTAAGCAAGTTCCTCATCATCCACAAAGCGGGTGGGTGCTCGTGTGTCTGGGGATACCTTCTGAAAGCCACATACCCCCACACACTCAGTCACATCAGCTTTCCTCGTCCTTTGCTACCAATTCCACATAGGCTGGCTATTTCTCACTAGTCCTTGGTTGTATATAGGAAGGGGGATGAAAGAATCACATCATGTAGTTCCTGCTTCCAAAATCTATATCTAGATGAAACCACGTTATAATGAATACCAAGGGCATCATTGAAAGGTAAACAAAATGTCAACAGAAGCACATTACAAATAGGAGGAGTGTTAGCATCTCCCTCTGGTGGTATGGGTTGATGTATATAAGTATATATGCTATAGGTCTTTTTCTTTTTTAGCATAAGCACACCAAGCTTCCTCCTCTGTTCCTAGGACCTCCTAGAGTTACTGTCTATCCATCAGCAGTACGAAGAGTGAGTTCTGAAGGCTAGGAATCCCCTTGCTTCTGCCAGAGATGCCTGACTTCCCCTTCTCACCATGCACTTGGCTCTTTGTTTGCATACAGGACATTTTCATTTGTTTAATTATTTTATGAATTATTTTTTCCACCAAGTTCTCCTTTGAGCACAGGATCTAGTTGCTCTAACAAGCTGGAAAAGCTTGAGTCCTTGTCCTTTCAGGGCAGAATAGATGTGCACTTCCCTCATTCTACTCATACAAAGGCTCAGAAGGGGGTACATTTTATTAGTTTTAGCTCTTACAAAGAACCCTCACCTTTACGAGGGTGTGGAGAAATTATCTAATGAATCACCAGAGGGATTATCCATATGTACTGATGAAATCACAGGTCTCTTTAGTACTAAAAGAAGTGCTCTCTTCACAGTTCAATTATTTCTGTGTCTTCCCATATTCATGCAGTTTTTGATTATTAAAAGGTCTTAAGGAGAGAGACCCACCTTAACTTGTTTGGTGGAATGCCATAGATAGAAGCCAGATTAAACTTTTGTGGATGACCCTTAATGCCAGACTCCGGGAAGCAGGAGTTGAACCCTGAGGCAATTTTATTACTTCATCCTCTGTGGGTTAGCAGAGTCTGGGGGCACAGTTGTGTCACAGCTAGTCATTATGATTAAGTAAGGGATTAGGTCAGAGGTTATACCTTTTCTAGGGCCTTGACCCTGGATAGCTACCTGGGATACTTTCTGGATTAGTCCCCTAATTAGAGCGATAATATGGAAAACCAATTTGTTGGGGGAATTGGAGAAATCTAGTTTTCAAAAAATACAGGTGAAATCTGTCAGTCTCTTGTAGGAGAGGAAGCCTATGTTAGGTCGGGGGTTGTAAGTAAGCTTGAATGATTATGAAAATTGAGGATTCTAATATACTCAGATTGACTAAAAGGTTGACACAGAAAGGAGCCAAGAGCCATACTGTTAGGCTATCAACCTTCCCTTTGCTTTGATAAGAGGCTTTTATAATTTATTGATCTGACTGCTCATAATCAGATGACAAAATGCAGACCTTTTAAGCTAAAAGGTCAGGGTGCTAATATAATTACTCCCAAGATATTTCTATGGTGTCTGGTGACTGTTACCATGGTTCTACCTTTACCTACTCCCCCCAGGGTCCTTATATGTATATATGGAACAAATACTCACATTAACATCAAGGAAGTGGGCATACTCCCAACCAAAGGAGCCCTCTGGTAGATTCCGGAGCTTGTTCAAGTTCAAGGTGGAAAGCTGGATCCGAGGTCGTTCCCTGTGGACAGAGAAGAAGATTCAGGAGCTAGAATGGGCTAATTAAGAGGTGGAGAAAGATTAACAGGCATGAGTGATACATAGAAAAGTTATATGAAACTTATAGCTAGATTAGGGTTTGAGGAGAGAATAAATCAGATAGATGTGGAATGGTAAGAAAATCACAATCCATATGCATTTATTGAGCCACTCTGTGCAAGGCATTTTATTAATATGAAGGGATGCAAAAGAAATTCAGGATACTGTCTCTACCCTTAAGAAGCTCTGGGGGAATAAAGAGTAGGTACAAGCATGAAAGAATAATTAATAGGATGAAAGGCAGAATGCAGTAGTAGTTTGGGAGTCAGGAAAGAGGCAAATTTCACTTTCTACATTTACTAGCTTTTGATTATGAGCTCCTCTTTCCTTATCTATAAAATGGGAATCATAGTACTGGTAGCAACTATTTTACAAAGTTGCTATATGAGGACCAAATAAGATCTTATGTGCAAACCTTGAATCAATCTATAAAGTTAAGCCATCAGAATTATTCCAAGATAGTACAAAAATCACCAGCTGGAAATCCTGAAAATCAAAGGTAAGATTAATAAAGTTTAAAAGCAAAACAAAACAAAAAAAAGAAAAAAAGCCACCTCACTGAACTAAAAAAAAATTAATGAAGAATTGGTATAGTATATCTAAAAAATAGATATACCATTGGTTAATTTTATTTTTTCCTCCACATATGTATTTTTACATGAATATTAACTTTTTAAAAACATAATATTTTATGAATCATGTTGGGGGTGAAAAACATGACAGAAAAAAAAAAGTGAACATAGTATTTGTTGATTTACATTCAATTTTCATACTTTTCTTTCTGGATGCAGATGGCGTTTTCTATACAAGGATTGCCTTGGAAGCAATATACTTCAAATGCAAAATCAGTGGTACTAAGAAGTTCAGAAAAGGAAAAGAGAGCTCATTGTTGGATTGGAGTGGTCAGGGAAAACTCCAGCTGGGACTTAAGGAATATAAGAATAACTGGAAAGGAGAATGAAGAGCATTCCAGGAAATGGCTGTATAAGAAGTTAACAGAAAAGAAGTCTGGAGAAGTAGGGAGTAGAGCATTTTCCTTGAAAAGGAATCAAGATTTTATCCTGTAGGCTGTTTCTATGCAGACAAAAGTTCAATGAACAATGCCTTATGTAACCTTATGTAAGGTTCAGGACATGGGCAGGGCTGGAAGAGACCATAGAAGTCATCTCATTCAACCTCCTTCTTTTTACAGATGAGGAATCTAAGCCAAGAAAGGCCTCCAGTTCAGCATTCTACCCATTGTTACACAGGGCTTTGGACTGAGGGATGTCAGAATCCTCTTTCTGTTCCCACCCCCAAACTGTCCATTTAAGTAAAACCCATCCCATGCCCCAAATGGGACCTACTGCAGGATCTGGGCACCCTCGGGGTCCCTCCTCATCCGGTCCCTGAGTGCCTTCAGAGCTTGATATCCTGTGGTCTCACCCAGAACAGCAACCATGTCTGAAAGGACAGAGATGAGTGTATGGTGAAAGAATCGGGGCCAGCTCAGAGTGCTGAGTTGTGTGCAGAAGTCTGCAGTAAGATGTAAGGGAAAGAAATTCAGGTCCTTCCAAACATGCTCAAGGTTCTGAGAATATTAAGATGAAAAGTGATACTGATTATAACTTCAAAAAACTTAATACAAGCATTAAGCATTTAAAAAAAAAAGTTAAAGCAGAATAGGAATAACTGAAAAGGAGAAAAATTCAAAGTGATTTGAGGATTTTGAGGAAGGAATGCCACTTTCAGGTGGGAGGAGGTGGGATGACATTCAAGGAAGGAATTTCATTTATTCATGGAGGAAATATGGAAAAGTCTTAAAAGATACAAAGAATTTTAAGGCGTAGAGACAAGTGCACAGATAGGCCGTGTTTATAAGAGGGAGTCTCTGCCTACGACCTAAAGTATAGAATGGCAGAAACAGCACTAAACTAACACTGAAGGGACCTGTCTGTCACTAGTTTTTAGTGTGACATTTTGGGCCAGAAACTTCACTTGAGCTCTAAATTTCCTCATTTTTAAAATTAGGAGACTGAATTAGATGACACAATTGAATTAGATTAGCTTCCAGCTCTCAAATTATCTAATTCAAACTCTTATTAAGAGTTGGAAGGAAACTATACATTGTGCATCCCTGGTTGGTCCATAAAGGTTACACCTAGAAGGGACTTGAGAAGTTATCTTATCCAACCCCCACATTTTTCAGATAAGGGCTGGCAAGCAGGATATTAAAAACAGACAAGACAGGCGTGACCTGCCCTGGACCTTAGAGATCATCTAATAGCAGGGTGGGGTGGAAATAGTGAACCTGCCAGCACACATTCAGGACTTCAAAGACTTCAACTATAAAACAAGATTTACAAAAACAAAGAATTTAAAATATATTCAATGTTCTTGGCAAGCTAATATAATACAAATACTACTCAAATTACACTCCAAATTTAGTATTCTACTGAATTACTAAAATGATACTTTATGGAATTTGACACAATAATAACAAAGTTCATGGAGTAATAATTGGAAAAGAATAGTAAGAGCTATTGAGATACAAAATGAAAATAGGAGGAAGGGCAGCTAAGTGTTATCAAATCTCAAACTAGAGCATAAAGCAGTAATTATCAAAATTACGTGGTACAAGATAGAAAACAAAAAAGTAAGATCACTGAATTAGATAAGATAAGTAAGATCTAGACAGAAATGTGTAGAGAGAAGTCTAGTGCTCAAATCCAGGAACACAATCTTGGGGAAAGCAGTCTGGGGAAAAATGAATTTACATTATTATCTTATGCTTTATACAACAATAAATTCCCAATAGATAAACTATATAAAGAAAAAGTTATATTATTAAAAAATGAAATTTTTATTTCTTTTCAGTATCTTAGGAGAGAAATTGTAATCAGATATGGCATAAAAAGGATCACAAAAGGCAAAATGGATAATTTTGAATAAAGAACATTTAAAAGTTTTTACACAAACAAAATCAGTGCTGTCCAAATTAGAAGAAAAGATAGCAACTGGAAAAAATCTTTACATTAAGTAAATGGTTAAAAATATGACATCCAAAATGGAAATTGAAACAAACCTATATTTCCCAAGTAGCCAAAGGGTATAAACCAACAATTCTCAAAAGAAGGCCTGCAAACTATTAATTATCTAAAACAGTACCCAGAATAAAGAGAGAAATGTAAATTAAATACTTAAGTTCACACCCATCAAAGAGCCAAGATGCTAAAAGATTGGAAAGGGAATATTTATGTATTGATAGGGCTGTAGGAAAGACATATTAATTCACTGGTTGTGAAACTACTAATTGGTTCAGCCATTCTAGAAAAAAATTTGAATCCATGGAAGAAAAGCTATTAAGTTATTTAAATCTTTTGACTTGGAAATTCCATTACCAGGCCGATATCTCAAAGAGGATAATGACAGTAAGCAAAGACCCAGATATACAAATTTTTAAAAATAGAAATATTATTCTTTATAACAAAAATATGGAAACAAATTATGTAACCAATAATTTTAAAGTGGCTGAACAAACTGTGGCACACGAATGTATGATTAGGTCATGAAAAATTCTAAGTTTTAAGAAGTGGTTGGGGGGGGAAGTAAAGACTTATGAGATTATACAGAATAAAGAAAACTTAATTAAAATAAATTCAAAATAATCACAAAGACGCAAATAAAGTCAATGTGGAGAGGTAATAACACTATGATGAATCATACCAATCAATGCTAATACCACAGTATTAAAATTTAAAGACTCATTCCTATAAACATCCAATAAATGGTTTCAGGATAATGTTCATTGTAAGGGAGTGATTTCAAATCCCTTATAGTTCCAAATATGACCTTTTGATAGTGTCTTGTGTCAAAACAAAATGTACCGGTACATTTAAAAAATTATTGGATTGCAATTTAAAGCTTCCACAACTGGCCCCGCTGTGTCCCGGCACTTTTTCTTGTCTTGTTTTCCATAACGTGAGGTTGTCGTGGGTAACTGCTGATTCTCTCTGGGCTCTAAAGGTTGCGCTGCATGAGAACTAGCAGCGCCTTAGACACGGTCATTAAACCAGGTTATTGGCGAGCACAACAAAAAGCACAGACAGCACTAACTTGCCCAGAACTACAGCAATTAAACAGGGGCAAAGAACTGCGCTGGGAGAGGTGGCGGGTACTCTATGCGGCCGGCTCAGCCCTCGGGCAGCTTGGAACGGTGGGAAGGAAATCAGGTTGGTTATCAGAAACCAGGATGCCAGGCATGGCTCTGCCCCTAAGGCCCGCCAATATTTGGGCCCGTCTAACAAGTTAATAACGCGTTCTGTTTCTCTGGGCCTGACTTTTTCCCCTATCAAATGAGAGTAGACTTTTGAATCCTCTTTCAGGTCTAAAAGTGGGACTACGAGGGAGAAAGCACCAGACGAGAGGGGGAGGGGGAGGGGGAAAGGGGGCTCTGTTGGAGAAAGGAGATTGGAGTTTGGCGATCCCCCACAAGGACATTAGTGATCATCTAGTGGCCAAGGGGCCCTGCAAGAAAGAGTCAGGAACCCGTAATCGGGAGGTTCCGTCTTGGCTGTGCTCCTGACCTCAGAATTTCCCCCCAAAGGAACTGGGATAAACTCATTTTTGACCCGGAGTAAGCCTGACCCCTCCTCAGGCGGAGGGTCAGCAGCGGGAGAGCTCAAAGCACCATGAAAAAACGGGGGAGACGGCCTCCCTTTTGGAACTGGAGGTGTTGGGACTTCCCTTGGCCTCTGAGCCTCCGTTCCCTCCGGTGCACAAGGAGATGGGAGCCTGACCTCCGCGGTCCCTGTCGCTAAGCTCACCGTGACGGTACGGATCGTAGAGGGCCATGCAGGCGGCTCCGACCGCTAGCAGCGCCTTCTGTAGCGGGCTGGTGGGTATGTGGCCCGGGTAGAGCAGGTTTAGGCCCGGGCTGCGGCCGCCGGGGAGAGTCGCCGAGGACGAAATCGGGCGCCCTACTCCAAATTGGGATCGGGGTGGTAGACGGGGGAGCCGCGACACTCGGAGCAGCGTCGCCATGGTAGCGGCTCCACTAGGAAGGAAGAGCAAAATAATCCACTTCCTAACCAGCTGCGACGGAGCCGCGCGGAGGCCAAAAGTAGTGCGATCGCACTCGTCAGCTCCCAGCTATTTGTTTTCCCAGCTCTTCTTGGACCTCTCCCTATCCTTGAGAGATAGTCACCTTTCTCTCTTATTCTACTATCATAAACCTAGAGAGAAGGGGCAATCCTTGCTGGAAATGGATGTTATCTCCAGATTGAAGCGGTCCTATTCTCGGCCTGAGTAATGTTTCTCTCTGGGACAGTAAGAAAGTACCATTTCCGGCCTAATAGTATGGCGGCGCCCAGCGAAGGGCCGCATTTCCTGGACACTGGTTACGTCACTTCCGTTGTTTTCCAGAGAAAGTAAGCATGGAGTCCTTGCAATGCAGTCGTCTTAATGGACTCTTCGCGGTCTACAAGCCACCTGGATTGAACTGGAAACATCTGCGGGACACTGTGGAATTTAAGCTCCTGAAGGGTGAACAGCCTCGTTCCCTGGCCCTTGTACTCCTCCCTGGTTCCCTTCCTCTTCTCCATGGCCGGTTCTATGCACTAACTTCGTGCTTCCAGCACTTAATAAGAGCCCACTCTGTCAGACTTGCTGTGTGATCTTGGATAAGTCACTCCCCTCTTTTTGTTTCGTCATCTCTAAAAACGAGCAGTTTAAATGTGGTTCGTGATCCCCATATGATGTCACGTAACTGAATGTGGGGGTCACAAAAAATTTGGCAATAGTGAAAATAGTAAAAGAAATAATAAAATAGTAAAATTTTAAAAAATTAAAAATAGTAAAAAGCAATAGTAAAAAATAGTAAAAGTAAATGTTATTTCAAGATTTAATTCTTTATGTAAAAATAAACATGTATACCAAAGAATTAAAACAAATTTCTTTATGATTAAGTATCAGTAAATGTTTAATTTGTATACTTATATGTCCAGGGTACTTTAAAAAAAAATTTGAGTGAAAAAGGGTTGAAAGTGGGAAAAGTTTCAGAAACCCTGGTCTAGATGATCTCCTACATACTTTTTTTTTTCCTTTGGGTGTGGGGGGGAGGCAATTGGAGTTAAGTGACTTGCCCAGGGTCATACAGCTAGGAAGTGTCTGAGATCAGATTTGAACTCAGGTCCTCCTGACTTCAGGGCTGGTGCTCTATCCACTGCGCCACCTAGCCACCCCTCCCTGTCCTCTTTTAGCATTCTCCTTAGCCCACCCTCTCCACCTGACTTGGACCCTCCTCCTTGGATTTATTTATGGTAGCCTGCTCTTTCTCATTACAATAAGCATGTTTTATGCCTGCCATATAGTAAATTCTTTAAAGTAATAATAATAATAGCTTTTTATTTTTCAAAATACATGCAAAGATAGTTTTCAACATTAACCCTTGCAAAACCTTGTGTTTCAAATTTTTCTTGTGTCTTTTACCCCAGACAGCAAGTAATCTAATATAGCTTGTACATATGAGTTCATCTAAATAGGAAACTCTTAATAGTATAATCTGTCTATAATTTCCTGGTTTCCTTTCTTTCCCCCCCCTACCAGGGCCCTCTCCTCTCCTCAAGCAAGATTTCCCTTATTGCCTCCTCCCCAGGGCCCTAGATTTTAGAATTGTAGACTAGCAGACATCTGATAAACCAATCTCCCCATCCCCTCTTTTAGAGACTAGGAAACCATTCCACAGGGGTTTTTTCATGCTTTTTCCCTTAGAACTAACATTTATATAAGCTGTTTAAAGTCTGCAAGTCACTTTACATAGATCTCATATAGTTCTGACAACAACCCGGGAAGTAGCTACTGTTATCCTCTTAATGCCGATGAGGAAACTGGAAGGTAGAGATTAAGTGACTTGTACCTAGGAAGTGTCCAATGGAGGATTCCGAATTAAGGCTTTGGACTCCAAGGTTACCAGTCTGGCTCCTGGACACTTAAGTTGTTTATGACCCTCTGGCTTCTGCCAGTGAGAACTGTTCTTGGTCTCTGAATTAGACTGCTGATCTCTTAAAGGTCATCTCAATTCCATTTCCCTCATTTTACCAGGAAAACGGGTATCTGATATTAGAAGTGTCTTGGGCAAGGTTAGAAGAATAGCTCCAGACCCAGAAGTAGTTACTAATATCCAAACTATGTTACCTTTTAATTTTCCTCTATTGCTCCATATTATCTCTTCATCTTGCAGGTCTTAACTCAAATAAACAATATACCCCTCAAGAGCACATCAGATTCCTGGTTGCCCCCAAGGAAGGAAGTGAAGGGGGAGAACTAACCCTCATAGCCAAAAGTGTTCCAGCCCTTTCTGAACACTCATTAGGTAAGATGTTTTTGGGATCGTTAAAGGCATCACCTCCATAAAGCAGGCTGGGGATGTCATTCAATGCTAAGCAACAAGTATTTAAATGCCTACCAAGAAACCATGGGTATGATTTTTTTTTTGGGGGGGGGGAAGAGGCATGGATTTTTAATTATTTGTTTTTAAAAAAACTTTTGAATTACAAGTTAATGCCCTCCTTCATCCTTCACCCATCCATCACCCATTAAAAAGACAAACCGTGTAGCAATTATACATATAAAGACTATAACAGTTATTGGTGAAAATAATTTTTAAAAATAAAAGTTTCTGCCCTCAAGGAACTTGCTCCTAAGGCAATTCTTAATCTTTTTTGTGCCTTGGACTCCTTTGGTATCTAGTGAAACTGATAGAACACATCTCAGAAGAGGTTTTTGTTTTTGGAGATTTTCTCAGTCTTATTTTGTTTTCCACATTCAATTCTATAAAATTTTATGTTTCAAATTTTTTCGATCTCCTTCCCCCACTATCCTCCTCCCCAGGCAGCAAGCAATCTGATATAGGTTTAACATGTACAATCCTTCTAAACATTTCCATATTTGTTGTGTTGTGTAAGAAAAACCAAAAGAGAAAAAACATGAGAAAAAAAAAAAAAAGGCAAAAACACTATACTGCAATCCACATTCAGTCTTCATAGTGCTCCCTCTGGTTGTGGATGGCATTTTACATCCTTACACTATTGGAATTGTCCTGGATCAAGGCACTGCTGAAAAGAGCTAAGTCTATCATAGCTGATCATCACATAAACTTGCCGTTACTACGTACAAGGAGCTCTTAGTTCAGAATGGGTTTTTAAATGCATAAAATGGGATCACAAAGGAAATAATTATATTAAAATTAATTTGTACTTTTTTCCCATTCAAGTTCATGGATCCCCTAAAATCTCTCCATAGAACCCTTGGGTATCTATGGACCTCAGGTCAAGAGCCCTTGTTCTAATGGAAGAGACAACATGTATATGTATGCTTATACATGCTATATGTACATATGGTAGGATCTGGTGAATATTTCTTAAGGATGGGGAAGATTTGATATGTTTATATCCAGCAAGATCAGAACAGGTAGGGAGAAATGAAAGGTTAAAGAGAGTTGTATTAATGGCTCAATTGAGATTAAATACTATAAATTTATAGTGTATACATGGTTTCAGGAATACTATATCATTATCCAAAACTAGAATAATGGAATAAGTTGTCAGAGGATAATTGCCAAGGATTGTGGGATAAGGAAGAGGCAAATTCTCAGATTTATAGCTACAGGGGATTTTAGATGTATCCTTGGTTTATAGGTTAAGAAACGGATACCCAGAGATATAAAAGTGACTTACTGTTAGGTTATGCCAAAAGTAAATGGTGAAGTTTAGTATTTGAACTGAGATCTTATAACAACTTTGAATCTGTTGATCTATCTCTTTGCTGCCCCAAGATAAGTAAATAGGAAATAAGCAAAATAAATGTATAGGAAAATCCTGATGATGTCAAGTCATTTATTCTGGGCCTGCTGGCTACTTCTACAGTGTTCTCCTCATCCTCTAGAAAAGTGGTTGGCAAACTACTGTCTGCAGGCAAATTTGGTCCACTACCTGTTTTTGTATGGCCTATGAGCTAAATATAGTCATTTTTAAATTATAAAATCATTTTTAATCATGTAGAAACAGGCAGGGCAGTAGCTTGCCAATTCTGATTAGACGTATAAGCATTGCATGCTGCTTTATCATTTCTCTGCTGAAAAACTCAATTGCCCTGGAGGGTACATTCAGGGACACTTATTAAGGTGGGTCTGGACATGGAACTTGGTGCCCTGACTTCCTATTTTCATTCTTCTCAGAACCTTGCAATCATGGGGACAAACCTTGCAATCATGGGGATAAATGACAGGGTTTATGCCATCATTTAATAGGAGTATTTACTCTGAGGCCAGAGTTAGTCTGGGAACCTTTTGTGCACAAGGAAAATTCTTTTGAGTATATTTTTTCTTTCCTATTTGTGCTTAGAAGCAGTCATAGTTCAGTTTCATCCTGGGCTCAATGAAATGATTACATCTTCAGGGAGAAGAAAATGGACTTTTCATGACCAATACTAATGGGATTTATAATCCAGAACTGGTTCTGGTTTGAATTTTTTTGGAGCAAAATATTTCAAACAAATAAATCTTGAAAACCAGTCACTCACTGAAGTTGACTGAAAAATTGGAGGAAAATCTTATACCACCCCACCCCTATCTCAAAGTCAGTCCTATTTCTAGAATTCTCATTGATTTCTAAAGAGTTCTTTTTTTTTTTTTTCCTGGGGCCCCCAAAATGCTACTGTTACATTAATGCAGGAACTTCACATATCTCATTTCTTTCCAGTGAGAGGGCCAAAATACACCAGTGTGAAGGTGGGCGTTGGGCACCGACTGGATGTCAAGTCATCTGGAGTGCTTGGTAGGCAGAGCTGGCATGCCTTGGGATGTGTGGGAGAGGAGGATGGCTTCTTGGAGGGTGGGATTAACAAGAGATAACTGCCTGAAGGAGGAGGGGAAGGATAAAAGAGAATGTAACTGTCCCTCCCAACCCCCATGAAAGGAGCGTGAAATTTTGTGTCAAGGCCAAAAGAAGTTGCTCTTAGAATCTTTCCTACAGTCATTCCTTGTTGCTTGCTCTGCTATTCTAATTCCTTTTCCTGACCCTCTCTTGACCCAGGTCTTTGATATGTAAGGGTAGAAGTTATAGGCCAGTGAGGGTAGTTAAAACTTTTGGATTTGTCCTAGGGCCAAGAATCAGGAAATACATGATCACATTTAGGATGTATGAGCATGTGGTTCTGGTCCTGTTGGTAGGCACTTGGATGTATCTGTCATCAGAAAGCACAGTGTCCTAGTTCAGAGGGATGAGAGCCAACTGGCAGCTGCCTCAGTGCTGTTTGTGGCCGAGGAGTCAGTGACCACATCCTCTAGATGGGTCCAGTCACAGTCAGTCCTTTGTATTTTTTTCTTGTATTTCTCCCAACCCCCCAGTCCCCATTTAGATTCAGGCTGGACAGACATAATCTCGTTTTGCTGTGTTTTTTTTTTAATTAATATTTTATTTTTTCAAATACATGCAAATATAATTTTCAATATTCACCTTTGTAAAACCTTGTGTTCCAAATTTTTCTTCCTCTCCCTTGCTGTCCTTTTTCTTCACTCTACATGAGAAATTAGGAGAATTTTCTCCTTCAACCAGATCAAGAAACTGAGGCCAGAATTTGTCCAGAAAAATTTTAGGCCAGAATCTTATATGCTTATTACCCTTCTGTGATAGGACAGGACAATAGTTAAGAAAACAGGGCTGAAAATCAAGGCAGGATCGGAGCAAGAACCATTGGTATGATAGCTTAGGCATCTACTGGACAGTGATTCTGATGGTTGAAACTCCTAGGCTTGAAGGGTCTAGGGAGCTCTGTAACTGAACTGTCAAATTGGTATTTTTTAGTGCTCGGAGTGGGACATGGCAACAAGCTGCTCACAGACATCTACAATGCCCATCTCACCAAGGTACCTGCTATGGGTGTGTAGCTCTAGTGATTAGCTAAGTGATCTCCAGTGAATCATTTAATGAGTGTTAGTTTCTTCATTTGTAAAATGGGTGGGGATCATAATTCCTGTTTTACTGAACTTCATATGTCTGTTATGAAAATCTGCAAAGGTTTTGGATTGTGAAATTCCTTGTAAAGTATGAAGGTTCAAAGGTAAGGGCTTATTATTTTTCTTCCCCAAGGCCTGAACTTGGTACTTCAGGCTATAGCACTTGAATGGGTCTCATAGCCTCTCACCCACACCTGGAATCTGAAAGAAAGGAATTCATCCAGCTTCTGGTGGGGAGAAGAAGAGTGAGGGAGAGAATTAATTCATTAACATTTATTAAATACCTGTAGTGTGAAAGGCCAGGTGTTTGGTATTGTAAGGACTACAAAAGAACAGAAGACATAGTCCCTGCCCTTAAGAATCTTAAAGTCATTCATTTATTCATTCATTTATTCATATTTACTTACTCATCACCTGCATGTGTATTTACATGATGAGTTAAGTAATACCGAAAAAGATATTGCAAGACAGCACTGGGTGTGTGGGATTCATTGCAGTCCATTGAATAGAACAGAGAGGCCCTGATGAAGTTCAGAGCAGGGAGGGAGAGGTCACTGTGTGTTAGGAAGGGTTCATAGAAAGAAGAATATTAACCTAGGGTATAAATTTAGAAAAGAGGTTATTTAAGGCTAAAGCTGGAGGGGAAATTGGATCCTGAAAGTATGGAGGATCACTGTACATTATGTTTGGGGGACTCTAGACTAGTTTGCTAAGAGGAGAGAATTTATGAAGATGAACATCAAGAGATAATATTGGTTTTTGTTTTATGTTAATGGTATTTTATTTTTTCTAATTACATATAAAAATAGTTTTAAACATTTATTTTTGTGAAATTTGAGTTCAAAATGTTTTTTTCTCCCTCTCTCCTTTAACCCACAAGCCCAAGATAGCAAGCAATCTGATATAAGTTATACATGTACAATCATTTGTTAACATATTTCCATATTGGTCACATTGGGAAAGAAAAAAAACAGAACTTTTTTTAAATGAAAAAACATTTTGATGAGAAAGGGGAAAAAAAGCAAAACAAAAGGTGAAAATGCTATGCTTCCATCCACATTCAGCCTCCATAGTTCTTTCTCTGGATGCAGATGACATTTTCTACCCCAAGTCTATTAGAACTGTCTTGGATCACTGTATTGCTGAGAAGACCTAAGTTTATCATAGTTGATCATCACACAGTCTTTTTATTATGGTGAACATTGGTCTCCTGGTTCTACTCACTTCACTTTGTATCAGTTCATGTAAGTCTCTCCAAGCCTCTCTGAAATCATCCTGCTGATCATTTCTTATAGAACAATAATATTCCATAACCGTCATATACCATAACTAATTCAGCCATTCTTCAACTGATGGGCATGCACTCAGTTTCTAGTTCCTTGCTACAAAAAGAGCTGCTACAAACATTTTTGCACATGCGGGTCCTTTTCCCTCTTTTATGATCTCTTTAAGAAACAGACCCAGTAATAGAGGCACTGCTGAATCAAAGGATATACACAGTTTTATAGTCCTTTGGGCATAGTTTCAAATTAGTCTCCAGAATGGCTAGATTAATTCACAACTCCACCAACAATGTATCAATTTTCCTATATTCCCTCCAGTATTTGTTATCTTTTCCTGTCATATTTGCCAATCTAGCTAGATTATGAGGTGGTACCTCAAAGTTATTTTAATTTGCATTATTTAGTCAGTAGTGATTTAGAGGATTTTTTCATGTGATTATAGTTAGTTTTAATTTCATCTGGAAAGTGTCTGTTCATATCCTTTGACTATCAATTAGGGAATTACTTATATTCTTATAAATTTGACTCAGTTTTCCATATTTTAAAAATGAGATTTTTATGTGAAACACTGACTGTAAAAATTGTTTCCCAGCTTTCATCTTCCTTTGTAATCTTGACTGTATTGGTTTTGTTTATGCAAAATCTTTTTAATTTAATGTAATTAAAATTATCCATTTTGCATGTCATAATACTCTCTATTTTTTGTTTGATCATAAATTCCTCTCTTCTCCAAAGATCTGATAGATAAACTTTCCCTGATTTGTTTATAGTATCACCTTTATGTCTTAAGCCATGAACCCATTTCAACTGCCATCTTGGGGGGTGGGAAAGGAGGGGGAAAATTAGAACAAAAGGTTTGGCAATTTTCAATGTTGTAAAATTACCCATGCATATATCTGGTAAATAAAAACTATTAATAAAAACAAATAAATAAATAAATGGTCAGGAACAAAGAAGACATACTTTTGAGGGAAGGGACTGTCTGCTATATACTGCTCTATACCTAGCAAACTGGGTACATTTGAAGTATATATGGTATATTTGATGGCCTGCTTCTCAACCTGTGGGTGAATAATAAATATTGGGTGACAGGCTTTGCTGTCACTTGACTTTGTGGAATTTACTCAGCAAGGTAGTGGCTATCTGGTAGGAATCACAGTAGTGCTCTAGAGTTGCAGTGTTCAGCTAAGCTGCTTCTGTGAGGTTCAGTTGAAAGAATGAGAAAATTGATGCTCCCCATCTCCCTTCTCAAAGGATTACACAGTTCGTGGGCTCCTGGGCAAAGCCACAGATGACTTCTCAGATGAAGGAAGGCTGATTGAAAAGACAACTTATGGTAAGTGCATGTGAAAGCCCAGGGAATAGGGAATAAATATTCTTGGGGCTGTTAATTGTGTGAAGTTTCTAGTCCTTCTCTAAGGACTTTAAGGGTTTTGACTTTAAAGTCTCTTTGCTAACACTCAGTTAGACGAGCTTGAGGTTTCAGTAAGAAAATAACATTCAATTTAGGATCCAAGGACCTAAGCTATGATGTTTCTGTGGGGTTCAGTTGAAAGAATGAGAAAATTGATGCTCCCCATCTGCCTAGCTCTTATATTTACTACCCGTGTGACTTTGACCAAACCATCTAAAACCTCACTGGGTCTTATTTTTCTTATGTTTAAACTGGGGGAGCTGGACTAGATCTCTTCTGGCTCTAAAAGTCTTTCATCCTGGTATCCCTGTTTAGTCTTCAGGACACTGCCAATAGCTATGGCAAAAATTAAGGAAGCAGATTTTGGTTCAATATAAAATAAGCAAGAATTCCCTGATAGTGAAATAGGATGCTTTATGAGTTTTGTGTTACTCAAAATGTTCAAGTGGGAGCTGGAAACCCATCTTCTGATTCTTGCAGTGATCTTGCAGGTGTCTGCACACCTAAAGTCTTCTGTCATTTTAAGATTCTAGGAATCTAAGTGCTCTTGTTCAGTCCTCCTAGCAGGTCTGCTCCTCAACCAAAATTCTGACTGAATTCTTGTATTTTAGGCAGACTACTCTTGACTTCCCCAGTGGTTTACCCTTAGGCAGTGACAGCAGATATATTTGTCCCCAATTAGTTCCCCAGTGGCCTGAGGCTCATATATTGCCAGAACCTTTTGTGTGAAGGTACAAGATAAGGAGCGATCAAACTATGGGCTCTCCCACATTGTGTTAATCCAGATGAAATTAGACTAAAATGAATTTTAAAAGGAAGAGAAAAAACATTAGGAAAACATGGAGCCTAAGGAAGCATGTGGGTGGAATTTGAGTAGCTTTGCTCATTCTCTTTAGTGATTATGACAGTTTAGTATCTGGGTGGTGGTAGGGGAGACAGATAACTATACCTTTTTCAGCATTAGCCAGAGAATCCTTCCTCTGCTGATTAACGCTCTACTTCACAAAGCTATCATCCCACTTGCCCTGAAGGAGAGGGAAGAAAGACACCATTAAGTACTAGGATCCCGGATCCCAATGGGTGAGCTATGTGGGAAGGTGAAGGCATCCCAAGATGTGCCAGAGAGCTTCTGTGGGTACAGCAGAGTTTGTTGCAAAGGCCCAACCTTGTCAGGGTGCGGTCCCACTCAGAGGTTGAAGAGGAGAAATAGGAGGAATTGGAGAAACTATAAAGAGACATAGACTGAGCAGGATGAGGGCAGCTTCCTCTTGCCCCATGTCATGCAGGTGATTCTCCTCTAATATCCATTGCTTTTCCCAGATCATGTGACCCCAGAGAAGCTCAGCAGAATCCTGGCAGTCATCCAAGGCTCCCATCAGAAGGCAATGGTAACGTAAGTGTCAAGACTGGACTACCTAGTCTCACCCCTTCCCACTGCAGGTGATCAATGAGACTGGAATCCAGGCTGTTGCCAGTACCCATGCTGTCTTGGCTGTGGTTCTTGTCGTGGGATGTCTTTCCTGTCTATTCTCCTAAGCACCTGGGGAAGTCACCCAGATATTCTGTCTGCCAGATTTTTCACGTTGCCATTCCCACAACTTGTCCACTCTCCTCCAGGTCTGGCATCCCTGGTCTTCTTATTCAACAGATGATCCTGCTTCATTTTTCTGAAAAGGCTTAGGTGTTTTTGTTATTTGGTGGGATTCTCCCTCGTTTACTTGAAAAAGGACTTCTTTTAAAATTTTTTAATAGTTTTTAATTTTGAAAATTTAAAAAGTTTTCATATACCACAAAACACAAAAAAAAGATTTCATATGAAACCTTGAATCTCCATTTCATTGTCCTACTTGTCTGTATTTCCTTCTGTTCTCTTTTATGCACTGGAAAAAAAATGACAGTGTTGTCAGCCTCACTACTGCTGCCCCTTCTTTTGTCCAAACCTACCTTCCAAATGAAAACCAAGAGAAAGAAAAAAACATTTCACAACAGGTAAATATAGTCAGGCAAAAGGAATGCAATACTGTGCTGTATATATGATGTATATATTGTACTTCATCTTGTTTCTTCTCAGTCAGCACGTATGTAATATTCTCCACCCTAGGTTCTCTGGAGACATTCTTGATTATTGATTGTTCATAGTTCTTAAGTCTTTTAGAGTTTATTTGTTTTTTAACATTATTTCTGTTCTTCTCCTGATTCTTCTGAGACCTTCCTTTTTTGGTTGTTATCTTGTATATTTCATCACTTCCTCTCTATTAACATCTTCCCTTCTGTCTATATACAAGGTTAGATGATCCATGTTTTAAACAGGAACAACAAATCCTCTCAACCTCATTACCCCATTGAGTTCCCTTTATCATTACTTCCTCTACTTCACTCATTCCCTTTCTAATATTTGTAAGCAATCCCCACTGCTGTTCTTTGCAAAGTAAAGGAGGTGCACACTTGTTTAGTCTGCTACCAGGGGAGGTTAAAGATGGTGGATCTCTTGAATTTGGGAGTTCTGAATTGCTCTTAGCTGTTTGGTAAGCTGATCAAGTGTCCACAATGTTCAGTATTACTATGGTGAGATCCATGGAGCAGGGAGGCACTGAGAAAATAGCTGGTCAGAGCTCCTATTCCTATTAAAGTAGGATCTAATTGTGATTAGCTTCTATACTTCCTGGGGAAGACGGGGAGACCCAATTACCAGTCATCATCTTAGCAAATTTTTTAGCTCTCAGCTTCCTTAATTTCTTTGTAGCACTCTTCTTTCTGTTAATTCTATAGTGTTCCTTGGATCTACAGATTCTGATTTTTTATCTTTCTGGCTTCTACATTTGTCATCTTTCTGATTCGCAACCAAAGATATTATACCAAGATTCTGTTATTTCCTCCTCTTTCTCCATTTTTTCTCCCTTTGCCATCTCATCTAATCCTGTGGCTTTAATGATCACTTCTACACAATTGGCTCCCAAGTCATATATCCACTAGATGTCCTGCCAACATCTTAGACTTAAGTCCAAAATAAAACTACTTGTCTTCCCTTCACCCCAAAGTAGTTGACTACTAATGGCATTATCAATATCAATATATCTTGACATTTGGGGAGTCATGGATGACTTCTTCCTCAACCTTTACATCAAATTAGTTGCCAAGTCCTGTGGTCTGGTTCTTGCAAGTCGATCATCCTTCTAGTTAGTTGTTAGCCCTTTCATGGAATTTTTTTGCATATATATCTGCATAAAGATGTATCCCTTTCACAAGAAGGTAAGCTCTGTGAGGACAGCTACTGTTTTCCTTTTTTTTTTTTTTTTTTTGCTTTGTCATCATATATAGGCCTTTATACATAGTATCCACTTAATAAATGCTCATTGAATTTTGTTCTGTTATCTCATCTCATTTCTTTTCCCTTATGACCAGAATTCTGTATTATTGCAACAACATCATAATTGATCTTCCAGCTTCTCCTGGATCTGATTCCTGTTCATAAAATATTATATTGATCATCCCCAAAGACTACTCAAAAACCCTCATTGGTTCCCCATTGCCTATGACAATGATATCAAACTCAAATAGAAAAACCACAAATTAACATCATTTATGTTTATTTTGTGAAACATTTTCCGAGCACATTTAATCTGGTTTGAGATGCTCAAGGCATTTGTCAGGAGTTTGATCTACCAATGCTCTATAGGAAAAGCCAAAAATTCTCAGTATTCTGAGAATGAAAGTAATCCTGAGTATGAAGACTTGGGAAATAGTTTTATACTTCCATATAGTATGCCTTCAAATTACCTTTTCAGCCACATCTCCCATTACTTCTTTTGTCAAACTGAAATATTTTCTGTTCCTTAAATGACCATACCATGTCTCTGTCTTTGCTCATTATTCTTTATTTTTGACTCCCCTCCTATCCAATCTATTCTTTTTTTCTTTATTTTGCTGATGCAATTGGGGTCAAGTGACTTGGCCAGGGTCACACAGCTAGGAAGTATTAAGTGTCTGAGACCAGATTTAAACTCAGGTCCTCCTGACTTCAGGGCCGGTGTTCTATCCACTGCACCACCTAGCTTCCCCCTAATCTATTTTTTTAAACCCAAGTCAAAGGCTACCTTTTTTGAAGCCTTTCCTGATTTCTCTCCAGCTAGATGTGATCTCTCCTTCTATTGAATGAATCATATTTCATAAGATGTGTGTATGTCTTCTATGCCATCCTAGATTATATATTACCTTGTATTCTTTGTGGCCTCATTCTTTGTGCTCCAAGGACAAGGGTTTTGTCTTTTTTGTGTATCCTCAAAAGTACCTTGTAGTTGCTCAATAAATTTTTATTGAATTGAATCTACTTGGTCCTTCATAACATTAAAATATTTTTGGTTAGGCAAAAGGGAAAGGGACACCTTTCAAGAGAACCCCATTTGGAGTTAGGAAAGGGAAGACATATTACCATATTTCCAAGCTCTTATTATGATGTGGTCAGTGAAAATTGTTATCTTCTTCTCTAGGTATTCCAATCTCGACCTGAAAACTCAAGAGGCCTATGAAATGGCTGTGAAAGGGTTAATCCGGCCCATGGACAAGAGTCCAATGCTGATTACAGGAATCCGATGTCTTGAATTTGCTCCTCCTGAATTCCTTTTAGGTAGGATTTGGGACTGTGGATAACCTGTCAGCCTGAGAACAGGAGGTTGAAGGTAATCCTGGGGAAAGGCTGGCATTTCTCAGTCCTGCTGGCAGTACCTCCCTTTCTGACAACCCCAGATGGTCTGAGCAGAGGAAGTCTCCTGACATCATCCAGTGCCATGGCAGCTCACTCACTCACTCTTAGGGCCTCCAGCTTCTTCCCAGCCTTGGCGCCAGGACCTTGCCAGATAACAGACCTCAGAGAACAAGTGGTCTCCTGTCTCGTGCCAGATCATTCTTTGATGCAGAATCCTAGCGAGCAAAGGTTATATTGAGAGGCATGTTCCCAGGATTGGTTGGCATCTCTTGTAAAAGCTGCCCCAGTGAATTTCTTTCACTCTGGCCTTGCTCAGTTCCCTTTCCTCCTGCTCCTTTTTATGGATTGCTTTTCTTCTTTTCTGCTTCCCGCACTTACGTGTTTCCTTACATTCCTTTCTCTGTGCAGAGATTCAGTGCATGCATGAGACCCAGCAGCTGCTCCGTCGAGTGGTGCACGAGATTGGGTTAGAACTAAAATCGTCTGCGGTCTGTACTCAGGTGCGGCGGACCCGAGATGGGGTCTTCACCCTGGAGGATGCCCTCCTGCGGACACAGTGGAACATTCACAACATTCAGACATCGATCCAAAAAGCAGCCCCTCGAGTAGAGGCGGAGCTTGAAAAATGCCAGACCAGAGCACTGGGCCATCCAGACCTTGTGGGACAATCTGTTTCCTAACATCCAGGTCACAAACTTTCCCCATGTGCTAGGTAGAATAAGGCGCACAGCCTGAGGAAAGAACAGCAGGGGAGGGTACTGCATGGTATGGAAGCTGGCAAATAACTGGATTGCAGGAGAGAGAGCCTCGACCTGACTGAGGTTAGAGTTCATTGACTGCCAGGAGGAAGACTTGGGACACTTTAAAAATCATCCTTGTGTGTTTAGTAAGTAAAAGGTCCTGCCCCCTGGCTTTGATATAAGGAAATGACTTGGTGTTCTTAGTCTAGTGAACATAGCTAAGAGAGAGCCTCTGAATCAGCATCCTTGGCAGCCTTGTTGATTCTGGCACAATCTGGCCAAAGTCAATAGAGAGGTGGAGATTCCAGGAAGAAGTGGTGAGAAGAGGAAGATATTAAAGGAGGAGGAATTTATATTCTTGAATACTTAAGTTTTGAGAGGATCCCTTCTATCAATCTTGAGAGGGAGGAATTAGGAAGAACTAAGGATTCTATGAAGAATTCGGAGCATTTAATAGCTGGGATTGTTATGGGTTTTGTTACAGAGAGGGTGGAAATCAAATAAAAACCAGGTCTTTGTCTCTTCCTTTCTTCCTTGATTCCTAAATTTCTAGTGTGTGGTATGGAAATGGTGAGGGGTCACCATTTAATAAAAAAGCTGGAGAGATCTCTAGAATAAAGCAAAGTTTATTGTACATTCTCTAGAGAAGGGCATCCCACCTTTCAAGTAAACAATCAAAGAGAGGAAGCGCCTCCTGTGGGCAGGACAGCACCTTTAATCCCTAATGCAAAACATCCCCTCCCACCACTGACCCTCATCCTCATTGGCTGAGAGTATTACATTCTAAACTCGAGATATACCCACGAAATTGAACTTGACCAATAAATACATAGTTGCCCATATTTGACTGAAATTGGGAGGAAATTGTGTCATGGGAAGATAGCAGGAAGGGGACTTGATTATGCCCTTGAATCAATGCTCAAAAGTCTTTCACAACTGTCTTGAAAGATCTCACCTCATCTCATTCACTAGGTAGCATAGTTGTGAGGGAAAGAACACTGGATTTTTACTCAGAAAACCCGAGTTTGAATCCTAGATTTGCCATTTAGCTAGATGACCATGGCCAACTCACTTCACTTTTTTGAGCCTTCTTTGGTACACATTTCTACCACAGTTATTAAGAGGATAAAATGAGACTGTGTATAAAGAATTCTGTAAATTTTCCAGTGCTGTATGAGGGTCAGGTGCTGCTAACAGTTGTAAAACTCCCAGCTTAGGGTGGTGGATCTTTGAGTGAAAGGCTGAGCAGGACAGGTAACCTTTTTAAAACTCTGCTCCAGAGATGGGCTTTTTGGCTGAACTTAAGAAAGGCTGAGGCTCATCTGTTTTTCTGGGATGGGGCTAGTTTAGAAGTGAAGAGAAAGGTGATTGCAAAGCATGTTATATGTTACCTAATAACCTAGAGATTAGGGATTAGAAAAGCCTGCTGAAGGGATTTGGTAATTCTAAATTTTCTCCTGCCTTTTTTCTTCAGCCTCCTTTTCCCTGATGCTACCCCTCCAGATTATTGTATATGTATATCTAGAAGCCAGAGCTTCTAAAACCTAGTCTTATAGGAATGTATGGGCTATGCTTAGTAATAGGTCACAATGAATAGTAATTGCTGATAAACTTAAAGCATCAGCTCCACCCATCATTACTCATACAGTCCTGTTCCCTCCAGAAGGTATCCACCCCTTTTGTTAAGCAAACCAAGGTTTTTGGTATGTTCTACTTCCAACAAATACAAACTCCCATAAAATCCAAATGGATTATCAAATCAGATAACTGCCTTTCTGCCTTGATTTTCTCCATTCAACTTGAGTTCAGGGATGGGTTAAAAGTATTCATTTCTTCTCTTTTCCTCATTTCTATTCTGCCAGGAGAGCTAATTTTTAGAAAGGTTCATTTCAAGTGTATCTTTCACCTTGCATATAGTGGATATTTAAAAGTTCTTGGTGAATAGAATTGAATTTCTACTCTTTCAAGTACTAAAGCTTAAATTTTTCAGTCAAAACTTTTTTTTTTTTTTAAGTTTCTACCATTCATCCACTCCCACATGTTTATAGAATGCTTTCTGTGTATGAGCACTTAACTAGACTGTAGGTAATGTTCATATAAGACACTTCTTAGAGCTTACAGTGTAGTGGGGGTAGGGGTAGAATAAAAGATATATACACTTAATACAATACATACATGAAAAGTATAGTAAGAGAAATGCCAAGTATTGTGATTTCATTGGAATGAAATAATTATTTCAGTATACTTTTATGCTTAGCACTGTGCTGTTTTAATTATGTAAGAAATAAGAGCTTAGTCTTAGTCTTTGACACATAGTTTTTTCCTGTTTTTGGTCTCTGCTTGTTTACTTCACAAATAACCTCAGGCCCTTTTCCCTCTCTGACTAGGTTTTAGTCCTTTTTTTTTTTCCCCCAGTTACTCTCCACTCTAATTTTGGCTCTTAAGGTATTTTTTTCTAGCTCAGTTTTTATGAATGTTATAAATGTTTATTAACTTAAAGTCCCATATAAAGAAAACAGGATCCAGGAACCCCTAGGGCCCATAATTTGCACAGCATTTACACAAAGTAGTTATATCCTAGATGCATATATTCTGGTGCTCTATCAAAATCTTTCTTCCTGACCCTTCAGCTAGATAGTAATTGCTACATTTCACCCAAGGAAAGAAATGAAGGATAGCAAAGAGCTCTCCCCTATCTGTAGTGATGGCAAGGTCACAGGGAAGTGGTTTCAGTGTCCACAGGTATGATTGATATTAGTCATCCCTAAGAATTTCCTGTTTGTGTTGTGAGACACAATACTCACTATTAAGGGAGCATCTCACAGAAGATGGTTAAGAATACCAACTGTAGAGTAGTTAGGGGGAAGCACTGTGTTGGATCTCTCAGTTCCTTTCTGCCTAAGGTTTTTGCATACATATTGGTGTCAAAGTTACCTTTCCTTGTGTACTCTGAAAAAAAACCCAGGTTGATCAGAAAATCTGTGTTCTAGTCACTTGTTAGTCATAAAACCGTGGACAAATTGCCAAATATGAATGAGCACTGGTTTTCTCATTTATAAAATGGAGATAATTAATATATACTTCATAGTGTTATTGTGATGATCAAAGGATATAATGTATGAATATATGTGATTACATATATAACAGTATAAGATTAATATCATTAACATTTGAAAGAGTTAGGATACTTTGAGGATTCCCAATGGCTAAGCTCAGCTCTTTTAGAGACTTCTAAATGTGCCAGTGGAAGCAAACAGTCCTATTCCTTACCCTAACAAACCAGCTGGACGGGTTTTCTTTTCTTTCTTTTTTTTTTTTTTTGGTAAGGTGAATAAAGAAGCCAGAAAACAGCATTTCCTCCTTCAAAATTTAAGGATTAGAGAAAGATTGAAGTGACCATTTACCAAAAGAAAATTATTGATTTATAGTTGATTCAAATTGAATAATGTTGGTTTTAGAATTAGCAAGTTTGCTGTTTAAGAATAAAGTTGTGTTTAATTTGTGATAGTTTGGGAATGTTTAACATGTATGGAAAGCAAGCATTCTCTATAAACCTTAAGGTACTATAAAATTGTGAGCTTTAAATCCCCTGTGCCCAAGGTCATCATATGTAACTTGGAGGAATAAACACAAGCAACTTCATTCATTTTTAGTCTCTTGAAATTTCTAAAATGTATTTACTTTTAACTCCTGTGTTTACATTTTAAAGTTTCTGTTTTTCTCATAAGAAATATTTGGATGTCATATTTCATTTATAGAACTATACTCACTTTTTTTTTTTTTCTGGGCAAGTTATTCCTAGTTATGAGCTTACTTTCTGCTTTTTAGATTATAGTATTCCAAACTCTTTTCTCATTTGTTATAGTAGTTGCCAAATCTTATGTGTCCTGTGATTTTTAGATACTTGAACTTTCCTTCTGCATGCTTCCAGTATTTCTTTCTTTCTTTTTAACCTGGAAATGGACTTTTGGCTTACATTTGTGGGAATTTTCATTTTGGGAGGGCTTTCAGATGACCAGTAGGATTGTTTACATTTTAACTTTGCCTTCTAGTTCTAACACAAGAATCTTAAGGAGAAAGGTTAGGAAAAGATCTATTGCTTATTCCATTTTTATAGACTGGAAGAAAAAGTTGACTGTCAAGTCAGAAGTTTTTGAGAATGCTAAGCATAAGATTTAGATGTCTGAAAAATAGGGCAGATGATTAGGTTGAAGTATGAACCTACTCTTGACTAATCTTCTGACCTTCCAGTATCTGGATGCCTAGCATGTTATGGAAGTATAAATTTTCTATTCTGGACAATGATGACTTAACTAGTCAAAATCTTTTCTATAGAGGAATGCTGTACTAATTACATGGATGACTATTTTGATTTGTAATTTTAACCTTTTGCCTGGTTTACTGCTCCCACCCACCCTCCAGGATTTCTGCATCCTTGTTAACCCTTCACACAGACTGGCCAACAGAAAACATTTGAGTCAGGCAGTTTCTTCACAATGCTCTTGGAAGATTCTAGATCCGAAAACTTCACCCTGAATCTCTTTCAGACCTGAACATTAAGGAGAGCTTACGTAGGGCTTAGCTTTATGAGTCTTCACTCACTGTTTTAAAGGGCAGCCAGTCAAATCAAAAAATTAAATATCTGTCATGCACAAGCAGTGCCATAATGGATTGAGTGAGTTGGTCTTAACTGCAAGACTCTGACATGTCTTACCTCTGACACATATTGGCATTATAACTTTCAGCAATTACAATCTCTTTACTCTAGGTAATTTCTAAAACTAAGTTGCAAAGGCAAAACAAGATGTAGTCCCTGTAATTTTGCTTCTTTAGGAACATATTTTGACGGACAGACTTCTGTGTCAGAGGGGAAATGACCTTATGGTAGGACAAGTAGGAACTGGTATCTAGCCAATATGATGAATTTTTTTCCTCTATCACAATGCTGTAAGATGGGATATCATTCATTATTAAAGATTATCTTCTCCAACTCTAGGAATCTGGAATACCTAGATGGCTAAGGCTTTAACTTTAGAATATTTTATCCAGAATACCTTTCATATTAAGATATTAAAGCAATTGGATCTGTGGCTCAGACCATAATCCAGATCTCCCAATGATTGCTTCCTGGAATTCCTTCTCCCTTCAGATGTTGAGGGGAGTCAGTTGGAGAGAACAGCTTCTTTCACCAGTTTCTTGCCTGGACAATCCTGTGCAAGGTTGTTCAGCTGATGCTTTGTAAAATATGATCAAGACATCAGAGAATTCTTTCTTGTGCAGTCAGCATTGAAGGACTTGGGTTCATTCCTGGGGTGACACTGCCTCCCAGAGGCCCGCACCTGATGCTGCACCTATAACAGGGAAATCTCAAGGCTCAGGAAATGGATTGGCTGCTGGGAATAGGGTTTGTCGTCCTCCAGCCACTACTGACCTACAAGCCTCTTCCCAATGATATGTGTGGCTAATCCAAAGTAGAAAGATAGAATGTGTCAGTGTGGGGTTGGGATTCCCAGCCAGCCAGAAAGGAGGAACAAGGGGAAGGAGACTGTTTACATACTGACTTTTGTGCTGAACAGTAATTCTTGACTTTTGTGGGGAGTTACTAACTATACTGCTGTTACCATCCTGGAGAAGATATTCTCAAGTGGGATCAGTCTTAAGAACTGTTATTTTAAAGAGTTTCTTGGGAGTCTAACCAAGATACAATTCCTAATTTCAATCTCCCTTCCCTATCAGGTCTCTTCTCAGTTTTTAAAAGGAATGAAAATAGGTTAAGGCCACTACCACAATTTCCAAATACCTTATACATAGTAGGTGTTCATTAAAATTCTCCCTGAAAATATTTTTTACCATTTGGCATAAATAGAAACTATGACATGTCCCATTTGAAGCTGCCTTGCCCCCCACCTGCAGCAAAGTTGGAAAGCACACTTGGCCAAATGAGGGGCTGCACCGAGGATAGTGATTTCACTTTAATTTTGCTATTATAATGAATAAATGATAAGTAACAGCATAAGAAACCAATAAAATTTTTGTCTTTCAAGACTGGAAAATTACATGCAAATAGTAACTCAAAAAGGGAGACAAATTACCTTCAAGTCCCAAACTGTTCTTATGAGTTTGAAGATACAAGACACAAATTAATAAAAATTCCAAAACAATGGATGAGAGAAATGATTTTTAAAATATAATATATACTCAAGGATGCTACTGATAGATTCCCTGAAATACTCAGAATTATGAGGATTGTAGAACTGAAAATTCAAATTTGCTCCCTCAATACCCACAATACATATGTTTCTTTCTAAATGAGTCTAGCCTTTCTAGTAAAGCACTTTAAAACTTTCTTTGTTTTGGTGGCCTCACTTAGAAGTCTTGTAGGTTTCTTCTTCATGATTTCCTTGGGTCTTTTCATCTACCCCTGGCTAGGGAGGGTGCAGGTGAATCCATCTTTCTGCTTAGTCATTCATATCCAGATCAAATTCAGGATACAGCTCCTTGGTGGTCACACCTCTGATCCTGGCTAAAATAGCAGAATAATGTCATGAAAGAAATGAAAATTAGGAAAGAGAATGCTGTCAAAATCCTGGCATGAAAATGATCTGATATTTTTGACCACAAATTCTTCAAACCCATCTTGTCAAATTCAAACTTTTCACCTAAAATTTCAAGACTTCCATTTATCAATCCTCATATTTTTTACTTCATTCATTTTTCCCTGTGACTTTCCTACAAGGTTAAACCAATTTCTATGCTCTTCATTCTTTTTTCCTTTGGGCCCAGACCATCATCTCATCCATGCACAAACACTGAAAGATTATACCTCAGCATTCTCCTCTTGTAAATATTTTCTAATGACAACCAATTCACTTTTTTCCCCCTCCAATTTACCCTTTCAATTCCAAATTCTCCTCCTCTTTTTCCCCTCCTCACTGAGAAGGTACAAAAAAATAAAAAATCTATATCAAAGAGTTCTCCTTGTAACTGAATAAAAAATAAAATAAAATAAAATAAAAAAGGGGGGTTAATCGCCCAAATAAAGCCAACATATCCAGTCAAATGTTATATTTAGTATTATTCCCCACACCAAAAAGGTCAGGAAGTGCACTCTCATATCTCCCCTTTGAGGTCAACTTGTTCATTATAATTTTTTTGAACTTTAGTAGCAAACACTAAATAAGATGATCACTCCCACATAGTGTAGAACAGGAGAGGATTGTACATAAAGGTAACAAATCTATTATGTTCACTATAATTTCATAAAATTACACTTAATTTCTTACTGTTCTTTCTCTCTTACTGTTATTGCATGGTGTTTCCCTGATTCTGCTTGCTTCCCTTTGTTGCAGTTCATGCTTTTCTGTATTCTTCATAGACATTGTTTTTTACAGTGCAATATCATTCTCTCACATTAATATACAAACAATGGGTTCAGCCATTTCTCAATGGATGGGCAGGTACTCTGTTTCCAGGTCTTTACTACTTTGAAAAATGCTATTTCTCAAGAAGAAAATAACAGAGAAAGGAGAAAAAGAGGGGAAGAATAATTCAAAAGAAGGTAAATTAAAGGAAGGATTGACCCTAACCAAAACAAACTCTATACGAAGATATTAAGAAGGTTTTTTTTGAGGGGCAAAACATAATAATCTGAGGGGATGCCCACAAATGGATGAACAAGTTTTGGTATATAAATGTGATGAAATACTACTATGCTGTAAGAAATAATGAAGGAAATGGTGGCCTAGCTGTACCAGATGTAAAATTATATTATAAGGCAGCGGTTATCAAAACCATTTGGTATTGGCTAAGAAACAGACTAGTTGTTCAGTGGAATAGGTTAGGTTCAAAGGACAAAATAGTCAATAACTTTAATAATCTAGTGTTTGACAAACCCAAAGACCCCAGCTTTTGGGATAAGAACTCACTGTTAACAAAAATTGCTGGGAAAATTGGAAATTATCATGGCAGAAACTAGGCATTGACCCACACTTAACACTGTACACCAAAATCAGGTCAAAATGGGTTCATGACCTAGGCATAAAGAATGAAAGAAGAAATAAATTAGAGGAACATAAGATAATTTACCTCTCAGACCTGTGCAAAAGGAAGGAATTTATGTCCAAAGAAGAATTAGAGATCATTATTGATCACAAAGAAGGAAACTTTGATTATATCAAATTGAAAAGTTTTTGTACAAACAAAACTAATGCAGATAAGATTAGAAGGGAAACAATAAACTGGGAAAACATTTTTACAGTCAAAGTTTCCGATAAAGGCCTCATTTCCAAAATATATAGAGAATTGACTCTAATTTATAAGAAATCAAGCCATTCTCCATTTGATAAATGGTCAAAGGATATGAACAGACAATTCTCAGATGAAAAAATTGAAACTATTTCTAGCCATATGAAAAGATGCTCCAAGTATTAATTAGAGAAATGAAAATTAAGACAACTTTGAGATACCACTACACATCTGTCAGATTGGCTAGAATGACAGGGAAAGATAATGCAGAATGTTGGAGGGGATGTGGGAAAACTGGGACACTAATACATTGTTGGTGGAATTGTGAAAAATCTAGCCATTCTGGAGAATGATTTGGAAGTATGCTCAAAAAATTATCAAATTGTGCATACCCTTTGATCCAGCAGTGTTACTATTGGGCTTATATCCCAAAGAGATTTTAAAGAAGGGAAAGGGACCTGTATGTGCAAGAATGTTTGTGGCAGCCCTTTTTGTAGTGGCTAGAAACTAGAAATTGAATAGATGCTCATCAATTGGAAAATGGCTGAATAAGTTGTGGTATATGAATCTTATGGAATATTATTGTTCTGTAAGAAATGACCAGCAAAATGATTTCAGAAAGGCCTGGAGAGACTTACATGGACTGATGCTGAGTGAAATGAGCAGAACAAGATCATCATTATATACTTCAACAATACGATATGATGATCAATTCTGATGGATGTGGCCCTCTTCAACAATGAGATGAACCAAATCAGTTCCAATAGAGTAGAAATGAATTGAACTAGCTACACCCAGCGAAAGAACTCTGGGAGATGACTATGAACCACTACATAGAATTCCCAATCCCTCTATTTTTGTCTGCATTTTTGATTTCCTTCACAGGCTAATTGTATACTATTTCAAAGTCCGATTCTTTTTGTACAGCAAAATAACTGTATAGACATGTATACATATATTGTACTTAACTTATACTTTAACATATTTAACATGTATTGGCCAACCTGCCATCTGGAAGGGGTTGGGGGGAAGAAGGGGAAAAGTTGGAACAAAAGGTTTTGCAATTGTCAATACTGAAAAATTGCCCATGCACATATCTTGTAAATAAAAAGCTATAATTAAAAAAAAAAAAAAAAAAGAAAAAGAAAAAGAAAAAGAAAGAAATAATGAAGGAGATGTTCAGAGAAAACTAGGGAAAATTCCATGAACTGATACAGAATTAAGTGAAGAGAACCAGGAGAACATTTATACAACATGATAAAATCAAATGAAATTATGAATTTTTAGCAGAGTAATGACCAACTATGATTCCAGAGGACTAATGATGAAACATGGTGCTACCTCCTGACAAGGAGGTAGACTTCAAGAGGACAGAATGAGACAAATATATTTTTTGGATGTGGCCAATATAGGAATTTGTTTTTCTCTAGTTTTCAATTATTAGAGGTGGGGATGGAAGATGGAACATAGAGATTGGGGTAGGAATGAGAGTAAATTTTTGTTGACTGAAAAAAAAAACTTATTTTAAAAAATGTTACTATAAACATTTTGATGTATATTTTGCTTTTCTGTTTTATTACTGACATATGAGGGTTAATATGTTAATAAGTATGTGGTTAATACTTGTATCTTTGGACCAAAGGATACAACCATTTTAGTCACTTTCTTAGCATAATTCAAACTGTTTATCAAAATGGTTAGATCAATTCACACCTTTGTGAAGTATTTTCTTATGCCTTTCTTTCCAAAAGCCCTCCAACACTGACCATTCCCATCTTTTATCATCTTTGGATGTGAGGTGAAACCCTAAGAATTGCTTTTTCATTGCTAATTATTAGTTATTTGGAACAATTATTCATATGGTTGTTTGCAATTTTCCTCTTGATGTCTGTTCATATCCTTTGGGGAATGGCTTAAGTCATATACTATATTTGTGATAGTTTCTTATATGTCTTGATTATTAGACATATTTGATTATCACATATATACATATCTGATGTATAAGTATGCATCAGACATACTTGATGCAAAAAAAAATTTTTTTCCCCACTGACTGGAAACAGACTATATACAAATGTGTTTTCTAACTCAATTTTAATAATCCATAGAACATAAAATACTTGGGAAATCCGTATATGACAAGAACTGGAAGGCAGTTTAATAAATTTAGATTAACATCTTAGATAATATAATGTATAAGTTCAAAATGGATAAGATACATCCCAAGTTATAACTAAAAGCTTCCAGAAAAAGATATTCTTAGTAGATACAAAATGGATAATTGAGCAACAAAGAGCTGTTCTTCTGTTTCTTTTAAGGTTGCTGCATTAACAAGTTAGCAACTGGAAACATTAAAAGCACTTCAGTTATCTACCAGAATTGCATGAGGAAATTATCAGAAAACTATCTCTATTTAAGACCTAGGGAAATGACAGACATCTATCACAGCCTAAAAGCCCCTAAAATCATAAACTGTGAAATTGGTATTGAGTTAAAGACAAGGAATTAGAAGAATATACACAAAGCAGTGATAGCAGGGTTGAAAGTATTGGATTATTCTAGGAAAGCCAAAGCAATGGGTATGGAGAGGGTAGAGGTGCTCTCTGAATTCAGGAAATTTCCACTCACCTAATTTTCCCATTAACATCTGGCCCACATCTTTAATGTCATTGTATTCATGAAGCAGGGAAATGTGGTCCTCCAACTCAGATACAACATATCCTCTGAGAAACACAGAAAGAGATGGAGACAATGAAAAGTTGTAAGAAAATTAGAGACTGCAATAGAAATATAGAATAACATGTTTCCTTAAAGTAAAATGATATGTAGACAGGGGCTTGCTGGTCATAAATAAAGCAATGGACTTGGATAGTAACAGTTCTACATTTATTGGCTGCGTGACCACTGACAAAACACTTACTTCTCTGAACCAGTTTCCTTATCTGTAAGATGGGGTTAATATTTACACAGACTATTTTACAGTGAATTTGTGAGGGAAGCTTTTAAAAGGCTATAGAAATATGATTTACTGTTACCGTTACCCAGCAAACAAACTAGGCTAGAGTGTGTGAGAACAAAGGAGAGAACAGAGGGCTGTGCTTTTCTCACTAATTATTTGTAGAGAAAGCTCAAAAATTCAAGGAATTCAAAGATCATTTAATCTGACCTCTCCCTTTTTTTTTTAATTTAATAGTATTTTTTTTCAATTACATGTAAAGATAGTTTTCAACATTCATCTTTGTAAGATTTTGAGTTCTACATTTTTCTCCTTACCCCATCCCCAAGACAGCAAGAATTTGATGTAGGTTATACACGTACAATTTTTATTTTATAATTGAGGGAAATTAAACAAGGAGTGAAGTGACTAGGCTATGGCCTAGTTGCACAGAGCAGAATGGGCAGATCACATTTGAACTCCAATCTTCTGATGTCAAATCCCACATTTATTCCACCACATGGTGCTGTTTTGAAAAACAGTTTAGAACTCTACAAGAAAAGTGATTAAACTGTTTAGTCTGCCATAGGGAACACACTGTTGGATTTATACTCCAAATGGGTGAATAAGAAAAGATCTCTAAGTAACAAATGTATTTGTAAGAGCATTATCTGTAATAAGAAAAGCTGCTAAGAAAATATGTGCCTAACAATTGGACAACAGTTGAACAAAGAAACTATATTAATACCATGGAATGTTATTATGCTATAATGAATGATGAATATCATTCATAGAATTCATAGGATTCATATAAGTGTGGGAAGTTCCAGGAAGCATGATGCCAAATGAAAGAAAAGAAGCATAGCCAAAACTGTTGGACACAGGGACTAAAACAATGTCAAAAAAACACCAAAAAGGCAGCAAAATATGGGTCACATTCAATGAGCAATGCTGATAGAATTATTAAACAATAGATTCTTCCTTTCTATTAACTGGGAAATGACAAAAAAGAAGTGATAAGATCAATCTCAATCACTGGATTAGGTACACTCTAATGTTCTGGAAGAATATAGTGTGTGTGTGTGTGTGTGTGTGTGTGTGTGTGTGTGTGTGTGTGTGTGTGTAGAGAGGGAAGAAACTTGTGTCAAAATAAAACATTAAAAAAATAGTGTACTTGGGAGAGAGTACAACATGAATATGGATATCTACATAGAATGCAAATATCAATTCCTACTCAAACAGTAAAAGCTAGCCAATTAATCATATTCACTAGTAATCCTGAGTTTAGGAAAGAGTTCCAAGAGGGTCTTAGATACTAAAATAAAAGTTTGAGGTATCTTTGTAAATATCTTAAATATCTTTGCCTTTTCTATCACCTAGGTCCCTCCTCTTTTCACTCTCATCTTTTTTTATTATAACAAAAGGAAAATAAACTACAGACTATTTACTTTTGGTGGAGGGAATAATATATATTCTAAGAGGCTACTTAAGTATAGGTTAAGGCTCTGATTTGATTTTCAAAATCGGTGAGCTCCCTTCCAAAGACTCTTTGAAGTTTAACTAATTTTATGAACTCTATAGGGGAAAGAAACTCTAGAAATACAAAGTCCTCAATCCACCGATTCAAAGAATAAAACTCATGACAGTCCAACTCCTAGATCTCAACTTTGTACCCAAAATGCCTGATGATGCTAATTTATAAGTACTCTTAAGATCTTTTTCAGGTGTGTATCTCTTAGCTCAATTACTGAATTTAAGAGATAGAATCAACCTTTACATTACCTAGTCCAACCCTCTCAGATAAGGAAAACAAAGGTGTGACAAATAAAACAAGTTAGAGTCAAATGTTATGTCTAGCACTTTGTTACCACACCAATAGTGTTCCCAAGAGAAGAGGCTGGGCTTCCTTCCATAAACTGGAAAATTCCCTATGGAAGAGATCATGTGGTATATAGCACAGAGGCCACATGTGGAGTCAGAAAAGAATGAGGTTCTAGTCCTGACCCTGCTATTTATTAGCTATAAAACATAGGGAAAATCTTGTCTGACTCCCAGCTTCTTTATCTGTAAAAGTAGGACACTAAGGTTTGCACCATCCAACTTTACTGAGGTTCTATGAGCCTCAAATTGATGTTTATAAACTATAAAATGATGTACATCTGTGCTACTATTCTTCCTTCCTTCTTTCAATACCCCTTGAATACTTAACACGATGCTTTGTATATTGTGGGTCCTCAGACTATGTTATCTAATAAACAAATCCTAGACACAGGTGAAGGGTTTCACAACAAATTTAGTAATAAATGTACTCAGCCATCAACTGGGAGATCTCTTGATCCAAGGTATCCCTCTTTTGCTTTAGCTCCTGGATTTCCAGCCGTAGGGATTCCTCATTTGTCTCATTAGCCTGGCCAGATTTGGGAGTAGGCACCTAAATGGCATAACAAGAAAAGATGTGAGTACTGACCTACCTATCAGCCAATATGATAAGTCCCCTATAATCCATAGCAACTGAATTCCCAAGTTCTCTTTCCAATTCTCTCCTGCCAAAAGCAGGATAGTACAGTGGAAAGGCCCTTGGCTTAGGGTTGACACTTTCAGGATGTATACATAGCCTTAACTCATCTGACATCCCAGAACAATTTCTCTATCTCAGTTTGCACTACCTACCTTCCAAGATTGTTGTAAAGAAAGGACTTTACAAAACTTGAAGTGCTATAAGAATTTTACCTTTCTAGCTACCAAAGGGTTGGGATTAGGGTTTTTTCAATATTTTCCTCACTTTTTAGTCCTTCTTTCTCCTTAGAGACAACTTGGAGGAAAAATAAGAAAGTGAGACACTTAAGGTTTAAAGAGTAGGCCCCCGAAATATGTCCTTAGAATGATTCAGAAGGAATTGAAGATAATTCAAGGTGAAGAATAGGAAAAACTAATTTTTGACAAAGAATAATGGAATTATTCCTTGAGGTTTAATGAACTGCCATAGATTATCCCATATATCTCCTTGATATCTTCGGACCTAAATGTAAAATGATGAGATTAGACTAGATGACTTATGCCAAGCACAGTGGGAATGCTAACAGGAATTAAAAGTTAAAAAACAATCATGGAAGAACTGTTAAATTTAATTAACTAAAGGAAATTATAATGGACTAAGAAACAGGCCCTTCCCCCCCTACATACTAGAATGAAGGTAATCTCAGAGAAAGCATTAGCAACTAGCAGAGAATGTGAAAGAAGGTGGCATTTAAACTGAGTTTTGAAAGAAGTCATGGATTGGCACTCCAAGCATGGAGGACAGCCAGTGTAAAAGTACAGAGATGGGAGATGAAGTACTGTGTGTGAAGGACAGCAAGTACCCCAGTTTGATTAGACAGTAAAGAATGATGTGTTAAAAGACTCTAAAGATAGGAAGGAACCAGATTGTGAAGAATTTTACATATCAGAGGGATTTACAGTTGATACTAAAGTAGCAGGAAATCACTCAGGTTTACTGAGGAGAGAGGAAAGAATAATATGGTCACTCTGTAGTTTTAAAAAATCATTTGGCAGCTGTGAAGGAAAATGGATTGGAGTGAGGAGAGACTTGACCCAGGAATACCAATTAGTAAGGTATTTCAATAGTGATGAGGGTCTGAACTAGAGTGACAGGTTGTATAAGCAGAAAGAAGGGTAGATATGTAAGAGAAGATGATGTGATGAAAGAAACAATAAGATTGTAAAGTAAAAGAGGAGTCAGGGATAACCTGTGAACCTAGGTGACTGGATAAGCAATATGCCCTGTGAAGTAATTCAGAAGAGGGGTTGATTTGGGGAAGAAAAATAAATAAATCATGAATTCTGTTTTAAACATGTTAAGTTTGTGATACTTGTGAAAAAAAAAAGAGTTTAAAATGTACAATAGTGTTGGTGATGCAAAATTTCAGCTTAAGAAAGACAAGAACTGGGGGGCAGCTAGGTGTTGCAGTAGATAGGGCATCAGCCTTGAATTCAGGAGGACCATAATTCAAATCTGGTCTCAGACACTTAACACTTCCTAGCTGTGTGACCCTGGGCAAGTCACTTAACCCCAGCCTCAGAAAAAGAAGAAAAAAAAAAAAGAAAGAAAGAAAGAAAGACAAGATCTGATTATAAAGATCTGGAAGTCTTTTGCATAGACTTGCTAATTTAACTCATGGGAGCTTATATGTTTACCAGGGGAGAGAATGTAGCAAAGAAAGAAAAAAGCACAAAATTCTGAGGTAAAAATTAGCTGATGGAGGGAAACATGGATGGAAATCCAGCAAAAGAACGATTTGGAATTATGTCCAATAGACTATAAAACTGAGCATGCCCTTTAACCCTGCAAAATCACTACTAAGTCTGTATCCTAAAAGGATGAAAGGAAAAGGAAAAAGATTTACATAAGCAAAGCTATTTATAGAAGCTCTCTCTTGTGGTAGCAAAGAACTGGAAATTGATAGGTTGCCCATGAATTAGGGAATGGCTAAACAAGTTGTAATATGTGATTCTGATGAAATATCATTATGCTGTAAGAAATTATAAATGAGATGGTTTCAGAAATAAGCCAATACAAAGTAAAGTGAGCAAAACCAGAACATTGTATATAATAACTACAATATTGTAATGACTCAACTGTTAAAGACTTAGCTATTCTAATCAATACAGAGATCCAAGACAATTCCAAAAGATTCACAAAGAAAACTATGAATTCTGAATTAGGAAGGTGACTGAAGCATACTTTTTTTTCTGCAACATAGTTAACATGGAAATGTTTTATATGAATTCATATGTATAATTCATATTACTTGCCTTGTCAATGGATAAGGGAGGAGAATAGAGAACCCAAAATATAAAAAAATGAATGTTAAAAATATATTTCCCCCCCCACAATTTAAAAAAACATATTTAAAGTTTTGAGTTCAAAATTCTATCTTTCCATCCACTCCCTGAGATGGATATATCGCTTATTCATATGCAATTATGTGAAACATTTCCATATTAGTCACAAATAAGAGGAAAAAAAAGAAAGTGAAAACAGCATGCTTCATTTAGTCAGTATTCAATCAATATCAATTCTTTCTCTGGAAAGGGATACTATGCTTATCTTTTGGGATTAACTTGAATATTGCTGAGAACTAAGTCATCAAAATTAATTATCATACAATATTGGTGTTAATATGTACAAAATTCTCCTGGTTCTGTTTACTTCACTATGAATCAGTCCATATGTCTTGCCAGGTTTTTCTGAAATCTTACTGTGTGTCATTTCGTATAGCACAATAATATTACATTACAAACATACTGCACCTTATTTAGCTATGACCCAGTTGATGAGCCTCCTTTTGATTTCCAATTAAAAAAAAAAGTTTGCTATAGATAGTTTCATGCAAATAGGTCCTTTCCCCTTTTTTTGGATGCCTTTGAGATACAGAGTATTATTGCTGGATCAATGATTATGGAGTTTTATAGCCAAATTGCTCTCAAGAATGGTTGGATCATTTTTTTGTGTGTCGCATAATTGTGGAAATATGTATAGATATTTTAACATGTCTAACATATGTTGGCTTGCTTGCCATCTAGGGGAGGGGATGAGGATAAGGAGAAAAGCTGAAATACAAGGCTATGCCAGGGTCAATATTGTCAAATTATCCATGCATATGTTTTGAAAATAAAAAGCTTCTTTAAAAATAAAAAAAAACAAAAAGGAAGGAAATATGTATAGAAGAATTGCACATGTTTAACATATATTCAATTATTTGCTGTCTGAGGCAGAGGGTGAGGAAAAGGGAAGGAGAAAAAAATTTGGAACACAAGGTTTTGCAAGAGTGAATGTCAAAAACTATCTATGCATACATTTTAAAAATAAAAAAAAAAAAACACACTAGCATATAGCCTAAAAAGAATACAGAGAAACATGCAAAGACTTATATGAACTGATGCAAAGTCAATTGAAGCAAAATCAAGAAAACAAAAAACAAACAAAAAATGGAAGAATTAGTTCACACAGTTGTTTCAATGCATTAGTGTCCCAGTTTTCTTTCATCCCATATAACATCCAATATAATTTTTTTTCCTAGATGAAATTTTACTTATTTTTTTAATTATAGCTTTTTATTTACAAAATATATGCATGGGTAGTTTTTCAGCATTGACAATTGCAAAACTTTTTGTTCCAACTTTTCCCCTCCTTCTCCTCACCCCTTCCCCCAGATGGCAGGTTGATCAATACATTATAAAACCTAATTTTAAAAATATTTAAAAGTGTAGAAAAAACAGCTGAGATCCTTAACTGAGAGGGTGGGAAAGTGGGGGAGGTATGGGAGGTTTGAGGAAAGAAGATAAAATATGAAAAAGTATCTATGCAAAATGGGATAGAGCATCAATTAGGGAGGAATAAAAGGATTGCTTTGCTACAGGGAGAGTCTCATTAAGGTTAGATAATATAAATTAGTAATGTATCCAGTCAGCTTGGTTGCATGATATTCTTCAGCTTTATTCAGCAACCCAAATAGGATCATGAAAAGTAGGTGGTAGGAGTAATGTAAAACTAATTTTGGGCAAAGCATGATTGTCAATGAGACAAAGGACTAAGGAAAAAATGGAGTCAAACTGCTTAACACAAGTTCAAAGTAGAATAAGTACTGAAGAGTGGATGGACTAGAAGTCATTATGAGATGAAGAACAGATTTGGGAGGAGTAAAATATAGGGAGAGATGGAATGATACAGTGGTTACAAAAGGAATGTGAGAGCTTTTCATTGTGAAGGTATGCATGGAGGTAGAGTGATAACCATCCCTGGAGATAAATCATGGGATTTGAGGATATGCCAGATACTGAATACCTTGAGAAAGAAATGACAATGACCTAGGACTAGTAAATGTTAGCCACCACGATTTTGCTTTTTTAAAAAGGTCACAAAATGCCTCTAATCTAACTTCTACTGAAATTGCATTAAAATTAGGGATTACATTAACTTTTTTTTCTTAAGAAAAAAAAATGAGTAGGATTCTGATAAATAAAAAGGGGAGAGCATCCCAGGCTGGGGTAAATACAGAGAAGGAAACAAACTTGGCATTTTGGGGGGACAATGAAACCAGCATGACTGGAGGAAAAGAAACATTTAGAAATAAGATTAGAAAGGTAGAACAAGGAGGCAGCTAGTGGTACAATGGATAGAGCACTAGTCCTGAGGTCAGGAGGACCTGAGTTCAATTCTGGTCTCAGACATTTAACCTGGCTGTGTGACCTTGGGCAAGTCACTTAACTCCAACTGCCTCAGGAAAAAAAATAAACTTACAATTTAAAAAAAAAGAAAGGTAGAACAAGACAAGATTGTATAAAGTCTTATATAACTGGCTCAGAAGTTACTTCTGAGTATCAAACTGATCTTTTAGCTATTTAGGCATTATTAAAGGTCTTTGAGCTTGAGGGTAACAAAATTAATCTGGAAATGGCAGTGTGAATGATGAGCTGGAGGGAAAACATAATAATAAGAATGAGGAGGCCAATAGTTCATATATGAAGAGGTAAGGACCTGAACTGGAGCTGTTTCAATGGAAATGAAAAGGGACGGGTAGGAAAGGCATTACGAAGAACATAAAAGAATCTGAGGAACCTGGGGATAAGGGAGAGGGAAAGATCACAGATGACTGCAAGGAAGTCAAGAAGAAGCAGCAAATCTGACAAGACAAAAGTGATGAGATCAGTTTTAGGTGCAGTGAGTGCATCTAGTGAGATGAAAGCAAGACACTCAATGGAAAAATATGCAAGACGCAGTTGGAGATGTAAAACTCATATCAAAGGTCAGAATGAGAGACCCTGATTTGGAAGTCATTAGCATAAGTAATGACCAAGCAGTAAAAGAAATGACCATTGAAAACCACAGAGTAAATCATCAAGTACAGAAAGAGAAGAATAGGGAATTGAGGAAAAGGAGTCAGAGAATGGTCAAGTAATTGAAAAAAGCAGAATAGTATTGACTCATGAAGTGGGAAGAGAGGGTTCTATGAGGGAAGCAGAAAAGAATTTCTGCAAGGAAGTAAGAAGAATGAAGGATTTAAAAAAAAAGGCCGCTGGGTAAGAGAGAAAGGACAGAAATAAGACTGCCAAGAGTTAAGTACAAGTGGGTGATACATGTAAAATGTATGCCTGTCATCTAGGGGAGGGAGTTGAGGGAGGGAGGGGAAAATCTGGAAAAATGAATATAAGGGATAATGTTATTTTAAAAAAAATTACTCATGCATATATACTGTCAAAAAATTATAATTATAAAATTAATTAAAAAAAAAAAAAAACCAAGTGGGTGATGAAGGCAGCGGGTTGGTTTGGCAAAGAACATCCTGCCTGGATCTGTTACCTTAGACAAGTAGGAGGCAGAAAAGTCTTCACTTCATCAGACATTTAATAAGCAACAGGCTTCTTATGGCACATACATCTTGTATGGGTGGAAGAAGACATTGGAGGCGTGAGAAAAGGAAAGATTCGGAAAAGATGTTGTGAAAACTTCTGTTACAGCATCAAGGAGACCAAGAAAAAGACCGCTGTGCTGCAACTGAGGAGGCCCAGAGAGACTGGGGAAAGATGCGGCCCGTATGGGCGGGGAGGGAGGAAGGATGCGCGAGTGCGGGAGGACATACTCACGGGGGATCGAAAAGCCGCGGAATGGCGTTTGGGGAGTCCCAACCGTGCCCTGGAAAGCAACCAGGAGAAGGGGTGTTAGGGACGCAGGATTTGTGGAGCCAGGGGAGGACTTGAAAGGTTACCTGAGAACCTGGGGGCCTCGGGAGGTGAAGACAGGTGGGAAACGGAAGCTGGCCCAGCTGGCTCAGCCAGGGCATTTGGGATGGGATGGGAAGGGATAAGGAGAGTCTGCTCCAAGGAGAGAGGTCCATTAGCGGTGTCTCAGGGCGCCGAGGGTGTCAATGGGAAGCGATGGACCCTCGGATAGGTTTCCTTAAAGGGGACTGCGGTCTGGGACAGAGTGCGCTGAAGGCCGTCTCTTGAAGGAAGAATCGCATCTTGAGATGGAGGTTTCTGAAGTGGATAGGGTTTGGGGAGCAATGGGGGCTTTAAAGAAATGAGTGCTCAGGGCGGATGAGGAGGAAGGAAGAACAAGCATTTATTAGGCGCCCACTGAAACAGGGACCGTGCTAAGCGCTCGGTTTGGAGGACGGGTCGCGGAAGGGACGGAGGTCCCCCGAAGAGGCTTTTGCTGAAGGATGACCGATTTCGGGGGAGGGATCCAAGAGGACAGTATTCCCCGTCGCACCTCCGGGGGCCCGGGGTCCTAGGCTCCCCTCCCGAGGGTTTCTGCAGCGAGTGGGACTCCAGGGCTGCCAGCGGGCGGGCCGAGGCTCACTCCCGGTCCAGGACGAGCGCAAGGAGCAAGGACAGCCCGCGCAAGTCAGGAGTAATTCGAAGGAATAGAAATGCGGGAGCCAAGTAGCGTCGTGGGCGGGGCTGGACGACGTGCGCGCGAGTACTGGAAATCGGCGCAGGCGCAGACGCTGGGATGCGCGGCGCTGTCCGACCCCGCCCTTCATCCTCCCTATGGGAGGAGCGGGAGCGGCGCGGTGGCTGCTGGATGGAATGCCGCGGTGGTTGCCGGGATCACGGTGATGTGGCCCCCCCCGCCTTCCCCCTCCCCGGCTCGGGATGGCGGACGAGACCCGGCAGAGCAAATTGGCCGCGGCCAAAAAGAAGGTAATCGCTCTTGAGGCGGCCCCTACACTCGCGGGCTCGGCCCCGCCCCTTCCTTTCTCGCCGTCTGGGCCCTGACAGACCCCCTCCCCGATCCAGCCTCTCGGTGGTTCTCTCAGATCCTCACAGATCCCCTTCCGGATCCCTTCTGATCGTCCCCCTCAGCCTCTTCGGGTTTCCTTCGCCTGTCTCTGAAGCGCCCTCCTCTCCCGCCCCTTCCCTCTCCTCGATCCCCTCAGGGTCCTCGGCTTCAGTCTCGTAGTCTCCGTCCCTGACCTCACAGGTCCGCGCCTCGAACCCCCCCCAGGACTTCCTCAAAACCCTGACGCCCCACGCCCCTCCCCCGCCGCCCCCTTGGTGACTTTGGGCCCGTGACACCCTCTCCCCGGGCCCGGGCTCGGGCCGTGACGTCAGGCCCAGCTGTTGGCCTCCCGGAAAGGCCTCACCTCCGGCCCCCCCTTCACCGCTGGTGCCGGAGGGAGATGCCCCCCTCCTTGTCCCGCCGCTCCTGTAGCTCCCCACCCCCACTCTCCCCAAACCCCGATACCCCAGGAGGGCCCCAAGGTGAAGGCTTGGGCAAGCCAGCTGTTAGGCCTGCCCCGCCCGCTCTGTGGGAATCCGACGCCGTCCCGGACTTCCTCGGGGCCCTTCCCAAACCTCTTCCAGCCTGTTCTACACTCTTCCTCCCCTCTATGATGGGGAAGGGAGGAGGGAAGGGGATTCCCTTTGCCTCAGATCCAGACTGGGGGTCCAGAGTTAGGGATGGTGGGGTAGTTTGGGGGAAGGGATGGGTGGAAGGACCCACACATATGTAGGATAATATTATGGGAGGGGAATAGATAATTTTTTCCCTCTGAGTAACTCATGGGGAGAATTTAGAATGAGATTAGGTAACCATCCCCCTTTCCAAGCTGTCATTATAACCTTCTGGCCTGGGAAAAGGGACAGGATTTTTAAAATTACTACCTCTGGGAAAATTCTTGAGTCTCTTTGAAACACACTTTCAGAGGAAGCCTAAAAGAACAGGAATGACTGCATCACATTCTGAGACCTAACACGGAAGATGATAATGATGACAGTAATCTCTTAAATTTATCCACTTCCTTGTTTTATGCTCTCAAAGATTCAAAACATGCTTGAAAAACGAATGAGAGGATTGTGTCTGCCCAGATTGCAACTCTTTTGAAAGGTCCATGATTTTTTCCTTCAAACTTTTCCTCCACACACTCTTGTTTTTCATTCACTCTCCTCTGGGATAAAATGTGCTTATCTACCAGGGAATGGAGAGGACTTAAAACGGAAGGAATGCTATTACGGTTGTCAGAGAAGTTACTTTTAAGGGGTGGCAGAAGTCTTAGAGCCAGGACACCTGAGAGTCCAGATTCTCACAATTAATATCTGGGCAAATCATTTCCCCTTCTTTTAAAACCAACTAGTTCTGAGGAACAGGCTTTGTAAATCTTGAAGCACCACGGAAGTATGACTTGTTAAAGAAACTGAACATCCGAGCTGTGAATCATTTCTCAGCACCTAGATAGCCTTTGGGCAAAGTTGGAATCCAAACTTAGCTGTTTGATCTCTCAGCCATAATATGCTTTCTTCTTGAGCCCAACTTTTTGTAAAATTATACTCCCCTGGGGAAGTATTTGCCTGGATCATGACCCCGTACCCTTTCCAATCCTAACTTTTTCCTTCTTGCAGTTGAAGGAGTATCAGCAGAAGACCAGTCCCAGTGCCCCAGCAGGAGCCAAGAAGAAAAGGAAAACAAAAGATGGCAGTAACCCTGAGACTCCTCCATCAGGTGGCCGACACTCTCCTGAGGATGTGAGTCTTAACTAGAAATACTCCCTTGGAATAATGGAGAAAGGGAGAGTTATTTGAGTTTGTGGACCTGACTCAGCTGACAGTTTTCTCCCATCCCCAGAAGAAACTTTACAAATGAAAAGAGCACCAAACTACCCTTTCCTCTAAGATACTAAGAAAGTCGTGGTGGGGGTAAAGAAAGACCTGGAAATTGGAAATCAAATAGATCTAGTTTCTTGTCCCTTTTCTGCTACTTACTGTATGACTTGTACAAGTCACTTCACTCCTTTAAACCTAAGTTTAAAGGAAGTAAAAGATGTACTAGGTAATTTTAGACATGACTTCTGGCTTTGTTGTTTTAGATTTTTGTAATTCTGTGAACTTCTCGATAGTTCTTCTGAATTGTATTAATAAAATGGCAAGGCTAAAAGTAAATGTTAGGAAGGCTATGCCCAACCCCTGTCTATGGATTGGGTCCTTACTCTAGCCACCTTCAGTCCCCATCCTCACCCCCATTTCCTCAGACCCATCCCTTTCACCCTTCCCAACTCTTTCTCCTCTAAGCCACCTCTCTTTCTCTCTTCCTCCCTTTTTGTTTCTCCTTTTTCGCCTCTTGTAGATTCAGGACATTCTGAAGGTGCTGGTGTCCGACCTTAACCGTTCCAATGGGGTAGCGCTACCCCCATTGGACAAGCGGAAGGTGAGACAGTGCCGAGGTCCCCTCTTCACTGGCTTGCTTGCCCAGCTCTGCATGCCCCTAAGACTTCTCTGGGTTTGGGGATGACCTCATGCTTGAGTTTTCTGTTGCTGTCATTAATCCATGGCGGCCTGATCACTCCTTCACGTTCACCTACTTGGTTGGTTGTGATTTCCCCCCTCTCCCATCCCTTTGTTATTTAGAAGGAAGTGAAATATATTCTGTAGCTAATGGTAGAGAGCCAGGAGAGACTCCTTTTAAAAATTTCTGTTCTGTTGGTCACTATACAAAATCAGCTGGGTCTGTCCTTAGACCTTCTGTCCAACTAAGGTGGGATGAAATTTTGGATTTTTGAGAAGTAATGGTTTGGGATAAGGAAAGAAAAGGTGGATTCATATTGTAACTGGAGAGATTCATGTTAGATTTTAGGAGGGACTATCTTTTCTGTAAGGAAGGTGTGACAGTGAAACAGGCTATTATGTACTTATACTACTCCAAACTGCTCCAGAGCACTTATAGGAATAGACTACATTAAAAAAGAACTAGGTGGTTATCTGTCTGAGATGGTTTTAGTGCTTCCAGATAGAGGATTGTTTTAAATGGGGAGTCTCTTCTTTTTGAGGTGCCTTAAAAAGTCTTCCCATAAAGAAATGGTTGAGAAGCATAGGAAAAAGAGCCTTGTTGGGTAGGCAGGGTGAGATACTAAAGTACAAAAATGTAGGAGTGGGCAGAGGGCTGGAGAGCTTTTTTGAAATGGAGGCTTGGAGTAAAGGTTATTAGGCAGAACCAGTAAGGGAAGGCAAGGGAATTATACCTTATTTCCCAGAAAGTGTGCTTTTTGCTGCTTGTAGAAGAGGAGGGAAATTAAAGAAAGTGATTAGAGGAATGGAAGAAGACTGGGCAAATGGCTGCTCTAAGTCTAAATTGTCAGGGGATTCCAGAGAACAGCACCCTTTGGATTGCAGCCCAAATTGCAGTAGAGTGGATGCCCCAGTGGAATTGAAAAAACTGCCTACTTAGCCTTGATGAGTGCTACCAGCTGTACTTGGGATATCAGTTGGCAGGATTCCTCAGGGATTGGACAGGAAGTTAGATCAAGCCATTGATGGGGGGCAGGAGAGGGAGGAGATTGCCAATTCTTGTTCCAGTCTGTTCCCTAGAGGTGAAGTTGGAAGGCCGACAGGTGGTGATTCCCACCTTCTGAAGTTGGATTTCTTCTGCCAAACCAACTGGCAGGTGATCCACATCAGGAAGTGATATTGGCATTTCTTTCTACAACAGCATGCACAAGAGATGATTGCCAGACCTGAGAAGTGAGATTGAACTTGGGCCAAGATCTTGTTTCTGATGTTCATGGGTAAAAGAATGGAAAAGGTCAACTATTGACTTTGATGAGGAAGAAAGACGTACTTGGTACTTTAGTTTTTCAGAACTTCTCACACCTGATTAGCCAGATAGGGAAAAGTGAAGTGGATTACCTTGTCTACTTGAGGAAGAGACAATGTGGTGTTAGAAGAAAGACCACTGATATCTATCTATCTATCTATATCTCTATATCTCTATGTAGATAGATATATATACACACACATCTAAGGAGAAAGGAAATTCAATTCTGCCACTAAGGAGTTGTGAGACCTTATTCTCTGTCTTAATATGGATCATGAAGGTGCCTAGACTATTTCATTACTAAGGTTTATTCTATGACTGGATACTTGGTTTCCTTTACTGGCCACCTCTCCCCCTTCTTTTTGGGACTTCTTCATTTAAAATGTATTAAATACCTTTCTTCCATAAGGTATGGTATGAAGCACTGAGGTTAATAAAAGCCAAATAAAACATGACCCTCCCCTCAGGGAACTGATAGACATGGAAAGGAGATTAAAGTTATACACAAGTGACTGCAACACAAAATAGAATATATGCTTAATAGAGTTTTTAATCAAAAGTACTTTGAGATTTGAGAGGCTTTATGAAATCACTTGGACATAACAGATCACCCAAATTGGATTTCCTTTTGACTCTCTCTTCCTCTTAGCAGTTTCCTTTTCATTTCCCTTGCCCTTTATTTCTAAAAGTAGCAAGTCGGGGTGGTCCTAGATAAAATTGTAAAATTTCTGGAAACTAAAGCATTGGTAGGGGAAAACATTTTGGATGGTGGAGAGAACAAGTAGAAAAATAGGTATTTTAAACCATCCTTTACAGATATATGGCAACTTATTGGTACAGTGAAAAAAACACAGGATTTAGAGTGAGGTGATCTGGGTTTTAATCCCAGTGTTGCCAATTACTACTTGCCCCTGTACTTTGGCTTAGGTCCTTAACTGTAGCATTTCTGGAACTCATTTTCCTTACTTATAAAATGAATAGCATTACATCTGTGTTAATCAATGACCAAAATCTTAGAAAATGGCAGGGCAAAACTAGGCCTAATAGGCAGTGATCATAGCATAGTAGGCAGAAGGCACTATATGTCCATTACTGAGTCTTACCTTTGCTCTTCTATATCAGGAGAGTGAAATGACTTTGGAAATTTAAAGGAGCACTTCCATTTCCCCCCACGTAAAAATGCTTTTCCTTTCCTCACCAAGCTGAAGTTTCCTTAGACAGTTGCATTTTTCATATCCCATTTCTATCCAAAACTGGACTTGCTTAGTTAGGATAAAGACAATCTCGTTCTCTTCTCCTAGTGAGCTTCCAAGAAGATGGGTGTCCCTTGGATTCCTAATATAAATTATGGGTAATTTGGGCTTTCATCTGGAGTTGAATCTCTTTCATAGGTTGAGGCTTGGAGTAAAGGTTATTAGGCAGAACCAGTAAGGGAAGGCAAAGGGATTATACCTTATTTCCCAGAATACCAGATCTTCAACTATAATAGTGCTCTGGATTTACTGCCTCAAAGAGGGAAGAATTGAAATCTCCAAGATGCCAGGAGTCAGGAAGATGGTCTTCGATAGCCATTGCTGTCTTGCACCTGGAATGGCTATTTGACTAAAGGGATCTTCCTGGAGCAGAGAAGTTTGGGTGATGATGGTGATATAGTTGTAGTTTGTTCTCAGTACCCTAGTTAGGTAATTTATCTTTGAGGAGAACTGGATCCATTGATCCCAGAAATGGGATTGAGGGTATATAGGAAGTAAGTCTGCCAAGCATGGTTGCATGTTTGAGCGTCCCTAAATTCACTACTAGATAGGCAGCAGAGAGAGGGTTCCAGTAAATTAGATTTCTTGGACAGTAATCTCTTTCCTTTGGCTACGTTCTGTCCTCCCTCTCTGACAGTGTACCTGCTACAGATGTTAGAGTCTTTTGCTGCCATCTTTTCTGTGTAAAGGTGATTGTACCATCCCTACTCAGAACTTTGACCTTCTCACACTCATTCCTTGAAGGGACCTGAGGATAGAATGGACACTCGGTCCAAATTCTGGAATGCAGCCATTACTTGACTACTGCAAGAGTTATTTCCCTAGCAGAAAAGCATCTCTTCATTTTTTCCCCTTCACCACCTCCCTTATCACACATTCCATCTTTATCCAGAGATCTGCCAGTGTTCTCCTTCCCTGCATGTCCCTGTAACCCCCTTGCTTTGTTCTGTAACAGGCATCCAGAGACAGTGCTGCTCCTGCCCTGCTGCCTGCAGATGTCACCGTGCCCTTTGGCAGTGCCCATTCCCCCCGTACCAGTCCCCCCTGCCCCACTAGCATGGCCTCACCTCAGGTTTGTGTTCTTACCATCCCACTTGTTCGTCATCGCAACTTTGTCCCTGACAGGATTATACCTGTCTGATACATATATTCCTTTGGGATTCTTCCTTCTTCCCTTTTCCTGGGTAGCTTGGTTCCCAGAGTTAAGGGATCTACTCCTTTGGCTTAAGTGAACCCATGACTGAGGTAAGACCAAGTCTGGGCTTTCTATCTCATTTGGCTGCCCTGGAATAGGAAGGAGGAGGAGATGTTGGAATTAGCAGGGCCCATTCTGTCTCTGGGTGGTAATTATATCAAATTTGTGACCTCACCTTTTTTATTTCCTTCCTAACAGAATTGTGATATTGAAAACGGTCCGAGTCCTATGGATGAAAGCAAGTGAGTGTATCAAGAGCACATGTCTCCCTAAGAGGCCTAGGGGTCTAAGTCATCTTAGTCTCTGTGCCCTTTTTCTACCCAGTTGTATTGAACCTCATTTTTGCATGTCTTTCAGATCTCTGTCTTCTACTGAAACTCTACGGCAGATCTCAGAACAACTCAATGGTCTCGTTTCCCAGGTAGCATGGGGATTGAGGTAGGGTGGCATATGGGGATACACAGGGAAGGATAGTCTGATCTGGGAAGTTTGGAACAGTATTAGAGAGAATATAGTAAAAGTGATTAATATTTATGATGTAAAGTATTGTGTAGGGAGTTAGGGAAACTGAGTTCCATTTTTATTCTGTTTCTTACTGGCAGCTAGGTTGTCCAGTGCATAAAACATTTGGATTTGGAGTGAGAAAGACAAATTCAAATCCAGGATCAAATATACCAACTGTGTGACACTGGTCAAGTCATTTAATTTTTCTCAGTCTCAATTTCCTCCTCTATAAAATGGAGATAATAATAGCATCTGCCTTCCAGGGTTAGTGTGACTCAAATAAGTTCTGTCACTATATGTAAAGTACTTGCAAACCTTTAAAAAAAAAAAATGCTGTGTAAATGCTAGCTATTAGTAATAGTTGTGTGACCTTGGTTAATTAATGTCATCTTCCTGGATCTCATTTTCCTCCTTTTTGTAAGGAAGAAGTTGGAATAGAGCGGGACTCAACCATTTTCTGTGTCATAGACCCCTTCTCAGAATAATATTTTCAGTTGTACAAAATAAAATCAAAGGATTACAAAGGAAACTAATTATATTGAAATATAGCTATCAGAACATTTTTTATAAATAAGTTGATGGACTCCAAACTAAGAACCTCTGAATTAGAGGATCTCCAAGTTAGTTCTCTTTCAGTTTTAACATTGGAATCCTGAATGGATTAGTGTGGGGAAAATGGATTAGTAGGATTAGTTGGGTAAAGAATATGTTGGCGAGAAGAAAAAGGCTGATGGATTAAAGAGAAAAGGGACCAAGCTAATTAATAAAAGGGTGTGTGTGTGTGTGTGTGTGTGTGTGTGTGTGTGTGTGTGTGTGTGTGTGTGTGTGTAAGTCGGTGTCTGTGACTGAAAAGAAAAAAATGAAATTGGAGGATGTAGGAAATATTGAGGTCAAGAAAATCCCAATTGAAATTCTTTTCTTCCAGTCCACATCCTATATCAATGGGGAGGGCCCAGTGACTTCTACCAGCATGAAGGACCTAGAGGTAAGGCTTTTGGTGGGCTAGGCTAAAGATCAGATTCTCAATCTTAGTCATAGTGGATAAGTAGAATATCTTATATCCTATAAAACTGTCTTAGCCATTCTCCCATTCTAATAATTATTCACTACTATCCCAATCCTTTCTTTGTTTCTTTCTTGTCTCTGCACGTGCTTCAGAGTCGGTATCAAGAGCTAGCAGTAGCCCTGGATTCCAGCAATTTAACAAACAAACAGCTCGGTAGCAAGATAGAAGAATTGGTAAGATTCTAGCATGGTAACTTTTCTCACCTTGGTCTAAGTCTCCAGTCTTCTTTAGGGGCCTTAGAACTAGATCCTAGCCATTACTGGAACTAGGAAAGAACTTTGAATTTTGGGGTGGCATCAATCAAAGTTCCAAAATGATTTCTGAGGCATTAAGCATGTAGCATGGCTGTTTCTGTCTGCTACTCTCTTTTAACATTTCTTCCCAAGTTACTCCTTAAACCCTCCTACCACCTGTCTTTCCCCCACTTTTTCTGGGAGGTATTAGGGTATAGTGGAAAGGAGCACTTAGTTGAAAATTGGCCTCTGCATGATTTCATGCACCCCTCTGGGTTTCTGTTTTCATCTCTGTAAAGTGAGGGGTACACAGTTCTCTATTGTTATGTTTTTGAAATGTTGTATTTTTTGATAGTTAATTAAAAAAAAAAATTTAAAAATGGGAGGGGTCCAGACTCGATTATCTAAAGTTCCTTTCAATTCTAGTTTTATGATTCTATAATTTTCTTTCAGTTCCTATTCTAAGGCTTGTATATCTGGGCTTGCTTTTCCGAGGTGGCTATGATTGTCCTCTAGAATGGACAGTCTGCTGTATACATGCTGGCCTCCTAGGTATGATCTTATATTCAGTAATCCCTTGGGAAACCCCAGAATTTTTAAGAAAAAATAGAGACCAGTCTAGGTCTGTCTAGGCCCTGGGAAACTTATTTTTTTCTCCCATCAGCCTTCTCTCTCTCTGTCTGTCTCTGTCTCTGTCTCTCTCTCCCTCTCTCCCTTTCTCCCCCCCTCTCTCTTTCTCTCTTCCTCCCTCCCTCCTTCCCTCTCTCTCTCTCTCCCTCTCCCTTCCTCTGTCCAGTGGCTGGGAGAATATGGATACTTCTTAGAACAACACCTTGTTTTTGCTCTTCCCACAGAAACAACAGAACCAGGATGCCCTGGATCAATTGGAGAAGGTAAAATGACAGCACCTTGTACAGGTGCCTTAGATTAGAACCTGTTGTAGCTTGGCAGACTTGCCATCTGCCCCCTATGATGGGGGTTTCCTTTGACAACACATTTATATTACTGGTAACATCTCCTTTCTTTCACAGGAGAAGAAAGAATTTGAGCAGAAATTTGCCAAGGAGCAGGGAGCCCTAAGGGAACAGCTACAGGTAAGTGGATGTGATAAAGCAAATTTCCTGCTGTCCCATAGAAATTCTCCTCTTACTCTTCTGTTCTTTTTAAAGGTTCATATCCAGACCATTGGGATTCTTGTGTCAGAGAAGACAGATCTACAAGCAGCTCTAGCCCACACACAGCAGGCTGCTCGCCAGAAATCAGGTAGAAGCGAGTTATTGTCCTTACTAAATGCTATCCTAAAAGTCCCTTATCTTGATAATGCAATTCCTTGATTCTGCCATCCTTTTCCATTCTGTAGTCCCATCCTGTCCCCCTGCTCATGTATTTTTCTTATCTTACACTCTTGAAATTGGAACCTTGCTCTTATTCCTACCCTATCTCATTTTAGGGGAGTCAGAAGAGTTGGCCAGTCGCCTGCAATCTTCCCGGCAACGTGTTGGGGAGTTGGAGCGGACACTTTCTTCAGTGTCCACACAACAGAAGCAAACTGATAGGGTGAGCTCACCTCACAGTAACTCTTATTCTTACTCCTTAATAGTGGTGTGAGTCTCATGTTCATGCTGTGTAACTTATTAGAAATAGGTCCTTGGATGAGTCGGCAATACCTGTTGTGTTATTTTGGAAAAAGCACTAGGTTTAGGTATCAATCAACTTAGATGCAATTCTCAGCAGGGTACTACCTATCTTTGGACCATGGGAAAAGAGACTATAAAATGGGTATAATATCTGATCCCATTTGCATTACTGGGTTGTTATAAGTTTCTAGTGAGATCATGGGTATGGAAATGTTCTGGGAAATATTAAGTACTTTTTAATTAAGTACTTTTTAATATGAAGTTTTATTATCAACATGATTAAATATTATTTCCTGAGTTATTGCTCTTTTCTGTTATGTGACTTTTCACTCTTCTTGCAGTATAACAAGGAATTAACTAAAGAACGGGATGCTCTCAAACTGGAATTATATAAGCACAGGTTAGTGGGGTAACAGATCGAAAAGATTAGGGGATCTCAGTCCAGAAGTGAATAGGGGCTATGGATTAGGGTGAGTTCTTATGAGGAAGACTGACTGAAACCTTGTTAGAGTCAAAAAACACTTGTGTTCCAAATTGCTCTAGGCTTAGGAGCCCTATTCGAGTTCTAGCATGAGCTTGAGCTCCTGTCCAGAGGTTCTCAAACTACGGCCCGCGGGCCAGATGCAGCCTGCTAAGGATGTTTATACAGCCCGCTGGGTTATGGCAAATGGGCTGAGGGGCGAGGCAGTGTGAGGTTTTGTTTTTACTATAGTCTGGCCCTCCAACAGTCTGAGGGACAGTGAACTGGCCCCCTATTTAAAAAGTTTGGGCCTAAATTTGCTAATTTGTGAAATAAAGGAATACATGCTAATAGTCTCCTCAAGCTTTCAGATTCTCTTAAATCTTTGGAGAGGTTGTGGAAGGTGCTGTGGTTCTCATTGGTCCTCCTGACACACCTCTCTAATATTTCCTATCTTTACCCCACACTGATGCCTGTCCCAGCAAGAGCAGTGAGGAGCTGAAGCAGCAACACTCAGAGCTAGAAGAGAAGCTCCGGGTGCTGGTGGCAGAGAAGGCAGCTACACAGATGGAGATAGAGGAGCTGCATAAGAAATTGGAGATGACAGAGCTGATGTTGCAACAGGTAACAAAAGGGAGGGCATTTCAGGGAATTCAAGCCTCCTCAGCCATTTGTCCAGCTCCAGAATTCTGAGATGGGCGTGGGATTTTTACTGAGCAGCAGACTCTAGAGAGAAGCTAGAGATTACAGGTGCTAAAGGTCATTTAATTCATACCTGAATAGGAATCTCTTCTGCTGTGTTACTAATAAGTTTCAATGACATTTGAAAAGCATCCATTTATTCCTCAGAAACTCATCTGTTCCTGACACAGCCCATTCCATTTATTTTTATCTTATATTAATTCTTATTGTTGAGTGTTTTGCTTATATTGGACTATAATCTGCTGACCATTATCTTTGACTCACTGCTCCTTATCTTGCCCTCTGAGACCAAGTTACTCAAGCCAAAAACAGCTATCATGTCCCCTCTAAGTTTCTTTTTTTCCAGGTTAAATATCTCCAGGTCTTTAAACAAGTCCTTTTGTGACATATTTTCAAGTCCCTTTACTTTGTGGTCCTCCTTTTGATATTCTCTAGTTCAGAAGTTCTTCATCTGGAATTGATAATTATATTTCTGTATAATTGATTTCCTTTGTGATTCTTATGTCTTTCCTTCTACACATTTAACAACCTTATTTTGAGAAGAGGTCTAGAGGCTATTGCTCCAGGGGTTTGTAATGTAAAGAGAAGAATTCCCTGGTCTAGTTAATGCCATTCCTAGAATGTGGTGCCCAGAACTGAATATAATACAATATATGCTGGCCAAGTGTAATGGGCCTTATACTCCCTCTTTGTGGACACTGCTTCTGTCAGTGCAACCCAAGATCATGTGAGCATTTTTAGTTGACTCATCTAGCTCAGAGTCTGAAAACTCTCTCTCTCTCTCTCTCTCTCTCTCTCTCTCTCTCTCTCTCTCTCTCTCTCTCTCTCTCTCTCTCTCTCTCTCCCCTCTCTTCCCCCTCCTTCCTCTTCCTCTCCCTTTCCCTCTCTCTCTTCCTTCCCCTCTCCCCCTCTCACACCCTCCGTCCCTCTGTCTGTTTCTCTCTCTCCCCCTATCTAGATGTGGTTCCTACTCTATCACTGACTAACTTTGCAGCTTGGGCAGGTTATTCCCCCATTGTTTCATCAGCTCTAAATTAAGTCTCTGTTCCACCTGACTTAGAGGTTATAAAGTGAGGTTTCACTAACTGACCTTTCATCTCAACAGTGGCCCTGGCTCTCACTCTCTCTGATTTCTCTTCATCCAGTTTTCCAGTCAGTCGGGTGCCCCTGATAGTAACCAACAGCTGCAGCTGGCTCTAGAGGAGCGAATGCAACTGGAGACCCATGTGGGCCAGGTGAGCAGGACAGAGATGAAAGAGGTTAATTCCTAGATGATTAGCATTGCCCAAGGCCATCCCCCTTCAACTTATTTTTCTTCCCTTCTTCCAGCTGTTGGAATCATTGCAGCAGCTCCAGGCAGAGAGGGACCAGTATGCAGAGAAGCTGAAGGAGGAGGGCACAATCTGGCAACAGCGGGTGCAGCAACTTTCAGAACAGGTTGGCACTTCAAAATAATCTGAGGACTTAGCAAGAAGGGGACGACTTGGGATTGATGGGAAGGTGAAGATTGGGAGAAATAAAACTTCATGTTCTCATCCCTCCCTTCATCATCTGTTCTTACTATGCTGTGGGCAGGTGCGGATTCTAGGGGAAGAGAAGGAATACAGTGTGAACCAGGTGCACGAGCTAGAGACCAGTTTGGCTGAACTGAAGAGCCAGTCTGGTAGGCTGGGGCTAGGAAAGCCAGGGGAGGGTGGTGAGGGTCGGGTACACATGACATAATGGGTGAATTAGACATTAGGAGGAAGCATTGAAAATACTGGTAGTCAGATGCTGTGCTCTCCTTGGGTTCCCCCATCCCTTTTTGTAGCCAGTAGTTGGCAGTGCCCTAAGAGTTTTAGATGGGAAAGCAAGGCAGGAAGTCCTTCAATGTCAGAGATTAGAAATTTGGGGTCTAGCTAGAATCCACAAGCCCAGCATCCAACTCTTCCCTCAGTATTGCATTCAGGAATCCAGAGATATTTCTATTCAGAATCATAGTCCTCTTTAGGATTGAAGACAGAAATCTTGTGTTTGCTATTAATGCCTTATTACAAGCTATGATTTGGAACTTTAAGAAAATCTCTTAAATAACTTGGCTAGGTAGAAATATTCTAATTTGGCAAAATCTCTGGCTTTAGCTAGTTAGGGATCCCAGCCAAGAATCAGAAGACCTTTCATCAATGGACTGAATTATGTTGGACAAGCTTTTTCACTCTAAACCTCAGTTTCTCTGTTTATAAAATGGGTATGATAACATATACCCTACCTACTTCATATGGCTGTGAGAATAAAAATAAAATGAAATAAGTAAAAACTTACTTGAAAAAAAACTGAGAGTTTTAGAGTAGTTTTAAGAGGATTCTTTAAAGTACTTTTAAGAGTTATTGCTTCTCTCAGATTTTGCTCTAAGCCCTTGTCCTTTCTGATGTGTCCCCAAGGGACAGGGACAGTTGGATGCTGGGCTCTCTGATAGTAGCCAGAGCCCAAACAGTAAGGAATGGGACCTGAGGGCTAAGGGACTGAAGGAAGGCTTGTGTGCCTGAAGATGGGGAGCAATTAGAAGTTCTTATGCTTCCTTTTACTAGCAATACCCCCAGCTCCAGAGCCCCCAACTGGCCCCTCAGAGGCAGAGCAAAGATTGCAAGAAGAGGCAGAGCGACTCCGGAAGGAGGTTGAGGGCCTAGCAGAGCAGCTCCGGGCCCAGGTACAGGACAATGAGGGTCTCAGCCGTTTAAACCGAGAGCAGGAAGAGAGGTTGCTGGAGTTGGAACGTGCAGCTGAGCGCTGGGGGGAGCAAGCAGCCGAACGGGAACAAATCCTGGAAAGCATGCAGAGTGACCGCACTACCATCAGTCGGGCCCTCACCCAGAACCGGGAGCTGAAGGAGCAACTGGCAGAGCTACAGAACGGCTTTGTCAAACTAGTACGTGAGCTATCCACCTACTCTCTCTCCTCCTGCCCACTTTTCCTTCCATGCTAAGATTTTAGAGTTAAAGAGTACTAGTTCGGAATGGATCTTAGCTAGTTGAATCTAATTGAACAACTTCCATTTTATTTAGAAAGCCAAAGCTGGAAGGGAAAAGTGACTTGAGCATAATGCTAGTAAGTGACAGTGACAGAATTAAAGCTCAGATCTCCTGGCTCCTAGTCTGTTCTTCTATCCACACATGAACTCCCCTTCTCAGATCCTCTGGGAATTTTTCTTTGATGAACTTTACTTGTTTTCAAAACTCTTTTGTTGCCAAATCTCACAAGAGACTTTCACGTCAACCTCAGTGACCCTAATGTACACAGTATATGGTTCTTTCCTCTATGGACTGAGTTGGCACTTGATTGCTAGTAATTGCTTCTTTATCCTTTTCATGTCTCCAGACCAATGAGAATATGGAGGTAACAAGTGCTCTGCAGTCAGAGCAACACGTCAAGAAGGAACTTGCCAAGAAGCTGGGACAGCTACAGGAAAAGCTGGGGGAGCTGAAGGAGACGGTAATGCCTTGGAGTATCTGATATTGGATAAGCATCCTTTGGAAAGGATGTGTGGAGTATTATATGGGGCCAATAGGATGGGACTAGCTGGACAGAGAGAAGCAAACACAAGCAGCCAGGTACCATTCCCAGTTATGTAGGTACACAGAGATGTTGGTTGCAGACAAAGGATGGTCACAGATATGTCTGAATGAGTCTCATTCCAGCTTGGGGAAAGGACACAATGATTTGGATGAAAAGGAGGTACCTGTGGGGAGGGACTAGAAAGTAAAGATTTCATGAGAGAGATTTGAGTTCCTGGAGGGCTGGTAAACCATGGGGACAATAAGTAGTGAAGGCAATCTCTAGAAAGCTGGGTCAGCCATTGTTACATCTTTCTTAGCTCTAAAAATAAGAAAGAGCCAGGCATTGGTCTGACTGTCATGTGGGGAGGGCTCCATCCAAGACAAGGTCAGAGACTGAAGATCAGGCTGGATAGAGCTGTGGACACTGCCTCCCACCTCCACTGCTAAATGGGTGCTGGACCTCAATGGTGCTCTTTTATAGATGGAGTTGAAGAACCAGGAAGCCCAGGGGCTACAGGAACAGCGGGATCAATACCTGGGACACCTGCAGCAATACGTGGCAGCCTACCAGCAGTTGGCCACTGAGAAGGAGGAACTCCATAAGCAGTTCCTACTGCAGACCCAGCTTATGGACCGGCTGCAGCATGAGGAAGTGCAAGGGAAGGTAGCTGCTGACTTGGCCCGCCAGGAACTGCTACAAACACAGGTAAGAGGGCCTTTGATTCTCTCCCCAAGGACAGGGAGTAGAGGACTCAAAAGCTAACATCATCCCTTTCCCCCCCACAGGAACGCCTGGAGGCTGCTAACCAAGAAAACCAGCAGTTGCAGGCCCAACTCCGCTTTACGCCAGAACCCAGGGAAGGTGAGGGGTATTTATATTCCCTCTAGGAGATGGCAGAAGGAGGGGGGAGATTTTTTTTTTTTTCCCTGAGGCTAGGGTTAAGTGACTTGCCCAGGGTCACACAGCTACAAAGTGTTAAGTGTCTGAGACCAGATTTTAACTCCGGTCCTCCTGAATTCAAGGCTGATGCTCTATCCACTGTGCCACCTAGCTGCTCCACCTAGAATTATAGATTGACCAGTAAAGCTAGAAGAAACTTTGCGGATTACATTGATTAGTTCCCTCATACTAATAACTTGGAACCCAGAGTGTGAAACAATTTGTCCAAGGACATACAGCCACCTTGTAGTAGGTCTAGGATCAGAATCCTGTTTGGCATTAATTGCCAATCTAGTGCTTTTCCTACTGTACCATGCTGCCTCTCCGGCTACCCCCAACAGGAGATGAATTAGTTGTTGAAGAAGAAATGGAGGATGCTCCTCGACCAGCGTTAAGCATCCCTGAGGACTTTGAAAGTCGGGAGGCCATGGTGAGCATGATTTTCTTCCTGTTCACCACCTCTATAATAGATCTTTCTACACTCTTATTTCAATCTAAGATTCCCAAACCCATCAAACTGCTTACATTGTAAAAAGTATCTGCTCTATAGCCTTTCCCTCCACGCTGACTGCCCCAGTCCTTTGTGCCCTTGTTCAAAACTACCCACACTGGTACTCCTTGCCAGCTTCTCCACTCCTGCCTCTCTGCCCCAGGTGGCATTCTTGAACTCAACTTTGTCAAGTATGGAAGAAGAGAGGAATAGGCTGTGGCAGCAACTGAAGGAACAGCGACTACGATGCCGGCATCTGGCACAGGAGATGGCCCAGCCCCAGCCCCAGCCTAGCCCTTCTTCACTGAGTGGGGACAGTGTGCCCAGGGAAGTGCACCAGGCACTTCAGGCTGCCATGGAGAAGTTGCAGGTGAGATCTCAAGGTGCAGAGAGGAGAGTTAGGAAGCCAAGCTTGGTGTTTTTGCAATGTGCAGCTGACTCTTTTTGGGGCCCTAGGCCCGATTCACAGAACTGATGCAGGAGAAAGTGGATCTTCGGGAACGAGTGGAGGAACTAGAGCATAGGTGCATCCAGCTCTCTGGAGAAACAGATACCATTGGTGAGGAGAGGCATTGGGAACAGAGTGAAAGGAGGATGGGGAAAGTGTAGGGGAAGTTTTAAACTAGGTAGCAATGGTGTGGGGGACAGGTATGACTGATGGGGAAGATAGATACAGAGGGAGGCCAGATAGTTGTGAGTGACTTAAGCAAACTAAATGGTCCGTTGTCAGGGAGCCTGGGGTGTTGAAAAGTCTCACCTGAATCGGATATCCTCCCATCCCCACCCCAGGTGAATACATTGCACTATACCAGAGCCAGAGAGCTGTGCTAAAGGAGAGACATCGGGAGAAAGAGGAATATATCAGCCGACTGGCCCAGGACAAAGAGGAGATGAAGGTTAGCAGGCGCTGCCTTTCTGAGGAGAGAGGACCCCAGGCTGCCCTCTTTGTTCTCAGCATCTTTGTCCACCTTCATACCTAAATTAGGGAGTGGAGTCAAGCCAGGAAGAGCCCAGTAGCTTAGTTTCTCCTCTCTTGTTGCCAGATGAAGCTTCTGGAACTGCAGGAGTTGGTGTTACGGCTGGTGGGTGAGCGAAATGAGTGGTTCAACAAGTTCCTGGCTGTCACCCAGGCACCTTCAGGGCCTGCTGGGGAGAGCAGTCCCAACCCAATCCCTGAAAGCCATCTGGATCTCAGTCTTCCTGATAAAGAGGGTGAGTAGAATGTGGAAAAGCAGCTACAGGGCTTAAGAAAAGAATAGCAGGGGCGGGGGGGGGGGGGTGAGTTATAAGCTGCCAAATATCTTAAAACCCTGTCTCTTCCAGGCCTCCGAGAAGTAAGCCTAGCAGATGAGACAGAGCTTGTGTCTACTGTGAGTGAGCCCCCTTTGAGCCAACCTCGCCCAGATGATCCCACAGCCCAACAGATCATGCAGTTGTTGCGGGAGATCCAGAACCCCAGGGATCGAGCAGGGGGCTTGGGAGAAAACCCTTGTATCCCCTTCTTCTACCGAGCTGACGAGAATGATGAGGTCAAGATCATGGTGATCTAACAGTGGGATGCTTGTAGGAGGAAATGGACTGGGCCCTAAGCCAAGGGCAGCAGGACCTTTTGTCTCTCTCATCTCCAACTCTAGAATAGCTAGGTGGATTCAAGGGAATGATGGTCCCCTTCTCCATCCCTGGCATCTGGAGTGGGGAAGGTGCACAGGTTAGCGTGAGGCCCCTCGATGCCCACCCCACAGGGCTGTTTATCCTTCCCTAGGCCTGAGTCTTATTTCGTTCCAGCCAAAACAGAGAGCAAGTGGCTGAATAAAGGCTGTTTGTTTGGAAGGCCTGGGGCTTGCCTTACCTCTCTGGGGTACAAGGAGTGGCTGGGAGTACTTTGTGGGTGTGGGGCAAAAAAGTACCAGCTTATCCAAGTTGGCATCTCATCTTGGGGCTAGGAGTGGCAGTAGACAGCACTTTTGATGGGCATCAGGGTGATCAAGGCTTGCAGTGGGTAATGGGATGGGACAGCAAAACGGGCAGGGATTCCATTGAGCAAGGGAGCAAGCTTTATGGCCCTTGAGTGTACATACTGTATCTGTGTAACATTTTGTATATTCCGGGGGGTGGGCCAACAGAGGGCAGACACCCCTGAGCAGGCTACCACCCTGTATGATAAGAGTTGAAGCAGGACAGGTTTACTATGGAGCAATGTTCTAATAATTATTTGGGGGAATAGGGAAACTATTTATTGGTGGCACAATACAGGGAAAGGAAGAGGTGACGGGGTTCTAGTTCCTGGGTGATTCGACTCCTGTTTCTTTTGCTTTTCTCTTTCGGAATAAATGAATTCAGCCAATGATGTCAGTTCTGTGTCTTCTTGCTCTGTCTCTCCTAGACAAGTTTATTATGTCTTCTAGCTAACCATGTCATTCCTAGGGTCATGCTTAATATGAACTTAGCTGTACCTTTCATTCCATCCACCTCAAGTAACATGAGGTATCTTACTGCTCTCCTCTTTGCCCTCAATACTTTACCCACTATTTTGCTATGTTGGGTCTTTTCTGGGTCCTAGCCATCAGACAGAAGTTATTCTGGCATGATATGTCTACTGTCTTATGAGATAGAGGGCATGGATACAATGTGTGCCTGAGGCACAACTTTTATGTCTCCCCCAAAAAGTGGGATATCATATCATTTTTAAAATTTGTATTTCAAAATAAATTTTAGTTAATTGTTGCAAGTAAATTTCTGTTTTCTTAGTTTGACAAATTGTCCTTTGTTACTGGATTCATTCCATTCTGTAAACCTTTAAAAAAAAAAAAAATGTGCTGGGCCACATTTTTATGAACTGTATTACATATGCCTTTTCATCCAGTCTGAGTCCATCCTTGCCAAAGGCCTAGCTTAAAACCCCTGGAAAAAAAAGGCCTTCAATTAGGAAATCGTTAGAAGGGACTTTAGAAATCTTCTAGCCCAATTCCCATCATTTTGTAGGAGAAAGTGATTTACCCCCAAGTACAAGTTCCACAAGTCAGTGATAAAGAGCCAGAACTCAAGCTTTTTGACTCCAGGCCAAAGCTTTCTATTCATTGTTTTATGGTTCTATAGCTATATCGTGCTAGTCCCTGATTCTTCAAAAAAAGCCTGGAGTCAAGAACTCTTTCAAGTCTAGGTTGGAATAACTTCTCATTCATTCCTTGACAGATGAACCTGCTGTTTTGGAGCACAACACTTCACATGTGTTGAATGATAGGATGAGAGCCCAGTCCTTTCCCCAAGTCAGCACCTAGTGCTACCTTACTTTATCCTTTTCACCTTTGAGCCAATGCCTGGGTCTCTCCCAATCCGCTTAATTGACAAGACATAATAGCCCAACCAAGGCAAGTTTGGTGTCATACAGAAATGAGTTTTATTCTCAGCCAGGAGACAGCACAACAGAAGTGACAGAACTGTAGTAGTCACTGGTACGGCACCCACACATCCACAGGAAGGGGGAGTGCCCTGCTGTCCCAGGCATAGGTGAGACAGTGAGGCTCAAGAAACATCCAGGCAGATGGAACACTTTGGGGGTGGGGAATCCAGAGCAACAACATCCCCTACTACTTGGGCAACAAAACCACATGGACAGCAGATGGTTTGACTTCCAACTGAGCAAGGCTGTGTTCTTATATATATGTATGTATATATATATATATATATGTATATATATATATATATACACACACACATATATATTATATATATATATATATGTATGTATGTATTTCTAAATATTTATAGAAGTTCTGAGTGGGTGGGAGAGATACCACAGAGGGGGCATTTTTTGAGCACAGGTTTTCATTAATGTCACACCTGGATATATGTCAGCTCACAACTATGACAGACCAAGTCATGAAGTTTGGGAGGGTAGTCACCATCAGTCACAGAACAGCAGTAAGAAGGGTAGGGACAGGGTGTCACCGAGGAGTAGGTTATAGGTCGAAGGGGGGTCTAGGACTCTCCGGACGGGATGGACTTGCCTGACCCGCTCGGCTGGCAGTTGAAGAGAGAAAAGGAGGGGAAGAAAACTGATAAGGCAGGAAAACCATTGATGTGACCAAACCTTTTCCCACCCCACCATTTGCAGCAGCTGTGTAGTACAGAAAGGGAACTGGATTGCAAAGGAGAAAGGAGAGGAAGCATTGGGATGGAGGGGAAGGGGCACCCAGAATGAAAGAATCTGGGCTTTGGCAGGGATGTGGGAGGGGAGGCTAGTTGGATTCCACCCTCCCCACCAAAGAGCAACATTTCCTCACACATACATACACTCTCCACCTCACACTCACTGCACCCAAGGTGCCACATCCGAAGCTCTAATCACATGCTCTGCCTCCTACACCTCCCACAGGCCCAGACCTAACCCTGCTTGCCCTGAAGGAGCCCAGAGAGCTCTTAGAATCCATCCCTGTTTAAAACAGCTCCATAATTTCTACCACCCAGCCAGCATCTGCCTGGAAGTGGGGATTTAAAGCTTGGAAAACATTGGGTGAAGAGGGGTAAGTCTAAAGATGAGGCTCCAGGGGCAGGTGGCTGAGGATGCATGTGTCAGCATGACAACCTCCTTGGTGGGGTCAGAGAACCTAACGGTTCCTCCTTTAGTGTGATCATGCAATGGGTGCCAGTGGCCTACAGGCCTCAAGGTTATAAGTCTAAGAGGGGAGGCTCAGCCGGTCGGGGGGCAGCAGGTCGCGTAGGTGAGGCCGGGCCCTTCCTGCTGGGGAGAAGCAGAGTTAAGAGTCAGTGGGGCACAGGTATGTAGGAGAGGTTATTGGTGTTCTGAGCTGTTCTGTTTCAGGCTGGGCACTGCCCAGAAGCCTGGGTTCAGACATCTGGACGCAGCCAGGAAAATTCCCCGACCAGGCCATTAGGCAGAGCCCACAAGCTCAGGTTACTGCTGGTAATCCCCAGGCAGAGTTCTGATTGTCCTGTGGCAGCCTGAAAAGCTGTATTTGTCCCTGGGGTACACACCGTACCATCAAAGGGCTGAGAAAGCTGCCCTCAGTTTGGTAGCATGTGCCCGGTTAAGCGCTGGCGGAAGAGCTACCAGTCTGTTGGAGCAAGACACAAAATAAGTCCAAGTGCACTGGACTATGGGTATGAGAAGCTCTATAAGACTAGCCACAGCTAGGGGAGAATAATCATCTTGTTCAGGGTCAAGGCTGGGATTGGGGAACACAGCTGGTACAACTAACAGACCAGCATGCTATCCACAAGAGGGTAAACCTGAGCAAGGGGGCACAGAGCCTCTAGCGATTCATACCATGAGTCTCACCCCTACCATGTTTTGTCTGGGTCATAATTAGATTAATGTGAATCCCAGAGGTAGCCTCCAAGGAACCAGGAGAACGGCATTGGGATAGCTGGGCTGCTAGTCATGCGTCTGTATCAACCTCCTGGCCTTTTAATCACCCCCCTCCCCCCCAGCTATGGCTGTCTTCCTGAGGCACTGCTCATGCTTAACTGGATGGGAACCGAGAATATGTGCTAGAAATGCTCTAGAGCCCAGGCTGGTCGCAGGTTTTCAGGCACTTTGCTGTTCTAGATCCAAGGAGAGGTACGTCTCCATCTCAGAGCCAAGCCCCAGAGAACCACGCTTTCCCCCAGAAGATAGCCTCCAACAACCTTTCAGCCACTGGGACTGGCCCCAACCACACACTCCCACACTGGCCTCTGACACAGGCCTGACAAGCTATCCCTGAGCTCACAGCTTACGCTCACAGCTTCCCAGAAGCCTCCACTTGCCTCAGCTAAGGGAGCGCCTGCCTGCCCTGCCTTCCCCGGGCATGGCACCAGAGCTTGAGACTAGAAAGTGGGCAAACAGCTGAGAAAGGTGAGAGTGAGTCAGAGGTGATGAGGTGCCGCCTGCAGAGGGCCAGGAGGGCACAAAGAGGAGGAGATCTGGAGCTGGAGGAGGGAGGAGCGAGGAGCCCGGCCCTCTGTGGCTGCCCCCTCCTGAGGCGGGGAGCTGGCCAGAGTCAGGGGCCAAGGGGGGGACACACTGATTCATGCAGCGCAGGCTGGGGAGACCAGCACCTACCGTGGCAGGTGTCCTCAGGGGTCACTGATAGTGATTCTGAAAGACAACACGAAATCAACAGGGCAGTTCACGTTGATCAGTGCAAGGGGCCAGGCCGGACTGTTGGCAGGGGGAGACACACGCGCCAACACACGTGCACACACATGCACCAGGCCCGCATGCTCACACAGACGCCCACGGGAGCGCCAGGTCCTCCCCCCAGCCTCCCTTGGCTCTCACTGGCCTGCGCGTGCAGCAGGGGCCCGGGACATGCACCCACCGGGCAGAGCCTCAGGAGCCCTCGCTGGGGCCCACCACAACAAAGAAGCTTGCCCTTCCGGCACACACAGAGCATGTGCAATCGCTCCACAGGCGTGCTCACAGAGGGCCGGCACCCCAAGCCACAGCCCGGGGCCTGAGCCCTTACAGAGCTCCCCAGAAGCACACCTTTTGTTCCCCAGGGCTGCCTCCTGGGCAATCAGGGCACGGGCAGGGGAACTACTCTCCATCATAAACATGTCCAGCTCCAGGCTCCCTGGCCAGAGGCTGCTAAGTTACAGGCTCAGACTTCTGAAAGGGGCCTTTCTGGAGGGTCCAGACCTGGCTAGACACCTGTATAAGGGGGTACTCTCCCAGAGGACAATGGGAAACAGACCTGCTCCAGATCCTGAAGGAGTGTAAATCTGCACTCACTCCTCCCCGCGGGCACCCTTTGCTCTGGAGGCTAGTTTTTTCACGGCCCCCCCCACATCCCCTGCTTATTTCTGTCTCTGTCTTTGTCTAATCAGGGCTTCCCCAACCTCATTCTCGGAGCCCTGACTAGCAATGTTTTGCATGGGAGGAAACTTGTCCCTAGCACAGTATGAAGTTCCTAGAATGCTGAAGGTCTGGTTTCTAATGGGGTAGGAGCTGGGGAGAGGGGAAGGAGGGAGAACTAGATACAGCTTCCAAGGGGCAGAAAGTGGGTTCCAGGACACTGAGGGTTTTCTATACTACAGAAGGACTGGTCTCTGCGGGTGAACAGGAGAAATACATCTCCTGTATGTGGCTGTCAGTGTCCTCTAAATTTCTTTTAATTTTTTTTCTATTTTTTAAAATTAAATTTTGCTTTTTAATTTGTGAAGACAAAGCTCTAATAGCTTACCACTCCTCTTTGTTCCATCATCCTGCTTCTTTCTCTCCTCATAATCCTTTAAGGCCTACTTCACATCCTACCTCTTTGAAGACTTTCCTTCAGCTGCCTCAAATCTCTCTTTTCTCTAAATTCCTATAGTACTTCTGGTCCGGACCATACTGTTAGCTCTTAATTGACCTCTCAGTGTTAAATACGTCTAAGCCACATTGTGAGCTATTTGAGAGCAGGGACTGTGGTCAAAACCCAATTCACTCTTGGCGCATAAGGGAAACAACAACCTGGCCGCAACACTGCCCTGAGGCCTGCTCTGCAGCCCTTCTGACCGTAGGCAGCCTCACCCAACCTGTCCTTTGGTCTTCATGGGGCCAAAGAAAAAAATGACTCACTCTGACTTCGAATAAGCTTCATGGAACAGAAGGAAAAGTATTTAGATTTGGGATTGGGAGACCTGGATTTGAATTCCATCTCCATCACTCACTGGCTGGCCGTTTTAACCTCTCTTGGTCTCAATTTCCTCATCTATAAAATAAGGGGGTTGGCCTAGATAACTAATAATTATTATTGTTGTTAAATAATAATTATTAGCTCCTGAGCTCCTGGTGGGGCACAGACAAGCTACTGTTCTCCATCCAGCTTTCCAAACTATGGCTCAATGATGCTGATCTAATTTTGGTTCCTTACAGTGAAGAGAACCAAAAGCAATCAGACTGCAGCTCGATTTCGGGAGGACCTGCCTTAGGAAAAAGAGGTCTGAGATAGGGAGATGTAAAAGGATTCAGAGCCTCTTTCCCTGTGTATAGGACATGCTGGAGTAGGGGTAAGGAAAAGGAGTTGTCAGGATGCTCAGAGGCCTATCAGGAGGAGAACAAGCCGCGCATCCTGTTTCCCAGGCCTCCATATGAAAACACACTCTCGACATCCTCTCGTACACTCACACGTGTGCACTCCCACACAAGCATCACATACCTTCCCCACTGCACACAGCCATGGCCTTTGCTCTAGAGGACCCAAAAAGGCAGGCCGGGGGTTGGAACAGAGAGGGTCATGGGAACAGCTGATGAGCCTTAAGGGCACTAGGGGAGGGGGGTGGTGCAGGAGGGGAAGCGTCAGTAATGAGAGGGGCTTCCTTCCTGGTAGGGGATGGGGAAGCATTCCCTCAGCAGGCCGGACTTCAGACTGAAGTCACCCATTCGATACACAGGGAGGAGGCGGGAGCTTGTCAGGGTGCCTCAGAGGGCTGGAATGAAGATAGCCCTGATCCAAGGCAGGAAGCACAAGGCGGCCCTAAGGGCTCCCAGTGTCCCCCTCATCCACCGAGGAATGGGAATGGGCCCAGGTGCCAGGGTGTAAAGAACAGTGGGGGGCAGGAGGAGAGAAAGGCATGAGAAGATCAGCTTGCAGAGAAAAGAGAGAAGAACTGGGCAAAGGGAGGAGTGCAGAAATGAGTGGAGGTAGGCGAGGAAGTGCCATGCGCCCAAGACCCCAGAGCCACAGTCCACTGAGTTATCACATGGCCTGGTGGCCCTCAGGTTGCCACTGCTGGATGAAGGCATAGAACAGCCCTGACTGAGCCCTTGCCAGGAAGGCAACGCCCCTCCCCTTGCTTCTGGGCCCTTCTATTAGAGTAGTTAGAAATGAAGACAGAAAATTGAGAGTCCTCAGGAGGCCAGCAGCTTTCCTCCTCTAACTACATCTCCGTTCCCCAACCTGGACCCAGGATTCCTGAGTGCCTCCTTCCTGCCCACCGGAGAACTCTACTGCCTTCCTCAGATCCTGAAGGTGTGGAGGGGAGAGACCCAGCTGCTTACCTGCAAGCCCAACCTTCCCGTCCCCTGTGGGTGGAGCTGCTGCCCGGGGGGCGAAGGGCTCCCCCGTGCAGCAGGGTCACTGCTCCGCAGAGCTCTGCAAAGTCCCAGAAATGGAACTCTGCCCTCACTGTCCCGAACTCAGATAAGTGGGGGCCCAAGGCACGTTCCCTCCCCCGCTCACCTGGGAACCCCCGGGGGGGCGCGGTTGGGCCTCGACGGCACCTGAGGGGGTGGTCCGAAGGGGTCAGGGGAAGCCCCCGGCCGGGAGGGCACGGGGGGCGCTCCCCCCAGGGCGGACCCAGCAGGCGGAGGCCCAGGAGCAGGGCCCCGGGAGCCGGGCCGGGCTGGGGGCACGGCGGGGGCTCGCCTTTGTGGGGTGGGGCTGGACGTGGGCGACCTGCGGGAACGCACAGAAAGAAGGAAGGAGCAGGAAGGTGAATGACCACACTCCCGGAGCAAACGCGTCTCGGACTGGCCCCGTGGGGCCTCCGCTTGCCAGCCCCGCCTATGATTGTCCCCTTTCCCCGCCCCCTAACTCCCCACTCCCCCCCCACCCCCGTCCCGGGTCCAGCGTGAACCCGTGCCCTGGCTCCAGCAGGGAGCCTCCAAAGCCCGCCTCCCTCCAGCCCCGGGGTGGGTCGGGGTTCGGGGCGGCCGGACCCGCCCCTGGTACCTGCGTCCGGCCGGTACACTCTGCACCTGCAGCCAGGAGTCGTCCACGGGCGGGGGCATGGGCGTGCTGATGGTGGTGGTGTTGATGTCCCCGATGATGCCCAGGGCCTCCTTCAGGGCGTGGTACATGCGCAGCATCTCGTCCCTCCGCTGGGCCTGCTCAGCCGACTCCTCCATCAGAGTGTTCTGGTCCCCGCACGAGTACAGGTTGGCCAGCAGCTCCGAGTGGATGAAGTCCTTGGTCTGAAAGGGACAGGCACCCCCACGGGCCTGAGACTGGGCGGGGCTGGGAGCCCGGAGCCAGCCCTGCCCCTCAGGCACTCTCCCTGGTACCCTTCCTCATCTGTGCATGGAGAGGTTCGCTAGGTGGTCAGCAGGGGACCCCGGAGCGGCCAGGGAGGCCTGAAGTCATCCTCCCTCAGAGACTAGGGGCAGGCCCGGACTTAGGTCCTGGTGGGCAGAATTTGCCGACCCTTGTCCTTTTAAAGCAAAGCTGAGAAACGCTCCAGAAGACCACCGACACTGTTTTGAAATAGCTACTTGTATGAGCTACAGCGTCCCATGGAAACACAGACCTAGGTCCACAGGGCACTGACTGCTAAGGAACAGGGATCCCAGAGGAGGGGACACAAATGGGGGGGGTACTGGGGCATCATTTGACGATACAGTCTAAGGGCCTTCTCTTTCATGATTCCAGGACAAGAAGAGAGGAAATCTGAAGCCCCTCCCATCAGCATCTCTTGGAATGTATAGATATATATATGTAAAAAAACTAGCTGTGTGACCCTGGACGTGAATCAGTTTCCCCATCTGTAAAATGGGCTGGAGAAGGAAATGCAGACCACTCCAATATCCCTTGCCAAGAAAACCCCAAATGGAGTCACAGTTAGTCATGACTGAAATGACAACAATAACCCTCCTTAGACTGGAATCCCAGGATTTATAACTGACTTACATTGTTTATCATGAGATGCATGATAGTTTTGGGCATGAGGTCGCGGATGGTCTTGTTCACGATGGCCATGTAGGAATCTACCAGGTTGCGGATGGTCTCCACTTGTCTTTCTAACTGAGGATCCATGGAGTGCATGAAGTTGTCTGAGCCATTTTCTTCTGTCTCACTGGCCTGGGGAAAGATAGGGAAAGTCCATTATCCTAGAACAATCTGTCACAAACCCTGGCACTGTCCTCGGGGGGGTTATTTTAGAGAAGCTGAGGCTGCATCTATCTTTCAGCCCCATCTCATTCCCTCAGCAAGTGGGAGGATGGTATCTGGGCAAACCTCAAAGCTCAGCTTAAATTCCATCTCTCTCAGGAACTCCCCCCCCCCCATTTAATTTTTTATCTGATCTCATGGCACCTTGTAATCCTTGTATGAATTGATATTCTAAATTTTATCATACTCATCCCAATACATTTCTCATCATCCCTGCCAGATCTCTAACTCCATTGGGGTAAGAACCCCATCTTGTAAGAACTCTGTACCCCACCCATCCGCAGCCCCTAGCAGAGCTTTGTACCTATGTAATAAGAGCTATTTATCAAATGAAAGCACTTACTTTCTCTTTGTCCTGTGGAACCATCAGGAAGCAATGCCAAAGCCCACAATATCATCACACAGAGGAGAAGGAACAAAGAAACACAGCAAAGGGAAAGAGATTCAGTGGCCCAGGCAAGGAGAGTGGCAAATAACTAACTAGAGGCTAAAGGTCTAAAGAGGTTCTTAACTTGGGCTCCATGGACCTTCAAGGGATCTGGGGAGAAAGTTCAGGAAAGTCTAGGAACTTGGATGGGGGGAAAACCCTACATCTTCATTTTTACTAAACCTAAAATTGAAATTTAGCATTTTCCTCAATGATTTAAAAACATTATTCTGAGAAGAGGTCTGGATTTCACCATGCTGCCAATGAGGTCCATGAAACAAAAAAACAGAAAAGGATGGGAGGCTCACTGAGGGGGAAGAGTAGTGGGCCTAGGAGATGGACACTTGTCTGAGAAAATGCTAGAAATGCTAGTTCATGAGAGAAAATATAAAAAAACATCAGAATGGGACATATGTAGCTGTGAGAGAAGGGGGGAATTACATGAAACTGCTCCTAGATTAGGGGAAACAAAAAACAACTGTCTGGGAGAGAAAAGGTGTAACAAAAAAATAAAACTCAGGAAAGGGGAAGGTTGTAGAAAGATGACACTCTTTTTTTTCTCCAGAAAGGAACTGGCTGCTTTTCCTTGGCTCCCACCACTCCTACCCTGGGATTTCTGGGGCCACTAGGGATAGCTCTGTCACCTTGTAGGTCTCAGGTTTTGGCCAGGAAGTAAGAAGGGGACAGGAGGATAAAAAGGGGAGTCATCTCTTGATGTCTGAGTTTTTGAACAGGTGGGAACTCTCAGGACACTAAAGAGGCTTCTAGCCCAAAAGACAAAGGGCTAAGAACCTCCTAGCTAGGATCTCCCTTCTCGTATGACAGGATAGCACACTTGAAGTCCCTGACAGGCTACGATCAGGAGGCAGAGCCCTAATTCTTTTTTTCCCTGCCCACGATGCCTCCACTCACCCCAACTCGCTCTGGGTACACTCCAGCCCTCAGGAAGGATGCTTTCCAACTGTCCACTTCCTCCTGAGTTTCACAGGCCAGCTCCAGCTGTCGGTAATCCTTGTAGACATTTCTGTGGAATGATGCCCCAGGCAGACAGTGAGTAGAACAGACCCAGGCTTCCTAGCCCTCAGCCTGTTTTCTCTTCCTCTCCCTTTGCTGGGATCTAGATACCACCACTCTTATTCTCTGTTTTATCCAAAAGAGAAAACACACAGTATCTGGGTGTCCTTCAAGGCCCAAGGCCCAAGATGTTTCCTCTGTGAAGCCATCTACAATCCTTCCTATCCTATGGCAAGGATTTAGAAATGGAATGGATGCCCATCAATTGGAGAATGGCTGAGTAAGTTATGGTATATGAATGTAATGAAATTTTATTGTTCTTTACAAAATGAGGAGCAGTGCTTTTTTTTTTTTTTCTTGTGCAGCATGGTAAATGTTGCAGAACTGCACATGTTTAACCTATATTAGATTACTTGTTGGCTAGGGGAGGGGGGTGGAGGAAAGGGAGGGAGAAAAATTTGGAACACAAGGTTTTGCAATGTTCAAAACTATCTTTGTGGCTAAGAAATAGAGAAGTTGATCAGTGGAATAGGTTAGGTTCACAGAATAAAATCGTCAATGACTATACTAGGTTGCTATAGTCGTCTATATTAGCAATACTAGCTACTATACAACAATACTGGCAATTTAGTATTTGTCAAATCCAAAGATCCCAGCTTTTGGGATAAGAATTCACAATTTGACAAAAACTGCTGGGAAAATTGGAAACTAGTATGGCAAAAAGTAAGCATAGACCCACACCTAACACCGTATACCAAGATAAGGTTGAAATGGGTTCATGATCCAGCAGTGTTACTACTGGGCTTATATCCCAAAGAGATCTTAAAGGAGGGAAAGGGACCCACATGTCAAGAAACTGGAAACTGAGTAGATGTCCATCAATTGGAGAATGGCTGAATAAATTATGGTATATGAATGTTATAGAACATTATTGTTCTGTAAGAAATGACTAACAGGATGATTTCAGAGAGACCTGGAGGGACTTACATGAACTGATGCTAAGGAGATCATTATACAACAACATGACAACAACAATACTATACGACAATCAATTCTGATGAACGTGGCTCTCTTTAACAGTGAAATGATTCAAACCAGTATCACTTGTTCAGTGATGAAGAGAGCCACCTACACCCAGAGAGAGAATTGTGAGAACAGACTGTGGACCACAATATAACATTCTCACTCTCTCTGTTGTTATTTGCTTGCATTTTGTTTACCTTCTCAGTTTTTCTTTTTCTTCCTTCTTGATCTGATTTTTCTTGTGCAGCAAGTATTTTAACATATTTAACATGTATTGTACTACCTGCCAGCTGGGGGGGAGGGGGGAAGGAGGGAAAATTTGGAACAAAAGGTTTTGCAAAGGGCAATGTTGAAAAAATTACTTATCCATATGTTTTGTAAATAAAAAGCTTTGATTAAAAAAAAGAAGGGAAAAGGAAAAAAAATACTTGCATGTATTTTGAAAATAAGAAACTATTATAAAAAAATGCTAAGCAGGATGATTTCAGAAAATCCTGGGGATTTTTACATGAACTGATTGTGAAATGAGCAGAACCAAGAGAACATTGTACACAACTGACATTGTGCAATGACCAGCTATGATTGACTCAGCTCTTCTTAGCAATACAGTGATCCAAGACAATTAATAGGCTTGGGACAGAAAATGCCATCCACATTTAGAAAGAGAATTATAGAGCCTGGCTGTGGATCGAAGCAAAGTATTTTAACCTTATTGCCATTGTTTGCTTTTTTTTTTCTCGTGGTTTTTCCATTTTGTTCTGATTTTTCTTTCACCGCATGACTAATATGGAAATAAGTTTAAAATGATTGTACATGTATAACCTATCTCAAACTGCTTGCTGTCTTGGGGAGAGGAGAGGTTAAGGGAGGGAGAGAGAGAAAAAAAAAAATGGAACTCAAACTCTTGAAAAAATGAATGTTAAAAACTATCTTTACATGTAACTGGAAAAATAAGATACTATTGAAGTAAAAAATAATAATGAAAATTCAGAAAAGTCCTTTTTACTCTGTGAAACTGGGAATGATGTCTCAGTAGCACTGTGCATCTCCCATGCATTTATCATGTTCTGATTTGTATTCTATTCATTTGTGCTCCTTGAAGGGAAGATGTGGAGGGCTATTTTCTAGGCATCAGGAAGAGCAGTGCCTGGGGATACAGGATATTAGATACCTCTGTTCAGTGTTGAAGAGGGCAAAGATATGCTTGCTGGACATGAAGCCCTTTTCCACATCTCGGAGTTTCAAGTTGTCCACAGGAAGCATATATTTCTTCTCCTTCTCCTAAAGATGGAGGAGGAAATAGTAGAGAGTTAAGATAATGGAGGGTTAATCCCAAATTCATTCTGAAAGCTTCCCATGAGGGATCCTTTCCCTAATCCACTCAGTTCCTGGCTTTAAATTGAAGATTTTGCTTTGGTGGCTTTTGCATATCCCAAAGTGGGCACCAGAGGGCACCATATGCTCAGTTTCTTCAAGCTCACGCCAACCTGAGATGAGATTAGGGGGAGCTATTACCACAAGAGTGAAGTTGGGAGAGGGGGAAAGAGTGCATGGGAGGTGGGAGTTGATCCCAGGCCACCTTCTGGACTGCTTCCTCACATTCTATTTTGTGTAAGCTCCTTTCCCCCCTTGGCAGTGCCATTTTCTGAGAGAGGATCCCAGTGGGAAAAAAGGAGACTTGGGGGCTACATGGTTTCCTCTAGCCAAGCAGCACAATAAATAGCCCCAGTGGTGTCCGGCACTTCTTTGTTCTGAAGGCAGGGGCCACAGCCCCAGAGTCCCAGAAGCCAAGCTGTCCCTGTGACCCCTCGGCTATAGCCCATCTACATTAGGGCAGGAAGATGAGGAACTGCTAGGAATGGCATCCATAGCCCAGCCAGACACATAAGCAGCAACAGAGAGAGACCACTGTATCCAGCTCTCCCTAAGAGTGGCCAGAAGCCAGATACCGGCTTTCTAAGATCTACCCCAACTCCAAATGAGGAAGGGCTACTTGAGGAGGTCAGGATTCTCCTGAACTCTCCTCTTCTACTCCCTTCCATCATTTGGCCATCCCTCCAGCTCACCCTTCCCAGCTCTGGGCTATAGGACCTGGTTTAGATCAGCCCTCTGACTTCATTTCCTGAGTGCTGAGACAGGAAAGGGGAGGGGGGGAGAGCAGCCTGCCCCGGGGGCCCCCAGCTTCAAAGGGCTGGCTCAACCCCCAGCCCATGTGTTAGCAATCAGGAGGCTCTATGTCAGTGTGATATGTGTGTGTGTGTGTGTGTGTGTGTGTGTGTGTGTGTGTGTGTGCTGTGCATGAGGGTGCAAGAATGTGTGCGTGCAGGAGGAAGGGTCTGTAAACAAGTAGGTGTGCAAATTTGTGGTGGTGGGCATGGGGATTAGGGTATCACTGGGCTTGTGTGTGTGTCTGGGAGTCCTGGACATGTATATAGGGGAAAGTCTGGGAAGGAGTCCTGGGGACAGACTCAGGGGGCTGGGTATGGGGCCAGAGACCACCACCCCATCATGCACTAGGCACATGTACCATGTCCAGTACCCCCGTGGGCTGGGCTGTAGGTTTACAGATTCACATGTAGAGGCACTTGATGGAGGAAGCATATATGGGTTTCTGTGTGTTGGCGTATCTCAGCATGGATGCATTCACTGGGTAGGTTGGGGTATGTTACAAGTTTTAGGAAGTGAGGGAGGGCCTTTCAGAAGACCCAGGCCAATTCCCCAGAGGGTGCTGAAAAGACTTTCAAAGGTTCCTTTGCTTCAGCAGGAAGGTGGGTAGGAGGGGGAGGAGGAGATCACTGTCCCCCATGCCTCCATCCTTCCGCATTGATATGGTGACTGGTAACTGGAAGCTCTCCCTGTCTGGCTGGTTCCAACTCCCTCCTTCACTCCCGGGCCCCAGTGGCCAGTTCCTCCTCAATTTCACATAAAGCTTTCTTTATCCTGGGCAGGGCAGCCCCAAAGAGGAGAGAGTTGTGGGCTGCAAGGGGGGAGAGGAGGAGGAGGAGGAGGAGGAGGAGGAGGAGGAGGAGGAGGAGGAGGAGGAGGAGGAGGAGGAGGAAGAGAAAAGGGAGGAAGAAGAGGAAGAGAAGAAAGAGGAAGAAGAGGAAGAGGAGGAGGAGAAGGAAGAGAAGGAGGAGGAGGAGGAGAAGTAGGAGGAGGAGGGGGGGAAGGAGGAGGGGGGGTTGGAGAAGGAGGAGGGGGAGGGGGAGGGAGAGGAAGTGGGACACATGGCCCAGAGAACATCTGGAATCATTAGAAGGGGCAGGCTAGGGCTGCCGCCAGTCGGGATCCCCTCCATTTCTGGGCTTGGACACCAAGGTACAGAAACTGCCTCCCCCCCCCCCCCCCCCCCCAGCAACCTTATCCCTTCTGACTTCCTGTTCTCCCCAGCCCCTGGGCTCCCCTCCCGAAGGCCCCTCCTTCCCAAGCTCGAAGCTCGCCCCTGCCACGTCAAATGAGACAGAAGGGGAGCTGGGAGTGGAGGGGGGACGGCGGGGCGGGAGGCCCCTGCGGCTGGGGCGGGGAGAAAGGGGGCTCAAATCACAGAGACCCGGTTTCAGGGGGCGTCCGCACTCCGCAGGAGAACTGGACAGACTCGGCGGCAGCAGCAGCGGCAGCAGCAGCGTGCCCGCCGCACCAGAGCCAGGGAGGAGGGGAGAGGGGAGAAGGGACGCGGGGACCCCCGCCGCCCGCCCGTCGCCGCCCCGGCCGGATGCGCCCGCAGGACAGAAGGACACAGACTCCACTCCGTCTACCCAGTGTTTAGACTATCTGTTCAGGACTCCAATATTGTACAGTAGTCTGCACATTGGTTAGGCTGGGCTGGGCTACACACGGTGTCGCGCCCGCGGGCATGGAGGGGCACAGCGCGGAGAAGACCGGAGCCAGAACCGCCCTCCCACTCCTCTCCGGATGCCCGAGGCGCCCTGCCTCTTCTCCCCTGGACCAGGGAGGAGGGGCCCGAAGGGGAAGGCGCGGGCAGGGGGGGGGGGTGCTGGGTCGTCCGGGAGGGCAAGGGCTCCGCTTTGCAGGATGCTCCCCATGGGGAGACGCACAGGGGAGGGAGAGGGCATGCATGAGGAGCCAGAAGGCAAATGATGGAGCCCAGGGACATGTCCTGAGCTGGGGGGGGTGGGGGGGTGGAGAGCCTGCTTCCAGCTTCCAAGAGAGTGGTTAAGGTCTCTGAGAAAGGGCCAGCTCTGTGGAAGATTGCTGCTGGTCTTAAGGCTACCTAATTATGAGACAGTTTCTCCTCCTGTTACCCCCTTCCTACCCTCTCCTCCTCAAGAACCCCTACTTTTCTAGGGCAGAGTAGAAGGTGCTGACGGTGGAACCCCAGGGTAGGGGGTAATGAAGAATGAACCCCAACTACACTCAAATGGTCTCCTAGTCACCCACAAATGTACATCCACACTGCTCCAAGCATACCCTGACAGCATCAGACTCCCAACCATTCATCCCAAACCATCAGCAGTCTCAGCACGCTTCGGCCCCCAAACATTCAAGCACACTTGTATTCCCCCATTGCCCCGAACACATTCATATTTCCAAACACATGCTCGTGAACATTAGCACATTCACCCCCCAAAAAGCACACACACCCATTAGAGACTTAAGACTCTTGTGACTCCAAATACATGTGCACACCCTCACCAGAGAAATATACTCACGGATCGGACACACACCCAACACACATAGGACGCCCCAAAATGCACTCCCACCCCAACACCCCATCTTCTGTGCCTCTCAAGCATGTGCCCACGTCACGCGTGTAAGCGTACGTGCATGTGACACACAGAGCTGTCCAGCAGTGTTCCACATATTCACACCCAGGCTTTCAGTACCTCCTTCCCAGTCCCACACGGCCCCGGAGGCTTGGGGACATTGGGCTGTTGAGCTATTCCACAGTTGTAGACACTCAGACACACATGCTGGTGGGGCCCCCGCAGGGCCCGGGGCCCTGAGGTGCTTTTGCTGTGGTTACAGTGAGGGCTGACTCCTTCTAGCCCATAGCACCCCCATACTCTGAGACAGGGGTCTACAGCAATCCAGGGGTGCTTTCTCTGGTAGCAAGGTCTGAGGAAAAACACACACACACGCCCACCCCACCCCCCCAGCTCGGCCTGGTTATCCTGCCTCTGAATCCAGCCTTTTTAAAAGGGGGCTCTGGAGCTGAGTGGAGGCCCTGGCTGGGGAAAGAGGCCCAGACACCCCCTCCAGTCTGCCCTCCCAAGGAGGGGAGTTGGGAGGCCTCCCTGGGGTGACTGCCAGCTACTACCGCCCCACCCCAGAGGAAGAAATAGGGAAATAACACATCCTAGAATGAGTAGACTCAGGGCAGGGGGTCAAAGAAGGCAGAAACCAATGACAAGAGTTTAAGAGAAGCAGAGATCTAAAACCCTGCTTCTCTGCCATCTCTTGAGAATCTCCCCCCAACACCCCATCTTTCCCCACATGACGAAAAAGAGCCATTCCTCCCCCCATCCAAACTCCTCCCCGCTTCCTTGCCAGCTGAAGTTCATTACCATGAGTTTCCCCCCTTCCCCCATTCCCGGGACTCCTCCCGGTCACCTCTGGAATCCAGATGTTAGAGCCAAGCAGCCAAGCTCTTAAAGGAGCCCAAAGGCAAAAGCGGGGACATGGGAGATATGGGGAGAGATATGATCCCTCAGTGGGGTGGGGGCTTGTACAGGGCAGCTGGGGAAGTCTTGACAACTACCACCTTCCAAAGTGGAGGAGGCTGAGCCTCGTGGAGGTCCTTGACCACTGGGTGTGGGAGGGGGCTGGGGGGAAAGGGTTAACAAGGGTGCTGGGCTCATATGTGTCATGGGCCTATGGGGCCACAAAAGAGGAACGCCCTGAAGCTGGGAAAACAGGAAGGCAGCTGGGCTGGGGCAAAGAGTGGCACAGTGGTCCCTCTCCCCCAACATCTCCCTTCAGCCCCCCACATCAGAGAATGCCCTCTCCTGCCCCCTCCTTCTCTGCCAGCTTGAATGCTTTAAAGCCCAGCTCCAGCCCCTCCCCACCTCCAAGAAGCCTTCCCAGATTAGCTCCAGTCTAACGAGTTTTGTTCTCCCCCCCACTTGGCAGACACAGCCTCAGGCCTCACTACACAAGTTTCCAAGTGTTTTGTCAGTGTTTTCATGTTTCCAAGGTTTGCTGGATGTTCTTTTTCTAGGCCCTGCCCCTCAATTTCCCCCTAGGGGTTTTGGGGATGCGTGGAGGGGAAGTTTGCCCTGGAGTAAGACCCTTTCTTCTTGACACTCTGCTCTCCCCCAGAGCCCACATAAATGGTGTAAGGTTGAACCCTGGGCCTTGCTAACCATCGACACCCCTAAGGGTGGGCTGTCCCAGAGTCCCTTCCACAAGAAAGTCATTGGGCAGCGCCAGGGGCTGGGTGACACTGCCCGTGGTTTAGAT